>NC_137896.1:79551224-80151224 GCF_963455335.1 Martes martes | reverse complement strand
GCTGCCTGCCACTGGCCCTACCCTCACAAAGCCACCCCCTTCACTGACGTGCACTGACCATGCTCTGGGGCCCTTCACCCCTCCAGACATCCGGCACCCTCTCTCTCTCTCTCTCTAGTTTTTTTTTTAGAAGAGGTCCTCTGCAGCAGTATGATAGAAAAACCAGGCCGAAAAACTCACCTGTCCCTCGTTTTCTGGGCTATAGGATCGTCATAAGAAATAAAGTATCCCCTTTCCTTCTAATGGATCAGCAGGGCTTACTCCTGCGGGCTTAGGTCTCCCTGTCTCAGAGGGGCAAGCCTGTATTATTTTTATCAAGTAGATAAAAGGACTGGTGGGAAGGCTTAGAAGCAGCCAGAGGGGAGCTGCCCCTGCTACAGGAAAGGAAGGGGGCTTCATAGGTCTCATGACACACGGGGATCTGCATCTCAGGAGTAGAGGTGCCTTGAGGGTGAGAGACAGAGGCACCAGGCTGGTGACCTGAGTAGCCCCGCAAAGCCGTGTCCTAGCTCAGTTTGAAAGAGCAGGAGTCACAGCCTGGGAGAGATCACCGGGCTGGGGACTAAGGGCACTGGGAGACCAGCCCACGTGGCATTAGAAATGGCTCTTCCCAAGCCTGTGCACCTGGGGTCCTGTGGTGGGCAGGAGGGTGAGGAGGGTTGTGGGGTCATGTGGGAGAGGAAGGACAGAACCCTAACAAACCGCAGAGACCCTTTCCTTCCAATCCCAGTGGGCGGGACCAGATGAGATTTGCTTTGTCATTCCTCACACTTTGGGTAATCTTGAGGAAAATTTCACTTCTCCATAAGCTCCTATAGACAGGGGACAGTTCTTGAATTTTTATATTCCTGCCCCAGCACTTAACAGTGACAGGCACAGAGTAGATGGTGGCTTGATGGGAATATCACCATTTCTGAGTGTTAACTGTCTTCCTCCCGCCCCTCCTCCCCTCCCCTTCTTCCCTCCTACTCCTTCTCCTTCTTCCTATTCTTCTTCTGCCATTTCTTCTAAAAAGTAACTTTTTCGGGTGCAATTTACACCAAATGAAATGCACCTTTTTAAGTGTACCGTTTTGTTAGTTCTTAGCGAGTCATGTGACCTCCATCACAATCAAGTTACAGAATATTCTCATCATCCCCCAAAGTTCCTTCGTGCCTCTATGCAGTCAATGCCTTCACCCAGCCCTCAGCCCCAGGAAATTTCCCATCAGTGGAATTACACAGCATGCTCTCTTTTTGTCTCTGGCTTCCTTCGCTTAGCATGATGTTCTGGGATGTATCCATGTTCAGCATGGATGGTTCATTCTTACTGTTGAGTAGTAACCCCTTTTATGACTACATCACAATTTGTTTCTTCATTCACCTGTTGTTAGAAACTTGGCTTATTTTCAGTTTGGGGCCATAATATATAAAGTTCCTATAAACATTCACGTAGAAGTCTTTTGGGGGACATGGTTTCATTTTTCTTGGGTAACTATCTAGAAGTAGAATTAAAAGGTCCTATGATAAATATGTACTTAACTTTTTAAGCAATTGCCAAACTATTTTCCAAAGCAGTTTTAGCATTTTCTATTTCTACCACCAATGTGTGAGAGGTGTAATTTGTTCTAGTCCTGGCCAACACTTGGTCTTGTCAATCTCTTTAATATTAGGCATTCTAGTGGGTGTGTAGTAGTGTGATTTTAATGTGCATCTTTCTGATGACTAATGACATTGAGCATCTTTTCACATACTTATTGGGCACTCATATACCTTCTTTTGTAAAGTGTCTGGCCAAATCTTTTGTTCATATTTTTAAAATAAACTTTATTTTGGAATAACTGCAGATTTATGGAAAAGTTGTAAAGTTAATATTCAAAAGTTCTAATATATCTTTCCCCCTTTTGGCCATTTTAAAAATTGAGATGTAGGGGCACCTGGGTGGCTCAGTGGGTTAAGCCTCTGCCTTCAGCTCAGGTCATGATCTCAGGGTCCTGGGTTTGAGCCCTGCATCAGGCTCTCTGCTCAGCAGGAGCCTCCTTCCCCTTCTCTCTCTGCCTACCTACTTGTGATCTCTCTCTCTGTGTCAAATAAATAAATAAAAATCTTTTTAAAAAATTGACCTGTTTTCCCTATTATTATTGAACTGTAAGAATCTGGTACATATTCTGAATACAAGTCCTTGGTCAGATATATGCATTGCAAATGTTTTCTTCCAGTCTCCAGTGTATTTTTTGGTTTTCTAAATGCATTTTTCCAAAGAGCAGATGATTTTTTTGGACATCTTTTATTTTAGCAAATTTCAATTTGTCCATTTTCTTTTGTGTTTTTTTGTGTGTCCTGACAAGTGAGGCTTTGCCTATCACAAGTTTATAAATTTATCCTGTTGGCTTCTACACATTTTTGTTACTTACTTTCAACTTGAACATACTTCAAGGCTGATGCACTAATATTTGAAATACCTTAATTATCAATGACATTCCAGAGGTGATTATTCAGCTGTTTAAAAATGCTATAAAAATCTATACCAGGGGTGCCTGGGTGGCTCAGCGGGTTAAGCCTCTGCCTTTGGCTTAGGTCATGATCTCGGGGTCCTGGGATCAAGCCCTGCACTGGGCTCTCTGCTCAGCAGGGAGCCTGCTTCCCCCTCTCTCTCTCTGCCTGCCTCTCTGCCTACTTATGATTTCTCTCTGTGTGTCAAATAAATAAATAAAACCTTAAAAAAAATCTATACCAGAGGGTTTTTCAATTGGACTAAAGATGTTAGAAATGCATTTTCAGGAGACACACCATATCATGGTCCCATCAAGTCATACTGTAGTCAGTCAAGGTACTACAGATGGCTAAGAAGTGGCACAGGCTGCAAGGAGGAGTCATAACGGTCTATTAGGCCTCTATTGCCTACCTTCACTGAGCATTTGAGGCCTAGGCTCTGGTGGTCCTGAGTCCTCCCAGATCACCGAGGAGCCTATTACCTGCCTCAACCACAAGGCTAGTTGATCCTGGAGCCTAGAGAGTGTGACATCATCTCAGAGAGGACCTTGCAATAACAGGGTCACGTGTGTTCTCAGGGCAGAAAGCACGACTCCCTGAACAGGTTGCATCAACTGTCTGGGTGGCAATTTGCTGGGACACATGTATGTATTTGGTAGACTTCGTGTCGGGCTTGCTTTCAGTGAAGCAAACATCCCAGTAGGAGGTTGGTGTGACTTTTAAAGGATTCCACACCAACCAAAAGAACCTGAGGATTGCTAGATGACCAAATCAGCTTAGGACAGTTCACATCATAAGGAAGAGGAGGGGAACTGTTCTAGGCAAAATGAATAGTTATTGTAGGAGCGCCTTCAAAATGAGAATTCGAATGGAAGGAGGGATGCCTCTGCTGTTTTGGAGAGCATGGCTCACATCTGGCCCACATCTGGCCCACATTAGGCTGGAGCTCGCACAGATGCCTCAGAGGAACCTCTCCTCCATGGCTACACCCATCCTGGCTGCAGGACACCCCCAGACCTGATTTTGCTCCACCTGCCCCCAGGACCCTCGGTCAGACCCTGAATCTTCTCTCTATAATCAGGACCCACCTCTGATTAGTGTCTTTTCCTCCTGATAACATGCCCCTTAGCCAGGGCCAGAGGGGCCTCTGCTCCCCCAGGAGAGTCACCCCTGACTAAGTGAGAGGACTCGTGCCAGGGTGCCTAAGCCCAAACTAGTCGCTCTGCCTTCAAGGGGAAAGGCCACTGTGCGGCCACACCAGACTTTATCCTGAGGCTTTCATTCATTATTACACAAGAAAGTCGTCATTGCCTATAAATCAGAAATGTGGAAAAACAGGAAGAAAACAACATACATCCCACCAATGGTAAAGGATTTGAATAGACATTTTTCTGACGAAGATACCAATAAGCACAAGAAAAGGCACTCAACATCACTGGTCATTAGAGAAATGCAATTCAAAGCCACGGTGAGATACCACTTCACACCAATTAAAATGGTTTAAAAACAAAAACAAAAACAAAAACAAGTGTTGGCGAGGATGAGGATGTGGAGAAATTGGAAACCTCCTATATTCCTGATGGGAATGTGAATTGGTGCAACTGCCATGGAAAGCAATTTGGTCATTACTTATAAAGTTAAAGACAGAATCATCATATGATGTAGCAGTACCACTCCTAAGCATATCCCCCAAAAGAACTGAAAAATTATGTTACACAAAATTTGTATTTGAATGTTTATAGCAGCATTCTTCATGATAGCCCAAAAAAGGGACTCAACCCCATGTCCAGGAACTGATGAATGGAAATAATATGTGGCATATGTAGTATTACCATATAATATTCAGCAGTGAAAAGGAGGAAAGCACTGACCGGTGCTATCACAAGGGTGAATCTTCGAGATATTACCCTAAATGAAGGCAGACACAAAAGGCCACATACTGTAAGATTTCATTTATATGAAATGTCTAGGATATGCAGATCCATAGAGACAGAAAAGATTAGTGGTTGCCAAGGACTGGGGAGAAGAGTGACCACTAATGGATATGGGTGATGAAACATTCAGGTGAGGAAAATGTGGAATTAGGTGGTGAGGATTGTGCATTACTCTGAATATGCTAAAAACTACTGAACTGTACACTTTAAAATGGTGAAGTTTATGTTATATGAATTCTATTTCAGTCACATCCAATCAACCAACCAATCACAGGCAGTTAACATTTAGATAGATATCTTTCCAGGTCTGTGTTACATAAATACTATGCTCTTTAAAAAGGGAGACTATGCCAAACTATGGAAAGAGCCCAGATGTCCAACGACAGATGAATGGATAGAGAAGATGTGGTACACACACACCACACTGGAATATTACTTAGCCATCAAAAAAATGATATCTTACTATTTGCAATGAGGTGGATGGAACTAGAAGGTATTAGGCTAAGCGAAATAAGTCAATCAGGAAAGACAATTATCATATGATCTCACTTGTGTGGAATTTAAGAAACAAAACAGAGGATCATAGGGGAAGGGAGGGAAAAATAAAATAAGACAAAATCAGAGAGGGCAACAAACCATAAGAGACACTGAACTCTAGGAAACAAACAGGGTCACTGGAAGTGGGTGGGGGGATGGGCTAACTGGGTGATGGACATTAAGGCAGGCACGTGATGTAATGGGCACTGAGTGTTATATGCAACTGATGAATCACCGAACTCTACCGCTAAAACTAGTGATATACTATATGTTAATTAACTGAATTTAAATAAAATGAAATTAAATTTTTACAAAGGGGGAGACTATACTATTTACACTATTTGTTAACATGCATTTGTCACATAAAGTTTTTTGAATATCTGTCCATGCCAATATATATAGACCTACAGTGTCTACTTTTATACTACATACAGGCTGTGATGGGGTTACAATAATTATTGAGCCATCTCTCACTACTCAATATTTAGGCTGTTGCCAGTTGTTACTCTTTATTAACAGCATGCTCAAATCTACCTCTTGATATACTTAATCTCATTTGCCCTAAGGTAAATTTCAAGAGGGAGGGCTGCTGGATTTTTAAGTTATGGAGAAACTGTTAAAGTACCCCCCACAAGCTTGGGCAACTTCCCTGCCACTGGGAAATATGAGGGAATCTAAGCTCCCAAATGGGCACTTCCACTTATTTTCCTCTTTGCTTACTTGCAGGTAGAAAAGTGGGAGCACATCCCTGTTTGATGTCTAACCTGCTCTTTCATTCAGCGCCCAGAGAACTTGCTGCAAAGTTGTCATGTGCCATTTTCTGAAGCTCCCCCTCCTAAGCCAGCTTTCACAGATAAGATAACTGAGTCTCAGAAATTATTATTATTTTTTTTAATTTTATTTATTTATTTGATAGAGATCACAAGTAGATGGAGAGGTAGGCAAAGAGAGAGAGAAGGAAGCAGGCTCCCTGCTGAGCAGAGAGGCCCATGTGGGGCTCGATCCCAGGACCCTGGGAACATGACCTGAGCTGAAGGCAGAGGCTTTAACCCACTGAGCCACCCAGGCGCCCCGAGTCTCAGAAATTATTGACCCCATAAGTGGCAGAGCCTGAATTCAAACCCATGCTGTCTCATGCTAAAGTCTCCCCTCTTTCCACTCAGGACATGGGATCATGCCCATCATTCCCCCGAACCTTCTTGAAATCTCCCTTCCTGAAGTCTAGGGCACACCAACTAAACACATGCCACATGTTCTTCCCTAGATCTCATACCCAGGCTCACTGCTCCTTGTTGGCCAGAATTTAGTTCCAAACAATTCCCTTGACATCCCCTACATCTGGGAGAACACTGAGACCCGTCCTCAGATGTCTAAGTTTTGAGGCAAGACCCTCTGGGCTCGTGGGGGACCTTGCATCCCAGGTCCATTTGGATGATCATCATCAAAAACCAAGTTTAGCAAAGTGTGCAACTCAGAGCCAAAAGCCCCCACAAAAACAGAGCCCCCCCAAGATACCTAGAAAAACCATGAGGTTTCTTTTAACAGTGAGGTTTCATCTACACTGTGCCCTCAAATTTTGATTTTTCTGGGGCAGATGGCAATTTTCCTGAGCAAGTCAATTTAAGACCAATGTGTGTTCAACAAGATTCGTTCCTAAGACCACAGAGCTCCAGTAAGGAAAACACGTGCTACTGTAGTTGGTTTGCAAAGTTGTTAGGGAGCAGAGGACAGAGCAGGTATCTGAGGGATGGATTCCAGTGTGAAGAGCAAACCCTGGGCCCTCATTTCACAGGCTCCTTGGATCTTCCAACAACATGCTAAGCCAACCTGTGTATGTAGGTCATTTTAACCCTACTTTATAGGGTAAGAAATTGGGGTCCAAAGTTAAAAGTGACTTGAGACTTCACCCCTTGTAAATCGAGTCTGGGCAGCGGAAATCTTCACCCTCCAGGCCTGAGGCCTTTCTGGGACACCAGGAACTGGAGAACACTGTTAATCTAGATTACTGATCGTTGCCCTTTTCATGGGTCTTGGCTACAATCACCGGGGGCTGTTCTCTTAATTTGCTTCCTTCCTGGCCCCGGGGCCTTCAGATTTGGAACCCTCCTCTAGATAGGCTTTCTTAGTACATTTCACTTCATCCTAATAATCCACTGATGCAAAATAAACCACCCCAAACTTGGCAACATAAAACTACCTTTTTATTAATGTCCTGGATTCTGTGGGTTGGGATTTGGACAGAGCACTGTTGAGGTGTCTTTGTTCTGCACCCAAAGACCTGGGGCCTCAACAAGAAAGACTCAAAACAAGTAGGGGTGACCCCAAGGGCTAGGTACCAAAATCATTTACAACTACAGTGTCCAAACAATAGCCACATGTGGTTATTTAGGTGTACATTTAAATTAATTAACATAAAATAAAATTCAAAATTTTGGGTGCCTGGGTGGCTCAGTCAGTTAAGTGTCTTACTTTCAGCTCAGGTCATGATCTCCTGGGATCGATTCCTATGTCAGTCTCCTTGTTCAGCGGGGTGCCTGCTTCTCCCTCTGACTGCTGCTCCCCCTGCTTGTGCTTTCTCTCTGATAAATAATAATAAATAATAAATAAATAAAATCTTTTTAAAGAAATTTAAATTTAGATACTCAGTGCCACTGCCCACATTTTAAGCCCACAAGTGGCTACTGTATTGAACACATGTGTGGCTAACAGCTACTATATTGGACAATACAGACATAAAACATTTCCATTATCATAGAAAGTCCTGTTGATAAGACTGCTCTGGAGGTAGTGTCTTTTCCCACATGCCTGGCACCTAGGCTGGAATCTTTGAGTGGAGAATCTACCTGAGGTTCGGGCTTCTCACAGCATGGTTTCCAAGAGGGTGTGTCCCAAGAGGCAGCAACAATTGACCAAGTGTTCTAAGAGACCAAGACAGATGCTTCAAGGCTTCTTCTAACCTAGCCTTCCTAACTCTTCTGTCACATTCTATTGGTTACCTGCGAAGAGGTACTGGGTACTGGGTACTGGATAAAATACAAACACTGCATGGGATATATATATATATATATATATATATGTAAATTCATTCACTGTTTATCTGAATTATCTGTTTATCTGAAATTAAAATTTAACTGGGCATCTTGTGTTTTTATTTGCTAAACCTGGCAACCTTACATGGGAGTCACTAAGGCCAGCCAGATTCAAGGAGAGGTGACCTCATTAGACCCATCTCTCTCTTTTTTTTTTTAAGATTTTATTTATTTATTTGACAGAGAGAGATCACAAGTAGGCAGAGAGGCAGGCGGAGGGCGGGGGGAAGCAGGCTCCCTGCTGAGCAGAGAGCCTGATGCAGGGCTCGATCCCAGGACCCTGGGATCATGACCTGAGCCAAAGGCAGAGGCTTTAACTCACTGAGCCACCCAGGTGCCCCTCGACCCATCTCTTGATGAGGGAGTAGCAAGGTCACATTGCAGAAGAACATGTGGGATGGAAGATATTGTTGGGGCCATCTTTGGAAAATATAGTATATCACCTGTGGCCATATGTTCCTCAAAAAGTTCAGCAGAGACTTTCATGGCTCTCTATCACCTAAAAGATAGCATTCAAGTTTTATGGCCTGGGTGGATAGAATTGAGAAAAATTATCTCTTTTACCATCTTTATATTTTTTTTCTCATTCACGTTGGGCTTTGAGGCCAACTGTCTGTCCTCAAATAGGAGCTCTAAGCTCTATTAACAACAGATATTCATCTCTGCTGATACTATGACCAAAGTAAGCTACAAATAGTGATAATAGATACTCCATAGCACCACCATAGACAATGTTTTCCTAAAGCAAGGCCACCTGAGGTTAATAATGTACTGTGGATATAGTGAGCAATCAGGAAGCTTTTGTCAAGGACAAATGGCTTCTCGACTGGAGGTCCCAAAAATCCAGCTCACCAGGAGAGGTTTTCCCATATACGCCCCCTATTGTCAACATAATGACCCTCAGGACAAAGGTATAAGCAATGCTCTATGGAGATAGAGATTATCCTTGTCACCAACACTAGGTGTATTTATTCCTTGCACAACAGTTGGTGCTCTCACCCACTGGTTGTATGAAGATAGAGGTGTCCTGCTGAGACCAGCAAAGGTGAGGCTAGGATCCTCAAAAGTGTGGGGTCACTCCCAGTGTCAATCCTTAGTCAGATGGAGAAGAATAGTCTCTCTCTCTTTCTCTGTCTGTCTCTTTCTTTCTCAATCTAGGTGTCCTAATGTCCTGGGAGTCTGAGAGGGAACTCTTGGGTGGAGAGTATGATGGTATGGCCCCCTATGTAGACCAGTTAGGAGCTAGGAAGTCAGGACCTTCCCAAATCAAAAGGGAATTTTAGCTCATTAATCACTGCATGGAGACACAGGATACGATTCTTTTCTCTTCCTTTGGACATGCTTGGAGAAGGGCTGGGACCAAGAGGGAAAAAGAAACAAGTTTATCATAAAATGTTAAGGAAAATTAGATAGGAAATGAAACTAAATTATATATAATACATCCCAATTTGGGGTAATCTATATATATCCATACATAAACACACATAGTGATTTTTATTTTCTTCCATGTGTTCTATATTCTCCCCCCAGTGAGCAATCAGCATACATTACTTTTATAATAAGAAACACGTAGACATTACTTTGAAACAAGAAAACGGAGGAACAGACTGTCGGCAGAATTCCAAATTAAAAAGAACACCAAATAAAGAGCTATGAGTGGCAATCATTGCTGGTTGCTACTCAGCTACCATTTCCTCTTCTCTCGTTAATAGAAAACTGATTTGATTCAAGGTCAGTATGCCCAGCTGAAGAAGATTAACTATAATTGGTCCAAAGCTCATCCTTTGTCAGTAGTTGGTGTAAGGGTAGGCACATGATTGCGTTCTGGCCAATAAAATTTAAGTGGAAGACTGCTGGTAGCTGTTAAGGAAGATTTTACTCTTTGGTTAAAAATAACAAGGAGGGGGCGCCTGGGTGGCTCAGTGGGTTAGGCCTCTGCCTTCGGCTCAGGTCATGGTCTCAGGGTTCTGGGATCAAGTCCCACATCGGGCTCTCTGCTCAGCAGGGAGCCTGCTTCCCCTCTCTCTCTGCCTGTCTCTCTGCCTACTTGTGATCTCTCTCTCTCTGTCAATAAATAAATAAAATCTTTAAAAAAAAAAAAAAAATAACAAGGAGGGGAGCCTGAGTGGCTCACTCCATTAAGCATATGACTATTGATCTCAGTTCAGGTCCCAGTCTCAGGGCTGTGAGCACAAGCCCTGTGCTGGGCTCCACACTGGGCATGGAGCCTACTTAAACAATAAATAAGAAAGAGAGAATCAAAAAAGGAAAAGCCCCCATGGCCTTGTCCTTAGCCTTCATGTTAGGATGCTGTCCTATGAAGATAATATTTGGTGCTACAGCAGCCATCTTGTGACCATGACAGAGACATGGCCAAATTGCAGAGATGGCAGAAAAAAAAGATGAAAAGATTTCAGATCTTCAATGATATTACTAAGCCAGCAAATTCACCCTGAAACTGCCCACTACCAGATTTGTTATATGAGACAATTGACTCTATATTGTTGAAGCTATTTTAGTTGATAATCTATTATCTGCTACCAAATACATCCTAGATATTCACTATCAAGAGATAAGGTTAGAAACCAGGAGTTGAGGATCTATTCAGATGGTTGAAGCCACTAGAAAAGCTAGGAAGAGCCACGTTCAATGGGATAAGTCAGAGATGATATTTTAAATATTTAACAACTGGTCCATCATGGACACAAAGAAATTGGAAAGGGCACTGGCCCTGTGAGAATGGACATGAGCCATAAATAATTGATATGCCCATGCCAGCATGGCCCAGCTGAATATCAGCCCCAGAATAGTTTAAAAAGACAAATTGGGAGACATAATTAAACCTGGTTGAGGATGAATTTTCTTGGGCCAGATTTCCCACAATGTGCCTCTTTGAAGGTTCTGGCTCTACCTTCTTGAAGCCAAGCCTTCTATCAGCTCAAAGTGGGTCAGTGGCTGGTTCAACTCAACAACAGTACCTAGGAAGCTGTCAGTTTTTACATTGAACTGCAATCATTGTGGTGGTGGTGGTTTTAAACTGTTGGTTTTTAAAAAAAAAATTTTTTTAAGTAATACATGGTATTGGTATAAAAATGCAAACTTCACAAAGTTAAAAAAAAATAATAATAAGTGAGTCTCCCTTCCATCCTAGCCCCCCAGAGGTACATTATTAACACTTTGTGGGGTGCCTGGGTGGCTCAGTCGGCTAAGAGTTCGACTCTTGGTTTTGGCTCAGGTTGTGATCTCGTGGTGGTGGGATCGAGCCCTGCGTCTGGCTCTGTGCTCAGTGTAGAGTCTGCTTCAGCTTCTCTCTCCCTCTCCCTCACACTCATGCTCTCTCTCTCTCAAATACATAAACAAAACCTTAAAAAAGAAAATTTGTCACATAATTTTGCATACATTTTCTCTTCTTACACAAACACACATGTATGTATGTATGCACGTATAGATTCTCTCTGTATTTTTAACATAAATAGGAGACTACTTGCATATATGTACTTCATTATTCCCACTCACTATTTCTACAACTTGTTCCATATCTGCATATGAATTTACTTCCTTCTTTCTTACAACTGTGTAGCATTAAATTGTATGGTTATACCATAATTTATTTAATGAGTCTTCTATTGAGTAACAGGGTGTGTGCCATTACAAATGCAATAAACACTGTTTTAATTGGAATGTTTTAGGGTGAAAGTAACAGAATACCCAACTAAAGGTTGTGTAAGCCACAGGACTGATTATCTTACGTAACAAGAGATCTAGAGCTAGGTGGTCTCAGGGTAGATTAATTCAGAGGCACAAAATGTCATTAAGGGACCAGATGTTTTCCCTTTTCTCTTGCCATCTGCAGAGTGATGAGGTTTGTATGTATGTATGTATGTAGGTAGGTAGGTATGTATGTATATATTGACTGATTGATTGATTGCCCTGGATTTGGAACTCAGGTGACTGCCACAGCTCCAGACATTCTACCATCATCCAACTCTGTCCAAAGAGAAGTAAATATCTCCTTACACATCTCCTTTTCTCCAGAAGGAAAACTCTTCCCAGAAGCCACGCTGTGGACTTCCCCTCATGTATCATTGACTAGAATTGACTAGAATGACATTCTAGTCAATAAACCAGTCCTTGGTTTATTCTAGTCAATAAACCAGTCCTTGCCAAAGGGGAAAAGAACTATCATTATTGGCTTATTCCAGTCAAGACTGGTTCCCCAGGGCTAGAAAAGGACACGTTCTTCTTGAGCATGGTGTTTCCTGATACATGAACCAACTCAAGGTCCTATCAGCAAGAAGAAAGAGAAATGTCTATTGGATAGCAACCAAAAGGGTCCTCCACCAACACTCATATCCAGCGGCATGTACATATGCAAGTATATTCATGCAAGAGACTTTCTGGGTCAAAAGGGTTTGTTCTTTCGAAATGATGATAGACGTCAATGGATGAATGGGTAAACAAAATATGGCACACACATAAAACAGAATATTGTTCCGCATTAAAAAGGATAAAATTCCAGCATATGCTACAACAGGGACATATCTTGAGGACACTGTGCTAAGAGAAATAAGCCAGACCCAAAAGGACAAATATTATATAATTCCACTTATATGAGGTACCTAGAGTAGTCAAATTTGTAGAGACAGAAAGTAGAATGGGAGTTGCCAGGGTCTACAGGGATGAGGAATGGAGAGTTACTGGTAAAGTTTTAGCTGGGGAAAATGAAAAGTTCTGGAGATGAACGGCAGTGATGGTTACACTAGCGTGAACAAACTTAATACCACTAAACTGTACACATGAATATGGTTAAAATGGTAAATTTTAGGTTACGTATGTTTTATCACAATAAAACAAATGTTGGTAGATACTGCTAAATTGTCCTCAATGAGGCTTTAGCATTTAACTCTCCCACCCCTTAGTGGATAGGGCAGTGCTTGGATTCTCCACGTTTTGCACCTAGTGCTAGATCAAGGGTCCCCCAGTGGTGACAGTGAGGGTCTTGGTAGATTTAAGAGACCAGCAATATCTTTCTAAGATCAGCAACAGAAACGTGCAGTCTTAGGACTAAAAGAATCCCTGGGAGAGGAGGGTTGAACAGGCATTCCCTCATTTTCCTGGAGTGGCCACCAGCTCTGGGCTTCTCTCCTCAGATCTGACCAACCCCACTGTGCTTGCTCCGGGACTCTGACACTTTAGCTCTCTGACAGAAGTAAGAACAACAGTCTAGTCCCTCACTTCCCTCTGTTAAGAAAAATTATCCAAAAATCGGAAATTCAGCAAAAAGATGACCGGATACTCTTTCACAGCCTCATGACTGTGAGTCTGTGTAACAACCGGCCTACAAGTCATCTGATTTTCTGAGGGAGGTAACTGTTTGACCTGATTAGGCTGAGCTCTGTAAAGTTACATCGAATGGGTAAAAGATTGGCATGTTTTGCAAATGACCTTTTCCCTCGGAGAGATGCAAATGACTTCTGTCTAGTAGAAAAGATACACAGTTTGGTTGCCCTGTGAGGTGATCAGCTTGTTTTGTCTCTAACTCAGCCATCTTACCCCGGCGTTCTCGTCACTGACCAGATACACTTCTGTCCATTCTCCTTGGAACTAGCTTTGTCATCATGCTGGTTCCCCCATTAGCGACCTGAATAAATCTCTGACAAGGGCTCATGATATGTTTGTATGAGAACTATGTCTTTACCTTTTGTAAAATTATACTTGGACATTCTTAGACCTGCTGTCATGGGCTTTCAAAATGACTTTGTTAAATATGAAAGGAAGGGAATAACAGGAGGAATTTATGAAGCAGAAAAACAGTTTGGCTTCTGATCCTAGCATAGTGAAGGTGTTACCTACTTCATGCCTAGGCCCCAGAATTGGCAAGTGGCCACTGCAGAAGGCCTTGGTGACCCTCCTGCGTTTCCTTCCTAGCCCTACATCACCCACAAAGATAGGGACATCTGACCAGCTGCCAACTGCAGGACCTCTGGCAGCCCCAAATCCAGGCTGGGAGAACATCAAAATCTACCACTCGTGTCTGGACCCTGCTTTGCGATTTGGGACTTCTTTCCCCCTGATGTCGAGCCGGACTGAAGATGCTGGTTGTAGCTGTGTCCTCCCTCCTCTGTACCCCTTCTCCCACCCTGTTTGGACAGGACTCCGACTCTTACAGCACCCTAAAGTCTACTGCATCCTTACTACACATGTCTCGGGGGCGGGCTGGGAAGTTCTCCGCTTCAGAGGGTCACCCTATCCTTTAACCTTTCCATCCAAGTGGCTCAAGCTGTGCCTTCCCAGGGTTTTCCTTCTCATGGCCACTTCATTTTAATTTCCTGTTCCCACTGAATGCCTGTGTCATGCACTGTGGCTGTTTCTTCTCTTGGTCCCAGCCCGGAAACCCAGGGCCCTCTTGTTTTCCCATCACCTGCCTAAGCATCTGTGTGCAGCAGATCCTCATAAAGTTTTGGAGGTGGTTACGTCACAACACTGCGCAGCTGCCATGGTCACATCCGAGTAGAGCCCACAGGCCTTCCTGCCTTCTGAATGTCGCCCGTTCTGGGGCCTCATGCTGTGCTATCTGGATGGTAAGTCCCTCCCAGCTTCTTTCTCTAAACCTCTCCCTCCTCCTCCCTTCTCTCCCCAACCCCTCAGGGCTCTTTCTGGGGCAAGTGTAGCCCTGAGCTTCCAACCTGGATCTGACTGAGTGTTCACCTTTAATATAGAGGCCAGCCAAGTGGTCCCTTTGGACAAAATAAGACATTTCTCTACAACGGGAAGGTGGCAGCAGTTGGTTCTTGTTTTAAAAAGTAAAATTTTCTTCTCCCAACATACACGGGAGAGAATAATACAAATATATAGTGAAATGGAGGGAGGGAAGAGGGAATTCTTTTCTGTTAGGTGGCTCTCAGGGAAACTGTTCCTAAATTTGCCATATTTATATGTTCTCTCTCTCTCAGAGCCCCAAAAAAGAGCTGGATTCAAAATTGCCCTTTAAGGAAGAACATAGTTTTCCTAAAGGCAGAGCAAATCTTTTGGGCACAGATCGTTTGTGTCCTCCCCCAGGCACATAGTCCAAGGGCTCTTCACTGTATCACAAAATGATGGAGGGCTCAGGAGATGCTCTCAGCAACTATGAGATTGTTCACTCCTGAAACAGCAGCACCTGTCAAGACAGCAAAACACTCCCTCGCTGGGTATCGATTCATGATCTCCATACATTAGCCAGCCAAGAAGTCCCCGCAGTTAGGTTGCATGTTGCAATTTCTAAAAATAAAACTTCCTCGTTTTGAGTTTCACCAAGCCTTAGGTTTGGTTTTGCAATATTATATATGTGCGCCCTACTTCTTACATTGTCTCAATTTTCTTATTGCTTTTGGGAAACTTCCCTTTGTGTGGAAGGACTGGCCTCAGAAAGCTTCCTGTTGACCTTCAATATGGGAGGATACCAGACTGTATTAGTCTCCTTGGGCAGCCGTAACAGATTACCAGTGACTGCATGGTCTAAACCACAGAAACTTATTTCCCAGCTCTGGAGGCTGGGAAGCCCAAGATCAAGGTGCCAGCAAGGTAGGTTTCATTCAGAGGTTCCTTATCTTGCCTTGTAGGAGGCTGCCTTCTTCCTGCGAGCTCTCTTCCTTTTGTGCACACAGGGATGGAGAGAGCTCTCCAGTGTCTCTTTGAGGGCATTCATCCCCTCACAAGGGCCCCACTCTCATAACTTCATCTAATCCTAAACACCTCCTGAAGACCCCCACCTCCAAATACCATCACATTGCCCATTAGGGCTTTAACCTATGAATTTGGGTGTGGTGGTTGGGGATGGGGATGGAGACCACATTTAGTCTATAGTAGGTTCTCAGACTTTGGGGCAATCTCCCCAATTCCTAATCCTGTGATGTAAAATGACAACCAAGGCCACGGGTTGCATCTTAAACTCTGCAAAGATTTCCTTTTAGCTTCCACGGCTATATATAAATATATGTATATTTATATTAAATATATCAATTTATATTATATATATTAACATATATATAAATTATATATATATAAATAGGAAAGTGTATTTAAAATTATTACCCTCATTTTTAAAGGTTTTTTTTTTAATCCTCTTCAAATACTTCGCTAATAATAGGTAGTAGCATTCCTCTGAATGTCAACAAGTTTCTGCCAAATGTCCTTCTCCTAGAGAAAAAGAAATTCATGCTAGATACAGGAAGAAGATGACAGTAAGTTCCTCTTTGTGGTGGTCTAAAAATAACACAGAATGCCGCATGTTCAGATGCATTAAAAATGCACAATGGCTTTCTTTTCATCCTTATATCTCCATTTATGGACTGCGATTCATACATAAGAATGCTCTGTCACTGGAAAAGCATAAAAATCAAATTTCACCATGGCATATTTATAATTGCTACTAGGAAAATATGCAGTGTTGAGACAGTGGGTGATTCTTTCCCCTTCGGTCTTTTTTTTTTCCCCATGATCTTATAATGTTAATTGTACATTTATTTCTTGAACAATAGTAAATAATGATAGCTAACATGGGTTGAATTCTTAGCATGTACCAGCGACATGCCAAGGATATATACTCCCTGTCTCTTTTAAGCCTCACAAAAGCCCCACGAGGTAGATACTGTTATTATCTATGAAACCACACACAAAAAGTTAAATGTTAAGTATTTCTAATTGCCTCCCTGCTCTTCAACTCCTAGGAAGGTAGTTTCCTCGGAGGATTCTTTCTTTTCCTTGGCCGGTACTGTTGGGGACAGGTAATGGTGGAGCCAGGAGAGGGGGGGCTAATTTGAAATAAAGAGCTGGAGACTCTGTGGGGCTGGAGGGAGCCGGGCTGAAAGGGGAGAATGAAGAGAAAGCGAGGGTGGGTAGGAGGGATAGCAGGAGGCTGGCAAGGGCCAGCAGGCTGCAAGAGGAGGCTAGAGAGAAAAGGAGACACATGCCATGGTCACTACGGAGAGGAGAGGAATTTGGGGAAACAGTGGGAGAATTGGAGAGGATTTTCAAAGTTCAGGTACACAAAGTATAACTTACTTCTTCATAGCTCCAAGAAAGTCTCAATATAGACTCTGCCATATTTCGTCTAATCTAAGACACCACTGCCTATAAGATATAATCAATGGCAGGGTACCTCATTATTTTATGTGCCAGCAAAAAGGGAGGGAGGGAGGAAAGAAAGAAAGAAATTAAAAAAGGAAGGAAGGCAGGAAGGAAGGATGGAGGGGAGGGAGGGAAGGAGAAAGTATAAGTCCAATTCATTTGGAAACATGTTCTGATTTCAAAGAAACACAATAGATTATTTTATAATCCTCTCTCAGTGTAGGGGTTTTCTTCTTGTTTTTAATGCAACATTATTTGGTGAGGTCGGATCTGAGCTGCCCAGGAAGGCTTGACTATATTTTAGTTACATGTATTTTACAGATAAAATTGAACCTCAGAGAAGCTAAGTCACTTACCCCCAGGCTCACAGCTAATAAATGGAGAGCCAAGTTTCCAAACCAAGTCAGCCTGATTCCCAAACCTGTGTTCTTTACTTTTTAATTAATAGTCAATAGTCGGCAGCATTCTATTAAACCTGTATTTAGTAACAAAAATAACTTTTGAATTAAAAAATAACAGCTTTACGGGTACATGGGTGGCTCGGTCATTTGAGCATCTGATTTGGTTTCGGCTCAAGTCATGACATCAAGTCATGATGTCAGGGTCATGGGATTCAAGCCCTCTGTGGGGCTCACACTCAGCACAGAGTCTGCTTATCCCTCTCCTCGGCTCCTCCCCCTGCTCTCTCTAATAAGTAAATAAATAAAATCTTTTTTAAAAATAACAGCTTTATATAACATCATTTACACACTGTTGTGATTCAGAACTCCCTATCCCATCTGGAACAAAGTGTGAGAAACCATGACTTGGGCTTTGTGGCTCAAGAATTCCTCTCTCTTTTCAAATGATCTTTAATCGAATAAGGGTAGGATGGCCAAACACCTGACTACTCTTGGGGGGGGGGGTCTAAAATCAAAGCAAATTCTGTACTTCTACTAAGCAAACATTTTGTTTTGGAGGCAACAAAAGGGAAGCCTTCCTGTGATTCACAGAAACAGAGAAACATCAAGCTCCAGGACCAAGCTCTGAGGACAAGCTCTAGGATCTAGACCAAATATAGAAAATATAAATGGGTGAGCAGACCATGAAATGGGAAAAAGTGTTCAATCTCACTAATAATTACAAAAATCCCAGATTCTCTGATTCCACAACAGGTATCTGACAAGACGGTTTTCCAACACTCACTGGCACTTTTAACCATCTGGATCTTTTTTCATACTGGCCCTTCATCCAAGAATGCTCCCCTCACCACCACTAATGAAAATCCTTCAAGGGAGAATCAAAAGCTTCCTTTTCGATAAATGCCTTCCAAATTCTCCAACAGGATAAATGGCTCTTTCTGGATTCTCTGATCATGATTCTGATTTTCTTCCTCTTTGGTTTACAGGTTGTTGATAAAAGACCTCTTAAGTAGATTATCAGCTCTCTGAAGACAGGCATCATTTGCTTGTTTGTTGAGTTGTTTTTAATGAATGCATGCTTGTATAAAGCTTGAGCACAGTGACTGCTATGTCACTGACATAGGGGAGCTGACTGAGGCCCAGAGCAAGGACCATTGTAAGAAACCAGAATATGTCACCCCAAATATGTCTCTTTGGTCTTAAGGTTTACTTTGAGCTTGTGTTTTTAAGACACAGCAAATGGAGAAGAAGCTCTGAGAGCAGGGTAGAAGTTAACCATTTTATAAGGGAAATTCACATTTATAAAGGAAATCTCCATTTGTAAGGGTATACCAGAAAGAGAAGAAAGACTTTAGATCACAAGAGACTTACCAACAGAGAAGGCTCTGCCTTAAATCTATATTAATAAACCTTATCCTTGCTGATTGTACTCTTCCTGGTCACTTCCCATAAATTGCCTCCCCACACTTCCTCTTGTTTTAGCTAAAGATAGTATTTAAGCTCAAGTTCTAGCCACCTCTTTGAACAATTCTTCCCTGAGTTTCTCCCATATATATAAGATACACATGTTAATAAACTTTGGTTTGTTTTTCTTTTGTTCATCAGTCTTTCACAACAGAGGCCCCAGCCAAGAATCTAGACGAGTAGATCGAAAAGGTTTTCTTCCCTGCCTTACACCATCTAACAGTTGAACCAGATGGACCTGAGAATGTAACTGGATTTTTCCATGGAACACTAGCTACTGTGGCTCCTCTGTGAGCACTCCAGTAGCTACTCCAGTAGTACTATTCTTTAATAACAGTAACAACAACAAATATATCAAAAACCAAAAAACTAAGTACATAAGGAATGAAAGAAAACTTGGAGGGGTAATGTTCTATTCTCTTTTTCTTCAAATGTTATTATGGAAATTGTCAAACCGTTGAATCATAAAGTTGAATCAAAAAGTTGTAATAGATGGCAGAATGAATTTCATCTCTATTCATTAGTTGCTAGCATTTTTTGCCTTTTTTCTGAACAATTTGAAAATAAATTGTACATCCAGATACCACCAGTGATTATTTCAGCATGCATCTCCTAAAAATAAGGACATACACCTACATAACCATAATAATATTATCGATTATAAAAATAATTTCTTAACATTATCCAATTCAAATGCAAATTTCCCCCAAATACCCCCAAAATGTCTTTTACAACTAGATTTTGTTTTGTTTTATTCAATTAGAATCTAATCAAGGTTTATACATTGCATTTCATTATTTCTCTTTAGCTTCCTTCAATATAGAACAATCCCTCAATTACTTTAATTACTTATGATATTTACTTTTTAAAAGTACAATCCATATCTATGTCTTACAGAATGTTCCACTATCTGAGTGTGTGTGTGTGACAGAGAGAGAGATGCAGTGTAATGTGTCCTTCTTCCATCTGTGTTTCCTATTAAATACTGAGGTTGGGTGATTGAGATTAAAACTTTTTGGTAAAATTGTTTCCCAGGTGATGTTTTATATGTCATAGAGCTTCTCATCAGAAGGCACACATCAGGTGTCCCACTCTTAGTGATGAAGTTGAACTGCATGGGTGAAGGGCTGATCAGCTGATCATTTGCAATGAGTAAAGAACTTGTAGAGCGACACCCTGTTCTACCTTGCTCATTTTTGTAGCTTTCACTTCCTACCACAGGCCACACCCAAAAGGTGGATGAGTTCTACCTTGGCTCTACAAACTAGAGTTGAGCACAAGCATCCAGATCTCAGGAAGTTACTTCCTTTAATGGGTTATTCTGGAGTAATGGAGACCCTGCAGCCCTAGGAGATGGTGGTAGGGATCCCCAGAGCAGGTACTGACGGGTAACAAAGTTTCTGCTGATGCCTCAGTCTGAGTTTCCAGACCCATACTAAGTGCTTGGGAGGAGCTGCCTTCTTTCAGAGACCGTTGGAGGATGCTGCCTAGAGCTTTGGAAAAGGCAGAAAAAACATTTATTTTTTTTTTTAACTGTCATTTCAAACTTGAGAATAGTTTTCTGTTTTGCAATAAGTGAAGACTTGGAATCTCCCTCAGTTCTTGGAAGACCACTTGCCTAGTTCATTAATGTTATGTAAATTTTCAGCAGGAAATGTTTGAGCTAAATTGCTTATTATAATGTAAGAGGGTGCCTATGCTTTTGCATAGTCATATTTCTTCAGAGTTTGTTCCCTCATGAGAAACGTTGTTTTGTTTTGGGATATGTGTGTGGGTTGCTTAACCATGGTTTAAAAATCCTCTGTACCTAGGGCACATATTGTATGGAGCACTGGTTATGGTGCATAAACAATGAATTCTGGAACACTGAAAAGAAATTTTAAAAATAAATAAATATTTTTTTAAAATTCTCTGCACCTGAAAACTGTTTCTCATTCTGGTGGAGCGGAGTGGAAGGGGCACCCCAAGAAACAGTATGTGTATATTTATCATGTAATCCTGAGGGCACCATCCACAGAAGCTCTTTCAAACTGAGTGAAAGAATATGAACAGACCGGCTGCAATCTGGGCCCTAACCCTGGGCATTCCCAGAAATACCCATTTGCAGGGTAGCTTAAAATCATCTTATCTGGGTGTGAAAGTAAAACGTGACCTCCCTGTGATATAGCTTGATACAGTGCACAAAATGCTCTTATACTAATACGCACACATAAAACTTCTCTGAAAAAAACAGTGTGTGTGGGGCTCCTGGGTGGCTCAGTCAGTTAAGCATCTGCCTTTGGCTCAGGTCATGATCCTGGAGTCCCAGGATTGAGCCCACATCGGGCTCCCTGCTAAGTGGGGAGTCTGCTTTTCCCTCTGGCCCTCATCCCGCTCTTGTGGTCGCTCTCTCTCTCCCTCTCCCTCTCTCTCAAATAAATAAATAAAATATTAAAAAAAAAAAGAAAAAGAAAAAAAAGAAAAGAAAAAGCAGTGTGGGCATAGGAAGTAGTGGACACAGACATAAGAGACACATAAAGAAGCCCCCACTGCCGTCACTGGCAGCTTTGAGAGAGAACAAAAGGGCGCATGTTGGCTACCAAATCCTTTCACATTTTAAACAGGCAAAGACTGTCTTCTTCGGCCAGGAGTGGAGGGCAGCAATCTATACAATGTCACTAAAATTGAATCAGTGCTAGGTAAATAGCAATTCTGTCATCTGCTGGCCTTGATATGTTATCGATGGGTCAGAATTTAGCCACATTAGAGTGGATCTCTCCAGTGGGATGAACACATTATCCAAAAGCTTCTTGTTGGCATAAAGTTGTTCATTCTTCCTTATGTTCTTGCTAATATCTGCAAACTAAGTAGTAATGTCACCTCCTTAATGCCTGATTGGTAATTGGCATCTTTGCTTATTTTCCTTATGATCTGGCAGAAGATTTATCAATATTATTAATCTTTAATAACCAGTTTTTGATTTCAATGATTTTCTCTTTGCTTTCTGTTTCATTTATTTCTGCTTTGATCTTCATTATTTCCTTTCTTTTGCTTCCTTTAGTTTAAATTGTCTCATTTTTCTAGTTTCTTAAGGTGGATACTGAGGTCATCGATTTAAGACCTCTCTTTTATTCTAATATGGGCATTTAATGCTACAAATTTCCCTCTACTGCTCCTTTTGCAACATCCCCAAAATTCTATCATGTTTTCATGTTCACTCAGTTCAAAGAAGAATTTCTAATGTCCTTTTTAATTTCTTCTATTACCTATGGATTATTTAGAAGTATGTTATTTAGTATATAAGGTATTTGAGAATTTTTCCAGAAGCCTGTAATTTATTTCCAATCTAATTTCACTATAATTAAGAAGATATTTATTATGACTTTAATCTTATAAAATTTATTGAGACTAGTTTTATGGCCCAAAATATGACCTACTTGGTAAATTTTCTATGGGCACTTGAAAATGTATGTTTTGCTTTCTTACACCATATACAAAAAATAAACTCAACATGGATAAAAGACCCACATATGAGATCTGAAACCATAAAATTCCTAGCAGTAATCTTCCTGATATCTGCCATAGAAACATCTTTTTCCTTATGTCTCCTTTGGTAAGGGAAACAAAAGCAAAATTAAACAATTGTGACTACACCAAAATAAAAAGCTTTCACACAGTGATGGAAATCATCAACAAAACAAAAAGGCAACCTACTGAATGGGAGAAAATATTTGCAAATGCTATATCTGGTAAGAGGTTAATATCCAAAATATATAAATAACTTATACAACTGAACACAAAACACATAATCCAATTTAAAAATGAGCAGAAGACATGAAAAGACATTTCTCCAAAGAAGACATACAAATGGCCAATAGACACAAGAAAAGATGCTCAACATCACTAATAATCAGGGAAGTGCAAATCAAATGAAATAGCACTTCACACCTGTCAAAATGCCTAGAATCAAAAAGAGAAGAAATTAAGTGTTGGCCAGGATGTGGAGAAAAAGGGACCCTCGTGCACTACTGGTAGGAATGCAAGCTCCTGTAGCTACTGTGGAAACAGTATGGTGGTTCCTCAAAAAATTAAAAATAGAATTACCAAGGAGGAGGAGCAAGATGGCAGAGGAGTAGGAGACCTAAATATCACAAGGTCCCAGGAGTTCAGCTAGATGGTTATCAAACCATTCTGAACAGCTACAAACTCAACAGGAGAGAGAAGAGAAGAGGAGCGGCAATTCTAGGAACAGAAAATAGACTACTTTCTGGAAGGTAGGACGTGCAAAGAAGTGAATCCTAAGCAACATTTGGGAAGATAGACGGCAGGGGGAGGGGCCGGCTCCCAGCATGTGAGAGAGCAGCAGAGCACAAAATCAGAAGTTTTAGAAGTGTGCTCCACTGAGGGTCATTGCTCCAGAGGCTAAGCGGAACCCTCACAGGGACAGTGTGGTCTCAGCACCTGCAGGGTCACAGAAAGACCAGGGGTGTCTCAGTGTGGCATAGCACCCAGGTATCAGAGGGAGGAAGCAGGCAGCAGAGATGGAGCTGAGGAGTGGGCTCTCAGCTCAGGGTTACCTTAAACTGTAATCTGAGGAACAGTTGGGCTACTGCTCTTCGAGCAGGGACCCAACAAGCAGCAGATCCGGGGAGACTCACCTTCCTCCTCCAGGAGGAGTGGTGGAGGAGCTTGCTGCAGAAATCAGCTGGGTTTGGAGACTCCAAACAGGGCCGTGCACCAGAGATAGAAATGCTCAGTCACACGCCAGGTGAGCACAGAGTGCAGCTGGAGACCAGGGAGACAGGAGATATTGACTGCTTTTCTCTGAGGGTGCACTGAGGAGTGGGGCCCCTGAGCTCTAGGCTCCTACGGGGTCAGAGATTGGGAGGCTGCCATTTTCATTCTAGTCCTCCAAAGCTCTACGGAAAGCATTCAGGGTACAAAAGCTCTGAGAGCGAATCTGAGCAGATTACTTAGCCAGACCCCTGGCAAGGTTGGTGCAATTCTGCCTCAGGCAAAGACATTTGAGAATCACTGCAACAGGCCCCTCTCCCAGAAGATCAGCAAGAACATCCAGCCAAGACCAAGTTTACTGATCAATGAGAACTGCTAGAGGAAAGCAACACATAGAATTCATGGCTTTTTTCCCATGATCCTTTAGTCTTTCAAAGTTAACTTTTTTAAATTTTATTTTTTCTTATTCTATTTTTAAAATTTTTCCTCTTTCCTATTTTGTTTTTTAACTATTTTATCTTATCAATACCTTTTTAAAAATCTTTTTAAATTTTCATTGTTATAGTCATATTTTATCCCTTCATTGTATTTAACCTTACTTTTGGTATACATATAGGTTTTTTTTTTTCTTTAGAATTTTGGGATACAATTTCTTCTAATAGATCAAAATATACCCTAAATCTAGTGTATGGCTTTGTTCTAGTCTCTAGTCTGATCACATTCTTTACTCTTTTTTTTTCTTTTTCTTTTTCTTTTTAAAAGATTTTATTTATTTATTTGACAGACAGAGATCACAAGTAGGCAGAGAGGCAGGCAGAGAGAGAGAGGGGGAAGCAGGCTCCCCAAGGAGCAGAGAGCCTGATGTGGAGCTTGATCCCAAGACCCTGGGATCATGACCCGAGCCAAAGGCAGAGACTTTAACCCACTGAGCCACCCAGGCGTCCCTTCTTTCCTTTTTCAACCAACTTCTTATAATTCCTTTTTTAGAGGGTTTTTAAATTTTCATCTATACAGTCATATTCCATCCCTCAATTGTGCTTAACCTTATTTTTGTATATATGTGTTTTTCTTTCTTTAAAATTTTGGAAGGTAGTTTCTTCTAACAGACCAAAATATACCCAAAATCAAGTGAGTGACTCTGTTCTATTCACCAGTCTAATTATATATATATATACACACACATACACACACACATATGTGTATATATATATATATGAATGACATATAATATATGAATTTAATATTATTTCATTTTAATAATTATTGAATCATTGTTAATTATTTGATAATTATTTATTTATAATAGTTAAATAATTATTTGTTAATAATTATTATTAATAGTTAAATTCAATAATATATATATATATTTTTTTTTTTTTTTTCATTTTTCCCCCCTTGTTCTCTCCCGGTTTTGGGTCTCTTCTGATTTGGTTAGTGTATATTTTTCTGGGGTCATTGCTACCCTTTTAGTATTTTGTTCTCTCATTCACCTATTCTTATCTGGATAAAATGACAAGGTGGAAAAACTCACCACAAAAAAAAGAACAAGAGGCAGTAGAAGTGGTTAGGGACCTAATCAATTCTCAATATGGACATTAGTAATACATCAGAACTAGAGTTCAGAAGGACAATTATCAAGGTACTAGCTGGGCTCGAGAAAAGCATGGAAGATATTAGAGAATTCCTTTCTGGAGAAATAAAATCCCTTTCTGGAGAAATAAAAGAACTAAAATCTAACCAAGTTGAAATTTAAAAAGCTAGTAATGAGGTACAATAAAAAATGGAGGCTCTTGCTGCTAGGATAAATGAGGCAGAAGAGAGAATTTGAGATATAGAAGACCAATGATGGAAAATAAAGAAGCTGAGCAAAAGAGAGATAAACAACTCTGGATCACGAGGGGAGAATTTGAGAGATAAGTGATACCATAAGATGAAACAATATTAGAATAATTGGGATCCCAGAAGAAGAAGAACAAAGAGAGAGAAGGGCAGAAGGTACATTGGAGCAAATTATAGCACAGAATTTCCCTAATTTGGTGAAGGGAACAAACATCAAAATCTAGAAGGTGCAGAGAACCCCCCTCAAAATCAATAAAAATAGGTCAACACCCCGTCATCTAATAGTAAAACGTACAAGTCTCAGTGACAAAGAGAAAATCCTGAAAGCAGCTCAGGACAAGAGGTCTGTAACATATAATGGTAGAAATATTAGATTGGCAGCAGACCTATCCACAGAGACCTGGCAGGCCAGAAAGACCTGGCATGATCTACTCAGAGCACTAAATGAGAAAAATATGCAGTCAAGAATACTATATCCAGCTAGGCTGTCATTAAAAAAGGAGAAATAAAAAGCTTCCAGGACAAACAAAAACTAAAAGAATTTGCAAACACCAAACCAGCCCTACAGGAAATACTGAAAGGGGACCTCTAAGGAAAGAGAGAGACAAAATGTAACAGACCAGAAAGGAACAGAAACAATATACAGTAACTTACATTCATATGGCACTAAATTCATATCTTTCAATAGTTACCCTGAATGTAAATGGGCTAAATGCCCCCAATCAAAAGACACAGGGTCTTTATCATAATGGATAAAAAAAAACAAGACCCATCGATTTATGCTGTCTACAAGAAACTCATTTTAGACCCAAAGACAACCCCAGATTTAAAATGAGGGGATGGAAAACAATTTACCATGCTAGTGGACATCAAAAGAAAGCTGGGGTGGCAATCCTTATATCAGACAAATTAGATTTTAAGCCAAAAATCATAAAAAGAGATGAGGAAGGACACTATATCATACTTAAAGGGTCTGTCCAACAAGAAGATCTAACAATGTCCCTAATATGGGAGCACCAAATTATATAAACCAATTAATAACAAAATCAAAGAAACACATCAACAATAATACAATAATAGTAGGGGACTTTAACACCCCCCTCCCATGAAATTGACAGATCATCTAAGCAAAAGACCAACAAGGAAAAAAGGCTTTAAATCACACTCTAGGCCAGATGGACATCCCAGATATATTCAGAACATTCCATCCCAAAACAACAGAATACACATTCTTCTCTAGTGCACATGGAACATTCTCCAGAATAGATCACATCCTGGGTCACAAATCAGGTCTTAACTGGTACCAAAAGATTGGGATCATTCCCTGCATAATTTTAGGCCACGATGCTCTGAAACTAGAACTCAATCACAAGAGGAAATTTGGAAAGAACTCAAATACATGGAGGCTAAAGAGCATCCTACTAAAGAATGAATGGGTTAACCAGGAAATTAAAGGAGAATTGAAAAAACTCATGGAAACAAATGAAAATGAAAACACAACTGTTCAAAATCTGCGGGATACAGCAAAGGCCGTCCTGAGAAGAAAGTATATAGCCATACCAGCCTTTCTCAAGAAACAAGAAAGGTCTCAAGTACACGACCTAACCTTACACCTAAAGGAGCTGGAGAAATTACAGCAAAGAAAGTCTAAACCCAGCAGGAGAAGAGGAATCATAAACATCAGAAGCAGAAATCAATGAAATAGAAACCCAAAGAACAGTAGAACAAATCAATGGAACTAGGAGCTTGTTCTTTGAAAGAATTAGTAAGATGGACAAACCCTTGGCCAGACTTGTCAAAAAGAAAAGAGAAAGGACCCAAATTAATAAAATTATGAATGAAAGAGGAGAGATCACAACCAACACTGAAGAAATACAAACAATTATAAGAACATGTTATGAACAACTATATGCCAACAAATTAGGCAATCTGAAAGAAATGGATGCATTCCTAGAGATGTATAAGCTACCAAAACTGATCCAGAAAGAAGGAGAAAACCTGAACAGACCCATAACCAGCAAGGAAATTGAAGTAAAAAAAATCTCCTAACAAACAAGAGCCCAGGGCCAGATGGTTTCCCAGGGGAATTCTACCAAACATTTAAAGAAAAATTAATACCTATTCTTCTGAAGCTGCTCCAAAAAAAAGAAATGGAAGGAAAACTTCCAAACTCATTTATGAAGCCAGCATTACTTTGATTCCAAAACCTGACAAAGTCCCCATCAAAAAGGAGAATTACAGACCAACAGCCCCAGTCCATTGCCTGGTATAGAGTTTGAGCTCAGTTAATAGTAGTTGGTATAACAATGAGATACCACCTCACACCAGTCAGAATGGCTAAAATTAATAAGTCAGAAACAACAGCTGTTGGTGAGGATGCGAAGAAAGGGGAAACCTCCTACACTGTTGATGGGAATGAAAGATGATGCAGCCACTCTGGAAAAGTATGGAGGTTCCTCAAAAAGTTGAAAATAGAGATACCCTACGACCCAGTAATTGCACTAGTTGGTATTTACCCTAAAGATACAAATGTAGTGATCCTAAGGGGCACATGCACCCAAATGTTTATAGCAGCAATGTCCACAATAGCCAAACTATGGAAAGAGCCTAGATGTCCATCAACAGATGAATGCATAAAGAAGATATGGTATATATATACAATGGAATACTGTCAAGCCATCAAAAAACCCCCACAAAATCTTGCCCTTTGCAACAACGTGGATAGAACTAGAGGGTACTATGCTAAGTGAAATTAGTCAGTCAGAGAAAGACAATTATTATATGATCTCTCTGATATGAGGAATTTGAGAGGCAGGGCTGAGGGTCATGGGGGTAAGGAGGGAAAAAATGAAATAAGATGGGATTGTGAGGGAGACAAACCATAAATGGAGACTCTTAATGTCACAAAACAAACTGAGGATTGCTGGGGGGCTGAGGACAAGACTAGGGTGGCTGGGTTATGGACATTGGGGAGGGTAAGTGCTATGGTGAGTGCTGTGAAATGTGTAAGCCTGATGATTCATAGACCTGTACCCCTGGGGCAAATAATATATTATATGTTAATTTTTTAAAAAAAGAAGTGGGAAAAAAATAGAATTACCATATGATCAAGTAATTCCACTAATTCAAAAAGATATATGCACTTTCATGTTTCTTGAAGCATTATTTATAACAATCAAGATATGGAAGCAGCCCACGTGTCCATCTATAGATGAATGGATAAAGAAGTGGTAATGGAATATTACTCAGCTTTAAAAAAGAATGAATGAAAAATAATATGTAATTGTAATAATAGGGATAGATCTAGAGAGTATAATTGCCATGAAATAAGTCATTCAGAGAAAGATAAACACCATATGATTTCATTCATATGTGAAATTTAAGAACGAAAACAAACAATGATAAAAAGAAAGAAACAAACAAACAAACAGACTCTTAAATATAGAGAACAAGCTAGTGGTTGCCAGAAGAGAGATAAGTGGGGGGATGGGTCAAACAGGTGAAAGAATTAAAAATACACTTGTAATGAGCACTGAGTAATGTACAGAAGTGTTGAATCATTATATTGTACACCTAAAACTAACATAACACTATGTTAATTTATACTTGAATTTAAAAAAAAGAAAAGGTGTGTTTTGCTCTTATTGGGTGGAACGTTTTAAGTCAAGTTCATTGATAATGTTGTTCAAATCTTCTAAATCCTTAAGGATTTTCTATCTTCCTGGATAGAAGGGTAATAAGATCTTCAACCACACTTTATTTGTTTATTCCTCCCTGCTTTAGTCTTCGCTTTATGTATTTTGAAGATCTGTTAGGTACATAAACATTTATGATTTTTGCATCTTCTTGATGAATTGACACCATTGTCATTTTAAAATAACTTTATCTCTATGAAATCAACTCTGTCTGATCTTAATAGAGCCACCTCAGCTTTCTTCTGACTAAAATTTGCATGTATATCTTTTTCCATCCTTTTACTTTTACCCTAAGTAACTTTATTTATTTATTTATTAAAAGCCGTGTGTGTGTGTGTGTGTGTGTGTGTGTGTGTGTGTGTGTCTGTGTTTTAAAGATTTTATTTACTTATTTGAGAGAGAGAGAGAGAGAGAGCACAAGGAGGGGGAATGGCAGGGGGAAAGGGAGAAGCAGGCTCCCTGCTGAGCAGGGGCTCAATCCCAGGACCCTGAGTCCCTGCTCATGACTAGAGCCAATGGCAAATGCTTATCCAACTGACCCACCCAGGCACCCCTGCTAAGTAACCTTATATTTAAGTGTGTTTCATGTAGGCAGCATATCATTTGGTCCTGTTTTGATAACTAATCTGACATTCTTTATCTTTTTTTTTTTTTTTTTAAGAGAGAGAGAGCATGCATGTGGCAGGGTTGAAGAGCAGAAGGAGAGGGGGAGAAAGAATCCTAACCGGGCTCCAAGCACAGTGGGGAGCTCGACCCAGGGCTGGATCTCATCACCCTAAAATCATGACCTCAGCTGAAATCAAGAGTCAGATGCTTAACCAACTAAGCCACCCAGGTATTCCAACATAATTAGGTTTTCAGTTTATCATCTTGCTATTTGTTTTTTATTAGTCCTATATGTCCTTTGTTTCCTTTTTCTGCCTACTTGTAGATTAACTGAGCATATTTATGATTCTACTTTAACTCCTTTACTAGTTTATTAGCTATAATTCTGTTTCTTTATTTTAATGGTTGCTTTAGGGTTTATTGCATGTCTTTAAGTTATCACAATCTACCTTCAAGTGATACTATACCATTTCACATATCATATAAGAACCCTACAGTAGTATGCTTCCATTTCTCTCCTCCCAGCCTTTATACTATTGTTTTCATGCATTTTACTTTGACATATGTTAGTAAACCCCACAATACATTGTTATTATTTTTGTTTAAACAGTCAATTATCTTTTGAGATAGGAATACAGCCTGCCATAAGAGAGGCTTTCTCAGCCTGTGATCCGCAATCTGCATTGGGACTGAGAGTCAGAAAATGCCTGGGGCCCCAAGACTTCCTCAAGAGCTTCCTGTTAGTATTTCCCAGCCAGTGTAAGAAGCATGAGAGCCAGCATAATGACAAAGATCAGGTTAAGGACACCACCTTCCTCGTAAACCTAATGCCTTTTTTTTTTTAAGATTTTATTTATTTATTTACAGAGAGAGAACACAAGCAGGGGGAGCAGAAGAGGGAAAAGCAGTCTCCCCGATGAGCATGGAGGCCAAACATGGGACTCGATCCTAGGACCCTTGGATCCTGGCCTGAGCTGAAGGCAGATGCTTAACCAACTGAGCCACCCAGGTGTTGCTTAAACCTACTATTCCTGATGGCCCCAAGTAGCTGTCCTTATGTTAAGGAAGAAAGAACTGTCACATAGAGCAACCAGTAAATAACTGAAATTTCAGAATGCTGAACTATGTAAATGAGATTTTATGTGCTATTTCGCCGTGGTTACCCAATCATATAGCTGGCAGGAGGCCAATAGCTGGAAAGCCTCCTAAGCATCAGCAGGAACTGGTACTGTCCACAGACCACATGTCAGGCCTATAAGCTGCTCTTGAACCACAGGATTCCCAATCTGGTTGCCCCGGAGTCTGACATTTGATTTCACTCCTTTGAGCACAATCCCCTCCTCCAGGCCAGCCTTCTGTTTTACCTGGAGCCTCATACCTGTCATAGTGACAAGTCAGACCAGCAGCCTTCTCCACATTTACCACACCAGATTCCCCTCTGCTACTCCTCACAAGGTCTCCCTGACACTATTCAAGGGCCAGCGGTCTGCACGCTGGACCAGACTTACGCTAGGGTCTGCACCCCCAGTCTCCAACCTGCCCCACTGGCAAGTCCAATCTCCAGGGACCAGATCCTCTAGTTGGTCCTGAACAGTTGCCATCACCAGCCAGGTGTTGAAAGAGGAGACTTTGGATGAAATCCACCTACCTACCCACGCAGGGTCCTCCATATATGGTCAACTATTAGTGTTTCAATTAACTGAAGTGTCTCTGAATATAACTTCCACCTGAGCTTCTAATTCTGAGATCTTCTCAATTTACACATTTTCCCCTCCATCCAACCACGCTTCAGACATCTTTGATCATGTGTCCCTTTTGCCTTCTCTCCTCAAAACCAAAATGTTTTTAGTTGAATGAAACTTAGAAAAAAATTATTGAGCCCTACTAAGGATATGTAAGATAGAGCTGGACTCAGAGGTAGAAAAGTAGGAACAAGAAATTCTGATCTCTGCAGCAAGGAGTTTTTTTTCCTATTTGATGGGAAGTGGAGGAGATCCAGGCTCAGTGGATCCTGAAGCTTATGCAATTTTGTGGCCTTCTAAGAGAAAGTATGCAAAGCTCCAAATACACATCATTTTTTTCTTAAGGAAGAAAATCACAACAAATTAAAAACTATATAAACTTTAGAAATACAAGGATCATGAAACCCAGAAAAATTAAATATTTTCATCAATTGTTTGATTTATTTCTTTAACACTTTATCCCTACACTTTTTTTTTTAAGATTTTATTTATTTATTTGACAGATCACAAGTAGGCAGAGAGGCAGGCAGAGAGAGAGGAGGAAGCAGGCTCATCACTGAGCAGACAGCCCGATGTGGGGCTCGATCCCAGGACCCTGGGATCATGACCTGAGCCAAAGGCAGAGGTCTTAACCCACTGAGCCACCCAGGCGGCCCATATCCCTACACTTTTTGATCCACACATTCTCTGGTTGCTTCTTCATATACCAATAAATTTGTGAAATAATTTTTCATAGAAAAAACGGGAGGATAATTTAGTCTTTCCTCTACCATGTTTGAACAAAAGTTGCTTTTCCCTGACAGTTGAGAAAAGCCTCTTTCCACTTCTCCAGCTCAGCGTCACAATTCATTATTTGTAATATCATGTATATTGTTGGATTTTCCCCAAACTTGCAGAAAACTGTCAAATTCATTTCATATAGGAGCTATATAATGTCAGGGACTTTCAAGTTTTCTTGTTCGGTGACTCATCTTGCTCTTCAACTTGACTACACTCCCTATCCAGTTTGCCACCAATATCTTCATCATGGCTTATTATGAGTTATATATCTTTTTTTTTTTTAATTTATTTGACAGACAGAGATCACAAGCAGGCAGAGAGGCAGGCAGAGAGAGAGGAGGAAGCAGGCTCCCTGCCGAGCAGAGAGCCCGATGTGGGGCTCGATGCCAGCACCCTGGGATCACGACCTGAGCCGAAGGCAGAGGCTTTAACCCACAGAGCCACCCAGGCGCCCCATATGAGTTATATATCTTTTATGTTATGTCAATGTTTTACATCAGGACAGCAAAAACTTAGTAAGAATGTACATAGAAGTGCTTGGGAGATGCCATTTCAGGCTCACGGACAGGCAGGAATCTAATGGTGTCATGGGATCAGAATTATGGAATTTTAGCATCAGAAGAGGCCTTAGACCTTTATTTTATCACCAGCACTGGGAAGTATACGGACAATTCAGGGAAGGCCTCCAGATGCGGGGGGAAAGCATCAAAAGGACACTCCTTTTGGAGTGGGCAGTAAATCCAGTATAGCCTAATGTGAAGGTCTTGTCTTTTACTGGTATTGGGGGGGCTCAGAATTGATTGATTTGGTCTGGGGGTTTTGGGGCAAGAATTGGAACTGAGTCCCTGCCATACCTTCCCCCCCCCCTTAGATTCAGTGCAATTTTATTTTTTAACAAGTTTCTTGAGATATAACACACACCATACAATTCCCCTATTTAAAGTGTACAAAGTCAATGGTTTTTAGTATACCCACAAAGTTGTGCAATAATTATCACAATGAATTTTAGATTATTTTCATCATCCCCAAAAGAAATCCCACACTCCTTAGTACTCATGCCTCATTTCCCTCCACCAGCACCTCCAAGCCCTAGGCAATCACTAGCCTGATTTACCTTCCACTGCCTATCCAAAATTAAAAGGCCAACATGCTCTGTGAGTCTCAGTTATCTCACCTAATAACACTTCTTCTCAGTGGCCACAAACCTTGGACAAACAGGTAAGTCTGTGAGTAGAACTCTAGGCTTTTGCCTGGTGAGTCACCAGGGCAGGGTGTGGATCAGACTCTGGGATGACAAAGCCTGGGTGAAGCAGCTGATGGAGGCAAAAAATCCCTGGATAGAAGGGTCAAAGGCCAAAGAGTAAGTACATGTTCATGCTGGGGACTGGCAGAAATGTCACAGCACCAGTGGCACTTTGGTGGATCATGATAGCCTCCCAAATCACCTTCTAGAAGGCCCAGGGAGACAGTCCCACAGTGGAATAAAGTTCTTGCGCTTTGGAGTCAGAGACCCCAGGCATAAATGCTGGCTCCCCACTTGCTAGTTGTGTGCACTTGGGCTGACATAAATTCTCAAGCCTCACTTTTCTCACTGGCAAACTGGAGAAAGAAACCGGGACTGGGAGAGGTGGACCGCAGTGTTCAGACTCACAGAATGGCCCCCTCTACACCTGAGTGCCTGACACACAGCCAGACCCCCAACACTTCCCCCAGTGAGGGACACAGGTCCCACCTCCCAACATCTGCCAACACCAAGAGCATTTTTAAAAGAAGGACCCCATGATTACGAAAGCAGGGAATTGTCCTTTGGCTGTTCCAACCTTTGCAGCTGTGCTGCTGGGCCCCAGCTTGCTCAGGCCCAGGAGAATCCTGGGCAGCTTTGAGCACATAACTTTCTAATGAGCATCCACCCGCCTTCCCTCACAGCTGGGCCAGGTTATTCACTACCCCGCTATGGGGGAGCCAGGGTCTGGACGCAGGCTCTCCTTCCCTCGACCGTAGGACCCCACACACAGGGGACCCACACCCCACACTCAGGTTGCATGGTCAGCTAAGCACCTCCCCCTGCCCAATCTTTTCCCCCACCACCAGCATCTCCTCCCAAGGAACAGGATTTTACATGTGCAAACACACACAGGCACACCATCTCCCTTTGTTGTTGTTGGCCCTTATGTGTCACCAGAGCAAACACAAACAGAACCTATTAACCTGAACCTGAAAGAGAAGCTATACACTTGTCCAGGGATCTCCAGACCTATACTGAATACACTCTGGGAGAAAGGAAGGACTACCCTGCTTCCTGAGTTTTTCTGCCCAAATTCTTGGTCCTAAGACAAGTCCATCAACTCTCATCCCCAGCTGCCTACCAGTGTCTCAGGGGAAGAATCTGGAGGCACTCGTGGCTGGCCTCAACCTAAAACTCAGGGAAGGAGCGAGGCCGTCATGGTATCAGCCAGGACCAAGAGAACCAACTCCAGCAAACCTGAGCAAAAGAGGGGATGTCTTGGCTCACATGGCCAGTGAGGCAGGGGTGGCGCTGGATCCAGGGCTCCACGCCCCCAGGGGTCACCTTTGCTGTCTCTACTTCCCCCTTTCTGCTTCCACACATGTTTCCTTATTCTTTGGCCAATGTGAAACTTGGGGCAGATAGTCAGGGAGCTGTCAGGGTAACTTCGTCAGCCCCATTTAGCAACCCCGAGAAAAAGCAGCTCCCCTCTCCTAGCCCCAGGGGACTCCAACAGGCCCTGTTCAGTCACGTGCCCAGCCCTCCATTCCTGGAGCTCGGACAGAGGAAAGTATTCTGGGCAGGCAAAAATAGTAGCTACAACAGTCCTCTACATGGCAGCTGTTTTCAAACATGAGAAACTTCTCTCTGAGTAAAAATAGAGCCTAAATGTTCTAAAGTAGAGGAAGAGTCTGGAAGGCCAAGAAAGCTGCCAAGAACAGCCGTTCTGTAAATAAAGCACTGTGTGCTAGAGTAGGACAAGGGACCTCCTGAAAAGCAATTGGTAACAGGCTGTCCTTGGGCACCCTGGCATCTCCTGACCATGCCCATGTAGAAGGAACAAGGTTCCTTGAACTTGGGCAGCCTTGCCCAGTGTGGGAAGAAAGGGCAGGGCTCTCCCACATATCTCCCACATGCTCTCTCCACCCCTGACCTGACTTTCCTCCTCTAGTGTGACCCCTCAAGGTTGCCCAGTGCTGCAACCCACCCCCTCACGAGAGAAAACTCCACCACCCCCTACAGGAGGAGGTCGACCTCTGGCCCATTCCAGGTCCACAAGAAGAGTGACTATGGTCCTCAGGTTCTGGTCCAGACTCCCACCACAAGCGATATGGGACAGCCTCTCCTGCAACTATGGTTACTTCAGAAGTAAACACATTTTTGGGGCGCCTGAGTGGCACAGTTGATAAAGTGTCTGACTCGGGGTTTTGGCTCAGGTCGTAATTTCAGGGTCGTGAAATCGAGCCCTGTGGTCAGCTCTGTGCTCAGCCCAGAGTCTGCTTGAAATTCTCTCTCCCTCTCCTTCTGTCCCTCCTGCTCACATTCTCTATCTCAAATAAATAAATCTTTAAAAAAACAAAAAAAACAAAACACATTCTTCAAAGACAGATGAGCTTTCCCTCCTCTCAGCCCAGGGGCTTTGTCCCTACCCTTCAGTAATGGCAGGCTCTTGCCCTACTCTGATCCCCACGTGCTGAGGAGCATTCAGCCCTCTTTCTTAAAAATTCAGATTTTGGTGGCATCTGGGTGGTTCAGTGGGTTAAACCTCTGCCTTCGGCTCAGGTCATGATCTCAGGGTCCTGGAATCGAGCCCCGCATTGGGCTCTGCTTAGCAGGGAGCCTGCTTCCCCCCTCTCTCTCTGCCTGCCTCTCTGCCTACTTGTGATCTCTCTCTCTGTGTGTCAAACAAATAAATAAATCTTAAAAAATTTTTGGATTTTTTTTTTAAAGATTTATTTGTTTGTGTTAGAGAGAACAAGTATGAGAGGGAGAGGAGAATCAGATTTCACATTGAACACAGAGCCCAAAGCCAGGCTCAATCTCATGGCCCCTGAGCCCAAACGGAGAGTCAGACACTTAACCGACTGAACCTCCCAGGCACCCCAAAGCTTCAGATATTCTGAATGAGAGTGCCAACAGCACTGTAGGAAGTGACCAACGAGAGGTAGATCAGCATGAGATGAAGACAAGAATGAAGGAACAGTAAAAGTAGTCAATACCAGAGGAGTAAAACCAGAGAAATAACAGGGACAGAAGGAGCAACAGAGGTGATGGAAAAAAGCAACAGCCACCACTCGCTGAGCACTTACTACGTGCCAGGCTCTAAAGCACTTCATAAGCGTGAACTCATTTATTTATTTGTGCATTTTAAATGTACAAACTTTTAAATGTACAAATGTTCCCCGAGATATTTTTTAACTACAAAGAGAATGACAGTAACTTACAGAGGAGAAACCCGGTGGACATGTGGAAAATGACCAGGAATAGGACATTACGGCACCAGAAACCCCCAACATGAGGCACTGAGGACAAAACATCTCTTCTGTTGTCTTCTTGCGCAAAATACACAACCTCATTCTCATTGTGAGAAAATATCAAACAAATCCAAATTGAAGGACATTCAACTCTTCAAAAGTATTAAAGTCATAAAAGGCAAGGAAATGTGAAGAAACTGCAACGGGTTGGAGGAGTCCAAGGAAAAATAACTTCTTGCCATGTGGGACCTTGAACAGGATTCTGGAACAGAAAATAGTGTAGGCAACAGAATGTTGATTTCCTGTTGTTGGTTCGTCCAGGGCTGACTGTGACCATTGCAACACAGTTAGGGGAAGTTTGCTGGGGAAAGATGGGTACTCTCTGTACTACAACTTCTCTGGAAGTCAAAAATGAAGTCAAAATTTAAAATGTTTAATTATTTTTGAATGTCAAGTTTTCTAAGTGTGAGATTTCTCCAAACACATCAACCCCCGCCTCAGAAGAGTAACATTAGTGGACTGGTCTACCAGCAGTGAAAAATGCCAAGACCTTGGATAAGGTAGAGAGTATTTTTGTCTTCCGTATTGTCAGAAGTTCACCACAGCTATGATTTTACAGCTCTAATAGCCCTTATTTGTTAAGCGGGGGTCCTCAGGTGCAAGGACTGTACCAGCACCCGTTTCGAGAAGCATTTCTGCAGTTTCTGGAGGTGTGACCGCAAGACGGCTGCCTACGATGAGACGCTCCTCCCCAGCCTCGTGCACCAACAGGCTCACAATGAGGTTGTTCTGCGTCTTCTGTCTTGTTATTCAACCCAGCAGGACTCGGGGAGTGAGAAAGTTCTCAGCTTTCTTGACAGCGCATCATAGCCCTCCTTCTTCATTCCTTCCATGGTGACTCACTTTTGGAGGCTTTCACAATCAAATAAATAAAGGCATTTCCCACCAACTTTAAGTTGGACAACATCATCCATCAACGTCCCCCACTCCTTTCTCATATCCCACAGAGGAAAACTCAGTGTGACATTACTGCTATCTAAGCAGTTGGCATCTTCCTACATTTGATTATCTTCTTTACCTTTCTCTGTGCTTCTCTGGGTTTCTCCCATCTCACCAACCAGGAGGGCAACAGCAGATCAGAGACTGCTGCTAGAATCCTTAGGCCTGGCCTTCGGGCTGACTGCAGCTCCAGGGGCAGGCACATTAGTCCCCAAGTTTCCAATGAGCAAAACAGGTGGTACTTGCACCTTGTCACTATGCAGAACCTTGGCACCTGTCATCTGGCTGCCGGGTCGCTGCCCAATTAGGTCTCCTGCTAGGCCCTTGCATGCCTGCCCCTTGGCTGTCTTTGTGCTGAGCCAGCCAAGTTCTGTTTTCATTCCCTTCTGTCTACCCCGCAGACTGGAAACAAATTATCCAATGATGAGTTAATACCTCGTTCTTGTGCCACACTTTGCAAGGAGGTGGGACAAGTGGAGAAAGGAATTCTGACCCTAGTGCTTTGAATCCTAGAACAAGAGGAGGCAGAGCCCAGGGGGCTACTGATTTGAAGGAGGTGAGGGCTGGGCCTTCCTCCAGTGTCCAAGGACATTTTGGGTGGGGCCAAATGAGGCTGGGAGGGCTTGATCAACTTCCCACTCACCAAGGAATTTCTGGCAGCTAAAGGGGTGCATCCTGGGCAAGGTCAGCTATCTGTGAATGACACCCAGAGCCCCCTTCCAAGGTCACCTCTCTGGCTACTGAGCTTTGCACAGAGGGCTGCATGAAGCCCAAGGCAGAAGAAAACAGTTCTAGCCCAGGCCCTTCCAGACTGCTTCCAGTTGTCGCCACTGGCAGATTAACAGAGGTGATAAGGGTCACCGTGTCTCACAGCACAGAGGGGAGAGTATCGAGGGGAGGAGGTCAATACTACAGAGGTCAGGAAAGACGAGAAACAGGCCTGGAGCCTCCTGGCCCAGTTCAGGAGAACAGGCAGTCGGAAATGCTGGCCTCTGGCCCCTACTAAAACGAAATGCCCCCTAACTTGAAATGACAATAAAGGGATATAAAAATGAAGAAACCCAAGACAGCACTGACAACAAGGATGCTACCATCAACAGAAAGATGGGAAATATATGCAATTGTATTACGGGACAAACTGGATAAGGACCGAACATGAATGAGAGAACACTGGGTTGGCCTTCCCAGAGGAGCCCCACGAAGGCTCCCAGCTCCGAGGAGGCAGTGGGGATGACTTACTGGGGGCCTGGCTGCACAGCAGCTGCACCAACCCTTCCAAACACACATGCGCACACGCACACACACATAACGGGGTGATCATGAGCGCAATGTTCACATGCCAGGAAATGTTTCCTAAACTGAGCAGACATAATGTTCAGGTTGGGAGGAGAAGCTGAGTAGAACACCCTGAAATAGACTCAAAGCAAAAAGGAGAAAAGGCAGCTCCAGCATCTGGGGTCCAGTCTACCAGCTCAATCCCTACAAGGATATGGGCCTATACAGGACACTGCTCATACACCGCACTCGGCCTTCCAGTTCAGGCAAGCAGTCTTTGGGGCCAAGAGCCTTGAAAAGAAACCCTCCCCAGGAGCTTATACAAGTCAGTTCAGTACATTCATTCACAGAAATGGCCAAGGATCACTTAGTTTTCTCTTCCATGAAAATTAACATGAAAAACAGGCGCCTGGGTGGCTCAGTTGGTTAAGAGTCCACTCAGGTCCTGGGATTGAGCCCAAGGTCAGGCTCCCTGCTTAGCGGGGAGTGTGCTCCTTCTGCCCCTCCCCCTGCTTGGCTCTCTCTCTCTCCCCCCCAAATAAATAATATCTCTAAAAACAATTAAGATGAAAAACAGCATAACTAAGGCCTGAGATACTTCATTAAGAATTATCAAAATGAGGGCGCCTGGGTGGCTCAGTGGGTTAAAGCCTCTGCCTTCGGCTCAGGTCATGATCCTAGGGTCCTGGGATCGAGCCCCGCATCAGGCTCTCTGCTCAGCAAGGAGCCTGCTTCCTCCTCTCTCTCTGCCTGCCTCTCTGCCTACTTGTGATCTCTCTCTGTCAAATAAATAAATAAAATCTCAAAAAAAAAAAAAAGAACTATCAAAATGAAACAGAGCTAATTCATCTAAGTCACTGCATCCACAAAGAATAGGCTGCTATGGAAGGAAGAGTAATAAAAGAACAAGATAGTGTTTGGGAAATTAAAAAAGAAAAAAGGTGGCCAAAATAATTTCTATAGAGGGCTAAACAAAAGAATGGTTAAGACTGGAAACGAATTCTTCTTTCCTTCTGCTGCAGAACGCTTTATTGTTTCCACTTGGCCCAGGCTTGGGAGAGGGCTCCAGGGTGGATAAAAGCTGCCTCGTGGCCACAGGGATAGGCTCAGGCACCAGCTGGGTGGGAGGGATGGCACTGGGGCCTCTCAAAGGCTGGTGGGGTCCTCATCATGTTGGAGTGTGATCCTCTCCCCGAGATCCTCGCCCAGCCCAGCCTGGGGGGCCAGCCGGCCTGTGGAGGTGAGTTAGGGCGCGGCACAGCTTGATCGCCTTCTCATCGTGGTTCTCCAGCAAGTCCCAGAGATGGGGCCTGTGTGCACAGAACCCAGGGAGTGCAGATCCAGACTGGCAGGGCTCTGGCTCCTCTCCAGAACCGGGGCGATGTCCGTGGCATCCAGGGTCTTACCTCACTCCTCTCGGGACTGCTTCCGCACATCCCAGGAAAGGGCATGGCCTCTTCTCCGATTTCGCATCTTCAAGAGACTCTCAGCACCCTCATGCTCCCCCCCACCCTCCGCCACCGCCAGCACGTGAAGGAAGTAGCCAGGGCCCTCCAGAGGCACATCGTCGAGGTCAACGTAGAAACCGGAAGAGAAGCAGGTGCAGGAGGCCTGCCAAGGCCGGCTGAGCATGGGAGGGTGGGGGTGGACAGCGGCCTCCACCTACCTCAGTGGTATAATTCTGAGGAAACCGGGAGCTCACATCTGACGGAAAACAAGCAGCTAAACTCAAAATAGCGAGTTGGTTGGTCCCAGAGGCAGAAGATGGTCAAGAAGATGGCTTCAAAGGTTGTCACTGAGAAAAAGTTTGGAAGGCAGTTGGAGGCTGGTAGAAGGAAGTCCCTGGGTCTGTTCTCTCCAAACACTACTGAAACAAGAGACAGATTTCACAGGACCTCAGAGCACACTGTCGAAAACCAAATTATTTTTTTATTTGGATTGCAGTGCAAGTTATGGCACATTCTAATTGACTAAAAATCATTGTATACTCAGAATGGGTCACTATCTTGGTGGGAAAATTATTCCTCAATAAAGTGGTTATAAACCAATAGCCCAGCCCCCCCCCCCCAGCCTTAAGAGGGATCATTCTGGGGCATGTTTGACACTGTTCTCAAGAGTGAGCTGGGCTCATCTGGGCTGAGCTCGAGTTCTGTGGAGGCTGTTGGCTGTCTTCCTTCCCAACATCACCTCCTCACCTAACCATGTACCCAAGAAACTACTTATAGTAGAATCCTTCTCTTAAGGTTTCTTTCTGGAAAAACCCAAATGAAGGCAGAATATTTTTTCATTTTGCTTCAAGTTAAAGAGCAGATGGTCAAGCTGGTGCCAGGATCAGGGTTACTGATGACATTTCAGTAGAATGAATGGTCAAGAAAACCAGTCTGGGGAAGGGCTTCGTGGTGAACAGGAAGGGAATGTTAGTTGAAGACAGGCCAGGAAAAGGCATATCATGGATGGTAGGTCACCAGGGCAATGAGAAGCCCTTGCTAGCACTCAGGATGCAATTTCTTCATGCCGCTTACTGCTTGAGTAGGATGAGGATAGCATTCCCTTGATGTAGGGCAGCTTGTCAAGATGCCATGAGCACCATGGTCCAACTGCCAGGCCTCTGACTTAGAAATAAGCCCTTGGATTACAATCAAATTAAAAACTCTTATTTTTGTTGCTTCAGAGCAATTAAACCTCCCCTTTCGCAATGCACACTAGGCGGGAAGAAAGCAATTGCCAAAGCTTGAAAGTCACCATGGTTTTTTGGGTGGAAACTGCTAAGCAGGGTAAGTCACACAGAGAAGTGAGAGAAGCAGGAAATATTCCTCAACAGGACTCTATTTTTTCAATTTAAGAGCTTTAAAATTTTACATATATATGCATGTCACACACACACTAATGCTGTATTTCGATTATTCTAAGATGTAGTATTTCACATTTTAATATCTCTGCAGTTGAGGCATATCATACAATATAAACCATACTGTACTTTTAATGGTAAATAAAATATTACATCTTAAAATTAATAATTCATATACAATGTGGCAAGATTTTTTTGGCTCCTTAAATATTAAAAATGCCCTTGGCCTCTATCTTTCCAAAGCATTAAAACCTGAATGAATCTGGACAAAAATACTTCAATTTTTCAGATTTACTGTTAATTCTAACAAGGTGAAGTTCAGCTTCAAGATTACTTGGCAGATGTCCCTAGCATTTAAAAAAATATAACCAATATACAATTAACATTAAGGAAAAACCGAATTTATCCAATAATCACAGCCCAGAGCATGAAGCATGTTTCATCTGTTCCAAACAAGAATTCTTACTTCATCTGACATTTTTCTTAAGAAGGCAAATCACATTGAATTAACATTTGGTCCAAGTAAAGGCTTTATTCATTTTCCTAGAAGTGAGAATAAGTCATCCTTTGCCTTAATAAATGCATTTCCCAGAGCACCTGGTCATTAAGCGACAGGCTTTGGCTCAGGTCATCATTAGAGGGTCCCAGGATCAAGGCCTAGATCAGGCTCCCTCTCCCTCTGCTTATATTCCCTTTCTCACTGTCTGTCAAATAAACAAATAAAATCTTTAAATAAGTAAATAAATGCATTTTCCCCTATCTGCATTGGAGGGGACCAAGACCACCCAGAACACCAAATATTCTAGACTATTGTCAATCACAGGTAGTAGGAGATGGCCACACTTGCGGAGGCTTTTAAATTTGGATTCAACTTCCAGGGGATACAAAGTATTCCCTCAACCTCTTGCCCTTTCTTTCCATTCTCCCTTGACCAAAATTAAGAAAGGAAACCAAGGTCAAGGATGTCTCCTTCATCCTTTTCCTCTTAACACCTGCTTGGGTTTATGAAAATTTAAAACCCGGCAATGCTCATTCAGCCTGACCTTCAAACTTAAAACCAGTATTTGGGAGTAGCCAAGAAAAAGGTCCAAATGTATTTCTGCTGAAGCCTCAATTGAGCAGTTCTTCTTCTTTTTTTTTTTTTTTAAGATTTTATTTATTTATTTGACAGACAGATCACAAGTAGGCAGAGAGGCAGGCAGAGAGAGAAGGGAGGAAGCAGGCTCCCTGCTGAGCGGAGAGCCCTATGTGGGGCTCAATCCCAGGATGCTGGGATCATGACCTGAGCCGAAGGCAGCGGCTTTAACCCACTGAGGCACCCAGGCGCCCCTCAATTGAGCAGTTCTTAATGAATTAGACTGATGCTTACATTCATGAAGTGGAGGCTCAGGGGAGAACCCATCTCATAGGCTTTAAGAGAGGGCTTCATAGTCTTAAAGATCAGTTGATAACCATAATGGAGTCCAATGCACATGGAAAGCTTTAAATTCAGTATATTCCATCGTTAAAAAGGATACGATCTCCAAAATGGACATGGATTAGGACAGTCCAGTTTTTAAGATGCTCCTTTAGAGACAAGAATATACAATGGGGAAAAGATAGTCTCTTCAACAAATGGTGCTGGGAAAACCAGACAGCTACATGCAACAGAATGAAACTGGACCACTTTCTTACACCAGACATAAAAATAAATTCAAAATGGACTAAAGACCTATATGTGAGACCTGGAACCATAAAAATCCTTAAAGAAAACACTGGCAGTAATTTCTTTGACATCTTCTTTGACCATAGCAACATTTTTCTAATAGGTCTCCGGAGGCAAGGGAAAGAAAAGCAAAAACAAACTATAGGGACTGCACCAAAATAAGAAGCTTTTGCACAGCAAAGAAAATCATCAACAAAACAATAAAGACAACCCACTGGATAGGAGAAAATATTTGCACAATATATCCAGTAAGGGATTAGTATCCAAAATAAATAAAGAATGTCTACAACACCAAAAAAACCAAAACCAAAACCAAAAACTCACAAAAAATCCAGTCCAATTAAAAAAATGCACAGAAGACATGAACATTTTTCCAAAGAAGATTTACAGATGGCCAACAGACATATGAAAAGATGCTCAACATCACTAATCATCAGGGAAATGCAAATCAAAACTATAAGAGATCACCTCACACCTACCAGAATGGCTAGAATCAAAATGACAAAAAATAACAAGTATTGGCGAGGATGTAGAGAAAAAGGAAACTTCATGTACCACTGATGAGAATGCAAACTGGTGCAGCCACTATGGAAAACAGTATGGAAGTTTCTCAAAAAACTTCAAATACAAATACCATATAATCCAGTAATTCCACTACTAGTATTTACCCACAAAAAACAAAAACACTAATTTGAAAAGATCTATGTACCTCTATGTTTACTGCAGTACTATTTACAATAGCCAAGATATGGAAGTAACTCAAGTGTCAGTGCATAGATGAATAGTAAAGATGTGGTAAGTATACACAATGGAATATTACCCAACCATAAAATAGAATGAGATCTTGCCATTTGTGACAACATGGATGAACCTAGAGAGTATTACAGTAAGTGAAAGAAGTCAGACAAAGACAAATGCCATATGACTTCACTTATATGCACTATCTAAAAAAAAATGAATAAACAAAATGCAGAAACAGACCCGTAAACACAGAACAAACTGATGGTTGTTGGGAGGGAAGAAGGTGGGAGGATAGGCAAGATGGGGGAAGGGGAGGAGATACAGGTTTCCAATTATGGATGAATAAAATTCACAGAGATAAAAGGTATAGCACAGGGAATATAATCCATGATATAATAATAGTGTTGTACAGTTGACAGATGGCAGCTATGCTTGTGATGAGCCCAGCATAATGTATGGAGAAGTTAATCACTATGTTGTACACCTGAAACTTATGTGACATTGTATGTCAACTATACCCAAAAAAATTTTTAAAGGTGCTGCTTTATTTCCAATTGCATTTTCTACTCACCACAAATGGAAGCATAAATAAATATTTATATTCCTCTAAAGACTCTAGATGGGAAGTACTTCTAAGAATTTTAAAGGCAAAGACATAGAACTCACTGAGACAGAGAAAAAGTTATAGGTCAGTGCTACTATAATAGTTTCGGGGCAGGGGGAATGGTCTCTTTTGGGAAAACGTAATCAAATACAGGAAACAAAAAGAGATCATAGATTATTACACATTACACATGAAAATTAAAAATACAGTGACTTTATTTCCATCTTCTTACAGTCTCCAGTATCACATGTGGTAATAGGCATCATCTCTATAAACACAAAAATATTTCAATAAAGCATGTTACAAGATAGTATATGTAAGCAACAGTTTGGCAGAATTTTATCAACTCTAGTAGTTCGTAGTCCCCCTCCCCCACAAAAAAGCCAAGTTTTAAAATTCAAAAGTAACAGTTAGCTTTATTTAACATATGTTACACCTTAACACTTAAAATACCATGCTCTAGTTAAATATTTCATCAACAACACTGTATACAAATAAAATATTACACAAAATATATTTAAGAAAATGTTTTGGTCTTTGATCTGAACAATAAATAAAAACACAGGCACTTCTACACTGAGACAGGGAAGCAGTCACTACTCAGAATAATTTTGTGTAAGCGGCATGTGAAAATATGGCAAGAATAGAATCCTGGAGTTTTAAACTGACAATCCACTCATGAGAAGGTCTGCAGTTTCCATCTTTTCACTTAAAGTTCAGAAATGACATACACTTTCCTGGTCCACACTGAAAAATCATAAGCACAATATGGTCGCCAGGGTCCATTCAATTTTCAGTTGACTGTTACAGAATCATACTCATTACCGTCAAACACTAAAATCTGAGAACTATCATGATACCACCCATCAAAACAAATACAAGAAGAGTTAAACTTTCTCCTTTTTATGGCCCTAAGACCATAACAAGGTAAAGCGGATAAATGTCACACAGTGATTCTAATTCTTCAAAATTAACTGACCTTAACACAAGAAAATACTGTTGGGGTGGTGGAAAATTTTGACAGAAGTTTTAATTTTTCTAGGCAACTTAAAAAATTCATCCAAGTTTCATGAAAATAAATGGAGTTCCAGTCAACAAAAACCACTAGATCACATACAACAAAGATGTTTGTTTATAAACACCTAAATTGCAGATAATTCACTCATTATAATGGAAAGCTGGGATATGATCATATGAGGGTAAAACATAAATAACCTAAAATGGTCAAATTCCAGAAGCTTATGATTTCAGATGAGAAGGAAGGCAAATTAGAAAATAATGGCCATTAGCCATAGGAAGGATCAGAACCAATCGTCCCACCACATCCTCCATAAAAAAATTATAATCTGCTTTCCCTCTTCAGAAAGTACCACACTGGAGGGTTGAGAGGCCCTCAAATGGATACTACTAATAAAGGCAATTTTGATGGTTTAACATAGAAGTTACCCCTAATGTGAAAGAACACAACATGGGAACTATTCAAGATAGGTCTTTCTAGGCAAAATTTAGTTTGTATATATTTCAGCAATTTAAATGAGCATTTTGTAACCGAGACCAAATATCAATCATCTCTTGAGGTTTTCTACTATGTACTAACATCAAATCTACATAGGAACAAATGTTATTCTTGTTTTTCTCTTCTATATCAAATGTCTTGAAGCCTTTATGTTTCTCTGGAACGAGGCCGAGCTTCTGAAGGCACATTCCAGTATAAACGTCATCAATGGGGTAGAGAAGGACCTGGTCAGTTATATTGTACAGCCTCAGGGCCAGATGGCCAGAGTAAAGGAAGCCACCTCCCCCCGCATAAGGCGGATAGACGCCAGTGTAAACAACTTCGGGGATGTAGTACTTCAGTTTCTTATCCCGATGAGGTCCAGCATTGTGGATCACATCACCTATAAACAAATCTTTGGCTTTGTTCTTGGGTAAGCTATTCAAGTAATTCAGGATGTGATGGGTGTTCACAAAAACATCGTCATCGCCCTTAAAAACAAACTCGGCATTTGGGCAAGAAGTGCTCACCCACCTGAGAAAGAGCACTTCTTTCAAGGACAAGTTGAAGAAAGTGTCTCTGTAGTTCCACATAAGAATGTCTTGGTGCTTCTCACTCTCAAATTTCAGCATGTCGGACAGGTCTGGGTGGTTGTCCTCCGGCGGGGTCTGACCCAGTAAGAAGACTCTCACTACTGTTTGGTTCCCCACATTGGTTTCTCTGCCCCAAGATTCCCGAATTGCTTGCCTTCTAGCAAAATGTGGGATGAGGGACTTTATCGCCAGTAATAAGAAGGGTTTCTTTGCACATTTATCCGGTTGATCTATAAGTAGTGAATAATTTCGACATCTCAAATACAGCAGAAAGTCTTTAAATCTGTCTGGCAAATTGCTGAAACCTGAAACTACTGACATGACCCTGAGGTCAGGTTCACAAAAATTTAGATGGCTTATGTTGGAAAACCCGTACACGTCCCCTGTCTGGTTGGCCAATGTGTTCAAGATGGGATTGTACCGCCTGTTCAGTTTTTCTTGCTCTCTGTTCCAGTAGGCCACAGGGGGGTCCGAGATCTTCCAGAACTTTTCTTTGGGAATTATTACTTCCCCCTTTCCATTTTTTTCCTGGCTGCTACTTTTGGAGACTTCCACGATCAAATAAATGAAGACATTAACCATCATCAGGATACCCAACAATTTTATTCTTCGACGTCCAACACTCATTTCTCATATCTGTAATAAAAAGGAGCACTGTATTAATTAGGTAATTATTAGTTTGCATTTGTGGACATATGTCACTTGACTCTTTGTCTTTATCTTCTCTGGAATAGTGGTTTAGAACACAGATTCTAGACCTGTACTGCCTAGGTTCAAATCATGGCCCCTCCATTCTAGCTCTGTGACTGTGGGAAAGTTGTGTAGCTAATGTCTCAGTTGATACAATGTCTCATCTCTAAAATAGGGACAATAACCCACTTCACAGGATGGTTGTAAGGGCGCTACGATTTTATATGTAAAGATTTGGAAACAGTGGCTGGTCCATAGCAAGTACATAAGTGACTGTAAATAGTGTGGCTGTGTAAGATACCTGAGGGCAAAGATACGCATCTACTAAAAACCTCACAGGTGTCCAACTTCCTTGCTTATAAAGACACACATACAAATCAGTGTGTCGCAAACTGATTTGCTCACAATTCATAGCAAATACATTTTATATTGTGACCCGGTACACACATGTATTTATAGGTACATTGCAATGTATGAGTTGCCATGTAATTCACAAAATTCTCCATTTCCTTCTATTTCATTTTTTAGAAAATGGTGGTCCCCACCTTGAATTGTTTCTCAACCCACCATTTGACAGATGAAAACAAGTCAAGGGAGAAAGATTAACATGCTTGCCCAGGGTTGCAGGGTTACTAAGTGGAGGAGACACTAACCTTATCAAATATTCAGAAAATGGTAAGACTCATACCGGCTTTAACCGACTGGCCCAAAACTGAGAACGACTGAAATACCATCAACAGAGGAATGGATTAACAAACCGTGGTATATTCATACAGTGGAATAACCCTCGGCAATAAAAAGGAAATGACTTCTACTAGCAGCAATACCACAGCACTGTGCATGAAAGACAGACCTCAGGGGGCGCTGGTTGGCTCAGTCACAAGAGCCCTGAGTTTGAGCCTCAAGCTGGGTGTAGGGATTACTTCAAACAAAGAAACAAAGAAGTATTTATAAAAGAATAAGGAGAAGGAGAAGAAGACCACCACTTCAGGGCAGCCTAGTGGCTCAGTGTGTTAAGAGTCTCCCCCAGGGTCCTGCCCCACAGCAGGCTCCCTGCTCACCAGGGAGTCTGCTTCTCCTTCTGCCACTCTCCCACCCCCACCCTCCCCTCATGCTCATGCTCTCTTTCTCTTTCAGACAAATTTAAAAACAAAAGAAGAAGACCTGAAATTCCATTTATGTCAGGTTCAAGAAGACAAGATTAATCTAGGACCTAGAAATGTGAAAATGATAGGGATTGACATTTTGACTACAGAGAGGCAGGAGGGAACTTTCCAGGGCATAGAAATGTACTGTGTATGTCTTGGCCTGGATGAGGGTTTCATGGATGTATACATTTGTCAAAACTCAAACTATATACTTAAGAGCTCTGCTGTTTATAGCAAAATGAAAAAGGGAAATGAAAATGGCATTTTCGTGAAATATCAAAGGCCAAGAATAGATTCCAGGCTGCGGCCAACAGAAGAAAAGAAGAGAGAGCAACAAAATAGTTTGTGGGGGATACAGCTCCAGAGTTCTAGCACTATAGAGATCGATGACCAACAAGAGGAACCATTTAGATAAGCCTGACATTAAAAAACAACCCAAAAATGTGGAATGGCAATACACTATAAGGAATTTTCTTATCAGGTTAATTCTACAACTGAGAATCTATACTTAGAATTCCTAAGAACGGGGGCACCTGGGTGGCTCAGTGGGTTGAGCCTCTGCCTTCGGCTCAGGTCATGATCCTGGGATCGAGCCCCATGTCGGGCTCTCTGCTCGGCAGGGAGCCTGCTTCCCTCTCTCTCTGCCTGCCTCTCTGCCTACTTGTGATCTCTCTCTCTGTCAAAAAAATAAATAAAATCTTAAAAAAAAAAAAAAAGAATTCCTAAGAACGGTTGCATTCCAGGCATGGTGTAGTATCCTCCTTGATATGGTAAATCCATGAAGTAGGTGTTATTACTTTTATTTCCATTTTATACTTGAGAAAACAGATTTAAAGAAGTCACTCTTAAGGGCAGAGCTGGGTTCCAAGGCCACCAAGTCAATGAGGTTCCAAGGTCACCTAGTCAAATGGTAGCCACTCTCCTCTAGAAACAAAGCTGGGTGCCCATTTTAATTAAGGATAGTGTTTATTATTTCTTTAATATAAGAGGATTTTTAAGTTTACTGGGTTTTAACAAATAGTCCCAAATAGAAGTATTTGGCATGCTAAGAATGCTGTAAAGTTATCACATGCCTGACAGCCCAGATTAGATGGGCTGGAATTCACAAATTCTTTTATGTCTCTTAAGATCTGTCTAGTAGATCCCTATCTAGTTGCCTGTGTTTACCACAGCTAAATAGCTTTGGCTATAGACACAGCAGTAAAAGGTGTTTAAAAAAAAAAAAAGCCCCATCCCATACTCCCCCACTCCTAAAGCTTTTGCATAACTAGAAAACATGACAGATGACAGTTATGTGGGTGCCCTCAGCTCACCCAGTTAGCAGTCCCCATCACCATCCCATTTCTCCCCTTACTTCTCAACCACTACCTGTCTCCACCCCTGAAGAAACCCACCACTGAGCCACCAAGAAAGGGCCATTTTAAAGAAGATATTTATATATTTAGAGATTGAGCAAGCAGGGCTGAGGCGGGGTGGGTGGAAGGAGAGAGGGAGATGGAGAGGGAGAATCTCAAGCAGACTCTCAAAAGGTGGGGCTTCATCTCACAACGCTGAGAACATGACCTGAGCTGAAATCAAGAGTTGGACACAACCCAGTGAGCCACCCAGGTGCCCCAAGAAAGGGCCTTCTTAAACTTCCTCCAGAGAAGGCAGTTAAACCCACAAGATATTTCCTACTCCTTAACTCCAGTTTGAAAGGGCCCCAAGGCACACACAACCTGAATAATTCAAACACTCATACCCAAGTCTAGGGTCCGCACCCTCCTTAGGTCAGGCTCCTTTCAAATGAGCTTCTGGGCAAACCTAAGGAATAAACTGAAGGTCTCAGTCCCATACACCTTTGGCAACTTAAACCTTTTTGTTCTGGGCCTTACTTACACGGAGAAGAGAACTCAAATGGACACTCAGAATGTACTTGTACGGGTACTTCATACAGATAAAGAAACAGCCATCTTTTAAGAAAATAAATCATAATTTTAAGGGTTTGGTTTTGGGGTTTTTTGTTTTGTTTTGTTTTGTTTTGTTTGGCTTCTAGATGTGACAAAATGGTTTTCAAAAACAACTGATTCTCTCTAAATTGGGCTAACTCTCCTAAAGCTATAGTAGCTCTTGACCCCGTATCTCTGATCTCTATGTCTTGGGTGCTTCGTGTAAACAGCTTGAAGCAAGGGCAATAAGGAAAAGCATGAGGATGAATGGAGAAAGCCCACAATGAGGAAGATTTGGAAGGTACTCAGGAAAAAACAGCACACACTGTGAACAGCTAAGTACCAAAATTTTCAACTCAGAAAAGGAATATGGCTACCAGCAGACTATTTTTGAAATTTCTAGAGTAAGAGAGGTCAGCTTAAGGAAGAAAAAGGGGAAGCACAGAACTCTACATAATGAGTTCTGAACCTGTGAGCTGATCTTCCTAGGGGAAGATTCCGGGTGAATAATATGTGAGATGATTCCAGATAACTGAGCTGGTAGTACATTCAGGTTATGGGGCAGGAATCCAACCATAAATGTCTGAAGTGATGGTCTGATGGTCTGAAGTTTCTCTCATGGAAAGCACCGTTCCTTCTTTTGGGAATACTTTGAAGAAAACATGTTTTCTGGCAAGATTTCCAACTTCATCCATTGCAATTCAGGCTTTTACTTCCATGATCAAGACCCAGCCAGGACTTCCCATCACCTCGGCCAACACAGGGCTCTGTGGGTCTCAAAGGGACACCATCCCCACCTTCCATCTGCCCAAGGATTCCAGACTGCAGAGCATTTTCTTGTGCAATTCTCATCTGCGTCCCCTAAGGGAAGCTGAAAGGATAGCCCCTTAACAGTGAGAAAAATGGAGGCCCAGAGATGGTTAACTGAGCTGCCTAAATATACCTCATAAATACATGAGGGTGACATGATGCAGCTTTCTGGTTCTCAACCCAGGGCTCCTTGGATCTCCTTTTTCTACAAGGCACGGCCACATTCTTGTAACCCAACCCAGGTAGGTCAATAGCAAAGTCTCAAGGGCTGGCTCAAGACAAAAAAAAAAAAAAAAAAAAAAAAACCCCAAAGCACAGGAAAATACTCTTTGTTAGCTCAAATGGACCCAAGGTACATTTGATCATTACCAAGACTCTCCAAAGAAAGGGAAATGGGAGTGCCTAGAAGTTCCCAGCACCCCTTCTGAGAACGGGCCAGCCTTCCCAGGTCCAAATTCCCAAACATGCAGCTTAGGCTAACTCTCACCACTACTTGCTCAGTGCGTTTCTTCCAACCTGAGAAGGAAGGATGGGAAAACCGAGATTCTCAATTATACATTTCCATCTAGTTTAAATGTGGTCTTTTATTTGTGACCTGGGCATGGTTCCTCACATGAGAACTCGGCTTTTGGCAGGCTCTTACAACAAACCAAAGTTCATGGAAAGGAGGATGAAACAGTGACCCCATAAAAATATCTGTGGGAAAAAGCTCTCTGAATATCTGACTAAATATTCCCATTGCAGACATAAAACCAATACGTGTCCTTTTCTGAGCAGGAAGTTACATTGCTTAAAAAGAATTTGAGTAAGAAAACTTACCCCAAAGCTGGGGAAGTTGTTATACAACCCTTACTGTGAAACACAGAATTTTTATGGTGAGCAAGAGAAAGAGGAGAAAATCCCATATGCAAACAAAGAATAACCTTAGCTTTTCACCTTGTGCCTGGGAGTGAGGTCTCCCCACCCCCCATAAGGACTGAACAGTTTTGAAATTTCTGAAACACTTCAGTTAGTTCTGTTTAATGGAAAAAAACTTCCTTCTTTATTTTGCAATTAAAATATTTAGAAAAGCGAGGTAGAAACAGGAAAAATACACTTGTTAGCTGAAAATGGATTACAAAATAGCACAGATGTTATGCTTAAACTATGTGAAAATCCAGATAAAATAACCACACAAAACCAAAGCTGGTTTAATCGGGGTGGTAGGATTGTAGGTTATTTGAACATTCTTTAATGCTGCCTTACCATGTCCGCCCTTGAATAGCCTTGACCACACACATCTACTGCCTGTGTCATGGCCTCAGTCCCATAGTCACTCCATCACTGTAATGGACCCTGCAGGGTTCAGAAGAGGCTCTGGGGACAACATCCAACCCTAGCCCACCCTACAGCTTTCCTTGAGCCTGTGCTATTTATCTGAAGCCATCTATTAGAAAGGACTATGAATACCTATGCCCTGTTTTTTGTTTGTTTTGTTTTTTTTTAAGATTTTATTTATTTGAGAGAGAGAGATCACAAGTAGGCAGAGAGGCAGGCAGAGAGAGAGAGGAGGAAGCAGGCTCCCTGCTGAGCAGACAGCCCGATGCGGGGCTCGATCCTAGGACCCTGGGATCATGACCCGAGCCAAAGGCAGAGGCTTTAACCCACTGAGCCACCCAGGCGCCCCCATATGCCCTGTTTTAATAAAAACTGAGGTACCTGCCAGGCACCAGCAATCCCGTGAGGCAGGTACTCTCAGAGAGGTGATTTAACTTGTCCAGGGTCACACAGCTGATAAATGGCAGAGCCAGGATTCAAACCCAAGCAGCTTAAACCATGCTACAAGTGAATGCTGCTGCACAGGGTTATGACTAATGGGACATTAGTCTTATTTTCCATGGCTAATCTCCTTAAAAATTATTAAATATTTTAAAGCTTTGCATTTATACTTTTGAACCTACAAAACTACCATGAGTCAAAATCACATATGGGAGGCAGGGTGGTAAATAAGTAAACTTGATTAATGACTATGTAAAAGCCAAATTCTGGACAAAACACCTCACATACGTCATTTTGTTTCCCAATATGCAGTCCATGCAATTCCAGTATTTCATTCAGGGAGACTAGAGTGGGAACCATGGAATGGGATGATCCTAACAGGTCTTTTCCAATTCTGAAAGTCCTAGAAACACTGAAACAAAATGCTGGCCAGAAAACATTTTAATGTGGCCAGGAAAACTCATTCTTAAAACTCTGACTCCCGGACATTTACACACACTCTCTCTCTCTCTCACACACACACACACAGACAGAGCCAAGGAGCTCAGGGAGGTGGCTACCACTGGCTAGCCAGGGACAGAGCCAGCAATCACACCTGGCCTGACCCAAAACCTGTGCTTGGCACGGCCCTGCAGTATTGCCAAGGTTAAAAAGAAAGGCAGGACCTTCTTGTGACCATTACGTAAAATGAGCAGCCACCCCTGTCCGGTCAGGCTGAGGCAAGGAGGCTGAAAATCCAAGCTCTTGGTTCAATCATGATAAGGGCTAGCAGCCTTTGTGTCCAGGAGTCACTGCTTCCTACTCATCCTCCCCCACAAATCAGACACACAAATCCTCAAGGGGGAAAGAGCCCAAGCCCACTGCCATCCCACGAGAGCGGGGGAAATATGTCCGTACACGCTTTGGAGAATGGGCACATCCTTCCGCAGACCACTTCTCTCCCCCACCCTCCAGGAGCCTGGGGAGAGTGGCTTTCCTAAATCTTTATCTCCCAGGCTGCTCCCATCTGTTCCCTGGTCCCTGCCAGACCTTTCCAGGCTCTGCTCTGATAAACAGAGACAGGGACAGTTTGCAGCTAAGTGGTTCTGGGGGAGAGAACAGCTTTGAGCACTGATGCAGACAGTGGGGTGATCAAGGTATGAGGGAAACAGCTCGGTGGGACTGGAAGAGCTGGGCCATACATAGAACCTGTTCCTTCATAGTAGCAAGAAGCCTGGCCTGGGTCCTTGCCAGGGCTGGGCAGGGAAGCCCAGGTCTTCCCCCTTAACCTCCCCTAGAAGCTGACACAGAGAGAGAACATGCATGTATCTCTGATGTTGCTTTCTAATCTCTAAGTCATGCAACAACTACCAGCTACATGCAAGGGATCTGGTTCATAGTCATTAGTATGAGTATTAGTACTTAAAAGGGAAAAGAACATATAATGAATCTGCTCACCCACACCCCCCCACAGGCAACATTATACATGAAAGTGTCTGGCAGGACATGTTCTCGTCCCCAACTGATTACAGTTCCCCAAAGTCCAACATGGCTGATGTTCTCAAGTAGTATTTATCACTTAAGATAAAATTATCACTAAGTTCCTTCTTCAAATAAACATGCACAGAACTTTCAGAAAAAGGGAAAGAAGAAAATTTAGCAAATGATGACAGGGAATTAATCCTCCCAGAGGCCATCTTGACCCTGCCTTTAGTCAAACTGACAAGAGTTTTAGATGTTTAGTGTAAAAGAGTACGGAGTTATAAAACAAGCCTAGTAGATGTTTGAGGATAGAAATGTTCCAGATCCATTTTCATTTTGAAGGTCAGCCAGGCATCTGGAGTCAGCCCAGAATTAAATTCTGGTTACATTACCTACTAGCTGTGTGACCTTGGGCAAGTTACTTGACTTCTCTAAGTCTGTTTCCTCATTTGTAAAATGGGGAAGATATAACATACCATTCCAGTCTGTTGTCTACCACTCAATGGACATTCAGTAGTTCTCCTTCAAGGGTTCTGATTCTTCCAACACTAAGCACATTTCTCAAGTTTTGTTGCTCACTGCGCCTTTTATAAATTCTCCCTCTCTAGAAACCCATCTACCCACTATCTTAAACATCACCTCCAAAAGTAAGACCACAGGTTGACCCAGTTAACTCCAAATATTAGCCACTAAATGTTTTGTAGGGTCCCTCTTCCTAGGTCCCCTATTTGTAATGGGCCGATTTCACAGGCACCTGGATGTACACCCCAGAATTACTTTGAACTGTTGCTTCACCATGCTCTCCCCGTCCAACCAGGAGCCGAATCTCATGCTCCCATGTGACACACATCTCCTCATCACCTCTCCTCTATTCTATTCAGGCTCGGCCACACTGGCTACTGTGACAGCCTACTGGCTTACTTCCCAGCAGACTCCCAGATACACCGTCTTCCCCAACTACTCAGTCTTTAGTCCCCTGTGCACGCACGCTCTCCCTGCACAGGCTGTCCCCCCCACCCCCGCCCCATTTGGTCTGACAACCACCAGCAGGCTACTGCTCGCTCAAAGCGTTAACTACCTGTGTTGTCTTCTAAAGCTCCTCTCCATAGAGCTCAGGGCCTCATGGACTCTTCCCCTCTTCTACAAGGTCTCCTGCCCCGTGATATGCCCCAGCCTAAACACCAGCCTCAGTCCTCTCACTCACGTGCCCTTCTGCTCCCAGCCAGGGCACGTCATAATGATTCGAGTTTCCCTCCACCATCCCCAGCCAACATCCCCCATCTCCACACCATCCACACTTGAACATGTAAACATAGCAAATACATTTCTCTTCCAGAAAATCTCAGCTTTGCTTTGCTATCTGCAGAGTGCCTTCCTTTTGCTAGGCCATCGAGCATCTACTCCTTCCAAACAAATTCATTCCAATGTCACCTCCTGGCTAGTACACCCAGCTCCCAAAAGTTAGGGCATCCTCTCCTGATCATGCTGGCCAGACCTGGGCATAGTCCATAATCGAGGTCTTCACATGATACCACCATTACCCCAGCATATGGCACCTGAGAGTCATTCTGCATTTGCTAAATGGACAGATATTTTGGTCATCTGATCAAGTTCATTGAATACAGTGAGATAGTCAGTAGAAACGGGATTAAAACATATACACTTTTTCTCCAGAGTGTATATGACACTGGAAAATCACTTACTTAGTGCTGGCAAATGACACACACACATATTTACATAAATTCCCCTTTTCAAAGTACAACAGAAAAAGATTTAAAGGATTTTTTTCTAGTGTTAAGAGAGAGATGAATTGCAGGAGTAGTGAGTCTGTATTAAATTTAGGAGTTTGGGGACAAGATCTGAAGCAGTAAATGGGGATGGACACTATGGCCCAGGCCCTCATTTCCCACAGTCAGCCCAGACCCACCAAAGGCAACACACTTGGGTGTGTTTGACTGAGCGTGCCCTATGTGCGGGGAGTGCACGTGCTTCCAGGTGAGGGCTCCGTCCCTCGTCTTGCAGTAGACCCCACCTCTGTCCTAACCCCAAATAGGGGGGCCTCCACACCTCCTTCCTGGCAAGGGGAGGACCTTGAGCAACTGCCATCAAGACCATGACAATAGAGGCCCAGGGCAAACATGTCTCAAGGAAGGAAGGGCCTTCGCACAGACTTAAAATCCAAAGGGTACCCACTTCCCTAAGGTGGGCTATCATCTTAGAAAAGAAATGCTGAAAGGCAGGCAGTTGTTTCCTATGGAGTTTTTTTTGTTTGTTTGTTTTGTTTTGTTTTGTTTTGTTTTGAGAAAGAGAAAGAATCTTAAGCAGGCTCTTTGTCCAGTGCAGAGCCCTTTGCGGGGCTTAATCTCATGACCCTGAGAGATCATGACCTGAGCCAAAATCAAGAGTTGGATGCTTAACTGACTGAGCTACCCAAGCTCCCCATTCCTGTGGAGCTTTATGTGTGTTGGAAGCCCATGTTAAGAGTTGTACATGGCTATGCCTTGGTAAGTGTTTCCACTCCAAGCTCCGGGACCTACATACAAACAGTGCAGTCTGGCAGGCTCTTAATAGCCCTTTCGAGAAACCTTGAGATTTCTCTCTGATCCATCCTTCTGTTTGCTTAGTGGCATTACATGGGATGCATTTCAGTCTGGGTCCAACCAGGAGGCAGAAATCACACAGTAATTTAAGCACCAGTTTCAGAACCTGGTGAGTAAGTATAAAGATGGAATAGAATTCTAACAAGTAGGCTTTGGCAGATGAAAAGTACCAGAAAAAGGACAAACGCAGAAGAGAGATTCAGAGCTTATTTGAGAAGGTATGGATGGCAGAAAAGTTCCTGCATTCCCAGGCCAGAGACAGGCCAGTGCCCAGGAAAGCAGGAACAACCCTCTGGGGTACAGGCACAAAGCCTGGAATACACAGGCCCCATCAGGAAAATGAGAGAAAACAAGTCTTAGAAACTGCTGGGTGAGCGTGCAGAGAGAATCACCACGCACAGGGAGTCAAGGGTGCTGCCAGAACCAGGCAGTGGGGAGACCCCCTTCTACCGCAGGTTAGCATGTCAATGTATGGCTGAGACAGGGGCAGCTTGTGGCCACAGCCTGGGACAAAGATCAGGTGGCCAGCTCACTAAATGGCCAGGGTTTTGGGGCTCCAGTATGAATATACATGGGGCTAACAAATAGGGGCAGAGAAGCAGTGACCTCAGGTGAGCCCAGGCTCCCCCAGTCCAGCACTGCTGCTAGAGCTGGAAAAAGCCATGACCCCCCTGCAGGTCCCTAGGAGTACAGTACAGCAGGTTCTACCGGAACCCGGTTCCAGACCAGGAAGGAAATCCCATACTTCTGCAACATCCTCTTCAGAGCCTCCACTTACAGAAGGCGAAGGTAAAACATCTGAAGTCCCTGATCCATTTTCATCTATCAGGCAACATACAGTGAATTCGGAGCTGAGATGCAACAGTCAAAAACTGGCCCAAGTTCTCCATCTGTTAAGTCACCAACCCAACTTCATCTCCAAGCATACTTTTTTCTGAGTCTGAAGTCGGGAGGAAAGGGTTATTATAAAACATGGATCTGATACAGTGAATATAGGTGACTGCCCATTAGCGGACAGCAGAGGTGAAGGCAGGACCTGAAGGGGCACAGGGTGTCTGCAGGCAGAGGTAACCCGGCCAGTCTGTGGGCTTAGAGGACACACTGGGAAGAGGAAGTGAGTGCTGGTGGGCCCAGGGCCTCTACCCAGAAGAAGAGGACCGGTATCTGTGCCTCACTGAACAAGGGCAGCCACCAGAGAGGCTGCTGGAATGTGTTCTTTCTTTCACAGGCCCTCTATGTAAAAAAATAAAGAGAAGAAAATGGATTAAATCATACAGGAATATAAAATAAGAGACAATGAAGAACTCCAAACGGATGTCTGTGTTGACAACAAACACAGCTGGCTCCTGAATTCACTGAGATTTTTAGTTTCAGTGGGAGGGGGAGGGGACAGAGGGAGAGAGAGAGTCTTCAGTAGGCTCCACACCCAGCACAGAGCCTGACGTGGGCCTTGATCCCATGACCCTGGGACCATGACCTGAGCCGAAAGCCGAAACCAAGTCAGATGCTTAATGAACTGAGCCACCCAGGTGCCCCACTGAGATTTAATTTCTGTAAAGCAGATTTAGTTCACAGAGGAAAGAGCATGATCTGAGCAGTCTGTCTCCTATCAGCAGAGCTCTTGTGCATCTCTGCTGGGACACAGGCATTTGTTCTGGCTTATCAATCATCACTAATGAGTTGTTGGTGATTTTCCACATAACCAAAAAAAACTGATTAAGGACCTCATAAATGCATCTTTTTTGTCTTATTATTTCCTTTGGGAAACTACAGAGAGAAAGTAAACAATCCAATTATTCTCCTCTCCTCCCCTTCCATCCCCCACCAAAAAGAAAGGCCAGACTGGTTTATCTTCACCACACACCCAAGAACACGGAGCTACCCATGTGTTGACTGTGGACGCTGTCCTTCTTTTTAATCTTTACAAAGAAAGGCTATCTCCCTGTTTTAATTTACACTATTCTTTTCACATGCTTCTTTCCTGATTTTCCTACTCTTCATGCCCTTTCCCATTTTTCTATGTCAGTGGTTCTCCTCTCATTTAATCTTCACAAGCTCGAAAGTATGAAGCAATTAGTCTGAGGTTATGGAGCTAATCTGCGTGGAGCCAGCATTTGGACCCTGGACCCTGACCCCAAGACTAAGCTCTCACTCTTTCTACCACCTAATGTTGTTGCTCAAGATTTCCAGAATCCCCAGATAAAGCTGGACTTAAAAAAAACAATTTTGGAATGAAAATCTCAATCAGCATGAGAAAGGAATCCTGTAGACAGAATCCCGTGCTGAGAACTGTTCACTGGTTCACAGTGCCGGAGGTCCTGGTCCGCTAAGGCAGGTGCCTTCCCAACCAGGGTTGGAGTCCCTGCAGGTGAGGGTCAGGTACTGTCCACACTAAAGAACGAGAGACAGGGGCCTAAACTGGTCTAATCATAAACTCACCCAGGCAAACCCCTTTGTGAGATCTGTTTACACAGAGAAAATGTTGCCTTTTCATCCCAGCAGCGCAGCCTGAAGCAAGGGGTCCCAGCATGGCCCTGTACCCTGCTCCAGGTCAGTGCAGAGCTGGCCCAGAAGTCAGGAGAGGAGAGGACCCCAGCCCATGTCAGAAAAGATGACCAGAGAGTAAGCGTTGGCCACAAACCATATTATCTCACCCTTTCACTGGTTTTCTCCATCACAAGCACACACACTCCACACACACAGATCACAGACCAAGCTTATTATCAAAAAGAAGCCATAAGGATTTCCTCTCCAGGGCCTGATAGCTCACCTACGCCAATCACCTCATTTGCAGAAGAGGAAACCAAGGTACCAGGAGGCCCAGAGTCTTAGCAGATGACCCGCCAAGGGCAGAATCAGGACAGTTGAGTCCAGCAGTGAGAATCACTGTTAGTGACAAAGTCTTTTCCTCACAGTCTGCAGCTTTGATTCTAGGCCTTCAACATAAATTACAAAAAGGCGAAGAGGCGCACTGCTCCAGCACTGCCCAGAGGGGCACCCTCCCCGAACCCCTCCTCTCCTGGGTGTGTTTGTATTACTTCCCCTTTGCTGCTGGAACACCTAACACACACATTTATCTGACTTATCCGCTTGTTGTTAACAAATCTGACACACCCACAGGATGTGGGGGGCCTCAAGGACAGGGGCTGGGCCATATCCACATGCATTTCTGTATCTCTTGTGTCTGCTGCTCAGACTATATAACAAATCTGAAGACGTAAAAGGGGAGGAGCAGTAAAGAAACACGGACTAACTAAAAATGTTTATTTTATTATCTTTTTGATCAAGAGTACACACAACTCTAAACAAGTCATTGTTGAATAATTTCACACACAGGCGACCATGTCTAGCCCCCCACCCCAGAGTCCCGTACCTGGCCCCCGGCTATTTGTTAGTCTAGGCCACTCCTCTTGCCAAGGGCCCTATGCTTTTTCCAATTCCAGTGCCTTCCCCCTCAGTGTCTCATCCCTCAGCCATCACGGAAGCATTAGTGGTTGTCATCTCTATGCAGCACATAACCTAAAGACATCTCAGGAAACAGTCTAATATGATTAAATAAATCTATAAAGAAACATGGGCCCAAGGGTTGGAAGGCAATTACAAACTAATAAAAATGCACAAGCATAAATTATAGTACTGGACTAGAAAAGAATCCCATTATATAAACTAAGTTATCAAACTGACCTTGTATAAATGCTTCTGGAAATAAGTAGGCCATCAGCATGGCTTGGTATAAAAAGATAGGGAAGGGAGGAGGTAATTTGGTGCCTGCTATGTGGGCTCCGTTTGTCTACAGACACTTAGAAGGAAAAGCTGATGAAATCAGTAAGAGAATATTTTCATAGAAGTACTGGAAAAGAGATTACTGTCATTTTTACATAGTCAAAATACAGGCAAGTTTTACCTAAAGACCAACATGTTTACAAAATTAAAAGTTGACTATCATCAAAGTTTTATTGAAAATTGACTTTCAAAATTACGTCATACCCCCACCACTTAATTCCATGGGTTGTGATAATTGACCACAAAAAGTCGTAGAACTTTTTTATTTTAAAACAATCACTTTACTGCTAAGCACCTGGACAGCCAAATCCAATCTTCCATTTTCTCTGGCATAGAGATTCATCTATGTCACTTCCCACAAGCTCCACAGACAAACTTTGGAAGCAACCACTGCCCTTCCCAATTTTATTAAATTATATTTGGCAGTTCTTGACTCTATGAAATGTAGACTTGAGAGCATGTCCATCAATTTCCTGCAAAATAAAAGTTTCCATTTGTCTTCCTTCTAAAATAAAAATATAACCTCCCCAAATCAAGAAAATATTGTTTGAACATGCTGCAAACTGAAATTGCACATAGTGTATTAGACTCCTTTTGTAAGTTTAATATTTAAATCAACACCAATGGCATTCATTACCTTAAGTGACTTAATAAACTGTCTTGGGAAGTCTCCCTTTCTTGGCTATTAGGATGAAGGTTCCCAGGGACACGTTTTCGTGAAGAGCACCTACTCTTAGTTACAATGAAGGTGCTACCGAGGAGCCTGAGGTACCACGCCTCAGCCTCAGCCTCCAGGACTCCAGTCATACCCATTTAGAGTCCCTTAGAGGAGCAGCCTTGAGTTAACTGCCTGACTCACTGTTCTGAAAACATGCATGAAAGTCATAGAAAGTTGTGCAGAATTGGCATGTGCAGAGATTTAAATCATGTTATATTAAAATCTAAGGACTCAACACAGCTAATACCTTGCGGGGGGTGGGGAGACAAGAAACGAAGGAATGGGATGGAGGTAGCACAGGGACACTCCTTATAACAAGACTAACAAGTGCATACCAGACCCTACCCATTCACGGAGGGCCTGTCCATGTGCCAGTAAGCATGCCAAGGTCCCAACTGGGTACTCAGTCCTGTGAAATGGTTCCTGAGGTATCCTCATTTTACAGTTAAGTCAACTGCTTCCAAACCCGGCCTGAGGTTCCCAAGATGGACAGTGAAGGGAAGGAGAGTGGCAGGAATTGGGATGCCAAATGGGTTCCCATCCCTGTTGCTACCAAACTTGAAGACAGGCATGGAGCTGTGTGGTGGGCACAGTCAGGGTACAGGGGAGGTAGGCACCCCCATCCTCATTAAGCACTCTCACAAAGACCTGATCCTAGATCCAAGTATGCTACTCTCCCAATCCCATCCCAGAGAACTCCCAAGCACCTGCACCCCATAACAACAACCCCTGTCCTCCCCTCCCCCACCTTTGCTTCATGGCCATTCTCCAGCTTCTTAATCCTAGCCTCATCCTCAAAGACCCAGGTTCAAATGCCGCAGCCTCCACCAGGAGGACAACCTCTACTCCGTCAGTGCCCTGTTCTGAATCTTCCCTGCCAGCGCTCGGGGTTCCCCCAAAACTGGACCTCTCAAAAGGAATGCCAAGAACTAGTTACCCAGAACCCACCCCTCACCCCCAGCAATGCTTCCCAGCCGGAATGGTTCCAGGTGAGCCAAGATCCCACTCTCCCCAGCCCTGGGGGAGTGGAACCAAGACACCGCCCCCTCACGTGCTGTAACTGAGAGATCAAAGCATTCCAACCCGAGTGGCAGCCACCGCTCCTCACACATGCCGAGTATCCAATTCAACGGGGCTCCCCCTGGGATGCCACCTCTCCTCCAGTCAGGGACCATCCTCATCCCAGAAGACAACCTGTCTAGTGACGAGTGACCCTGGGGTGGCAACTTCAGAATAGGGTACCAAACAAGCAAAATGCCCCCACCCCAGTTCCCTTCTCCTAGACTCCTTTCCCTTTCCTGACTCTTTTTCCCCTCCTCCCATGGCAAATTTCAAAAAGTCACTAAAAGAAGCTTAAGGATTGTTTTTAAGTTGCTTTTTCAAATTATCAAAATAAATCTTATAGACTGAAAATACACATCCTCAAAACGGACATTTTGGCCTTTTATCCAGATGTTCTATTAAAAAGGGGGCTGTTTGACCAAGATGTATGTCCACATATTTGAAGAGATGAAATGGGAACACTTCTTTCTTTGGCCACCTGCCAAGAAAAATTTATGTTGCCAAAATAAAAGAGATTATGTTTACTCAACATATGAACACAGGACTGAGCTGCTTAGAAACCGGGCCTCTTTTACCAAGCAGCTTAAATCATGTAATTTTAAATATGTCTGTGAATGTCACCTTCGCTATTACCTACTTGGAAATATCAGGGGCTGTAGCAATCCGTGATTGCCCAGTGTCCACCCTCTGCTCACCTCTCCCTCTCCATGGGGGGTCCAAACACCCCCATAGTTTCTGTTTCTCCAACTGGTGACCTGGAGGTCCACCAGGATGTGTCCTCCCACTCAGGGTGGTGCCCACACAGCCTCCTACTCATGTGTGGGGTAGGGACGAAAACAAAGAGGGCATCATGCTGACACCAGTGGCAGCCACCTGAGGCCTCATCCTATACCTCTCTCTATCTGTACTGGTTTGAAAATTTCCATTATAAAGAGGATTTTTTTTAAAGGATCCATCAGAACCTTAAGAAAAAAAATTTAAGAGACAAACATTCGGTTAAAAATAGGAGTATTCATGAGAGATATTTTAAGTTCATTTGAAGAAAATAATTCCTTATGTGGTGAAGAGAAGAAAAATAAAACGGCTGCATCTCATTTACTTTAAGAATAAAAGCTACATAAGTCCCTTTTAAACAAACATCAAATTCAGCCATAAAATAATAAATGTAAAATATATTTTCTTAGTTCCAAATGTTAAATATTCAGAAAAGATGGTATTTGTAACCAACCCAATTAGACCTTTGCAATGCTAAATAAATATATTTGATTCTGCAAACATCACTAGGCTTCCCAATGAATAATCTAGAGCTAGACTTGAAGGTTTTATTTTGTTTTGTCTTGTTTTTTGTTTTTTTTTTAACGTAACTGTATTACTCTCTGACCGGGACTCAAAAGAGAAGCACTTCAGAGAAGCATCTGGATGTTAAGTGCTTTCCAAAGAAAATAAAAAACAACATAATTCTGAAGCACAAATTAAAAACCTTAGCAAGTTTATGCTCCATAGAAATAACCTTACTGGAGTGTTAACACTTTCATATTCATGACTGCACTGGATTTAAACAATCAACATGTGAGGATGGCTGTGCAGGTTTTTCCCTATTTTGCGGGGGTGGGGGAGGCAACAGAAGCCAAGTGGGTTGCCATGGTTACAAAGGTTTTTTTGTTTTTTGTTTTTTTTTAAAGTCAGCTCTTAGCACCAAAATCTACTTCAAGTTCTCCACAAGGACCACTCTCCCCTTTCCAGTAAGTCACTCCCCAGCCCTCATAAGATTACCGTGCCCTGGGACAGCACTGTATGCTCCCCTGGGGTCCAGTATCAAGGGTGGATCTCCATTCTCCTTCACCTTCAAAGCTCTCCCTCCTCCCAGTAGCTCCAAGCACAAGGCCCTCTTTCCCTTCTCTGTCAACATCCTGAAAATGTTCTGCTCCTTGTCATGCCCAGACCTTTCCAATTCCCTTCATCCTCCAGAATCTTCCTAGTCCTTGACCTCTCCTGACTTCCCAGGGCACCTAACACTGACCCCATCCCAAATTCAAGACCACTGAACCCGGATTCTCTTCCTTGTTCTCCTGCATCTTCATAGCTTTGCTCCTGGGCTCATGCCCCCAAATGGGTGCTCTCCACAGTTTTGGGCTCAAGCTTATTCCTGGGTCTTCCCTTGCTCCCATCCCCTGGACCCTCTGGACCACTACAACCTCCAATGTTGCAAATGTTAAAAAGATCCCCAGCATACCTATATCTGTAGATCATCTCCTTCACACTTTCCTGTACTGGTTTCCAAACCCCATCCCACAAACATCAGTCCTCTTATCTCTCACTCTCTTTCAAATAAGTCAAATACATACACTTTAATCCTGTACCATCCCTGGCCTGGTTTTTGGGCACCCAGTTTTCCCCCAGAAAGTGACCGAATTCAACAAGTATCAAGCACCTGTGCTAACTGTGCAGTATTTAAAACAGACAACCAAGAATTAAGTTACATGGCCAATCATCATACAGTTGGTAAGAACTCAGACAAAATACAAAGGACAGCACAGAGGATAAGGGTAAGAACAAGGTGGCAGGAGCGGGGCAGGAAAAGGAAACAGCCATTGCAAATGCCAGCAGCAGGAGAACGCAGAGACCAGTGTGGCTACAGTCAACTGAACCAAGAGCCCGGGAGGTGACAGAAGGTCCCTGCCTTTAGTCTGACTTCAGTCTGAGAGGAAGAGCTACTGGAGGTTTCTGAGCAGAGAAGTTTACAAAGTAATTTCAGTTTGTACATATTCCTCCACATTCTTTCAGAGAAGAGACTGCTGAGGGGCAATGGGAAATAGTCTTCCATCAGGAGGCTGTAAAATGACACAGGGCCGTGAACACACCTGCCTTGCATCTACCTATCAGGTTCAAGCTCACCTTCCTAAATGCAAGTCTGACCCTGACATGTCACCGCATCCCCTCTGCAGGAATGTTCCATGGCTCCCACAACCTCCATGACTATCTAGTGCCATCTGATGCATGGTCACTGGGGTTGCACCATGTGCTACTACCCCTTCCTAAACACCCTGACCTCCAAACCAGCGGGATCACCTGCTATTTCCCTGACACACTGCCACAAGCCTGCGATACCTGCCTCTGGCCTCCGAAAAGTTATTAATCCATCTGTTAGGGCTAAGCCCAAACACGAGTTCCTCAGAAGGCCTTTCTTGGCTGCCCCCCAAACTGCACATTGCTTGCACCTCAAAAAGAGCACCCTTTCATCAGTTCTGGGTTAGAGTTTCCAGAGACTGGTTAACTCAAGGGCAGGACTGTGCCTGACCTATCTAGGAACACACATGGGGCCAAGCACAGTGCTAGGCATATAGTAAATGTTCAATTAATGCATGCTGGCTAAGTGAACAAAATGCTCATCTGATTATACATCGACTTGAGGTCTTAGGGGGAGGTGGTCCCAAGGACGAGTTTTCTCCCTCAGCCACTATAATCTGGAAGACTGGGGTCCTGATGGGGGGTGCTGGGGGACTGCATGCCCAGAACTCCTGACAATGGTACAGTCACAAGTAGGGGCCACAGTGAGGATGGACTTGAACCCAAACCTTCAAAGCCTCATGCCCTCTCAGCCAGATATATCTCTAGGCACGCCCACCCCACACAATCCATTTTAAATTTGCCTAAAGCATCAGCAATATGTTTTTCCTAAGCCTATTCTAGAGGTGTAGAGATATAGAGAAAAGAATCTAGAAGGACCCAAACCAAGTTAAGAGCACTTACAGTGTTATTTTCCTTTACCTTACCTTGATTTTTCCCCCCTAAATAAACACCATAAGAAAAAAAGTCTTTTAGAAAGAATGCCACAGGACCACCCGAGTTACAGTTAAAGAATGGCTCCAAAAATAGAAAGTATCCAAAAAGCCCACCAAAACCCTGGGAACATGAGACCACTGAATACATACTACCGCTTACAGTATATATAAGTTGCAAAGGCTTTAAAAGGTTTGTCTGAGCATGCAATGGTCTGAGCCTAAAAACTGGCCCTGTGCTTTCACTTCTGAAATAATTATTTCACAAAACACTGTGGATACCCCAGCCACTTACCATTCCCTCTTATTTAAACTCTTCCATAGATTTCATAATCAAGTGTGAGCTGTCACCACTGCATCTTAGCTTATAAGCATCCTAGCTTATAGCTTATATACTTGCGGGAGACAGCGACTGATTGGCTCTAAACAGGACATTTCAGTAACTGTCATTTCATGACTTACAAAGAAAATGTCAATTAAAAATAATAGGAGGGGCACCTGTGTGCTCAGTCCATTAAGCACCTGACTTGATTTCTGCTTGAGACTCTCTCTCCCCCTTTCCCTCTGCCCCACTCCCTGCACACACTTGCTCTCTCGCTCTCTCCAAAATAAGTAAATAATTAAAAAAAATAAATAATAGGAGATCAGTTATCGAGACATAATATGTCTTATTTAAGCTGAAAGCTACATCAACAATGACTCAACAAAGACTTGGCTTCTAACTTTCAGCAAAAGACCAACATAAATTTAAGAGTGAAATAGCGTGTTAAAACAAGGAAGAGACAATTGCTTTAGTTACCACTTTTTTAAAAGATTTATTTATTTATTCTGAAAGAGAGAGACAACACATGCATGAGTTGGAGGAGGGGACAAAGAAAGAGAATCTCAAGCAGACTCCCTGCTGAGTGGGGCTCCATCTCATGACCCATGATATCATGACCTGAGCTGAAACCAAGAGCTAGATGCTAAACCGACTGAGCCCCCCAGGCATCCCTTTAGTTAGCACCTTTGTAAAGAAATAAAAGGGGGACAAGGAAACCACATGTCAAGCACAATGCTAGAAAATCTTCCTAGTAAATCTGAGATAAGAATTTCATCTCCCGCATTTCACAAATGAAGAAATTGAGGCTCAGAGAGGTTAAGTAACTTAGTCACAGTAACCACAGTCACATAGTGGCAAAAACCAACTCAAAACCAGATCTGTTTCACAAGACTATACACGGTATGATTCTGTAATTCCACTTCTGTTAGGTTCAAGAGCAGGCAAAACCAATCTATATGAAAGGAGTCACATCTAAGATGATATGAAACTTCCCTCTACTGGGTAGATATTGACTAGAAGGGGCATAGGCACCTTCTGGGGTACTGAAAATGTTTAATTCTGGAGCAGGATGGTGGATAGACATTCAGGAGCCACACACAACATTAGAGCACTTCACACTTTACTGTATGCTATAGCTCAAGTTAAAGGAAAAAAACTTCCTCATCAGATGGACTCCAAGTTCATACTCTTAACCGCTAAACCACCACTCTGACAGAACCTGGCCACATTCTAGAATTGATTCCCTCGGGTAATCATTTTTTAAAAGTATTCTGGGAAGCAACGTACATCCTAATCACATCAGAGTGAAAACACTGGAACAATAAACCTGTTTTTAAATGCCACAGAATGAAAAGTAGAAAGTATCAACTTCCTGGCTACTGGGAATTTCCCCTCTGTAGCCACATCAGAATACAATTTTAAACCCTGCTCTAAGGGAATGTTCACAGATGCACAGAAAATAATTTGTAACAAAGTTAACTATGGAAACACCTAAAACTAAAATCACACAAAATATTTCAAGACATGGTATAACTTTATCAAAATGTTCTCAAAAGAAATTTGAATTTTGGGGTACCTGCCCGGCTCAGTCAGTAGAGCATGAGACTCTTGATCTCAGGGTTCTGAGTTTAAGCTCCACGTTAGGCATGGCACCTACTTTAAAAAAAAAAAAAAAAAAAAAATTAAAGGAAATTTGAATTCTGTTACAAAAATTTAAAAAGTCAAGGAGACAAAGCTGATGGGCAAAGAACATAAAGTTCACAGCAGTGGCAACATATAATACATGGAAAATCTCAGCTCAGAGTTTTAACATACAGAAAACTGGTACAATTAACTTTTTCCAGCAGTAATGTAATTGTACCACATATGCCCTAATAACAAATTCTCTGTCAAGTACAAGTTCTTCCCACCGAAGTTCTGTTCAGACTAGCAAAGCCTCATCACCAGGTGATGATGAAATCATTACATCAATTTTCTTAAAGTCTTATACCACACACATTATACCTCTTATTCGAACGGTAATTGCCTCCCCAGAGAGAGGAATTTATTCATCCTACAATTTGCAGACATCTTTGGCAAGCACCTAGTTAACAGTTATCCCACCTTGAGGAGGAGTATGGGGGAGGAAAGAGCTGTTCCTACACACCTGTTGGCTGTATGCGCTGTGGTCCTTCCTGGGTACTTTTGATGATGTCAGCCAGGAAACCCAACTTTCAAATTGTCAGAGCCCAGTTTAATTCATGTTTTAACGTTCTGTATACACTAAAATTGCCAGGCAATTGATTGCAATGATTTTAGTTGCCTCTGAGCATCTCCATATAAGACCCAAAGGTCTTTATGAGAATTTTCCAGTATTTATAACTTATACACTACAACTGGACATGTTGCAAGAGATTATATAACCAAATATCCCAGGTGCAAGAATCTTAATGTTTATAAAAGTAACCATTGGCATTTATTAATTGTCAAAGTCTTTAACAAACTGTCCAATAAAGTAAAGTCAAATATTGTGGCTATTAAGCAAGTTAGAAAGAATGAAAAGCACTGACCCAGTATGTTAAGAACAGAGTACGCATCAGGCACATTCACAGCACTGGTCAGGATCCCTGAATTATGGTTCAAAAACAAACAAAAAACAAAACAAAATAAAACAAACCAGCATTACCAGAAAACATAAAAACTTGAAGTTTCAAAGTTTCTTTAAGAAACAATGGATTCATCTTTTTTCATATCCTGCATCAGCTAAAATGCCTCATACATTTCTATCCAGAACATCCTAGCTTTGTACCAACAACACATCATGTAAAGCAGAATGATCCTTTTTTTTCTTTTTTTAAGATTCTCTTCATTTCCTAATATAACTCCCTTTTTTCCAATGCATCTCTAAAAAAGGCACACATTTGGGGGCACCCGGGTGGCTCAGTCTGTTAAGTGTTTGCCTTCGGCTCAAGTCATGATCCCAAGGTCCTGGGATGGAGTCCTCCGTTTGTCTGTCCATCAGTGATTCCGTGAGTCATTCAGTCCAACGGTTCACAAACTGGGCAGGCTGCCTGCTCAGCAGGGAGTCTACTTCTCCCTCTCCCTCCCCCTGCTTGTGCTTCTTCTCTCATTCTCTCTCTCCTCAATAAAATAAAATTTAAATAATAATAATAATAATAAATTAAAATTTAAAAGGCACACATTTGAACAAATTGTATAATGAGAAATCAACCATGAATTATCAGTTCCACTTTCCTATTTTAGCAAAACTGCAGTATCTTAGAATTGGAGAAATCTAAATTGTGTTTTTTTAACAAGGAACTCTTCAAAACTACAAGCCATTACTCAGCTATCCATCAGAAACCCAGAGGCACCTGGGTGGCTCAGTGGGTTAAAGCCTCTGCCTTCAGCTCGGTCTTGGTCCCAGGGTCCTGGGATTGAGCCCTGCATGGGGCTCTCTGCTCAGCAGGGAGCCTGCTTCCCCCTCCCTCTCTGCCTACTTGTGATCTCTGTCAAATAAATAAAGTCTTTAAAAAAAAAAAAAAGAAAGAAACCCAGGGAAAAAAATCATTAATTGTTACAAGCATATTATGCTTATTTTCATGAAAAGGTTACTTCATTTCTTGGATTTTAAAAACTTTATCTGCATCTGCCAAATCTGGCTGATTTCAGTCTCAGTCAGACCAATCTAAATGGTTCCCAGTTACTGTTTTTGGTAAAGGGAAGTTGATGCCTAGAGGAACTTCCATACTGATTACACAATGACCACCACTCATTAAGTGCTTCTTAATTCCCATGATGCAGAGCCAGGAGTTTGACAAACATTATCCTATTTGTCCTCAAAAACAATCTTGCAGAGCAGGCGCTTCCAAAACCCGTTATGGAAAATATGGCTGGGATGATCAACCTGCCCGAGATCACAGAATCATATGTGGCAGATTCAAGACCAGTGAACAGTGAGGGTGGGAACTTGGAACTTTTATGGAGAATTAGGCCTTTCACCAACACACGTGAAATTAAGAGCAGTGAGCCCCTGCTGTTGGGAGATGGCCAAGGGGAAAGCAGTATTTCAAACTGAACAAGTTATTTCAAACGTTAGAGCCAAAGATACAGACATTCACAAAGCTGGGCAGGGGGATAGTTTTACCCCTGTAGAGAATTCTATAGTGTTCTGTACTTCCCCGGTCTTAAAATCTAACCTAAGAGACCAGGGACCGTGTGTATAACACTCTCTCAAATTCCACCAGGCTTAATAACCTCTATTCAAAAGAAAGAGAAGTGAGAACTAGGGCAGTGGGAAGAAATGATCGCCCAAGCCTGTCCTCCCACCAGGGTAAGCTGTCAGATCCGCATGGGCGCAACCAGGAGACAGCTGGGCTGGGAGCCCTCAGACTGGGTTAGGCTCCGATCCCCCCTCCCCTCCCCGCCTTCCTGCTCCCGATCCTGACCCTGTTGACCACCTCCCGAAGCAAAATACACCGGAAGAATTTGTTGTAACAAGTAGACGCCCATATTCACCAACTGGTTTGGCAATCTACCATCTACAGCAAGGCTCCAACATGGGAGAGGCAGAAGAATATGGTATAATTGTTCTAAACTATCTTTCTACGAAATTGGGAAGGTTCACGAGGCCATGAGTAGGCATGAGTGATAAGGGAGCAAAGACAAACACCCCATCCCTGAGTTTTAAGCAGGAGAGGGAGCCTCCTCGCCACCCGGGTTTACAGTGTATTAATCTCAGAGATAAGCTTTCACGCCCTGACACTTGTAGGGAGATAATAGGTTCTGGGGCTCTCCGGTCCTAAATGAAAAATACCGTGGCCTGGATATTAAGATGACTTGATTTTACTACCTCCAGGAGGGTCCGCCTGCCGTTCCCGGGCAGCCTCCAGGATCTCCGCCCGCGGGGTCCCACTGAGCGCCCCCACGCCCACCCTTCCAGCGAGGTGTTTGGCCAAGGCCTGCCTCACGGGCTCCGGGCAGCACCCACCCATCCCCCTCCCCAGGTCTCAGACAAGCAGCCTAGTTAATCATTCAACGCCGGCGGCGTGAAACAATTTTTTAGAGGTCATCGCGAAAGGTTCTCCCTAAGTTTCACAGAAACCAGCCTTTGGGGACCCGGAGGTGGCAGCGGTAGGCAGATGGGGGTGGGGAGCGGCGGCGGGCGGCTCTTTGGCTCACAAAACACCTGATCTCCCCATGCGGCAACCGAGACCAGCGCAGTGCAAGGGTGGGGTGACGGGGTGCGAGTGAGAAATCACACACGGCCCCCTCCCCAAAACGCCCGTGGAAGCCAGGTGAGGACGCCGGCCCCAGACGCCCCTTCCCAATGCCTGCATCACCCCCGCGCGGGCTCCCCCGGAAGCTGGGGTGCAGCGAGGAGGGGGGATGTCCCAGGGCCCCGTGTGGGTGGGGGTGAAACAGGACAAGAGACTAAAAAGACATGCTGCTCCTGGTTTCGCTATCCTCTTCCTCCAGGGTAAGGATGCCGGAGGGGAGAGGGGACGCCTAAATGCGGCGGGAGCCACCCGGGAACGGTTTCCTCCTGTGGCGCGCCGGTACGAAGCCGGAACCGGCGAGGAACGGGACTGCGAGGGAGAGGAGTCAGTGCGGAGCAGGGGGAAGCGCGAAGCAGAGATGGGAAGGAGGTGGCGCGGGCTGGGGGAGACGCTGGGGTAGGGGAAGAGGGGCGGGAGGGGGCGCGAGCGCACACCCGCCCCGGCCCTACCTTGTCCGGGAGCAGCTCCTGCTCAGCGGGGCGGGGGCGGGAGATCCCGGCCGCATCCACGTCCCGGCCGCTCGGCGCGGCTCAGCCCGGCGATCGCCGCCGCTCCCGCTCCATACGTTGCTCCGCGACGGGCGGCCGGGGGGTGTCGGCGGCGGGGGAGTCACCGGCACCGCTTGTCTCCGGCACTTGTTGCCGCCACCGCCACTGCGACTCTCACTCCCGGCTCCAGCTCCCGGCGCCGCCGCCGCCGCCTCTGGGCGCCCGGGTCCGGCCCCGCCTTCGCCCCCGCCCGGCGCGCCAATCAGGCCCGGCACCACCCCTCACGTCACCGCCCAGCCGGGCCCGCAGCCCGGCGCCCCAAGTTTGGGGAAGGCCGAGCTCCAGCCTGTCTGCCAATTGGCGCCCGAGATTCGCCCAGGCTGGTGCTCCTCCTAGCTTCCAGAGACCCTCCGGGGCCTCCAGGTCCACACGTGGGAAGTAAAGGGTTAAACTGGGGGGAAAGGGCCCCCAGGAAGTAGACCTCCTCGGAAGAACAGGACAGTTCGACCCTATTCCAACCCCGGTCTAACCGAAATCTCTCCAATTGCAGGTCGCCCCTCCTGCGGTGCGCCTAATGTTGGGGGACTAAGCCTATAGCCTGGGTAGGACTCCAGTGACCTTTTCCAGCCAGAACCAGTTTGTGACTGGGCCTAGACTGAACCACAGCCGGCGTTCCAGTGTTTGGGTGCGTGCGCCCCTGCAAAATCCGGAGTTCCACTGGGGAAGGGGGAATCAGGGCCAAAGTGGGACTTGACCGTTGCTCTCTGCCCACCCAATACTTGCCGCCATCTCTTAGATCCCCCAAATGACGCCGTAGAGCCCAAGGCCTACACTGGTGCCCTACTTGGCACTGCCACCCGATCTTCGAATTTGTGAAGCTGCCCAGGAACTGGTGAGGGGGAAGTTTTAGTTCTTCTCCTTGTGGTGTCTTACAGAGAATTTCCTCGAGGTTCCACGCGCATCTTGGAAGCCAGAAATGCAAGGTGTCCAGACTCTGCGCCTTCAACCCGCGCCGCCGCCCAGAGGGGCAGGGCAGACACCTAGGAGCTGAACTCTGATACTCACCTTCGGCTCCCCACTCCCGGGTGAGGACTTGGCGTCTACGACACCCACCGGCCGAAACACCTGGAACCACAGACGCACCCTCAGCCCAGCGCCCCTGCTGGCTCGCCAGAGCACTGCATTCTAAGGTGAGTCCCTGACTCTGGACCCAAGTTTGGGGGCCCCAGGTAAGCTAGCGCAACCGGATGGGGAGGTTGCGCAGGTCTGAAAGGCTGGGCGCAGCCAGCTTGTCACGCGCGTGCTCCGTGGGGAGGCAAGCTTGGCCCTAGGCCCATCAGAAAGCACCTCCGTCTGTTGGTCCTTATCTCTTCAGGAAGAAAGAGATCCCCTTTACGTGACCAGACCGACCAGACCCGGCAATTAAGGACACTCCACCTTCAAATATGTGCATTTGTCAGAAGGCTTTCTGAGGAGGAATTAGCCTAAGGGAAAAGAAATGTAAATGTAGGGATTTCGGGCACCTAGGAGTTCAGCCTTTTAGACTGTGGGCCCTTACTCTGATCCAAGCTCTGAGCAAAAGAATATTTTGCAGCTGGATGCACTGAGCCACGTGGGTGGGTGATTTTAGAAACAGGGATTGGGAGTCAGACCTGGGAAAATTTTTATTTTCAGCCTTCAGACCTTTTTGCTTTTATGTTGATCCCATGATTCTCCTAAGACTGAAACATGAAAGTTCAAGAAACAAGTTGGATTTTGTATATTCATAGAAAAACAAAAAGGATGCACACTGACTGCTAACCACGGGTATCCCAAGTGTGGGATTGGAGTGTGGGAAGGAGGGAGATGAATTTTATACCCTTATACTGACTCTGCATTTTGTATTTTTCCAGTTATATTAACTGTCACAATTTAGAAAGCTAATAAAACATTTTTAAAGAAATACAGAAATTTAAAATTCTTCAAGAACTCTGGAGAAAGTATAAATTAATAAACAAACGAAGCCTCTGCTTTCATTCTGCATCAAAGTAATTATTCCTGAGTCCATGTTCCTTGGTTTAAATAAAAATGTCTCTAGGCTGCTGTTCTGATTAAATGCTGTGGTGGGGCAAGACTGACATCTGAAGATTTTTCTGTGCTGTCAGATTGACATACTGTTTCTATGTCCGTGTGTCTTCCCTTTAAATGGGTACCCAGTAGCCACAGACATACCTTCAGCTGCCTGCCAAGGAGTTTTTAGTAAAGGAACCGCTACAGTATAAGTTGGGATCCAACAAGGAAATTAAGCTTGTGTGCTTTGTATCTGCCCAGGCCCCAAAATTTAAAAATAAGGGCATTCTCTCCATCCTGCCATTAATTAATGCAGCTGGGAGTGTATATTTAACAGTTAACACTGTTCCTTTGGGGGAATTACTCAACACTAAGTTCCACACCCACTTGGCTATAGTCTTTACTCTTGGGTTGGGGCCTGGGTCCATCATCAGTAGGTAAAGATGTATTACTTATTTATTTAACAAATATGTGTTGACACTGGAGTGGTGACCATGACAGACAAACTCTTCCTTCTTGGAGCTCACAGTTTAGCTGGAGAGAGACAGCTTCACAATTCAATGCACTGTCAATTATATAACTGACAATTGCAGAAGTACACGGTGGTGGGACCATTTGGGGGAGTCCAGGAGGAGGTGACATTTGAGTTGAGCTCTGAAGGGTGAGGAGGACTTACTCAGGCAAAGAGATGAGTGTAACAGAGTTCCTGGCTGGTTTATACTGCAAGGGGGATGTGGATGAGGGAGAAGTTGGAGAGGTAAGCAGGGGCTGCATTTTGCAGGGCCTAGAATACCATTTTCTTTCTTTTTTTTTTTTTTCTTAAAGATTGTTTTAAAAGATTTTTTTATTTATTTGACACACAGAGAGAGAAATCACAAGTAGACAGAGAGGCAGGCAGAGAGAGGGGTGAAGAAGGCTCCCCGCTGAGCAGAGAGCCTGATGTGGGGCTCCATCCCAGGACCCCGAGATCATGACCTGAGCCGAAGGCAGAGGCTTAACCCACTGAGCCATCCAGGCGCCCCATAGAACACCATTTTCTATAAGATCACTCTGACCAGATGTGAAGAAGGAAAAGGGTAGAGGGAAAAAGGGGGTTGAGGGATAATTAGGAGGCTGTTGCTAAAATATAAATGAAAAGGCTGTTTATCTAAGTGGTAAAGCAAATGGAGAGAAGAATACCAGCAGGATTTGGTGATTGCTTAATTAGGGAGGAATCAAGGAAAACTCCCAGTTCTCTGTTTCTTCAACCAGAAAGACAGTGGTGCCATTTTCTTAGTTGGGGGACTCTCAGGGAAGAGAATTGAGAAAACTTTCCCAAGGTTCACATTTGGTCAAGGTGGGTCTGAGGTGCCTGTGAGGTGTCCAAGTGAAGATGTTGAGTAGGTTGTTGGTTGTAGGGTCCCGTTCTCTGAGGGGAGGCTGAAACAGAAGTAGTAAGTAGCGGTGATAATAAAGCCAGGAGAATAAGGTGGTCTCCCAGGAGAGTATAGAGCTTGACCGGAAGAGGGCCTAGGACTTATCTAAAGGCTGGACAGAGGCAAACTACTGGCAGATGAAGTGGAGCAGTTGCCAGAGAGGTAGGAAGAAAATTAGGAGCTTGGGGAGGTAGGGATTTCCCAGGGAAAGAACATATAATAAGGAGGCAGTAGTCAACAACACTCAAAATGGCTGAGAGACCCAAGGGAAATGAAGACTAAACAGCCACTAGATTGACTGACCTTGGTGTCACTGGGAGTTTCACGGAGCAGTGACTCGTACAGTGAAGGGCAAAGAGATAGACTATAGTGGATTGAGGAGTGAGTGAGAGGAGAAGAAATAAAGAAAGGTACTTCATGCAGACAGAAAGGTTTGAAGGGTCAGAGAGAGAAACAGCTGGAGAGGAAATGTTATGTCAGCAGTGGGTTTAGGATAGAATAATTTGAGTGTATTTAAATACCCATATGGAGGATCCTATAGAGAAGAGGAAGATGAAGGTATAGCAGTGAGAGAACAATGGACAATAAAGTTTCCTGTGACCATGGGAGAGGACAGAACCAGAGTATGGGTGGAAAGGCTAACCTCATGCAGGAGGCTACCTCCTCTATTATAACAGGAGGGAGGAAGTTAGAGGAGGACTGAAGTAGGCAGGTTTGGTGTGGGATATAGAATCCTTCCACAGGATAAATTTCTCTTACTCTGTGACACACAGGAGGCTGGGGTTGGGGCTGGGAGAGCTGACAGATTTGAAGAGAGTGGAGAAGGTGTGACAGAGTCATTGCGGAAAGTGGGCAGGTTGGGAGGTGGCAAGATGATAAGGCAGCACTGCAAGGCGGCATGCAACCCACTTGAGGTTGGTGGTGTGAACTTATAAGGTACCCTTTGGCTCTCCTGTGTGATTTCCTCCAGCAGAACTCAGGTGTCTGCTCTGGTGCAGGCTCAGGTGGGAAGAGGAGCAAATTCCTTTTGCCAAGGAATTGAGAACCTTGGCAAAAGTGAGGTTGACATGATGAATGATAAGAAAGAAAGGACAGAAATCAATGGATTGGAGGTGTCAAAGGAGTCAATGTTTAGTCATGCTGGAAGAAGAGGAGGTTGCTGACTTGGGTCAGCAGTCTGGATGCTTAAGTTAGTGGTTCAGGAGGTGGAGAGCTTTAGATCATGGCGAAGCCAGGACATGATAGGGGAGAGTAGAGGAGAAAGTCACTGGAGAATATGAGACCACCAAGGGACTGAGAGGCAGGGTATTGGATAGGTCATCCATGTGGGCAGACCCAGGAAGATATGGGCAGGAATTAAAGTCAGGGTCATAGTGTGAAGGTTATGGAGCTGGGAGCTAAAGTCTTAAGAAAGTGAAGAAGAAGGAGGAACCAGGAGGTCGGAAGATGGGAACCATCAGAAAGGAAGAGGGAATATGGCTAGCAGCGGTCTCCTCAAGAGTGGAGGAATAAGGGTGTTTACAAGAGATGGAGGAGAAATAATCAGAGAGAGAGGACTAACCCCACCTCTGGGCCCTGGGGGACACACAGATGAAATAGTGAGCACCTTCATCTCCTAGAGCTTCAGGGAAAGCAAAGAAGGTGGGATTTCATTCTGAGTAGAGCTTAAAGATAGATGGAAGGGTGGATGGAGCAACCTTCAATTCGGTTTGCTTGTTGAAGTCTACAGTCCCAGAGGATTACATAAAAAGATTTGGAGGGTGGGAGTGAGTAGAGATGGGAGGTCAGATGCCAGGAAAAGCAAAGGATTGTGCCAGATGGTGGCTAGAAGATCCATGAGAGAATGATAATGGAAAGAGAAATGAGTGGTCTCTATGAAGCCCGACCCCATAGCTCTATAAGCCAGGGCACCATCCCCCTCACTTGTTTTGCCCCAAGATTTCTGTGAGGGAAAGGCATGTGAGGCCTCCCTTCTTCCTCCTCTTCTCCACTAGAGACTTTGCTGTCAACACATGAGCTCTTATGGGACTCTGGCCACAAGTCAGGAATCCCAGGCTTATCTGACCTCTGCTACTCACCTTGCCTCTTCCTTAGGCAGGTTGTTGACCTCTCCTGTCTCGGTTTCATTGTCTGTAGACGCTAAAACACACACACTTCTCAGGGCAATTATAAAGAGTGGAAACAAAAACTTAAGTAAAAGCACTTTCTAGGGGCACCTGGCGGCTCTGTTGGTGGAGCATGTGACTCTTGATCTTGGGGTCATGAGCTTGAGCCTCATGTTGGGTGTAGAGATTAGTTTAAAAAAAAAAAGCACTTTCTAAACTAAATCACTATAGGGATGTGAGTGATTTCCCTTGTCCAGAACACCCTCACCTACATCCATAGCTCTCCCAGGAGCCGTCCCAAAAAGACTGTGAGTCTCTGCTCTGGAGGAAGCTGTAATCTTGCCCAGAGACAGGACAAACACACCCAAAACAATTAGAGAGGAATGCACAGCTGTGTCTGATTAAGTGCTAAATTGTAAGGTGCAGACAGTAAGAGCTCTGAGATCAGAAAAGAGAACAATTAGCCAGACTTGGGAAAGTCTGGGAGGCTTCCTGGAGAAGGTGGGGTGAAAGGCACCCAGGCTACTCACTGAAGCTGTGAAGAATACTGGCAAGTGCCCATTCCTTTGTGGCTGCAAAGACTGTCAGTCTGGCAGTCTGACATGGGTCTGCAAAAAGCTTCTAGGTCACAGATGCTCTTTTGGCACCCCTGCTGCCCAGCCTGTTGTCACCCCGATAGCCATGCACCTTCTCAATTACAGTCCTGTGTGCACCCCCCTCCCCCCGCCCCTGGTGGCTGGGCAGCCTGGGCCACACAGCGACACTTATGTTCTTTGCCCTGGGCCTCTCATGTTTAGGTCTCCCTTGTCCCCTGTTTGCCTGGTGAGGAAACAGAGGTTGATCTTCAGCCAATTTCCTGGACCATCCTTGGTGCCAGCACATGTCTAGCATTTTTGCCAGGCCAGACCACAGGCTTTGGAAGAGAAGTGCTGCTGTTTGCCTCACTGTACCCAGCCAGCCTGGGGGACCTGCACGACCACCAAATCAAAGCCCAGCACCAGCTCCCACACCTGCCTCCTTTCCTCTTTACTGCCTCTGCTTCATGGCCCAGGAGCACCCATAAACCCATCATTCGGAACCACCCCACAGAGCTGCCACCCTAGAGCCCGAGACCTGCAAGGCCGGAGATGGCTTCAGTCTCCGTGACTGTATTGGAGCCATGGGAGTCAACTCCTGCAGCCCTCTGGACATGGTTCAGAATGAAGGCCTTCTTCCTCAGTAACTAGCTTGGTTGGTGCCCAAGCTCTGTAGTTCTCTCCTCCCTTTCGCACAGATCTGGAAAAGATCCCATCATGCTTCAGGGGCAAGCAGACACAGGCAGCAGCCACAGCAGAAATCCCTAAATGTTGTATATGCTATGGACTTGGGTTGCTCCAGAAGGACAGCAATGTTTTGTGAATCTCTTAGTCCCAGTTGGGGCCATAAACAACAACCCCCCCTGTCAATAGCTAAAATATTAATTACTGATGGAAAGTATGGAATCTTGGCACTGGAATTCTTGGATCTCCAGTCCAAATCCCTTGGAACTGACAAATAAGAAAAATGAGGTCTGAAAAGTAGGTTTTGGGAGGCCAAACACCTGATTCTAGAGATAATCTCTTGAATGTTGGTCAGTTAAGTCACAGGTTAAAAATCACCAGTCCTGAAGCAGACCCTTTATCCCAAGATTACTTGGACTTTGCAACAGCAGAAAGACATAAAACCTCATTATCAGATGCAGATATCAGAAATCAATGTTATGATTCCCTGGGGATTTGCTCCATCTCCCACAGAATCCTGATGCTAGAAGAACCTAGAATTCCCAGGTGAGTAAAGACCAGCCTGTGCATGACGTCGTATAAGGTCAGTAACTTGAAGGGACACAAATAGCCATCTCCGTTAGGGTCATAATATTGTTTGGGGAATGGAACTCTCATTAAAGAGAAATGCAAAATCATACTTGTAATTATTATCAAACTGCAAAATTATATTCAAGAGGAAAGGCCCATAATTGCAGCATCAAGCACAAGACAGTGCCATTAAAATGATTATCAAGGCATAAGCCTATTAGAGAGCCTAATGCCTCATTGCTGGCATCATCCCGCTGGCTACCCCAGGTCTGAAAACTGGCTCAGTTGTAAACACAGCTGTTACAAAACAGTGATTTGCAAGGGGCATAACAAAGATCTGCTGACCTTTACCAAAGGTCACAGCTGCTTGGCTAAGGAAAACAGAGAACATTTCTGAAAAATGAAGATTCGTCTGCCAACTCCAGTTGGCTCTTAATGAGAAAGAAAGTACGCGAAGCTTCAAGTCCTTCCCAGTTGTTCAGCCATCCAGATATGGGTATAACGGTGAGGTCTGTCACCTTCAGATAGCCAGGTGCCACCTCAGATGGATACAGGAGCCTAAGTCCTGGCTGCTGGTGGCAAAAAATCATGATACGGAAATCTGCAAACCCAAGTTCAAATCCCACTCTGTGTCCTCATGGATAGAGCAAAATCTATCTCGAAGAGTTCCCAAGAAGGGAAAATAAGGTTATTTATGACCAAGTAACTATAGATAATTGGTGCTTACTAAGTTTGTTTCACCCTTGGCCTTGACAGTGGGACCAAGGCCTCATCAGGATGAAGTACAGGTGGTATCTTGGCATAAATCTTAGGGCTTATCAACATTTGGATATTCTGGAAGCCCACAAGAGGAATTGCTACTCCATCTTTATTCCAAAGTGTTTGGATATCATTAATCAGCATCACAATTGAGAACAGGAAAATCAATGGGCTATACCTGGGAGGAGCCACCTGCTTGGTGTTTTAGGACCCAGTGACTGTTGAAACTCACTTGGCAAGTTGTGTCAGCAAAACCATCGCCAGGAGGGGCAGGGCCTTTTCCTTAAGTATGACAGAGAAATGAGAGAGCAGTGGACCCCACAGATGGTTCCAGTTACTTTCACTGTCAGCGTCTTTGCTGTAGACATCTTTGTTGTGCGCATTTCTGTCAAATAACTAAGTAGCAATAAGGCAATTTTGCCATTGAAGATTAAAAAGTAGAGGTACCTGGCTGGTTTAGTTGGTAGAGCATATGACTCCTGATCTCAGGGTTGTAAGTTGGAGCCTCATGCTGGGTATGTAGATTACTTTAAAAAATAAAATCTTAGGGGCACGTGGTTGGCTCTGTTGGTTAAGTGGCCGACACTTGGTTTCAGCTCAGGTCATGATCTCAGAGTCGTGGGATGAACCCCTGTGTGGGGCTCGGTGCTCAGTGTGGAGTCTGCTTATCCCTCTCCCTTCCTCTCTGCCCCCTCCTCTCTCTCTCTCTTTCTCTAAAATAAATCAATAAAATCTCTTTTAAAATCGTTTTAAAAAGATAAGAAAGTAATTGGTTGACAGTCTGGTTTGTTTGACAGTTTGGTTTTATTTCTCGAGGCAATCCTCCCCCTCCTTTTTTTTTTTTTAAAGATATTATTTATTTATTTGACAGACAGAGATTACAAGTAGGCAGAGAGGTAGGCAGAGAGAGAGGAGGAAGCAGACTCCCCGTGGAGCAGAGAGCCTGAGTGGGGCTCAATCCCAGGACCCTGGGATCATGACCTGAGTGGAAGGCAGAGGCTTTAAACACTGAGCCACCCAGGTGCCCCTCCCATTTTTATATGATGTAAATCTTAGCTCTCATAATGGCATAATGGTCTATATGGTCTATATGGTGGCATATAGTATTGAACCCACATTTCCCTAGAACTCTGGGACCTCTAATAGTGGACAAGTGACAGTATACCAAGAACAAACAGCAGTATGGAAGGCTTTCACAACATCATAGGAAGCCCAGTTACAGATGTGCATTTGTACATGCACAGTACTTGGAATCTGATGCCTCTCTTAATGAAGGGAGAAATCTTAGCAAAAAAAGAAAAAATGTGATGCCAAAAAATGGGCAACAAATCAACAAGCAAAATAGTAATAATAATAATAATAATAATAACAATTCTCTGAATGAAAGACTTTGAAGACAACTACTTAGGTACAATCTACAAAATAAAATCAGTTATTGGTGCAGTATTGCCATGAATCAACATTATAAATTTTGAATGTATTCAAGTATTTCATATTTTGTGATAAAGTCTTTTAAATCTATTCATTTTCCAAGTTTCATTATGTTCTTTTTAATGGATGTCCTTCTTTTATTTTTTGCCATTTTACCTTTTATGTCAAAATTGTCTTACAGCCAATAACTCATATGGAGGAAATGCTTGCAGCAAAGATGCTTAAGGCAAAAAACTAGCATGCCCGTGGATTGTCTTAAAAGGGAAGCAGGATACATGTAACAAGGTGGATAAATCTCAAAACATGTTGAGTGAAAGAAGCCATACATAAAAGAATAGACATGAAGTACAAGAACAGGTAAAAACTAACCTATGGTGATAGAAATCAGAACACCAGTGGCCCCAGGGACAAGAAGGGAATTAAATTAAAAGAGGTGTAAGGGAACTTTCTGAGATGAGAGAAATATTCCATCTGTTGATTGGAATGATGGCTAAATGGGAACACACCATTGTCAAAATTTACCACACTGTACACTTTTTTTTTTTTAAGATTTTATTCATTTATTTGAGAGAGGGAGAGAGAGAGTGAGAGACAGAGAGAGCACAAGGGGGAGAAGGGAGAAGCAGTCTTCCCGCTGAGCAGAGAGCCTGATGTGGGACTTGATCCCAGGAGCTTGGGATCATGACCTGAGCTGAAGGTAGACACTTAACCAACTGAGCCACCCAGGTACCCCCACACTGTACACTTTGAATTTGTGCATGTTACTGTTAATAAATTAGACCTCAACTAGCAAAAGAAAGAAAGAAGAAGAGAAAGGAAAGAAGGAAAGAAAGGAAGGAAGGAAGGAAGGGAGGGAGGGTAGGAAGGAAGAAAGAAAGAAAGAAAGAAAGAAAGAAAGAAAGAAAGAAAGAAAGAAAGAAACAGCATTTGGTGGAGGGAAATACAGACAAGTAGGCTCCCACCCACAACCATGCTGGGCAGTTTCCTCAGCACCAAACTGGGACAGCTATGAACTGACATTTCAAAATCAACTACAGAAAGGAGAGAATACATTTTTCTAAAAATTAGTATCCTCTTCTGAGCCAAACATTAGGTTTAAGCCCTTGTTCCTCTGCAAATAAAATGCTTTTCATCACACTTCCTTCGCTTCTCATCTAAAGCCATTTCAGGGCATGGTTTTCCTGAGGCAGCACCCTTTAGGAGTCACCTTCCCTCCACCCAGCAGCTGCATGGATTTCATTTTTGGATTTCATTAACTCTAAAAACTTTGTGCCCGTGAAGCTGTAGAAAAAGGAAGCCGAGCTTAATTGATTGGCCAAAATCAAATTAATGAGCATTAGAAGTAAAAAAAAAAAAAAAAGTTTGGGTCACCAGGAAACTTTCTGGAAGAATCTTGACAATCAAACATTTCAGAAAGGGGGTGCCTAGCTGTCTCAGTCAGTGGAACATATGACTATAGATCTAGGGGTCATAAGTTTGGGCCCCATGTTGGGCATGGCATGTACTTTAAAAAAGAAAAAAGAAAGCAAGAAAGGAAAGGAGGGAGAAAAAAAAAAAAAAGGAAAGGAAAAGGGAAGGAAAGTAAAGGGAAAGGGAAAGAAAAGAAAAAAAAGAAGCCTATGTGATCTTTCAGGGAGCTCTGGTGCTGGGATGTCTCAGAGTTGTCCAAAATTGGGGTGACAAACCTGGGCCTTTTCACTCCTGCATCAACCAGATATTAGATGTGAGCTGCCCTTGGGAAAGGGAACATGACCATGGGCAAGGTGACTCTCTTCAGCAGAGAAGTCTCAGAAAAGGACTCAGCTCACAGTTGCTGCCATGAACCCTTCCAGTAGATGGGGAAACAAGTGCTTCGGTCTTGGAGAGGGACCTGGGGGGCACAACATGTCATCCACTATAGGTCGGGTGGATGTGCATTTGTAGTCCCACACGTCTCCTAGAAAGTCTCAGCTAGGAGTCCATACTCATGTCCAGAGAAAATGCTGTATATCAGCCTTTACCAGGACTGTCCCTGGAACCCAATGATCTCACTACCCTTCCACTTTCTTAGGAAGGGGTGATAGGAGAGCCTTTGTCAGCTCCCAACCTAGCTTTTAAGAGTGGGACAGCTGGGAGGTGGCTGTGTGGACTGATTTTGGGTGGGACCTAAGCCCTCAGATTTACGGGGCATGATGCCCATAAGAATGAAAATCCACAGGATTAGTCTTGAACAAGCCGAGAGCCTGCTAAGCCCTGGCATCTGCTGAACTTCCCAAATTACACACATTAAGCTGTTCAGTTCCACATTTCCATAGTGTGCTTCCTGCCAAGCTTCTTAGCACAGTCTACACAATAAGAAAATCAAAACGAGCAGTTAGAGCAATTCTGGATACGACAGGTCAAACAAATAAGCCTTTATCTAGGACTTCAACAGACATAGTCAACAAGGGTCTAATCCAAAAATGAGACTTGGACAAAAAAAGGCTTTGCAAAACAAAAAGAGGGGGGGTATAGAGATATTTGCATGAATTTTTTTCTCTCTTTCCTTGAAAATACTAAAATAACATATTATTCGGCCTCCCAGCGCTGCTCTGTCCCACCATCCCTCACCCCTAGCTTCTTGAACATTCTCTAACTCCATTACTAATCTGGCTATTGGGCCAACTCATAGGAAATGTTATGCTAGGGTATGAAAATAGTCATCACTGAAAGGAGCTGGGAAACTTACTTTGTTCATTGTTATATACCTAATTAAATACCGAAGGATTAAAGCTGTAAGTGTGAGTATTGTATATGAATTCAGGAAGTACAGAGACTATGTGTTACAGAAACCTTAAGCATTCCAGCTAAGTGAGAAATTCCTGGTACAGTGATGGCCACTAGTGTAGTGGAGAGCCAAGATGCGACAGAACTTTATTATTTTATTATTATTATTTTAACAAGAAAAAGCAAGTTTGTAGTTATTCCTCATTCTAGCAGTAGAAACCTCTTGTAGATACTCATTGTTCTGTAGAAGGGGAAGTACAAAACAGCTCTTTATCCTTTTTCCCTCTCTGGAGTGATAAAGGCCATCCCTCCTCATACAGGTCCATAATCCTGTGCAAACGCCAAGTCCATATAGCTCTGGAAAATGGGAGGCACTAAAACTAACTTGATGGCAAAATCTGACTAGAATTTTTGAGAAGGTAGTTCTAGTTTTTATTTACTCTATGTTTCATTACCCATATGTTAATGTGTTTGATCGTAGGTGCTGCTGCAGACACATTAATATGAATGATAATACATATTTTGGGGGAATTATCAGCATGTAGATGGTAACTGAAGTCATGGGAGTGGCGGAGATGGTTAGGGAATGAAGAGACTGAGAAGAGAAGAGGACCTAGGACAGAGCACCTGGGAACCAGATATAATGAAAGGGCCAAAGGGAGGATCTAGCAGAAGGAAGTCAAGAGGAAGTGAGACAGGAAGGAGGAAGACGAGGAGCGGCGATGCCGAAGCCCAGAGAAGAGAAGGTTTTGGCCTGGCAGGGCAGTTATCAGCACCAGCTTCGGGGGTCAGTGGTGGACCAGAAGGCTGCTAAGCCTCAGAGATCTTGTCTTCTGCAGGTCTGAGAACATGTCTTAAACCCATATTCTCTTTTTAACAGCACTGAGCTGTGCTTTGTTCATTGTCGTTGCCCAATAAAGACTTGTTAATTAATTAATTATGTCAGTAAAAGCCCTAGATCAGAGAGGCAAACCTGCTTTTGTGAAGCCTCATTGAAGATAAAAGCCTGGGAAGGGGCGCCTGGGTGGCTCAGTGGGTTAAAGCCTCTGCCTTCAGCTCGGGTCATGATCCCAGGGTCCTGGGATCGGGTCCCACATCGGGCTCTCTGCTCAGCGGGGAGCCTGTTTCCTCCTCTCTCTGCCTGCTTCTCTGCCTACTTGTGATCTCTGTCTGTCAAATAAATAAAATAAAATCTTAAAAAAAAAAAAAAAAAAGCCTGGGAAGACAACAGAAGGAGCACAGAGAAAGAGCAGGAAAAATGACAAAGGAGTGAGATGGTGAGTTTGCTCACACAGGAACAACTGGAAAAGAGAACATTTCGCTCCTTGCTACAGGGAAGAACAGTAGGGCTGGGTAACAAGAAACAGTAAAATGGATAAGTCTTTAAGGTGGAAAGAGTAGGAACCATGGTGGACAGAGGAAATAGGTTAACCAAATAAATAATTATTCTTAATCTATGGGTCAGGGCAATTTATAGAAACTTAGAGATAATCAAATCAACAATTATTTCACTAATGATATAATAAACAGAGTCTGAGATACTCTTTTAAGGGAACAGCTAGTTACTGGAGTCAAACCTGGAGTCAAACTTAGGGCTCTGGGTCCAGTCCAGTGCTATTTGATATTAAACATAGAACCTCAGTACCCGGGGTGCCTGGGTGGCTCAGTCAGTTAAGCGTGTGCCTTGGGCTTAGGTCCTGATCTAAGAGTCCTGGGATCAAGTCCCGCATCCGGCTCCCTGCTCAGAGAGGAGTGTTCTTCCCCTCTGCCTGCAGCTCCGCTTGCTTGCACTTTGTCTCTTTGTCTCTCTCTCCCTCTCTCTGACAAATAAAATCTTAAAAAAAAAAAAAAAAGTGTGACTGTTGCCTACTTTATTATCTAATACCCAGCACAGTGCCTAGGCAGAAAGGACTCAATCAACTTTCCCTGAATGGAAGAATGAGATGTCCATTCTTTTTTTTTCTTTAAAGGTTTGTTTGTTTTTTTTAAGATTTTATTTATTTGTTTGACACAGAGAGACAGAGAGATCACAAGTAGGCAGAGAGGCAGGCAGAGAGAGAGAGAGAGAGAGGAGGAGGAAGCAGGCTCCCTGCTAAGCAGAGAGCCCGATGTGGGGCTTGATCCCAGGACGCTGGGAACATGACCTGAGCCAAAGGCAGAGGCTTTAACCCACGGAGCCACCCAGGCGCCCCTGAGATGTCCATTCTTTTTTTTTTTTTTTTTTAAGATTTTATTTATCCATTTGACAGAGATCACAAGTAGGCAGAGAGAGAGAGAGAGGAAGGGAAGCAGGCTCCCTGCTGAGCAGAGAGCCCGATGCGGGGCTCGATCCCAGGACCCTAGGATCACGACCTGAGCCGAAGGCAGAGGCTTTAACCCACTGAACCACCCAGGTGCCCCTGAGATGTCCATTCTTGAAAAGATGCAGCATTGGGATGTCTGGGTGGCTCAGTCCATTAAGCATCTGCCTTCAGCTCAGATCATGATTCCAAGGTTCTGGGATCGAGCCCTGCATGCAGATCTCTGCTCAGTGGGGAGTCTGCTTCTCCCTCTCCCTCTGCCTGTACCTCTCTCTCTCTGTAAAATAAATAAGAAATCTTAAAAAAAAAAAAAAAAAGAGAGAGAGAGAGAGAGAGAGAGAGAATTCAGTCCTGGGCCCCTCTCCCCATTTCCTGCCTTCCTATACTTTCATCAGTAAAATCTGGTTAAAGTAAACATTTGGGCAGCTGTGAGCATCTGCATGTAATCACAGACCTGGGACTGAAGCACTTTCAATGGGCAACAGGCACCACGATGGAATTATGGAATCAAGGACCAGAGATAGAGGGGTTTACTCACTTGCCTCGGCTAGAAACCCCTGGAAAGGAAGAACCAAGCATGGCTTCAGAAATTCACCATGGAAATTAATTTTTTAAATGTATTAGGGTGGAGAAGAGTGTCTTATTCTCTTTTCCAAATGGGATTTTTTTTTATAATCAGAAAACATGAATTAATTTTCTTAAATATTTATTTGTTTGTTCATTTTTAAATGAGAGTGGGCAGTTGGGAAGGAAGAGTTAGGGTAGAACAGGCTTTTTGCCAGTTTGACTTAGAATCAGATCATGCCAGGTGAAACCAATTCTACTTTCCCTACCCTTCCTGTTCTCCTTTGGTGGTTTATAAGTGAACTTCTGTGCAAGGCAGCAGCTTGCATAGAAAAGACAATGAAAGCATTTTCTTGACTTGGTGAGATGGGAGATCAGTTAAAGGACAGAACCGGAGAGAAAATGAACACTGGGGAATGGGTGAAGTCATGTGACTTGGTGGAGAACTACTTCAATGAAAAAGTACCTGAGTTCCTGTTACAAGCAAGACTAAGGAAGATACAACATGGTGCTCACTCTTAAAATATGTGACTGTTTCTGGGATGCCTGGGTGGCTCAGTTGCTTAAGCATCTGCCTTTTGGCTCCAGTCATGATCCCATGGTCCTGGAATGGAGCCCCATGTTGGGCTCTCTGCTCAATGGGGAGCCTGCTTCTCCATCTCCCTCTGCCTGTGCCTTCCCCTACTTTCTCTCTCTCTTTCTCTGTCGAAAGAAAAAGAAAGAAAGAAAGAAAGAAAGAAAAGAAAGAAAGAAAGAAGAGGAAAAGAAAAGAGAAAAGGAAAGGAAAGGAAAGAAAAGAAAAAAGAGAAAAGGTAGAGGACATCCTTTCAGGTGGAAAAAAAGTTCTCATGCCCTTTCCCTTGACTTTTTTAGATCCATTAGTCCCAACAAGTAATTTCTGCTCTAAGATGTCAGGAAGCCCAGGACCTGGGCTGGAAATGGTACCATTTCCTCTCTCTAGATATGCACTACTGCCCAGTTGGTTATTACATTCACCAGCTGTCTCCCAAAGCCCTAGGCATTGGGAAAAGACCCAGAGCCTACTCGAGCATTGATGGCAGTCAAGCAGTCTGTTCCAAGACCTCCAGGTCCTCATTCTAAGCTCAAACATGCCATTCTGGCCCTAAAAAGACCCCAGAGACAGTTTCTCCTCTTCGGTGGCAGATTCAGGCCTGGCTGATGTGTGGTGGCATCAGAGGCCAAAAGCTGTTCTTACTTTGCTTCTAAAGGTACTTTTAGATGGCAGAGAAAGGAGGTTTTAACCTCTATAGCTTAGAACACAACATTCTAAAAACAGTTGAAAAGGCCTTGGAAAGTTCTCAGATGAAGTTAATTAAAACCTTCCCCTATCCTAAGGGTCAATCCTGCTGTTTCAAGTTGTTATCCAGCTGAGTCTCTGGATGAGCAAGTCTCCCAAGGACTGGTGGATTTAGTTTAGAAAGATACGCCATGTGGAAAGTGCCAAGTGCCCCTGCAAGGGAAACATTTGTTTTCTGCCTTAAAATCTCTAGGCAAGAAGTGTAGGAGATTGCAAAAACATTTATTAAAAAGATTTTATTCATTTATTTGACAGAGAGAGAGGGAACACGAGCGAGAGGAGGGGCACAGGGAGAGAGAGAAGCTGGCTCCCCGCTGAGCAAGGAACCCGATGTGGGGCTCCATCCCAGGACCCTGGGATCATGATCTGAGCCTAAGGAAGATGCTTAAACAACTGAGCCACCCAAGCGCCCTTCAAAAACATTTCTACTAGCAATCTTACTCTAGCTCATACTGCCAATTATCAGCCAAAGGAATCCTATCCCTGAAAAACAATGAGGAAGGAAAACTCTCTGATACACAGCATTGAGTACGATGCTTGCCATCAGAAGGGCTAGCTTTGTTCTGGGAAGAGGTGATGGCGTCAGTCTCTCTGTACAATGTCAGTAAGCTCATAGCACTGAAATGGAATAAGAGAGTTATCATAGCAGGAAGGCAGTGCCCTCACTTGCTCTCAGGCTACACTAAGAGATTTCTTAGTACAAGGAACTGAGCCTAGCCCTGGCTTGGCCACACACAGCTGGGAGGCATTTCAGGAAAAAGGGAGCCATTGTCCCCAACAGGATACACACTTCGCCAGTGTATCTTTTCATCAGCCCAGCACAGGTTGGCTTTGCCGCCTATGGATCAACAAAGTCCTTCTCAACAAATGTCAAATGGCTTTGTGCTTTAAGATTCCCAAGAACAGATGTAGTTGAGGTAGCTAGTTGCAACTTAGGGGTTATTATGCCCAGTCTACTCTGTAAATAGTGACTGAGTGACTGACTTAAAAGAAACAATGCCATGTGCTACTGGAAAACCAATGTAAGACTCAGATCCTTGACCTCTAAGAGTTTGCCATCTAGTAGTGGGGGCCCTGGGAATGTCAGCCAGGGGCTCTGCCAATAGCCAGGGTCTCCTATAGAGGGGAGATGGCCCCCAAGAGTGCTCTGCTCAGAGATAGCACCAAGCTGTTCTAACCCAGGAATGGCCACTATTAGGCTGGGGACAGGGGGTTAGGCCAAGAGCCACCTGCATAGGCTAGGCAGTGCCTCAGTGGGCCAGTATAGAAAGATGGGCTGAGCCAAACCTACAGGAAGCAGAGCTAGGATCTGGGTGCACATGGAGGAGGCAGAGGGCAGACATGGGTAGGAGCTGGATGCTTGAAGGCCATGCCCTGCAGAGAAACTCCTGTGACCTGACTTTACCTCTGTTCCTGTCTTGCTTATGACCCAGCTATCTTCCTTCTTCTGGGTTCCTCTGTAAGTGCCCTTCTAACACCCATGCCTTAACACGCACCTATTCAGACATGCTACCAGTAGTTATGGTAACAAGAGAATATTTTTTCTTTTTTCTTTCTTGTTTGACAATTTATTTATTTATTATTTATTTATTATTTTATTTTTGAGTAATCTCTACACCCCATGGAATTCGAACTTACAACCCTGAGATCAAGAGTTGCATGCTCCATCAACAGAGCCAGCCAGGTGCCCCTCTTGATTTATTTAAAGTGGAATTAACACATAGAACAAGAAAATCTCTATTCCTGACCAAGAGGGAAGCGGGATAAGAAAAGTCAGGCAATAACCATGGTACACGTTGGAGGGCTTGTGATCTCGAATGTTCAGTCTGGATGTACTTTGCAGCTTTGCCTAGGCCTGATGTGGCCAGAGGGACTGTCCGCTCCATGAGGGCTGCCTTGCTTACTGCTGCGTCTCCTAGTTTGGTGCCTGCACAGAGCTGGTTATCAGTAAGTGCTGGTTGAATGAATGAATAGACCAGAAGCCAGGCAGATGAAGCTAGGTTTAGCATTTCCTGTTTTCTGTGTGTTATGTTTCTACATTCAAAGATTTCTTGATCCTCTGACTTCCAGTGGGTTTCAGCCAAATGGTGAGCCCTTGCCGGAAATCAGAGGGAAGGAGGCAAATGATGTAGGGCTCTCCTTCCTCTGACTGATAGCTACACTGTGTAAGGTGGCCCGCTCTATCCCATCCCTCTGCCTGCCAATTCTTTCACTCTGCAGGCTGAGGCATGGGAGTGACTCCCAACCCAGCGTGATCAGCCCCAGGTAATACCCGTCCTTTGTGGTTTCCCCACCAACCGTTCTGAATAACCCCTTTATTAAAAGCTACTCAAAGCATCCAATGTGAACATAGCATCTGTTTCCTGCTGAGACCCTCACTGACAGAGTTTCCAAAAATCCATTGTGTACATTTTGCTCTCTGGTTTTCTCTATGTACCAGCACATTCTGCCCCACTCTATCGGCGGGTACTCATTGCTTCACAGAGGAGGAGGCTTGCTCAAACTGGCCTAGTATATGGTGAACATGGTGGAGTGGCAGAAGGCAACAAAGAAATATCTTGTCCCAACACCAGCAAATACATTGCGTAAGTGCTAAGTGAGGAAGACCACTGGTCGCTACTTTGCCCACCACAAAGTCTCACCTTCTGCTGGGCAAGAAAGCTTTCCTTCTCAGATAAAACTAGTTTCTTTGGCTAAAAAAACCTTTATTTTAAATTACATTTTATGGCACAACTACAAAATAATAATCAAAGGTTCTTTTGGGGAGAAGGCCACTGCTCCTCCCTGACCACACAGGTAATTTACCCAAATTAATGCAGCAGAAGTAGGGGGCAGCGGATGAGGGAATCCACTCTTCTCTGTCATCTTTGCCTTTTAAATTTGATAAGCCCTTGAAGAGAAAGAATTAGTGAGCATATCAAGCTGGGCTCCTCTTTCAGCCATTAGTGCTGGGTTAAGGAGAGTAGGCAGAAGGGCTATTTTTATTTTTATGATAATTTATCTTCCCTGAACATACTAATGGGGAAAAGTGCATTTTAAATTTTCTAAAAAAGGAGACTAAAAGGGTCTCATGTGATCCAAGCTTTCTCTCACTTCTAGGAAAAATATCCTCCCTTGGCTCTTTGGTGCATATTATCTTGTCTACTTGGGATCTGGTTTTAAAGCAGGTTTCCTACCAGGGAGAGTCAACAGCAGTCTAAGAGAGAAAGGCCTGATTTCCTACCTAAGACTCAAATGGAAAAACGTGGGATCTGTATGTATTTGTTCTCTTTCTCCCCCCCTTACCCCTTTAAAAAGGGGTATACTGGTTTCTTTAGTTCCCTGTCTTTCAGCAACAGCCACTTGAAAGAAAGAATCATGTGGTGATTATTAATTTTGCATGGGATCAACTCTGGCCTCAGCTTTCATTTGAGATGCAGTTACATGAAAAACAGACTGAGTTAATTTCATCCCCTCTGGGGTTGCTTGGCAACAAAGCCTAGTTCCAGATCGTCTCTCCTCCTTGGCCCAGAGTGATCTCTTTGGGGTGTCGCTCATGCTAAGGCAATCATCACCCTGTTGCTGTTGCTCCTGAATGTGTCCCCGTGGTCTTGATGGCACAGGGGGTTTGTGGCTTTGCTCCAGTCACACAGCCTGGGGTCTATGTAAGCCCTGAGCTTGTTAGCACAGAGCACAATACTACGCTTGGGGAATTTGGGATTCAAACAATTGAGGTTAGACAGGAAAGAGAGGGAACATGAGCAATGTCTGAGGTGATGCTGGAGGGCAGGGGGCTGAAGTTCTTTTTTTCTTTTCTTTTTTTTTTAAAGCATTACTATGTTCTGGTTTGGAAATCTTTCTAAGCTACATCGTTAAGTGATAAATGCAAAGTCCAGAAGACTATGCATAGGATGCTGGGGTTGGGGGGGGCAGGAAGAAGGAGAAAAGGTGGAGGTATGAAAATATTTTGTTTATGTTTGCATAAAGAAAAACACAGATGGTCCCCTGTAAGTGTTTGTGAGGTATGAGAGTAATGGGCTGGAAAGGGCAGAGGTGGTGGGTTCCGTCTACTGGCTAGATGGGATGCTACCCAATTCATGATTCACTTAACAAAGTCAATTAGATCTTCAAAAAAAGAAAAAAGAAAAGGAAAGAAATAAAGAAAGGGTAGATGCAAGAACAAGATTTTCCATCTGTGTACCTCTTTGTATTATTTTTCTTTATAAACTAGAAGAATGTGTTGTCCAATCAAAAAGATTTAAAATAAACATTAAACGAGTGTTAAAAGCAAAGTGTTAATGTTCGGTAGAGTTGAGGAGATTTGTTAAAGGTATATGGGAACTCTTTGAAATGTTTTCATTATTAGTAATCCCAACAAATGTTCTAGCCTTCCCTTCCTGTTTTAACACCACTCTTCCTATCTTTTATAAAGGAAGTCAATAGCTACATTTTGAACATTTTGAATGACTTGGTAGGAGATAGGGTATCTCTAAGAATTCTGAGCTGCAGAGAAAAGCTGTCAGCTAGGAATATTAGCCTTAATCAGGGTGTGCATCCATCCTTGTCCCAAATGGCTTCAGCTGTGGTCCCTGAAGATCTGAGAAGACAGAAGTGACAACCTTGTCAGGGATTGGCCTAAGAATGGAATTCCCGTGGTAGAAGCATAGCTCTTCAATTAATATGAGCCCTCAATTGTACCTTTGTGAGGGTTTTCCTGGATATTCTTCAGTGTCTTCTCTCATCTCTGCAGCAAGCAGCATCTCCTCATCTTCCAGATCATCCTGTTGCTAGCTTGCTCCACTAGACTAACCTCCTTGAGGATAGATACAATGGCCAAGTCATCGCCACACACAGCTCCCTTGGCAGAGCAGAAGTACATACTTTTTCTCAAAATTTTTATTTTGAAGTAATACTTGATTCACATGAAGTTGCAAAAAATATACAGAGCCATAAATGCCTGTTTAAAAAGAAGAAAAAAAATCTTACATCAGTAACCTAACTTCGCACCTAAAATAACTAGAAAAAGAAGAGCAAATTAAATCCAAAGCAAGAGGAAGGAAAGAAAAAAAGATTAGAGAGGAAATAATGAAATATAGAATAGAAAAGCAGTTGAGAAAATCAGTAAAACCAAAAGTTTGTTCTTGAAAAATCAATAAAATTGATAGACCTTTAGCTAGATTGACGAAGATAAAGGAAAGAAGACTCAAATTACTAAAATCAATAATAAAAGAGAATGTTACTATCAACTTTACAAAAATAAAAAGGACTGTAAGCAAAAACTAAGCACAATTGTATACCAACGTTAGGTAACACAGATGCCATAGATAAATTCCTAGAAAGACAAAAGCTACTGAAATTGAGTCATTAAGAAATAGAAAATCAGGGCCACCTGGGTGGCTCAGTAGGTTGGGCAACCCTCTCTTGGTTTGGGCTCAGGTTATGATCTCTGGTCATGGGATCAAGCACTGGGTGGGGCTCTGTGCTCACCAGGGAATCTGCTTGGGATTCTCTCTCTCTCCCTCTTCCTCTGTCCCTTCCCCTGCTCATGCTCAATCTCTTTCTCTCTCTCAAATAAATAATAAACTTTTTAAAAAAGGAAATAGAAAATCAAAACCACAATGAGATATCACTTCATACCCACTTGGATAGATATAATAAAAAAGAAAGACAATAACATGTTAGTGAGGATGTGGAGAAATCAGAATTCTCATACACTGTGGATATGTAAAATGGGGCTGCATCTTGGAAAACTGTGTCAGTCCTTCAAAAAATTAAAGAGAGTTATCATTTGACCCAAAAAGTCCACTCATGGATATATACTCAAGAAAACTGAAAACATGTTCAAAAAACCAGTACATAAATATATATAGCAACATTATTCATAATAGTCAAAAAGCAGAAACCACCTAGGTGTCCATTAAGTAATGAATGAACAAAATGTGGTATATCTATATGATGAAATATTATTCAATCACAGAAAGGAATGTAAAACTCATACATGCTACAGTGTGGATGAATCTCAAAAACATGCTGGTGAACAAGGCCAGACACAAAAGAACACGTATTGTATTGATTCCATATAAGTGAAGTTTCAAGAATAGGCAAATCCATAGAGACAGAAAGTAGCTTAGTAATTTCTAGAAGATAAAGGAGGGGGAAATGGGGAGTGACTACTGAGGATAGCATTTCTTTTGTGGTGATGAAAGTGTTCTAGAATTAGTGGTTATTGTTACATATATGTGACCAATATACTAAATTAGACAATGAATATACCAAAGTCCATTGAATTGTACATTTCAAAAGGGTGAATTTTGTGGTATATAAATTATATGTCAATTTAAAACAGAATGAATAAAAGCAGCAGCTAATGCCTTTACATATGTGATAGGAGATTCCATTTACCTTCACCCAGTGGTGTATAACCGTATGTCATATCACAACCAGGAAAATGACATTAGTACAATGCAAAAAGCTTATTTAGAATTCATCAGTTGTACATGCCCTTGTGTGTGTGTGTGTGTGCATGTAGTTCTATGCAATTTTCTCATGTGGCGATTCATGCAAATATCACCACAATTAAGATACAAACCTGTTTCATTATCACAGGTGTCCTTCCTGCTACCCGTTATACTCATGCCCTCCCTCTTCTCCATCCCTAGCCCCTGCCAACCACTGATCTGTTTCCTATCTCAATAATTTTATTATTCCAAATTTAATATAAATTGCTACATAATACATACATGTAACCTTTTGAGTTGGCTATTTTCACTCAGCATTCAGCGTGATCCCTTAGGATCTACCCAAGTTGTTATATGTATCCACAGTTCATTCTCAATTTTTCATTTTTCTTTGGTAATACAGCATTTTATTTATTCTTTCTGTTAATAACTAATATTTAAGAACATTTTCAATATTAACAGAACTTAATCACCTGGGTAGCTCAATGGGTTAAGCCTCTGCCTTCAGCTCAGGTCATGATCCCAGGGTTCTGGGATCAAGCCCCGCACCTGGCTCTGTGCTCAGCAAGGAGCCTGCTTCCCTTCCTCTCTCTCTGCCTGCCTCTCTGCCTATTTGTGATCCCTGTCTGTCAAATAAATAACTAAAATATTAAAAAAAAAAAAGAGAGAGAGAGAGAGAGAAGTTCAACTTACTTTTTTTTTAACATCTTGATACTGGGTATTAATAAAAGATAGTCAAAATAATTATGGTCAAAATCATTATAGCAAAGATCACAAATAAATACTGGGTGTCAGTATGTCTACATACAATTCAGTCTTTGGTGTAAAGGTCTTTGGCTGCAAAAAAAGAATATTTGGTTTATGTCACTAACAGCGATCTCTCTTAATGCTGAGATAGCCTCTTGGTATTTCTTCTCCTGTTGATTTTTAGCATAGTTATCTGTGCCTATAGGAATGGAGTTGACTAAAGAGGTACTCATCATGTAAACTCCAAATTAAAGTACATAGCTGATTACTGTAGGAGGTAAACAGGCAATGCAAGTGCCCAGTATTTCTGAGGCCAAAAGGTTAAGCCTAAGGAGTCTAGTCAAGATTCAGGAATAATAGTCCATACAAGATATAGTATAAAGCCAAATGGGGAGCTCAAGAGTAAAGCCATAAATCACTCTTTCTGGCAGTGATGGTAGTGAATTTTCCACCATCTTCCTCATGGGTTTAGACAATCAGACAGTCTCAGCACTAAGCCCTCTGTTCAAACACTGCAGAGGGTAGGGGTAAAGAGAGAAAACTGAAAGGCCAAAGTGTGAAGGTACCTCTAGCCCCAGCAGAGCTGTACCAGAACTCTCCCTGGGAGTGGTAGAGGGGACAGGTCTATTTCCCTTATTTTAAAATAAATTTTTATTTTCAGAACAGTCTTAGATGTACAGACTTATTATTTAGATAGTACAGAGAGTTCTTATATACACCACACCCAGTTTCCCCCACCATTGGCATCTCTCATTAGTACATTAGTATGGTACTATTAATGCGCCCATCTTGATACATTCTTAGTAACCTAAGTTCGCATTTTAGATTTCCTCAGGTTTCCCCAATGCCATTTTTCTGTATCAGGATCCTATCTAGGATACTATATGATGTTTGCAGTTATGTCCCCTTAGGCTCCTTTTGGCTGGGACTATTACTCAGACTTACCCTGTTTTTGACAACACCTGAGAGTTTTAAGGACTTCTGGTGAGATATTTTGTAGAAGGTCCTCCAATTGTGATTTATCTGATGTTCCCTCATGATTAGACTGGGGAAATGTGTTTTGGGGACGAAGACCACAGAGAAGAGGCGCCATAATCATCACATCATATCAAGGGGACGTACTATCAACATGACTTATCACTACTGACGTTACTTACCCTTGATCAGCTGACTGGGATAGAGTTGTCAGAATTCTCTACTGTAAACTTTCTCTCTTTTTTCTTTCCATACTGTATTCTTTGGAAGAAAGTCACCATGCAAAGCCCACATTTAAGGAATGAGGAATTATATTTCTCACCGTTAAGGGTAGAACATCTACATCAATTATTTGCAGTTCTGCATGGGAGATATATCTAATATCCTCAATGTATTTATTTACTTAATCACTTACTTATATCTGTATGGAGTCATGAATATTTATTTTATACTTAGGGTTACAATACAATACTATTTTATTCACTGTGTTTTTCACATTGTTCCAGTTCTGGTCATTATGAGCTCATCCAGTTGGCCCCTATGTCCCCATATGACCATCACTATGAGGTTGGTTTTTGGGTGTTTTTTCTTTTTTTTTTTTTTTAGCACTCTACTACTTTCTGGCACTACAAGATGCTCTAGGATCAAACTGCAAATTTCCTGTCCCATTCCTAGAATCAGACTTTTCTCCAAGGAGGGGCGGGGGGAGGAAGGAAAGAAGGAAGAAAGAAAGAATACAGAGAGGGGCACCTGGGTGGCTTAGTCGGTTAGGCATTTGTCTTTACCTTGTCTTTGGTTATGGTCCCGGGGTCCTGGGATCAAGCCCCATGTCTGGATCAAGCCCCATGTCTGGCTCCCTGCTCCGCAGGGAGTCTCCTTCTCGCTCTCCCTGTACTGCTCCCCTGCTTGTGCTTTTTTGCTATGTCTCTGTCAAATAAATAAATGAAATCTAGGGAGAAAGAAAGAAAGAAAAAAAAGGAAGGAAGGAAGGAGGGAAGGAAGGAGAAAGAAGGAATTCAGAGATATCCATGTATTGTTTACCAGTTTACCCCAGTGATAACAGCTTGCAAAACAATATTAAACCAAAATATTTACATTAATACATCCACCAATCTTACTCAGATTTCTTTAACTTTTTACTCATTTGAGTGTTTATACAGTTTAATCTCATGAATAGGTTTATATATCCACCACTACGTCAAGATACAAAAGAGTTAAAGAACCACAAGGATCTCTTTTGCTTCCTTTTACAGTTATACCCATTTCCATCCATCACCTCTTCCCTACATTCTTAATCACTGGCAAATACTAATCTGTTCTCCATTCTTAAAACTTAGTTATTTTAAGAATATTATATAAATTGAATCATTCAGTATGTATCTTTTTGGATGGGCTTTTATTTGGACTCAATATCATTTCCTTGAGATCCATTAAGTTGTTCTGTGTATCAGTAGTCGGTTACTTTTCTATTGTTCCATAGTATTCCACGATGTAGAAGTACTCACGTTTGTTTAACCATTTCATCTGGTTGAAGGACATTTGGGTTGTTTTTGCTTTTTGGCTATTATGAATAAAACTGCTATAAACACTCATGTACAAGTTTTTGTGTGAGTACAGGTTTTTAATTACTCTAGGATAAATATTCAAGGAGTGCAATTGCTAGGTCATATGGTAAGTGCATGTTTAGGTTTGTAAGAAACTGCCAAACTGGTCTCCAGAATGGCTGTGTCATTTTACATTCTCACCACTGATTTATAAGTGATTGGGTTTTCCCGCATCCTTGCCAGCATTTGGTGTTATCACTAATTTTGTCTCATTCTGACAGATGTGTACATACTTTTTTTGGAAAGCCATAAATATTTTGAAACAATGAACCAGTATCTACTGGCTAACATTGCCTGTATGCCCAGCTGCAGGTTAGGCTCTTTGCATACGGAGGAAACCCAGCTTACATACAAGGACTGGGGAGGCAAGACCAAAGTAGGAGAGGATGCCAGTTCCTCCCAAGTCATTCTGACAAACCCTGTGAGCTCATCAGTAATGCCGGGTGTTGGATAATAAATCCTGAGTCCCTAAGAGAAACCTGTGTCAAGGAAATCTCCGTGGAGTTCAGAAGGGAAAAAAAACAAAAAACAAAAACCCAACAATTCTGTGAAGGGGTAGGGGAAAGAAATTATTGGATCCAGTTTGGCTGTTTGAAACTCCAGGTAAAAAGAATGGCATTTACTCTCTGGGTCTCCAAAAAGAGGTTCAGATTCTGCCTGTGTTTTGCAAAGAAATAGGACAAAGCTAACAAAGGCCCACCTGTGGCAAAATGAAACTGATTTTCAACCTGAGAGACCATCCTATCTCTTTCTAGTAGCTGTTAAAGAAGAGTCCTAGATTATCATCCAAGTTCTCATTTTCCTCAGCTTCTGTCTATTGTATTAAGCCTAGGGCATTAAGTTCCATTTAACTGAGAACTGTGAGTATGGACTGTGCGGTTACTGAATCTCAGTAATCTAAGGAGCGATGACCTTGATACATAAAAAATATTTAGCTTTTTTTTTTTTTAAGATTTTATTTATTTGAGAGAGAGGGAGCATGGAGTTAGGGGGAGGGAGAAACAGAGAGAGAGGGAGAAGCAGGCTCCCCACTGTGCAGGGAGCCTGACAAGGGGCTTGATCCCAGCACTCTGGGATAATGACCCGAGTTGAAGGCAGATGCTGAACCTACTGGGCTAACTAGGTGCCCCCAAAATATTTAGCTTTAAAAAAAAATAATAATGTTGTAGGGGCACCTGCGTGCCTCAGTGTCAAGTGTCTGACTCCTGATTTTGGCACAGGTCATGATCTCAGGGCTGTGAGATGGAGTCCCACATCTGGCTCCACATTGGGCGTGGAGCCTGGTTAAGATTCTCTTTCTCTCCCTCTGCCCCTCCTCTCTCTATTAAAAAAAAAAAAAAAAAAAGGTCAACTTTGAAATGACACAGAACACTATGCTCAGGACCACATAGAGGAATAATACTATCAGGGGACTTTCTGTCCTTCCTGGCATACCTTTCTCCACCCCTTCCCTTCCTGACCTTCACCCCAGGGGACATCTATTGTCTATACTCTGCTCTGATTTTGCTAAAAAGTATTTATTTATACCCCACCCTATTCCAGAAAGGCTTTGAAGAAATTTAAAAATTAAAATATTTTCCTATATAAAACAGAACAACAAAAAGGAACAACAGAACCAAAACTAGTTAGTTAAAAGGAACAGAAAAAAATAGATATGGCCAGGTTTGTATTTATCATCCACAACAATTATAATTTGCTTTACAAAGAATGCTCTTAGCCTCTAATACTCAGATGCAACAATACTCTTTTAGAAAGCCATCATTTGAATTTCCCATATGATGTCTTCAAAATTTTAGGTTCAATTTATATGCCCTTATTTTCCATTTCACTATTTTGTTCTTCAATTATTGAGCTTTTAGTGGCTTATCCACTTAAATAAACATCTTAAAAAGTATTTTCCAGTAGTCTATGACTCCAGCTGATGGCTATTAATCCTAGAAAACTCAACAGATGGTCCCTCTGTTGCTCCCATAGACAAGCATTATTCATATGAAAAACTTTCTGACAATAATTTGCAAAGATGTGATGAAGCCAGTTTTTCAGAGAGAAAAATCAACTGAAGAATAAATACATATTGATGTACTCTTGTTAATATATGCTACCTGAGATTAGGGACCTTGTCTCTCTTGTCCACTGATGTGCCTCTTACAGTGCCTGGAACATAATAGACATCCAAATGGTTACTAAAAATTACTGAGTGCCCTCTTTGCATAGGATATTCTTCTCAGACATTCTGAGAATATGCAGAAAGAATGGATCCTGGAGTTCATGACCAGCAACCTTTCATATACACATCCAAGTCCTATGACAGAATATATATCTATTTAATGGTGGGTAAAAGCTTTAACTTTCTATGCAAAGGGTTTTCAGAAGACCTAAGCTTCCCTTTGTGGTTTCCAACTTCTCTGGAGATCAGAGAAACCCCGCACAGGTCCACCATGGGAAAGTAGGAGAGCAATATCCACTGAACAGCCTTGGCCAGTTGCATGTGGGCACAGTCTAGCATTTAGTCACCCCCTCAACCACTCAGCCTCTGGGAAATGGCCACAGTGCCACCATTTCATGAAGGGAACACAGTAGCAAAAAGATATGTTTGAAATGGACTCTTGGATTCTCTAAGTTTTGTGGTTGTGGTTTATCCCAGATCTCCCAAGCTCCAGGCTTTATTGCCCCCACCCCCGGGCCATGTTAATGCTGCCACCTGACTTCTCTGTCATCCTTTCCAAATACTTAAGTGCCCATTAGTTTATAGTGCTGCTCATGCTGTAGCACTTTATGTCTGGCTCCTGCCCTCTTAGACAACAGGCAAATAAATGTTTATGGTGGGAGAACCAATGGAAAGACTAATAAACAAACCATATGAGATATACAAACTATGCTCCAAAACCCTAACTGGTGAGTAAAATCCCCCGACTATTTTGATCAGACTATAACATTTCTCTTTTTGATAAATATACTAAGAGAGTACAGCAAGTTTCTCAGTCTTGGTACCGTTAGCATTTTAGTCCAGATAAGTTTGGGGTTTTGGTTTTTTTTTTTTTTTTAAGGTTTTATTTTTAAGTAATGTCTACACCCAATGTGGGACTTGAACTCACAATCCCAAGATCAGGAGTCGCATGCTCTACAGATTAAGTCAGCTAGGCACCCCAAGATAAGTTTTCGCTGGGAGTGGTGCCCTGTGCATTGTAGGATGTCTAGCACTGTCCTGGGTCTGTACTCACTAGATAACAGTGGCAGCCCCACTGTCTCCAAATATGGCCAAATGCCCTAAATGAGAACCATGTTATAGAGTAAACAACACAATCCAAAACCAAGACCTACAAAGAAAGTCAATGAATACATCAACCCAAAGTTGATTATGGAATTTGATCTTAAAAACAGGCAGAATTTCAAAAATCGGTGAATCTTGCAACTTTCTGAAACTTAAAATTTTTTTTTCAAATAAAAAGGCTTTAAAAAAATAGTTCAGAAGAGATAGATGGGTTCAAACTCAATTCTTTTTTTTTAAGATTTATTGAGATATAATTCACATACTATATTATTGACCCATTTAAAGTATAAAAGTCAATGTTCCTTAGTAAGTTCACAGGTTTGTGCAACCATCACCACAGTTAATTTTAGACATTTCCATTCTCTCCCCAAGAAATCCTCTACCCATTAGCAGTCACACAGACTGCCCCCAGGCAACCACTAATCTACTTTGCCTCTATAGGTTTGCCTGTTCTGGACATTTCATATAAATATAAATGTAATTATAAATGTAATAAATTTAAATGTAATATGTAGTCTTTTAGGACAGATTTCTTTCACTTAGTATGCTTTCAAGCCTCATCCATGCTGTGGCATGTATCAGTCACTCCTTCTTATTGCTGAAAAATAGTTTTTGGTGAATATATATTTTCATTTTTTTTAAGGTTTAATTTACTTGAGAGAGAGAGAGAGAGCATGACTCGGGTGAGGGACAGAGGGAGAAGCAGACTCTCTGCTGAACAGGGAGCCCGATAAAGGCTGGATCCCGGCACTCCATGATCATGACCTGATCCAAAGGCAGTGTCATGACCTAAGCCAAAGGCAGACACTTAACCAACGGAGCCACCCAGATGTCCCTATATTTTCATTTCTCTTGCGTATATTCCTAGTAATAGAGTTACTGGGCCATACGATAACTCCAAGTTTATGATTTTGAAGAACTGCCAAGCTGTTTTCAAAAGTGACTGTACCATTTTACATTCCCACCAGCAGTGTAAGAAGGTTCCAATTTCTCTGCATCCTCCACACTTATTGTCTGCTTTTGCTTTAGTTATCTTGTCTCATTGTGGTTTTGAGTTGCATTTCCTTAATAATTCATAACGTTGAGCATCTTTTCATGTGCTTACTAGCTTCTGTATACTTCTTTGGATGAATGTCTATTCAAATCGTTTCCAATTTTCAAATAATTAAGCTTTTTATTTTGAAGTAATTGTATATTTGCATAGTGCTTTAAAAATAGAGAGATCCTGTATAACCTTTACTCAGTTTTCCCCATGTAACATCTTGTAAAACTGTCCTACAATATCACAGTCAGGATATTGACATTGACACAGTCAAGACACAGAACATTTCCATTGTCTCTCTGATCTTTCATGTGCCTTTTTATAGCCACACCCACTTCCCTCCTGCCCCTACCGCCTCCTTACCCCTGGCAACCACCAATCTGTCCTTCACTTCTATAATTTTGTCATTTCGAGAACAGTATATAACCTTTTGGGATTATTTTTTTCCACTCAGTATAATTCTCTGGAGATTCATCTAGATTGTTGCATGATTAATAATTTATTTCCTCTTATTGCTGAAGAATATTTCCTTGTATGGATGTACCAGTTTGTTTAACCATTCACCTGTTGAAGGACATTTGGGTTGTTTCCAGTTTTGAGCTATTACAAATAAAGCTGCTATAAACATATGTGTATACAGGTTTTGGTTTGAACATATGTCTTCATTTCTCTGGGATAAATGCCCAGGACTGCAATTGCTGGGTTGTTTGGTAGTTATATGTTTAGGTTTTTAAGACACTGCCAAACTGATTCCCAGAGTGTCTTTATCATTTTATATTCCTTCCAGCAATGTACGAGTGATCCAGTTTCTATGAGTGAAGACCGAGTGGGGGAGGGGAGACCCGGTCCTCTTTTCTGTGTTTGCCTGCTATGGAGCTTTTGCAACAAGAGGCTGTGGGACAGGGGTGAGAAAACTGGCAGCCTGTCCATCCTGGGGTTAAACTGTGATCCCAGACTGAGAGATTCTGGGGAGGAGCCTCTGTCTTCTTGGATGTACTTGTATGGAGTATAATGCCTGGCGTAGAACTTCTAGACCGTGAAGCTGGGAGAAGGGGTAGAGGAGCTTGTCCATGTCTCAAATGTCATAGCCTTTTTCTGTTCTTACCAAGATTTAGTAGATTTTCTTGGATGAATGTTTCTTCATCTGCAGTATGCCCTTAGGACAATTTCCAGAGACTTGAATTTTTACCAAATTGCAGTTTGCTGGGGAGAAAGTCTGCTGAGCTCTTTACTCTGCCATTCTGGAAGTCCCAACCCCTCAAGCTTGACTCTTGATCTGACCAAGAATCTGATAGAGGGGTAAATCCCCCAGCCTGCCAAAGAATTCTCAGTTCCTCGAAGAGTAGATCATCCCAAATCCCCCGTGGCCATTGCCAACACTGGATGTGCTGTGCCTCCCTGCTGTCTAAGCAACCTAGTAGGCTGGTGGAGGTGCACTACCCAAACAACTGGGGGCTAGTCTGCCTGGACTAGGAAAATAAATCTTTTTTTTTCCCCTAAGGGAGAATGGATATGTTAGATCATGTAAAATGGATTCATGATAGAAGACTGAAACCGATACTTGAATTTTAAACCCCAAATACTGCCACTTGCAGTAGTACATTGTCTTGGTCATCTCAGCTGTGTGGCTTATTAAGCTGGGCACTGACAGAGGAGTCAGTAGGTCGGGCTAAAGAAGTAAGGCAGGGACAAGCTTTTCTGTTTGTCTAAATGGATAATACAGTAACACGGTTCACAGAACTGTATATAGTAGGAAGCTTCCCTGGCATTCTTGTCCCTCTACCACCCGGTGCTCTTCTCCCAACAGGTGGATGTTTTATAAAAGCAAATACAGACATATATCTTACTTTCCTTAGAAGGGCTTGGGTTTGAAGCCCACTTTTGTCCCTCTCAAAATGAGCCGTGCAATCAGGGATAAGTCACCTGACCTCTTTGAGCCTCAGATTCCTCACCTGAAAAATGGGAATAATAGTACCTACTTCACAAGGTTAGGGTGAGCATTAAGTAAGATTGTGTCTAGCGGTGCTTTCTAAAAGTGCTGTGCCAACATCAGCTGTTCAAATGGGAGCAGCATCCGTGGACCGATAGTGAGGTAGAGATTGGCTGTCCAAGGTAGGGGCTGCGGGATCAGGAACTGGTGGTGCTGAGGAAGTACCTGAAGCTGACCGGGGAAGAGAGAACATGGGCCACAGGGAAACTCCAACATGGCTGAAGTAGGTATGAGATGGGATGTGACTGGTTTACAAGGCAAAAACTTTGCGAAGCCAGTGACACGCAAAAACCACCAGGAGGGGACTGGACCTTTCCTTCTGTCTATCACCCATGTACTGAAGGCAGCCCGCAGGGTTCCAGGCTAGCTGGGCCCTGATGAAGAGTGGTACCTTCTCCCGGGAATAGGCCTACTTCTGGACTACTTTAGACACAATGCTGGGCTTAAAACCCAAAATGGTTTTAGGTAGGTTGGTGTCTTTCAAAGACCATCCAGAAGGACCAGTTCCAAAGATCATCCAGAGTCTAATTTATTACAGGGCCAACCCAGGACTTCTGATATAGGTTCAGGCCAGCAATCAAAAAATTAGGACCCAAACTGAGTTAACCTTCTATCTGTTTGCAACTTTTTTCTCTTTGGCAGAGTAAGTGCAGCGGCAGGGAAAACAGGAGAAACCAGAGGGTTGTGACATAGAATCCAAAAAATATCTTGTTTTTTTTTTTCTACCTGGGTTACTACATTGTAAACACCTTACAGGGAAGTCTGTCCTAGATTCTTCTTTTCCCCTGGAACCAACTCCAAAGGATCATAGAGATGGTGAGCTGCAGAAGAGGCCAACAGTCTCTGAATAGGATGTGATAGACAAATCTCTGCCCAGGAGAGATATGTGTAGCAGGTGTATATAGCAGGAAGACAGGTGGAAGACAGGTGTAGAGAAAGCCAGTTCAGAGGCTGGAATTTCCCATTCCTCATCCCCTTTTGGGGGGGACTTCTACATGCAACAAGACGAATAGTTACTAGTTGCTATCCTGCAGGCTACTTCTCAGGCCACAGATTCTGCAGCTTCATTAAGTTTCTTACCACGTCTGGCTGAGGCAGGGGGCCTGGCAAATGCCTGAGGTTGAATAATGGCTGAGGGAGCACCAAATCAGACTCCAGAGACCAGCAGAGTTGACTGACCTTCTGCAATCTCAGAGTTTACTTTTAATGAGAACTGAGTATTTATTTTACAGCCAAAATGAACTTCAGTTGCTGAAGCTGAGGAGTTTGAGTCATTACCACTCCAGCCCCAGGGATACTTCCAAGGACAGGTCTAAAGCTCCCTGTCATGAACTCTGGTATGTTCTGGAAGCATTCCACCCTCTCTTGCTAACTCTCAGAGATTGATTAAATAAGAAATTGAAGAAGAGGGGCACCTGGGTGGCTCAGTCGGTTAAGCAACAGACTATTGGTTTCGGCTCAGGTTGTGATCTCAGGATCTCAGGTGACCTCATGAGTTTGAGGTCTGTGGGACTCCCTGCTCAGCAGAGTCAGCTTGAGACTCTCTCTCCCTCTCCCTCTGCTCTTTCTCCTGCCCCACGCTTGTGCTCTCTCTCGCTCTCTCGCTCTCTCAAATAAATAAATCTTAAAAAAAAAAAAGGTGAAGGAGAAACAGAGGGTTTGAAAGGGATGCATCTGTGCAGTACTCAAGGGTGAGAAGGAGCAAACTGGGAGGCTGAAAAAAAAGAACTTTATCTCTTTGTTATTGTTTGCCTTTTAATAACTGTTTGCTTTTTTATAAAGCTGTCTCTGCCTTCCTTTTTCTTCCAACTTTTTATTATAAAAAGTTCATTTCTTCAGCAGCCAAAAAAAAAAAAGAAAAGAAAAATTCCAAACCCACAGAAAAGTTGAAAAACATGTACAAAGACAATCAAAAGAATCCATAAAAATAAACTGGACTTCATCAAAATTAAAAACTTCTGCTCTTTAAAAGACACTGCTAAGAAAAAGACAAGCCACAAATTGGGAGAAAATATTTTTATCTGACTTGCATCCAGAATATAAAAAGAACTCATGCAACTCAATAAGACAGCAGATAGCCTAATAAAAATGGGCAAAAGACTTGAACAGTCATTTTTCAAAGAAGATATACAAATGGAAAGTGAGCACGGAAAAGATGCTGAACATCATAAGTGATTAGGAAAATGCAAATTAAAACACATAATGAGATACCATGATAATGCACTGAAATGACTATAATCAGAAAAACTAACAACACCAAGCCTTGTTAATAATGTGGAGAACAGAAACTCTCGTATGTTGCTGATGGAAATGGAAAACAGTACCACCACTTTGGAAAAGGTTGGCAGTCTTTTATGGAAGAATTAAGTATCTCACTCCTTGATATTTACCCAAGAAAAGTGAAAATTTGTGTTCACACAAAAATCCATATGCAAATATTTATAGCGGCTTTACTCATAATTGACTAAAATTGTAAACAACCAAAAGTCCTTCAGCTGATAAATAGATAAGCATTTTGGTACATCCATACAATGGGATACTAAATAGCAGTAACATGGTACAAATTACTGATGCATGAGAAAACATGGATTGATCTCAAACATACTATGCTAGGCATCATGGGCTCCATTGTGTTTCCCCATCAAAAAATAAGTCCTAACCCCTAAACACCTCAAATGGTGAACTTATTTAAAAACAGGGTCATTACAGATACAATTAGTTAAGATACTTGAATAGAGTGAGCCCTTGCTCCAACTGACTGGTGTCCTTAAAAGAAACACACAGGGAGAACTCATGCAATGACAGAAGCAACACAGGGAGAACACCACGGGATGACAGAGGGAGACAGTGGAGTTATGCAGCTGCAAGATATACAATGCCAGGGATTGCTGGTGATGCCTGAAGCTAAGAGAAAGGTATGCATGGATTCCTCCCCAAAGCTATCCAGAGAGCGTGGCCCTTCTGACACCTTGATTTTGGACTTCTGGCATCCAGAACTGTGAGATAATAAATATCTGTTGTTCTAAACTGCCTACTTTGTGGTACTTTGTTACAGCAAAGCCAGGGAAGTATTGCACTTAGTTAAAACAGACTCAAGGGCATTTATATGACGTTCTAGAAAAGTCAAAACTACACGGATGGAGAATGGATCAGTGGTGCCCAAGGTTGGGGCTAGGATGAGGGGATGACTATGAATAAGTAAGGGAGAATTTTGAGGGTGATAAAAATATTCTAGATCTTGACTGTGATGGTAGTTATATGACTGCATGTGTTTTTGTCAAAATTCATAAAACTTTATACTATATAAATTTTAAAATTTTGAAGTTTACTCTGTGTAAATCATACCTCAATAAAGCTGATCCTCCAAAATTCATAAACTATAAACAAACAAACAAACAAAACCATCATACAGTGGTCATCTGTATATCTTCCACCCAGATTCAGTGGTTGTTAATATTTGACCACATTTGCTTTATCTATATATGTATTTTATTTTTGCTGAATCATTTAAAAATAAGTTGCAGACATCATGACACTTCATCCCTAAAAATTTTATCATACATCTTTTAAGAATAAGGACATTTTTCTACATAAGATATGTAAGAAAAGTAACAATAATTCCCAAGTATCATCTAATATACAGTCCATATTCCAATTTCTCCAATTGTAGTCAAAATGTCTCTTGTAATTGCCTTTTTCTAACCAGGATCCAATCAAGGACCATATTATACATTTGGATGTTATGTCTCCTCAATATCTCACTTTTAATCTAGGATAATCTTCCCATCTTTTTCTTTTGATGACCTTTTGTCTAGGCAGTAGTCTTGCAGAATATCCTACAACTTCTGGATTTGTCTGACTGCTTCCTCACAGTGTTACCAAATTTTCTTCTCTTTATTTCCTATAAACTAGAAGTTAGGACTGGAGGCTTGATAGATTCAGGCTAAACACTTCTGGCAAGAACAGTTCACAGGTGATAGAGATCTATTTTTCCATCTGGTTGTCCTCTCTATAGACCTATCTTCCTCGTACCAATAGGACTTGTGTACCTATGCAACAAAATCTTGTGGAGGGACTAGTACCAACTACATACTGAGGCCACAGCCATCAGTAAGACAGTTCCTGCCCTAAAGGAGATTAATGAATGAATAGTACCCTTTCTCATCTGATAAATATTTACCAGCTGCTAAAGGATCCAGGTACCATGCTATGTTGTAGGGATACAACAGTAAACAAATACAAACATAGTTCCTGCCTCCAAAGAATTTATAGTCTAGTAAGTGAGAAAGACATTAATGAAAAAACAAAACAAAACAAAGCACAAAGATCCAGAAATAACTTGTGATAAACGCTATGAAAGAAAAACACAGAAGAATACGACTCTGTATAATGGGAAGAACTGACCTAACAAGTGCACCATTTGAGCTGAGGACTAAAGGATGGGCAAAAATTTTAATCTGAGCTAATCAAGATTCTAGGCCTAACTTCTGGTTTATAGGAAATACTGGGGACCCAGGAATTTTAAATCACATTGCCTTGAATTTAAAAACCCTAACCAGAGAAGTTCAGAATTAAAACCAGACCAAGGGGCGCCTGGGTGGCTCAGTGGGTTAAAGCCTCTGCCTTCAGCTCAGGTCATGATCCCGGGGTCCTGGGATCGAGCCCTGCATCAGGCTCTCTGCTCGGCAGGGAGCCTGCTTCCCCCCCACCTCTCTGCCTGCCTCTCTGCCTACTTGTGATCTCTCTCTGTCAAATGAATAAATAAAATCTTAAAAAAAAAAAAAAGCCAGACCAATCCAGTGATCTATGCTGTCATCCAAAAGAACTGTGGATCCTGCAAGAAAAGATGGTTTGTTAAAGCCTTTGACTTTATTCTACCTTTCTGAATATTCAGGTTAGACCAAAGGGCTCAAATTTTTGTTGCTTCTAATAGTAATTATGATACTTTTAAAAAAAATAACTTTTTCCTTAAGCCACACAACTAACAAGCAGCAGACTCAGAATTCAATCCAAAATTGCTGGTCCCTTACAAAGCCCCTGTATTTGACTATGACATGACAATTTCCCCAGAAATAACGATAATGGTAACTATCAAAGTGAAGCTAAAGGAAAGGTGTTTTTGTAATATAACTCAAAAAGGGACAGATAATGTTCTTTTTGCACAAGGACACGGGAGTAATGCCAGCAGGAGGTTAATTGGCTCAGTATGAATGATCTGGTTATTTTTAGATGCTTGAATGGGAGGCCAGACCAAAGTAGCCAGAAATTTCCACCCCCCACCCTCCTCAGCCTCCAACAGGAACAAAAATTACTGTGCTTTTAAGAAATAAAAAGCAGTTGGGATGGTGGGGGATGAATAGAGAAAAGGACTATGGGGAAGGGGAATATGAAAGAGACAAGGAGAGCTTGAGAGGAAGTCTGCTAACCAGAGTTTGGCTCTGCAACTGCCATGGCCAATAAGCCCCTTACTCTTGGTTGTATAGCTTATGGAAGTTACTCAAATCTCTGTCATGCCGTGCACTCTAGAGTGGTTAGAATATGATACATGAGGCTGAATAAAAAGATTCACTCACCATGCTCCGTGATTCTGTGTATTCTTCAACAGCCAGGTGGAAGATGGTTTTGTTAGGAACTGTTCCATGATGGGCTTCCAATAATTTCTAATATTGTCAGGCACTGTGCTAAGTGCTTTAGATACACTCATTATCTCTAATCCTCTCAACAGCCCACCAGAAGAGGTCACTGAGACTTACTCACCTAAGGTCACAAAACTGCCTAGCCAGAAAATTTTTAGTTGTACTTGCCTGACTTGGATACAGACAAACTAGCCCAGAACAGTGCTTCTCAAACTATCTGTGAAGGACCAATTTTTAAATTTCAATCTATCACAGCTTGACAGTTTTGGAAGATACATAATTTTGTAAAATATAAAATGAGAAAAGATATGCACAATACAAGCCCAAACTTACAATCAACAGACGTACTCTGGGAAATTGCTGAAAATGTTTCTAAACACTTCCTCTGAGCGTCTGTCTTCAGAGTGAATCTTGTCACGGAATAGCACTAGTATAGACTAGTAGCTCTGGTCATGAGGGCACATCAGAATCATTCCTGAACTTTTGCCAAATACACGTGCCTGCACTCCACCCAGACTCTGATTCAGCAGGTTTGACGTGTTTAATAGACACTTCCCAGGGGATTCTGATGTCCATTCCTGGTTAAGAACCACTGCTATTCTGACATGTTGCCAAAGCTACTATTTGCAGCTTGGGACAAATCCAAAGAATCAAGATCCTCTTTCAGAATTCACTAAAACCAGTACTGGGCATTGTGGTGGGGAAAAGGATGAAGGGCAAGAATGCCAGGGAACTGAGAAATTCAAGAGTGGCCCTCCCTAACATCTATACTATCACTTGGTACTATTTCAATATCCTTTCAACTTTTAATGTCTGGTTTTAACTTTTAACTTTTAATGTCTGGTTCAAGTATGAAAACACCCTGAGTAGCAAATGAGAAGCCGTCAAAAATTGCATTTTGCAGATAATCATCCCCATCAAAGGTAACACCTCTATTTTGCTTCCTCCTACTTACACAGCCCTGTCTTTGTAAGAACAGGCTATCTCCTGCATCCAGCATTTGAGGGATTCTGGGAATTGTCGACCCCAGAGAAAAACTGTGAGTTTTTAATTTATCCTAGAGGACAGCAAGCTGGTGGTACAGCCAGTAGGGAGAAACAGCCTGGGAGAAAAGCACTCTACCTTTTCAGTTCAGGGCCAACAGTGAAAAGTAGATGTGGGATGAGGCCTCACAGGAAGGTTCACAAGAGACTTGAGTGAGAATAGGAAGTGCTGGTATGTGTATTCCCTCAAGAAAAAAGTCCAGTGACCTACATGACCCCAAGAGAAGTGAGGACTGATAAGATGTTTGTGGGGGAAAAAAGTGACAAGTAGGCCGACTGAACCAAAATACAATTTTTTTCATAGTGGTTACATTTTATTAGTATTGCACGTGTGTGTTCAATTGACCTTGCCACAATTTTAAACAAGTACACACAGAGCTTGATGTACACGATGTGTACTGTTCTCTCTCGGTTCCAGTCCTTGATGGGCATATTCATATAGCAGGTGCTCAATAGAATTTGGAAATATTCGCCCAATTTCATTGGGCGAATATTTCCAAACTCCTTGATGGATGTTTCCAGACTACATCAAGGGTTTCTACAAAGCAGTAAGAAAAATTCAACTCAAAAGAAAAACAGGCAGGACCGCCGGGGTGGCTCAGTCGTTGGGCATCTGCCTTCAGCTCAGGTCGTGATCCCAGGGTCCTGGGATCGAGCTCCGTGTTGGGCTCCCTGCTTAGCTGGAAGCCTGCTTCTCCCTATCCCACTCCCCCTGCTTGTGTTCCCTCTCTCTCTGTGTGTCTCTGTCAAAAAACAAAAACAAAAACAAAAAAACCCCAGGCAAACGATATGGACTATTTCACAGAAGAAATAAAAACAGCAAAGTAAAGATGCTCAACCTCACTTATGACTGAGAAAATGCAAGCAAAATGAAAATTTGTTTTTGACTCATTAAACTGGCAAAAAGTTTGATAATATTCTCTATACCAGGGATGCCTGGGTGGCTCAGTGGGTTAAGTCTCTGCCTTCAGCTCAGGTCATGATTCCAGAGTCCTGGGATCGAGCCCTGTATCAGGCTCTCTGCTCAGCAGGGAGCCTGCTTCCCCCTCTCCCTCTGCCCGTGTCTCTGCCTACTTGTGATCTCTGTCAAATAAACAAAATCTTAAAAAAAAAATTCTCTATACCAGTTTCATAGGTTGGTGGTCTCTGCAGTACTAATTTGTAAGTCTCAAGACATGTTGTTGAGGGTAAAAGCAATCTGCAGGACATGAATACATACAGTATGATTGCACTTATGTCACAAAAACATATAAAACAATACTGTAAATATGGGCATATAGTGTAAATAGGTAAAAATGATTAAAAAATTGGAAGGATTTACACTCAAATGACCACAGGGGTTACTGCTGGGGAAGAGGAGGACACCAGGAAAGATGACATTGGTCCTAGGGGACATTAGTTTTAATTTGGAAGGATTAAATGCTTTTTAAGGGCACTATATTCATGTATTATTTGCATAAAGTTAAAACTAAAACAAAATAACTCCTTGAAGAGAGATGTGTCCACAAGCTGCCAACCAAATCCAAGATCAGGATTCTGAGCTCCTGGAATCAGAGTCACCCTCTTACTCCTGGAATTCAATCCCTCCTTTACTGGCCCAGGCCTCTAGGGGTCCTTACACTTCTGCCCTCCCCCTATATATGCCAGGGCATTCTGGTAACTTTGTGGTATATCAAGTCTGTTTAAGACTCCTAATGGCCTCTGAAAGGCACTGAGAAGATGATGATTCTCCTCCCTTCTCTGCATTTATAATTAAAAATAAAAATACTGGGGTGCCTGGGTGGCTCAGTGGGTTAAGCCTCTGCCTTCGGCTCAGGTCATGATCTCAGGGTCCTGGGATCGAGCCCCGCATCGGACTCTCTGCTCAGAAGGGAGCCTGCTTCCCGTCTCTCTCTGCCTGCCTCTCTGCCTACTTGTGATCTCTCTCTGTCAAATAAATAAATTAAATCTTAAAAATAAAAATAAAAATACTATGAAAGTAAAGAAATACCATAGAGTACTGATTTTTCCTATGACTATGGTGATGCTTTTGATAGTTGAAAAACTAGATCTCTTGAGATACTTTGAGGTTTAGCTGGGAGCATGTGTTTAATTCTGAACAGCTGGGTGATTTAGCGCCTGGCAATATAAGGGTGAGAAATGGAACAAATCACCAGCAATCTTCACTCCTTCTCCAATATAAGATTTTTTTTAAAAAATGGAAGAGGAGGACAAATATTTGATCACTATGTATCTCCTGAAACTAACTCCTTAACAAACCATGCACACAGTTAATTGGTCAAACTTCCAGGTGCAAAACTAGGTGCGGTATTTTATCTACAAAGAAGGGGCCTGCTGTCATGCACTGCAACCACTTCTGTCCTGGGACTCCCATAAGGCAACAGGGACTTGCTGGGTCTTGCCCCTCCAGCACTGGTTCCCCGGCTGCTTGCCCACAGGAGCTGCAAGCTGATTCTCCTGGGATCAGATCCCCAGTGAAGAGATTTCTCCAGCTCTTCAGGGACCTTAGAATCAAATTCCCTTAGCTTTTTATTCAACTGTTCCCCATGTATACAGGGAGAGGGAAAGGGACTCTTTGTTAAACTTTCACATTATTCTTCTCCATTTACTAAAATCACACGCATAAGCATCAATGAAGAGAAGGATCGGCTTTTCCCACCTGTCTGGTTATTATTATTTACATACTTACTGTTTACTATTTATTTACTTCCTAATACGAGGGGGAAAGATTTTTCTCTAAATTCTCTGTAAGTCATAGTACACTAACTGGCAAATGGCTATTTCTATAGTTTAATGGACCACATAGTAACCTATGAAATGATCTGCTTTCATTCAGCTCAGGAGGGGATCTGAAGATAGACACCCTGAAGGTGGATGAGGTCCAAAGCCAGGTGGTCCTTCTGTGCCCACAGGATTTGGTACCTCACCTATATCCCCTGGCCTGGCCAGCAAGTCTAAGTCAGATGGGGGCTCCAGGGAAGAAAAAAAATGTTACATGTCCTCTCTGTCTTCTTGTGCCATTCTTTGGCTGATACTGGTTAACCGTAAATATAAACCCTTTTGGCAAAGTTCAGTTTTATATTGACAACCTTCCCTCCCTTTAAATCTTCCACAACTGAACTCTATTTTGAGGGACAGGGCAGGTGGCAAAAGAATCCTGAAGGGTGGAGTGAACATTTTCCTTCCCAGCATCTGGAGTAGTTCAGAGGATAAACTTTAACTGACTGGATGTTACTTACCCTGGGACTGCTATAGCTGGAAGATCCTGGGATTTCTGACAAAAAGCTGACAGAATATAAGAATTCTTATTACCTCAGTTTCCTGGATCTCTGCCTGCAGGGTCTAATGAAAGTGAGAGTGGGGAGAGAGCTTTTCTTTACCTAAATTTAGATTAGTGGGGAAAAATATGTGTGAAACTAGTTCATTGGGTATAGCAACTTCAGTACTCTTGTTTTCAATCGATCCTTTTCCTCCCAAAGATGGTCATTGTTTTCTTTTGCCTCTTTTTTTTTTTTAAGATTTTATTTATTTATTTGAAAGAGAGCAGAACAGGGGTGGGGGTCAAAAGGAGAGGGAGAAGCAGGCTCCCGACTGAGCAGGAAGCCTAAGACAGATCGTTAATTGACTGAGCACCCCTCTTTTTTTTTAAAGATTTTATATTTTTTATATTATTATTATTATTATTTATTTGAGAGAGAAAGTGAGAGAGGGGAGGGTCAGAGGGAGAAGCAGACTCCCCGCTGAGTGGGGAGCCCAATTAGAGACTCTCCTGGGACTCCGGGATTACGACCTGAGCCAAAGGCAGTCACTTAACCAACTGAGCCACCCCTGTCCCCTGCCTCTGACTTTGGTGTTCTTTGTCATAAGGTATGGAAAACCATAGGTCTGACTAGGCTTTCCTCTCATTTTGTTCTGTCTTGAAAGCTGAGCTTTATAACCAATGAGAATATTCTCTGGTCTCTGCCAACTGTTGGATGCACATACCAGCATGCATCTGGCAACAAGCCCACTAGGCTGTGGCTCAAATACTCAGCATTGTCTTTGTCCAACTGTGCCAGTTCTCAGAGGAATTTGTTGTAAGGGGCTCTGGTCCCTAAGGGGACTTTGTCATCTCAACCTTCCTTGTCACTAATTTGGCCAGAAAGAAACGTGGTTTGCATCCCATTTGCAGCTAGTTCTTTCTTAGGCTAATTCTGGGAGTAAGTTTGCTGGATCTTGTGAGGGGTCCATTTTTGCACTCTCCTTTGGGGATGCCTCTTTGGTCCACGGTTAAGCCGTAAAAAGGCTTATTGGTTTAAATCACTTTTGAGACTAATAGAAGATCCTACTTGCCAATGGCCAGATGATGGTCCTCTAAATTGGCTGTATTTGAAAGAAAAAAATTTCCTTTTAGAGATCTCTCACTGTCTTATTGGTATCACAGCTAGCCTTAGGGACTCCCTTAACAAGATCAAAGAACAGAAATAGACTAAGAACAATCAAAGTCCATTCAGACCCCTTCCTACTTGCCTTCAGACATTTATGGATACTGTAAAAAAAATTAGGACATTGGAAATACAACTGTCCTGCATGTAAGAAGAAAAGAAAAAAAAATGAGAGCAACAGTCCTTATCTTACAAATCTTTGCAAAACTAAAAAAATGCAACTCTAGACAAAATCAAACGTCCATCTGTTCCTTTTTTTTCTTTTTTTCTCAATCCTAAAACCTCCTCTATTTATCTCAAATAACTCGCAAATCATTGGCCTTAGAAAACCTCTTGGAGAAGCTTGCATTCTTTCTCTGTCCCTTGAAGATATAAATCTTACCATGTCTTTGAAATATAAACACCCCAGGAGATAGCTAAAATAACACCCACACTTGCCTAAGACTAAAGAAAAAAAAAAAAAGAAAGAAAAGAAATTGAGGCCTTTTAAAAACACAAACTGCAGAAAGGGCTAAGACTATAGACCACAGCATTTGTTCTTTCAGGAACAAATAAAAACTTTAAAATTCTTCTCCAGAAATACTAAGAAACCTTAGGTCATCTGAGCAAATAAACATAAATTATTCCAACTGTTACTTATAACATAGTGAGTTTTATAATATTTTAAAAGAGAAGCTATAAGATCTCTGTATTTGTCGATATGTATGTCTATTTCTGCTAGATCTAGATATGGTGTTTTTCTCCCTCCTATGGTATTGCCAAAATTAGTTCAAAAAAGAGTTCATTTGATTAGCTCAAAGAAAAGGGCTTATATAACTTTAGTATTCATAAAAATTCTCAAAAATAAAATAGAAACTTAATCTAAATGAATTTCAGGTTCACATGATATAGAAAAATATTCAGTATTAAAGCTAATTTAAAGTTGCTGATTAAAACAGACATGTCTTAGACTTACCAAAATTGCATATAATCCAGACACACAACTTTTTATTCTATCTGGCTTTCTTAATCAAATAAGTTCATGTTATCCCTAACTTTGGATGGTGGCTGATTTTGTCTAATGTCTCATGAAATTTTCATAGGTAATCTAAACATAATTGTTGAGAGCAAATGATTTAGATATATGTAAATGAACTAAGAGATCTTCAGTGAACTTTATAGCAAAAATTATGTTTTATGGGGGATGCCTGGCTGGCTCAGTCAATGTAGCATGCAACGCTTGATCTCAGGGTCATGAGTTCAAGCCTCACCATGGGTTAGAGCTTAGTTTAAAAAAAAAAAAAAAAAGTTAAAAAATGGTTTTGGGTGCCTGGGTAGCTCAGTAGGTTAAGCGTCCACCTTAGGCTCAGGTCATGATCCCAGGGTCCTGGGATCCAGCCCTGGGCTGGGCTCCCTATTCAGCAGGGAGCCTGCTTCTCCCTCTCCTCCCTGCTCGTGCTCTCTCTCGTTATCTCTCTCTCCAATAAAGAAAATCTTAAAAAAAAATTTTTTTTTGCTTTATGGTATGTGTAGTTAAAAATAGTTTCCAAGGGGTGCCTGGGTGGCTCAATAGGTTAAGCCTCTGCCTTTGGCTCAGGTCATGATCTCAGGGTCCTGGGATCAAGCCCCGCATCGGGCTCTCTGCTCGGCGGGGAGCCTGCTTCCTCCTCTCTCTGCCTGTTTCTCTGCCTACTTGTGATCTCTGTCTGCCAAATAAATAAAAAAAATTAAAAAATTAAAAAAAATAGTTTCCAAAATCTTTTTGGGAACCTGAAACTTTAAAAATTTGCTAAGTTAAATTAAACAATAAGTTAAATTCATTAAGTACCTAAATCATTTCCAAATAAGATAAAATACTGAACCCTAATTACTGCCCTTTCTGCCTATGAAAGCCTTCCATTTTACAGACACTTGGAGCTCCTTTCTATTTGGTAAAAAGAATGCTACTCTACTCATGAATCTTGCCAACTGGATCTTCAAATGTACTTAGTTGAATTTTTTTTAACACTAATACAGAGGAACTAAAGATATTGGGTTCATTGGTAAATATGTCTAGTTAAGTTATGACGAAAGACTGTATTATGAAGAGGCATATGTTTCTAGAAATTATAAAATATATTAATAAATTTGCCAATCTACAGATTGCTGGTATAATAGACAATTCATAATTGCTTACTATTTCATTTTCAGTAGAAATTAAAGGTTCTAAGAATTAAGAATTTTAATATATGTGATTGAAACTACTAGAAATAGCAAGGGAAACTCTGCATATAAGGAAAGTTGCATATGTTTTGAGTAAGATGATTTATGAGGCACGGCGATGTTTTTGTTAAGGGAAAGAAAGTAAATTTGTCTTAAAGCAAATCTGGCTATAAGAAAAAGGGACAAAATCTGGATGTAGAAAAGAAAGTCATAGGTTTATGGAAAAGGAATCTTCGGAGACACATTTTAGGTATGGTAGAGACTGCCTAGCATTGGAATGAATTTAATTAAGTAAACAAGTTTTAATATCAAAAGTAAGCTGGTGCAAAATTAAAATTTGGATTTTCTCTGTGTTCAAAGGACAGTGTTCTTAGACTATTGGTCTGCTCTTGATAATAAGAAATTATGAAGGGTTTTTCTTTGCTCTTAATATGTCTAGAAAACAAAATTCTGTGTTTTATCAAAATAACATCCTATGCTTCATGTTGTCTTTATCAGGCCTTTCATTACTTAAGAAAATAGAATCTTCCCAATATGAATTTTTCCTTTTTATAATCATTTAACTTTCTGTATTTGTCTGCAAAGTCTTTGTCACCATGGTTAGGTGGATAACTAGGGTAATGTTTCACAGTGATCTCTGATCCTATATGACCAAGTGTTTTAAAACCTTTTGACAAGTTGACAAACTATCCAAAATTAAAACCTTAAACGAAGCCATTTTAACCTCAAAATAACTTTGGAATTTTTCAGAGGGTTCCTGAAAAATCGCAAGATTTTTATCTCTCCTTGTAAAAGACGTTAAATGAACTAGGCTTATTTGATATGTTAAAGTACATGAAAAACATTGTCAAATAAATAGTGGATAATCTTCTCAGATTATATTATATGGATAAATATTAATTTAAGTGTTCTAGAAATTGTACAAAATTCCTAAAAATTCTGATAAGTACTGGCATGTCATCAGTCATAATCCTAATTATTATCAAAAAATGTTGTATGTCACAGAAATAACCAAAGTTCCTTGTCAATCGCATTGTAATGAACCCTAATTAGACCTTTAATCAGGCCACTTTAAAGTCTTTTGTCATTTATAAACAGTCATTCTTTCGCTCTAATGCTTTTATAGAAGTGTTCCTGCAAAAATGCTTCTGTTGGATTTCTGATAACTTTAAGATCATAAATCTGAGCTTGATAAAAATTTCTAGAATAGAGAAACAGAAACTTGCTCAAGGAGAACAAAAATGAATTACATGGGACTGAATAAACTGAGGAAAATGAATATAATTTTTATCAACTTCTATTTGTAATAGTGCTGGTTCTTTAATTTTTAATTTTCCAGATAAAAGGAAAATTTCCTCTTTAACCATGCCTTACAGCAACTTGGTAAATTATATCTGTGCAAGCAGAGTTGAAACATTTATCTTTTTCTCCCTACTGTATCCCTCTAGAAATCAAAAACTCTTAATGAATATTCTTACTCTATGGGAACATGTTTATTTGCTAAGTTCAGTAAGAATCTGTTCTCCTTGTAACACCACTACTGAAAACATTGGTTATATTACTTAGGCTTTGACTGGAATGTCATATTTGAGAGATGTACATAGATTCATATATGACCAGACAGCTTTAAGAAACTAAGGTTGACTTAATGGAGCCAATAAAGCCCTTTGGAAAGAGCAGCCTGATGCCTTGCTTACAGTGTTCCCAGCAGCCTTACCAGGTGAGTAAAAAAAGTCACTTCCTGGCAGGTGCAGGAACCTCAGGATATTTTGGGGACCTGGAAAAGAGATAAAATAACCCAAAGCTATAGGTATTGCAGGCAAAGTCTAATGACAAGTATTTGGCAGCTAAACGTTCAATCTGGAGATTCCTTCTGAAAGATCCCAGCAAAGTAGATTTAAAAGAACCTACATGATTGGGGTGCCTGGGTGGCTCAGTGGATTGGGTCTCTGCCTTCGGCTCAGGTCATGATCTCGGGGTCCTGGGATCAAGCCCCACATCAGGCTCTCTGTTCAGCGGGGAGCCTGCTTCCCCCTCTCTCTCTGCCTGCTGCTCTGCCTACTTGTGACCTCTCTGTGTCAAATAAATAAATCTTAAAAAAAATAAAAAATAAAATAAAAGAACCTACATGATCAGTTGCTATTCCTGTTGCATTTAAGCAGAAATAATCAAGCCAGATTTATTGAAACAAGGCTTAGTTTGCAAACAAATTAGTCCTAGTTTGGCTATCTTTGGTAGAAATGAGGGTGACTACTGAGAGAAAAAAAACTGTTTCAATGGTACACCTTGTGGATATTCGATTCTCATTTTATTATTTATTTATTTTTTTTAAAAAAATTTTATTTATTTATTTGACAGAGATCACAAGTAAGCAGAGAAGCAAGTAGAGAGAGAGGAAGGGAAGTAGGCTCCCTGCCGAGCAGAGAGCCCGAGAGCCCGATATGGGACTTGATCCCAGAACCCTGGGATCATGACCTGAGCCGAAGGCAGAGGCTTTAACTCACTGAGCCACCCAGGCGCCCTCGATTCTCATTTTAAACTGGACTAAATCCTTAATTCTTGTTTCTTCCAATATCTGGCTACAATCCTCCAAAATTCTGTTTCTAATTTTTCTCCTGCCCTTCTGACTTGGAACCATTGACAACTAAGTATCCTTTTCCCTAAAGCCCTATAAACTGAATATAAATGCCTTGATATAAACTTTGAGAAATCACTACAACAGCTCATGAATGGATAACACTTGTGCCAGTTGCTGTGTGGCCACTCAGAATGATTATCAGGAGTATTCAAACTGCAACCCAGGAAAATCTAGGAGATTGCCACTGCCTGCCTTGACTCCACCTAAAGATACCTCAAGTTGGACATTTAAAAATCTTCTAAATTGGCTGCCATCCAAACTCAGAAACTGGTTTACAATTTGCTCCAATCATTACCCATTGTTTAAAATTTCCTTAGAAATGCCTCTTGTTTAATACCTGCTTTCTTGAACCACAGGCCTACTCTGGAAGTGTACCTGCATCACAGCCTGCTAAAATGAGTTCAACTGAGCTGACCTATTCTCGGGACTAAAGGACCAACTCAACTTGTAGACTGTAAACTTCCTGGACAAGTTTTAAAGGCAGAAATGTGGGTTTTTAAGAAAGAGAAGGCTCAGGAAGAATCTTCGACTTTCCTCTCACTGCCTAGAACAATGTAGATGGAGGACCTCCTCCAGGAAGGGAGCTATCACCAGAGATAACCACAGCATAACATAAACTAGGGGTGGTGGACAGGGAGGAACTTGGTAGTCTGTTAAAATTCCTGTGTCCCGCTGTTTCTGTATGGCCTAGCAAACATTTGTTTACCAAACATATTTACTCTTTTTCATCTTCCTGTGAATTGTCTTCCTTCCCTTTGAAATCCCAGACCCCATCCTGTTCTCATTCATTGAGAATGACAATATAAACCTCAATTGTCTGACTACCTGTGGGCCTCCTATTCTTATTGAATCCCCATACTATACATAATTAAATTTTATTTTCTTCTGCTAATATGTCAATTTAATTCTTAGACCAGCCAAAAGAATCTTCAACAGTGGAGTAAAATTTTCCCTCCCCAAGAACCTTCTTCTCAACTCCCCTTCCTTTTCTAGAATCTAGGCCCCAGGGGTTCTCTTCAGAAGGAAGATAAGCAACCCTTGAAAGAACAGACTTCATCTCCCTTCCCATTCAAGTCAGAACAGATCCACAGCTCTGCTAGGGATGCTACAGAAACTTCTTCTGGCCTCAGTTCCCCAAGGAGGGAGTGAGCTTTGGGGTTTGTTCACTTGCACAGTCCCATGTCTGTTAGCAGTCATAGGTTCTCTTGCTCGGGCTATGTTTAGCTTTGTTTGTCTTCCATGGGAACACAACTGCATGCACCTCCCTTTTCTCAGCTCTCCATTTCTAACAGCTCACCACCAAGAACCTGAGCCCCAGATAATGAGCCAGGTACAATCCAGGTTTGTAAACACCCACCAGGAAAAAAGAAAGACCATTTCTATGAAGAGGTGTGACCCACACATTCCTGGAAATGTGTTTCCATTCCACCTCCCGATCCAAAGATATTCTCTTTATCCTTCACAATTCTGTCTGGATGATCTACCTGCTGATATATGTGGAGAGTTAAAGTCCCTACTATTATTGTATTACTGTCAATTCTTCCCTTTTTGTCTGTTAATATTTGTTTTATATATTTAGGTGTTCCTTCACTGGGTGCAGAAATATTTGCAAGTTTCATCTTGATGGATTGAGCTCTTTATCTCTATGTAATGCCCTTCTTTATCTTTTGTTATAGGCTTTGTTTTAAAGTCTATTTGTCTGATAAAAGTATTGCTACCCCAACTTTCATTTTCATTTGCATGGAATATCTTTTCTGATCCCTTCATTTTCACCTTTTGTGTGTCTTTAGAACTGAAGTAAGTCTCTTATATAGGCAGCATATAGATGAGTCTTGTATTTTATCCTTTGCCTTTCAATTTAAGCATTTAGTCCATTTCTATTTAAAGTAATTACTGATAGGTTTGTATATATTGTCATTTTGTTGATTGTTTTCTAGTTGTTTTTATAGTTCTTCTCTATTCCTTTCATCTTCTTTTGCATGCTTCCCTTGTGATTTAATGACTTTATCTTTAGTGTTGCATCTGGATTCCTCTTTATTTTTGGTTTGCCTCTTAGAGGTTTTTGTCTTGTGGTTATCATGAAGTTCACAAAGAACAACGTTATATACAGCCGTCTATTTTCAGTTGGTGGTCACCTAAATTCAAACACATTCTAAAAGCACTACACTGTAGCTCCACTTTATGTTGTGACATCATCCTTTCCATCCTTTCATTCTGTGTGTCCCTTAACTCATTATTGTAGACATAGTTGGTTTCACTACTCTTTTAACTTTCATACTAGCTTTATGAATTGTTGATCCACTATCTCTACTAAATCTCACTTTACCAGTGAGATTTAAAAAATATATATATATTTACTTATTTCTATTTACAGCCTTTTCTTTTCATCTTAAAGAACTCCCTTTAGTATTTTTTTTTAAAGATTTATTTATCTGACAGACAGAGATTACAAGTAGGCAGAGAGGCAGGCAGAGAGAGAGGGGGAAGTAGGCTCCCTGCCGAGCAGAGAGCCCGATGGGGGGCCCGATCCCAGGACCCTGGGATCATGACCTGAGCCAAAGGCAGAGGCTTTAACCCATTGAGTCACCCAGGCACCCCTCCCTTTAGTATTTCTTATAAAGCCAGTTTAGTGGTGGCAAACTCTTTCAGCTTTTGCTTGTCTGGGAAACTCTGTATCTCCCCTTCAATACGAATGATAACCTTACCAGGTAGAGTATTCTTGGTTTTAAGATTTTTCCTTTCAGTACTTTGAATATATTGTGCCATTTCCTTCTGGTTACAAAGTTCCTGCTGAAAAATCAGCTTATAGACTTATGGACAATTGGTTATATGTAACCAATTGCTTTTCTATTATTCCTTCTATTTCTGAATTTTAATTATGATGTATTTTGGTGTGGATCTCTTTGGGTTCATCTTGTTTGGAACTCTCTTTGCCTCTTAAACCTGGTTGTCTGTTTTCTTTCCCAGGTCAGAAATGTTTTCAGCTATTATTTCTCCAAGTATGTTTTCTGCCTACTTCTCTCTCTTTTCCCTCTGAGACCCTCTGATTCAAATGTTAGTATGCTTGATGTTCCAGAAGTCCCTTAAACTTATCCTTATTTTTAAAAATTCTTGTTTCTTTTTGCCGTTCAGCTTGGGAGATTTCCATTACCCTTCTTCCAGATGACTGATCCATTCTTCTGTATCATTTAATCTCCACTTTTTCCCTGTAGTGTATTTTTCATTTTTGTTGTATCTTTCAGCTGTGATCGATGTTTCTAAAATGATGCTTTCAAAGTGTAACTAGTAATATATTTTTGTGTGCATAGAGAGTATCTGTAAGGAAACAGACCAAACTGTTATAACAACTACTTCTAGGGAAAGAGTTTTTGTTTTTGTTTTTTCTTTTAAGATTTTATTTATTTGATGGAGGTCACAAGTAGGCAGAGAGGCAGGCAGAGAGAGAGAGGAGGAAGAAGGCTCCCTGCGGAGCAGGGAGCCCGATGCGGGAATCGATCCCAGGTCCCTGAGATCATGACCTGAGCCGAAGGCAGAGGCTCAACCCACTGAGCCACCCAGGCGCCCGGGAAAGAGATTTTTTACCTTCATTTTTTTTTCCAAAGATTTTTTTAAGTAATCTCTGCACCCAACGTGGGACTCAAACTTATAACCCTGAGGCCAAGAGTTGAATGCTCTACTGACTGAGCCAGCCAGGCACCCCAGAAGAGAGGTTTTTTTTTTTTTTTTAAAGCAGAAAGCAAGGGAGAATCATGTTTTGCTCAAGTTTTGTACTGATTTAAAAATTAAATTATGAAAAAATAAAAAATCATGAGTAATTTTTTAATGAGCATAATATTTTTTAGAGAGAGAGAGAGCAAGGGAGGGGCAGAGGGACAGGGAGGGAAAAATCCTAAGCAGACTCTACGCCTAGCACAGAACCTGACACAGGGCTCAATCTCATGACCCTGAGATCATGCCCTCAGCCAAAATCAAGAGTCGGATGACTGACTGAGCAACCCCCGGTGCCTCTAATAAGCATGTATTACTTTTAAATTAAAATGTTAAAAAAATTTTTTTTGATCTCTGTTCTATGGCACCATGGGTAGACCATGTTGAGAAAACCATAATAGTGAGGAAGCAGCTGCTACAAAATTCACTACAGACATTGTTACAATGAAGGAATGGCCAAGAGTTGTTATATTTAGCAAGCTTGGATCATGGCTGTCCAGGGAGGATAAAGACAATCTGCTGCCTACCTGGGTACTGAGGATAGCCAGGAAGCCCCATGTGGTAATAGACTTGTCTTGCACATTGCTTCCAAAAATGAGTGGCACTGAGTGGACAGTGTGGCCAAGGTCATCAGAAACATCATTAGGTTCTACAAAGAGCCTCAGTAGCCTCAGCAGAGAGGCAAGTCTAACATGGATGCAGGTTGCAAATGACATAGGACCTTACATCCCCTAGGTCACATCTGCATACAAAAGCCATCACTATAGGAACTATCATTATGTAAACACAATGAGCAAGGACACAGGTATTTTTTTCAAGCATATATTCTTTTGGAGGGTTTGGCAGATAGAATATGGAAATGGAAGATACTGCCTTGAGGTCTCTTCTTGACCATGGCCTTATGTAAGTCCTCTGCCCATCTGTCCAGATATTTCCCCCCCCTTTAAAGATGGCAAAAGGGTTTCTTTTTCTTTTTTTTTTTAATTTATTTTAATAAACATATAGTGTATTTTTATCTCCAGGGGTACAGGTCTGTGAATCGCCAGGTTTACACATTTCACAGCACTCATCATAGCACATACCCTCCCCAATGTCCATATCCCCACCACCCTCTCCCGTCCCCCCTCCCCCCAGCAACCCTCAGTCTGTTTTTTGAGATTGAGTCTTTTATGGTTTGTCTCCCTCCCAATCCCATCTTTTCATTTTTTCTTTTCCTACCTCCCCCCAACCCCCCCACATTGCATCTCCACTTCCTTATATCAGGGAGATCATATGATAGTTGTCTTTCTCTAATTGACTTATTTTGCTAAGCATAATACCCTCTAGTTCCATCCACGTTGTCGCAAATGGCAAGATTTCATTTCTTTTGATGGCTATATAGTATTCCATTGTATATATATACCACATCTTCTTTATCCATTCATCTGTTGATGGACATCTAGGTTCTTTCCATAGTTTGGCTATTGTGGACATTGCTGCTATAAACATTTGGGTGCACGTGCCCCTTCGGAGCACCACGTTTGTATCTATAGGATATATACCCAGTAGTGCAATTGCTGGGTCATAGGGTAGCTCTATTTTCAGTTTTTTGAGGAACCTCCACACTGTTTTCCAGAGTGGTTGCACCAGCTTGCATTCCCACCAACAGTGTAGGAGGGTTCCCCTTTCTCCACATCCTCTCCAGCATCTGTCATTTCCTGACTTGTTAATTTTAGCCATTCTGAGTGGTGTGAGGTGGTATCTCATTGTGGTTTTGATTTGTATTTCCCTGATGCCAAGTGATGTGGAGCACTTTTTCATGTGTCTGTTGGCCATCTGGATGTCTTCTTTGCAGAAATGTCTGTTCATGTCCTCTGCCCATTTCTTGATTGGATTATTTGTTCTTTGGGTGTTGAGTTTGCTAAGCTCTTTAGAGATTTTGGATACTAGCCCTTTATCTGATATGTCATTTGCAAATATCTTCCCCCATTCTGTCAGTTGTCTTTTGGTTTTGTTAACTGTTTCCTTTGCTGTGCAAAAGCTTTTGATCTTGATGAAATCCCAATAGTTCATTTTTGCCCTTGCTTCTGTTGCCTTTGGCGATGTTCCTAGGAAGAAGTTGCTGTGGTTGAGGTCAAAGAGGTTGCTGCCTGCATTCTCCTCAACGATTTTGATGGATTCCTTTCTCACATTGAGGTCCTTCATCCATTTTGAGTCTATTTTCGTGTGTGGTGTAAGGAAATAGTCCAATCTCATTTTTCTGCATGTGGCTGTCCAATTTTCCCAGCACCATTTGTTGAAGAGGCTATCTTTTTTCCATTGGACATTCCTTCCTGCTTTGTCGAAGATTAGTTGACCATAGAGTTGAGGGTCTATTTCTGGGCTCTCTATTCTGTTCCATTGATCTATATGTCTGTTTTTGTGCCAGTACCATACTGTCTTGATGATGACAGCTTTGTAATAGAGATTGAAGTCTGGAATTGTGATGCCACCGACTTTGGCTTTCTTTTTCAATATTCCTTTGGCTATTCGAGGTCTTTTCTGGTTCCATATAAATTTTAGGATTATTTGTTCTATTTCTTTAAAAAAATGGATGGGATTTTGATAGGGATTGCATTAAATGTGTAGATTACTTTAGATAGAATAGACATTTTCACAATATTTGTTCTTCCAATCCATGAACATGGAATATTTTTCCATTTCTTTGTGTCTTCCTCATTTCTTTCATGAGTACTTTATAGTTTTCTGAGTATAGATTCTTTGCCTCTTTGGTTAGATTTATTCCTAGGTATCTTATGGTTTGGGGTGCGATTGTAAATGGGACTAACTCCTCAATTTCTCTTTCTTCTGTCTTGTTGTTAGTGTAAAGAAATGCGACTGATTTCTGTGCATTGACTTTATATCCTGACACTTTACTGAATTCCTGTACAAGTTCTAGCAGTTTGGTGTGGAGACTTTTGGATTTTCCACATATAGTATCATATCATCTGCAAAGAGTGACAGTTTGACTTCTTCTTTAAGATGGCAAAAAGGGTTTCTACCAAAAGCTTCCCAGTTATCTTGAGATCAGTGCCAAATCTGAGCCATGATTCTAAAAACAGCCATTATTTATGAATCATAAACCCCCCAATTTATTTTTATTTCTTTAATGTTAAAAACAGTATAATAACAGTATTAAGGATTTTAACTATTTTCATTTTTCAGCCTAAATTTCTTTTCAATTAATAGTTTAATACTTATAGCACTTGTGCAATCCATATTTCCCCACTTTCTTTTTCTCCCCTGTCTGCCTCCTCTGGATAAACAGAATTTGAAACAGAAATCTAGCCAAGGGGCACCTGGCTGGTTCAGGCAGTAGAGCATGCAACTCTTGATCTCAGAGTTGTGAGTTCAAGCCCCATTTTGGGCATTGAAGCCTACTTAAAAAGAAAAGAAAACTAGCCAAGAGTAGATAGATAAAAGAGAAAAAAAGCCCAATTATAGTCCTTGGTGAGTAAGTGATATACTCATATATTGCTATGTGCTCACATATAGGTTTAGTATTTTATTCTGATAATATATGTGCTAAACTTGCAAGATATGTTAGTTTGCACTAGGAAGCAGGCCTAGGCAGGTTCCTTCATAATAAAGGTTACTTCAGTGTTGTATTCAGTCATGATGTTATGACAATCATGACCATCTCCAGGTAAGGGAGAACTGAGATCTGACTGAACTTAGATTAAAAAATTGCTATTTCTCAAATTTTGAGGTAAAAAACTATATACTTTACAGCTAGAGGTAAGTGCAAACTACTTATGTTCTGCTTGACTTTTCCCTTCTGCTAGCTAAATCATCACATAAAATACTGAAAAAAATGGCTGGAAAGTTGGGATAGCTAAAATTATAAGGTGGCAATTGTCCTACTAAGGCCCATCCCTTCCAGCATCCTGTTCTTTTAGGAAAATATCCGATCATTTTTGAGCTGACTCTAGAAGGCTTCCTTCTTATCCTTGTCCCTTCACTAATTTAGATATTTATTGTGTACTCAAGAAAACATTATTTTCTAACATCTTTTTAACATTTAATTTCCTCAAATTTCCATTCATATTCTGTTTTCCAAAATTTCACTCAGGTCTAAAAAAAGAATTTCAGTAACCAATAGCTTGACACCATGTCAGATATTAAAGATTTCAGATACTCAATGTCATCCTTTGCTTTTCACCACCTTCTTGCATTTGGGAGAGACTTCAGTCAAATGAAATTTTTAAGTGTGGTAGTTCCTTTTGAGTCATCATTAAAGAAGACAAAACCCCCAAATAACACAATTAAAATGGGCAGAGGACCTGAATAGACATTTTTTCCCAAACAGTCATACAAATGGCCAACAGATATGTGAAAAGATGCTCAGCATCATTAATCATCAGGGAAATGCAAATCAAAACCACAATGAGATATCACCTCACATTTGTCTGAATGGCTAAAATCAAAAAGACAAGAAATAACAAATGCTAGCAAGAATATGGAGAAAAGGGAAACCTGTACTTTCGGTGAGAATGCCAAATGGGGCAACCACTATGGAAAACAGTATGGAGGTTCCTCAGAAAATTAAAAATAGAATTAACATACGATCTAATAATTCCACTACTAGATATTTTCACAAAGAAAAAGAAAATATTAATTCAAAAAGATAAATGCACGCCTTTGTTTACTGCAGCATTATTTGCAATAGCCAAGATATGGAAGAAACCCAAGTGTCCATCCATAGATGAATGGATAAAGAAGATGTGGCGCACACGTGCACACACACACACACACACAAACACACACAGAGGAATATTATTCAGCCATCAAAGAGAAGGAAATCTTGACATGTGCAGCAACATGAATGGATCTAGAGAATATAATGCTAAGTGAAATAAGTCAGACAGAGAAAGAAAAATATCGTATGATTTCATTCATAAGCAGAATTAAAGAAACAAAACAAATCAACAAGGAAAAAAGACAAACAGACTCTTGAGTATGGAAAACAAACTGGTGGTTGCCAGAGGGGAGGTGGGTGGACAGGATGAGTGAAATAAATAAAGGGGATAAAAAAACAGTAACACTTGAGGAAGGGAGGTTAAGTAAAGGAAAGGGGGAGGGGCTATAATGGTAAAATTCAAGCCTTCCCTGATGAAGCCAAAAGAAACCGGAGCTTCCAAGAAAAGCCAGGCCTAAGATTAAGGAAAATCCTTTGCTCCTATCAACCTGAAACTACTGAAGGCTTATGTTTCTTTCTGACTCTATTCTAAGAGCAAATTTTGGCTTGTCTGGACTGTTTCTAAACAGACTGAAGTTAGAGTGCTTATTGCTCAAGTAGGGACAATTTCTACAAGGACTAATTCAGGATAAAGCCTATTTTAATTTTGCCCCACATTCCTTGAACTCAAAGTGATTTTAACCTAGGATTACCAAGGTAGGAAATCAAGTGGCATCTGCTGGGACCCTTATGCCAGTTTTCTTCTTCCCTGGTCCTTTCTCCACACTTGCCCTATTCCCAGAAAGAATTCCTGGTTTAAGTTAAGGATCCCTTGCAAAACTGTACAAAAACAAGTTAGTCCCCTCAAATTAAAACAAAATAAAACAAACCAAAAAGCAGATAACATCCAATTAGGCAGAAAGGGAGTAATTGATTTTCATGTTTTCTTAGAGGTTATACAAACTGATATAATGTTTCTGGAGGACAATTTGGTAATATTTGTCAAAGTCTTAAAAACTATGTGTTCCACTTGCAGAAATTTATTCAAGGAAAGGCAACACTTCACTTAGTTCCAGCCTTCTTTCTGTTATCTCTGTAGGTCTGGCCAATAGGTCATTTAACTGTCCTTAGTGTGGGTCTGTATTCTCACAAAAGACTATAATAAACACATATTCCTTTGGTAATCAGATATTTTAAAAATTACTACTAAATATAACACACACACAAAACCACGCCCTTTCTAAAATCACTTGTATTCCAAAGTGTTTAGTGTTAAATGTGGGACCACCTTCAGCAACCAGTTTATTTTACTCCTATTATTATGAAAAACTCAGTATACATTAACAGATTTTTCAATGATCTAGGGTTTGGGGGGGTATAATAAAAAGCCCATATCCACTTCTGTGGCTATTAATTTTATAGGATGACCTCAACAGAGCTTCAAACCACAATAATGATTTCCTTTCCCTGTGAGCCCATGGATTGTTCTTTTAGGCTTTCACAGACCTTCACTGGATAGGTGAGTCAATACTAATGTGGTAGCTACAGTTCTTCCTTCCAATGACATCTGGAATCCCATTACATGATGGGATGCTCTTCCTCCATTTTACAGCAGAAGACATTATCTAAATTCTCCTTGATCATATGACAGTAGCCCTGGAAACAGAAAGCAAGTTTTAATAGTTTTTAAGCCAAACCACACGCCTTCTCTGAATCTATTTACCATACTGTTTCAAGATATTTTCTCAAGGGTCCACAGGGGCTACATTTAAGACCTTCTGGTCATTGTTTGCTAACTGCTGGGATGGTTTTAATCTGAGAGGAAGCCAATATTTTCAGCTTGGGTGTTGGAAGAGTTCCTAAAATGTCTGCAAACTGATTTAGGAGGAAATGTTTAACAGAAGAGAACTTATTCCTGCCCTAGAATAAACTCATTAGAACTGACATATGGTGTAACCACTAACCAAGGGAACTATATTTTTGGAACACATTATGTCTCAATGGCACCTGGAGTTTCTAAATGTTATCAGTATCAGATGATAAAACCTGTTAAACAACAGCCATGGCCTCCATATACTGGTTGACAGCTTCCTCCTTATAGAATATTCTTGGGGTTTGGTATAACTTCTCTCTGAGGACCTAGTTTTTACACTAGTTTTCTTTTAATTTTTCAATTTTTTAAAATTTTTAAGTAATTTCTGCACCCACAACCCCAAGATCAAGAGTCACATGTTCTACTGACTGAGCCAGTCAGGTGTCCCCACATTAGTTTTCTTGAAGAGGTTTTATTTGATGACCCAAGTAAAACTTTCTGATGTAAAAGACCTCACATCAGCCCAACAGACATTTTTCCCTTCATACAAACCTGACTTGAGGTAAGTGAAGGGAGTCTCTTTGTGACAAGGACTGTTCAGTTCTATGTTCCAGAAAAGCTCGTTTCTCAGTGGTTCAGATCAAACCAGACCCCCCAGATTTAATGAGAATGAATTCAAATGCCTGAATCAGTTCCAGGAGTATCGCAGGTTTTACCAGGATCAGTAAACCTTTTCTAGGTTAGGCAGGCTCCTCTAAGCCTCAGCTCAAGACACATGGCTTTTGGTCAGCCTTGTATTTACATGAATAAAATGTTTTCTTCCCCCTTTTCTAATTCTTCTATGATTTATCATGTATGAATTCCTAAAATTCCTATTCCAGGAACAAACCACCATAGCAAGGGTTTCTAAAGTCCTACTGAATTCAAGTCTCTAAAGATACAGTCCTGGAAGCCTTCTTTTTATTTTATTTTTTATTTTTATTTTTTAATCAGTAAAAAAGACTTTATTAAAGATTTGATAAAATTTTGAGGGGAAGAAGGCATAATGGTGGCAATTATATAGCCAATATAAAAAAATTTTAAAACTGAACATCTCTAGTCTTAAAAGTTCTTTCATTTACCCAATCCCCAGAGGTTTTTACTTTTTTTGTTCATTTTTTAATTTTTAAAAATTTTAATTCTGGTATAGTTAATATACAGTGTTATATTTAGTTTCAGGTGTATAATTAGTGATTGACCAATTCTCTACATTACTCAGGGCTCATCATAAGTGTACTCTTTTTTTTTTTTTAAGATTTTATTTATTTATTTGACAGAGGGCGATCACAAGTAGGCAGAGAGGCAGGTAGAGAGAGAGGGGGAAGCGGGCTCCTTGCTGAGCAGAGAGCCCGATGTGGGGCTCGATCCCAGGACCCTGGGATCATGACCTGATCCAAAAGACAGAGGCTTTAATCTGCTGAGCCACCCAGGCGCCCCACATAAGTGTACTCTTAATCCCCTTCACCTGTTTCACCCATCCTCCCACTCACCTCCTCTCTAGTAACCACCAGTTTGCTCTCCATACAGGTAAGAGTCTGTTTTTTTGGTTTGTCTTTTTTCTTTATTTGTTTTGTTTCTTAAATTCCACATAAGTGAAATCATATGCTATTTGTTTTTCTCTGAGTGACTTATTTCACCATGATACTCTATATTCTCATATTCTCCAAATATGTTGTTGCAAATGGCCAAGATTTCATTCTTTTTTCTGGCTGAGTAATATCAGACACACGCATGCACACACGCACACACACACACACATCTTCTTTATCCATTCAGGTACTGATGAACATTTAAGTTGCTTCCATATCTCGACTATTGTAAATAATGCTGCTATAAACATAGGGGTGCATATATCTTTTGAAATTAGTTTTTTCATTTTCTTAGGGTAAATATCCAATAGTGGAATTACTGGATCATATAGTAATTCTATTTTTATTTTTTGAGGAACATCCATACTGTTTTTCACAGTGGATGTGCCAGTTTGCATTCCCAACAACAGTGCACAAGGGTTCTTTTTTCTCCACATCCTTGCCCATACTTATTGCTTCTTGTGTTTTTGACTTTAGTCATTCGACAGGTGTGAGGGATTATCTCATTGTGATTTTGATTTGTATTTCTCTGATGATGAGTGATGTTGAGCATCTTTTCACATGTCTGTTGGTCATCTGGATGTTTTCTTTGGATAAATGCCTGTTCACGTCTTCTGCCCATTTTTAACTGGATTATTTGGGGTTTGGAGATATTGGGTTTTATCAGTTCTTTTTTAAAATTAACATATAATGTATTATTTGTTTCAGGAGTACAGGTCTGTGATTTATCAGTCTTACACAATTCACAGTGCTCACCATAGCACATACCCTCCCCAATGTCCATCACCCAGCCACAGAAGCCTTATTTTTAAAATGCCTTTATGATGGGGCAGCTGGCTGGCTCAGTCAGTGGAGCATGTGACTCTTGATCTCAGGGTTGTGAGTTCGAGCCCCACGCTGGGTATAGAGATTACTTAAAAATAAAATCTTAAAATGAAATAAAATGCTTTTATGAGCATTTCTGCATGCTGAAGTATTAGAACCTCTGCAAGTAGTACAACTGTAAGAATGAATGAAAGGGAAAGAGAAAGAAATGCCAGAAAGCAAAGACAGATAAGATTTGAATTTGAGGATTTAATACTAATGGGGGAAAAGATTTTTTAAAAAACAACAAAACAACAACAAAAAACCCAGGTCACTGGGGAGGGATCATGAACACCTTTGCTTCAACAACTCCATCTTCAGCTAGGCTGGCTGCATCAGTGTGCTGATACTTTCTTCTACCTCTGAGAGCTTCTTTAGGAGTTGATTGACCTTGACTTCATCAAATTCCAAACATAGAAATTCAGATTCCTGGAAAACATAAAAGAATGTTTTTATGAGAGACCTGGCCTGACCCAGTTCCAAAGGTCCAGGGACCCCTACCTACCAAGTCTGACTCAGGCCTCAATATCTAAATGATATATTAGCCAGCAAAGAAAATCACACATTTCGTTCCTTAAATAAAACTATTTTGATGAGGTGTTTCATAAATGGTAAAGAGGTATACAAATATCAGGTGTTCTTACAATGAGGCATGTGAGAAACTCTTTTTATCGGTCATCACACTTGATTCTGTAACAATTTTTAAGGTAAGTACTTAAGTATTGCTATTATATAGATGATGACACTAAGGCACAGAGAGATTAACCTGTATCACAAAATCAGAAAAAGGCAGAGTCAGACTGTGAACTCCCGGCTCCGGCTGACTCCAAAGTCCATACTGTCTCTAGCACCCTAACAATGGAAGGAAGACTTGGACTGGGTCTGTGTTAGCCTGGTAATTGAGCTACCCTGGATTTAATGGTTATACTAAAAATTTTAACAAGTTGTGACCAAGTTGCTTGGGAAACATCAACCAGATAACTGAAAGATAACCAGGTCTTGAGACAGCATCAAACATTTCTGAGGCCTTTCCACTTGCTGCAAGCCAACTCTCCAAGATTTCCATCAGACACATTCCCTTCAAACACTGTTAGGATCAATCAATGCTAGATTAGGTAGATACCAAAGAAAAAGGCCTTTGAAGTGTGGTGACAGAAATTTCATATACAGTGAACAAGTGACAAAGGCAAACTGTATGTATCCAAGAGTGATTATATTCAAGATTCTTAAGAACAATAATCATGTATTTTAAAGCAGTATGAATTCTCAGAGATCATATAATTTAAATACCTTGTTTTTTAGATAATGAAATTGAGACCCCAGGCATTGTAAATGCCATGCCTACTGTCCCTCTGTTGATGGCAGAGCCACCACCAGATTCAATGCTCTTTATATACATTTTCCTCTCTAAATACATGATATTTCCGATCCCTATCCCCAAAGTGGCAGGTAGAAGGAAGACCAATAAGCCTTTTCAGTGGGACCAAGTTACTCTGTCATTAGTTAGAAAAACTTTTAGGAGATTTTGGAAAAGTACCCTTGCTGTTGTTAAGTTGCTATGCTGAGTGTTTACTGATGGCACTAAACATACCGCAGGAGAAACAAGTGCAGCGGGAAGAAAGGAAGGGCCTCTCAGATGAAAACTTGCCAAAGAGTAGAAGAGGCTTTCCCTGACTACAGAGAACATTTTCCTCAAACATGTATTTGGATAGGGGAGGGGTATAATATGTGAACTTAGAAACTGCCAAGTTTAAAAAAGAAAAGAAAAGAAAGAAAGAAAGAAACTGCCAGGTTTTCATTTAGTTGAAGCAAAAACCAATTTAAAGAAAAGAAAGATAGTCCTTGTGTTGACGAGCTGCAGGAGGGATCACCTCCTTTAAGAAAGAAGAACAAATTTATGGCAAATCAGATAATTCAGTTAGCTAAATTAAGAACAGGTCTCAGATTAGAAAGCCTCAGTATTCTTTATTCAGTTTATCCTAACTTTAAAACATTTTTGAACATTTGCCCTTTGAAACAATGATCTAGAGAAAACAATAATTACCAGTCAAACATATATATTTGGGAAATTGGCAGAAAATATGTAAACCATGTTTTACCTCAGTGAAAGTCAGTAACAGTAACAAATCACCTGGTTTTCCATTTATATGGAAAAGATTATCAAGGACTCCGATCACAGAGATAGGAATACCCGAGCAGAGTTTACTAATAAAAGCCAGGATCTTGGGGCGCCTGGGAAGCTCAGTGGGTTAAAGCCTCTGCCTTTGGCTCAGGTCATGATCTCAGGGTCCTGGGATCGAGTCCCGCATCAGGCTCTCTGCTCATCAGGGAGCCTGCTTCCCCCTCTCTCTCTGCCTGCCTCTCTGCCTACTTGTGATTTCTCTCTCTCTGTCAAATAAATAAATAAAATCTTAAAAAAAAAAAAAAAAGCCAGGATCTTTTCTGACTAGGGGTCATTACTTCTTACAGATTTCAGTACTCAAATTATCTTTGCTCAGAACTCTAAGTATCAGTGAAACTGTTTATTTATTTATTTTTAAATATTTATTTATTTGAGAGAGAGAGAGAGTGGGGGGGGGGTGCATAGGGAGAGAGAGAGTCCTAGGCAGACTCTGCACTGAGCACAGAACCTGACATGGGGCTCAATCTTATGACCCTAAGTTCATTACCTGAGGTGAAACCAAGAGTTGGATGCTTCACTGACTGTGCCACCCAGGGACCCCTGAAGCTGTTTATTTTTAAGGGAAATCAACTATCAGAGAGACTAGAGGGCTAGAAAAACAGAGTCCAAAGTTAAATTTTCCATCCACTCCCAACCTTTACCTCTCTCACCTTGAAACAATGCACATTAACAATGTTAGAAAGACACATGTAACCATTTATGACTCTTGAAGAAACAGCTTATTTGAAACTATAAAAAAGGCCTAGCTTTTCCTAGTTATGCTATCAAAATATTTTTTCAGGTATTCAAGAGCCTTTAAACTGAGGCTTAACACATAGGGCTCTATTCAGATTTTTGCATTTGGCTGGGGAACACTACAGAAAATACATCTAATGCACTTAAAGATATCTGTAGGAATGCAGATGATGCTTATCAAGCCAGAGACAAAGTATAAGAACAATTTGAAACATCTGATTTTTTTTTAAGGTTTTATTTTTTTAAAAGTAATTTCTACACCCAAGAGGAAGCTCGAACTCATGACTCCATGATTAAGAGTCACATGCTCTTCCAACTGAGCCAGCCATGCACTCCTGAAACATCTGGGGTTTTTTTCCCCCCAAACCATCCACCTGGGTCTGGGCCCAACTTGTTAAAATAACAAGAAATGACAAGACTAAACTCCTGGATTTAAGTATCTGAGCCAAGAGTTAGAACCTGTTTTGGTGTTTGGTTTTTTTTTTTTTAAGATTTTATTTTTTTGACAGAGAGAGAGAGAGAGCGTAAGCAGGGTGAGTGGCAGGCAGAGGGAGGGAGAAGGAGAAGCAGGCTCCCTGCTGAGCAGAGAACCAGATGCAATGCAGGGGCTCAAACCCAGGAATCTGGAACCCCGACCTGAGCCGCAGGGACACACTTAACTGACTGAGCCACCCAGGTGCCCCGAACCTGCTGCTTTTTAACAGAGTGTAGATACAGCATGTGGTGGAATCAAATCAGTTAGCAGATGAATAAGCAAGCACATCATTAAGAATATGTAGTCTGTGATCGTGGGGGAGTACAGCAGTGTATTAAACTCGGGGTTTAAATAACTATTCCAAATTAGAAAAGAAAGCAAAGATAAAATATTAAAATATTCTCTCCAAGTGCAAAAGCCAAAAAGGTTATAAAATCCTAAGAGCTCTCAGAGGCCACCATCTCCAAACCAACAGAAAAACCAAAGCTACCCTTAATGACTTCAGAGAAAGATATCTCACAGGTTCCTAAGAAACTCCTTTCCCAGGTAACCACTCTAATATTCTTCAGGAAACTCTTTTTTTTTTTTTTTTTTTTAAGATTTTACTTAATTATTTGACAGAGAGATCACAAGTAGACAGAGAGAGAGAGAGAGAGAGAGAGAGAGAGAGAAGCAGGCTCCCTGCTGAGCAGAGAGCCTGATGCGGGGCTCAATCCCAAGACCCTGAGATCATGACTTAGGAGGAAGGCAGAGGCTTAACCCACTGAGCCACCCAGGCACCCTTCTTCAGGAAACTCTTACTTGCCAAACCTAGATCTTTAGTGCTTTAACTTAAACTCATTTCCTAGCAGGGTCAGAGAATATAACTAATTTTTAGTTTATACAATAATTGAAGGCTGCCATTCAGCAAGCGTTTGGTTTTCTCCATCTACATGCTAAAACTTCCTTGTGTATAATGTCTACTTCAATGATTTTGATATCTAGACCCATAATCATGCCAAGAAATCCTTTGGCAAAACAATACTACAGTCACAAAATGCTAAAATAAAAAATAAAAAGAACGATGACTTATCAACTACTTGAGTGGAACCATTTAGAATAATATTTATCAAAAAAAAAATAGAGTGGTGCCTGGCTGGCACAGTTGGTAGAGCATGTGACTCTTAATCTCAGTTGTAAGCTTAAGTCCTGCGTTGAGTGTAAAGCCTACTTAAAATAAAGAGGTTTTTTTTTAAACTTAAAAAATAATAAAAATTAAAAAAAATAGGGGCGCCTGGGTGGCTCAGTGGGTTAAGCCTCTGCCTTCGGCTCAGGTCATGATCTCAGAGTCCTGGGATCGAGCCCCGCATTGGGCTCTCTGCTCAGCAGGGAGCCTGCTTCCCCCTTCTCTCTGCCTGCTTCTCTGCCTACCTTTGATCTCTCTCTCTATGTCAAATAAAATAAATAAAATCTTTAAAAAAAAATAGAAGTCCTATATCCAATTTTCTATATTATTATTATTATTATTTCCCATGCAAAACTGCCACAAAGCTTTATTCCTCAATTAACTGGTTGCATTTAGTATTATAACATAACTTTGGCAAGTTCTACATGTTGCAGTTTCTTTAAAAAGTACTAAAATTAGGTGACAGAAGGTGAGAGTAGGAAAAGGTGACCTAGGATCTCCTAACCAAGACTGATTCAAGAAGGCCACATACTGCTAGCCAGAAACCATATATATGGCTTACTCCCCCAATTTTTCTTTTCGTTACGTTTATTAACACAAAGGGAATCTTGGCTAAGCCTAAACTTTCGCCATGAAGCCTATCCTTCTATTTAGGCTGTCCTTTCATAAACTTAAGTTAATCTCTGACCTGCACCTCTGTCACTCTGTCTTCCATGTTTAACAACCTGACAGAGAAAAAGAACATGCAGCAAAAGTCAAAACTGGCAATGGCTTCTTTAAGAGCAATTATATAATAATTGTTAATATAGATATCTATAATGAACATACCCATAATTCATGTGGCTTTTTCAGAATTATATTGATACGTCTCCCAATTCTTTTAGGACACCCTGATAGAGATTTTTGTAGCAAACAATCTTTCACGTTCCTTCTTAAGGAACCATTTATCCAAAACTAAAATTTTATAGTTCCGTAAAAACTGTGACTATTCTCCACTTCTCTTTCTTATCCATTTCTCTACCCTTCTCTGCCTTGTGTCATGTCCTATGGGGCTGATCTCTAAGGCTATGTCACTTCCTTATTCTTACCGCTGGGTTCTAGCAAGAGGAAAGAGGTCAGGGTATTTATTCCCCAAACCCCAATTCCCTCTCCTCTGATATTTCCCATACGTACTATGTGCACGTATTGTTTCTTCATTTCCTACTTTACTTTCTGACCTCAATCACTGTTTTCAGTATAAACATAAAGATGAGTCTCTTCAGAATGCGGAAGTACATATCACTGAACACAAACTCCAAAGATTAGCAGAGCGAGGATTTTCATCATGCCTAAATTGATAGGAAGGCTGACCTCCAAGTGCTCATTATCTGAAACCAATATCTGGTTTTCTTCTACTATCATTGTATTGAAATTCTGTACAGCAGCAGGTTGATATTAAGGAAGAATAACAATAGCAGCAACAGCAGCAGCAACAACAACCGTGGAAGATCATATTTCATTAAGAATTTGCATCAAGGATCTTGATTTCAGAAACATGGGCCCATCTCTACAACCTGCTCTTATACCCTGTATCTAAAGTAATGGATAGTTTACGCTGCACCTTAAAACAATACTTCAGAAAAGAAAATTTGTGATTTATAATCTCTTTTTAAAGCTTGTAGTTTATAATTTTTTATTTTTATTTTTTACAAATTTTAAAAAGATTTTGTTTATTATTTATTTGAGAGAGAGAGAGAAAGAATGAGAAGGCATGATGGGAGGAGCAGAGGGAGAGAGACAAGCAGACTCTGGGCTGAGCACAAAGCGTGACGCAGGACCCTGAAATCATGGCCTGAGCTAAAATCGAGAGTCAGATGATTAATTCACTGGGCCACCCAGATGCCCCATAATCCTTTTTTTTTAAACAAAAATTGTTAGCAATACATATTACAAACAATGGTCCCTACTCAAACCATTTTTGTCCTGAGGAAATCCTCATTTCAAATACAAAAGCTGATGAGTTCTACAGCTACTGTGTAAAGGGCTTGCTAACACAATTTTTAAAATGGAAAAAAAAAATCACAAAGCAAATCATCCTACTGGGGATGAAAAAAGATGAAAATTAGACTCTTTGTGAGGCTAAGACTGAAATTTAATGACAGAGCAACTAAAAAGAGCACCAGAAACTCTGAGCACCAAAACTCAATAAAGTGTCCATAATACATAATACGCAATGGGACTAAGCTAATGGGACTAAGACAGGGTCTTCAAGAACTAAGAATCCGCTCTAATAAATAAAATGGCACACTGCCTCAGCACATACCAGGTGCTTTCCATGCCAGGGCAGCTTCTAGAGGAAGTGCTTATCTATATTCCCACAATCTCCTAGAAGAGGACAGAGTATTACCAGTGTATAATAAAAGCATTAACCATCACTGGACAATAATTACTGAGTTTTCTGGAGTTGTCATTCAGGTATTTCAAAGGACTTTTGTGAGGACAACCTGACAACTCCCACTAATTCTTACCATATTAAGAAAATATGGGGACGCCTGGGTGGCTCAGTCGGTTAAGCTGCTGCCTTTGGCTCAGGTCATAATCCCAGAGTCCTGGGATGAGTCCCACATTGGGCTCCTTGTCCAGTCGGGAGCTTGCTTCTCTCTCTGCCTGCTTATGCTCGCTCTGACAAATAAATAAATAAAATCATTAAAAAAAAAAAAAGAAAATATGAACTTTTCTTTAGTTAACTCGCAACTCCAGGGAGAAAAGGGACATTGAGTATAAAGGAAGTTGCAGATTTACCATGGACTGAAGTTACATGTAAGGCACCACTTAACTTTAACTTTCTATACACAGGTTTTCTATAAAGTGACAACATTTTAAAATATAATAATTTCAGGAATGCCTGGGTGGCACAGGTGGTTAAGTGTCAGACTCGTGATTTCAGCTCAGGTTGTAATCTCAGGGTCATGAGATCGAGCCCCATGTCAGGCTCTACATGGAGTCTGCTTTGCTGTGCTCTTTCTAAAATAAATAAATAAATCTTATATTTCAGATTTTAAACATTCAGAGACCTATTATCTGGGTCTCTGCTACTTTACTTCTTCCTCCTTGTTTTGGTCCATCTTTTAACTATTTCCACAAGATGGAAAAATGAAGTGAAATTTAAACTGGTTAATCTGACTAATCATAGCAGCTCCATAAAAAGTTCTATAGACAAAGAGATTAGAGCTATTGGGAGGAACTTTAATTGTACCTTCATTTGACAACTTTTGAAAATCATACCTATATAGTGCAATTTAAGACAGAAAGATCTATTTGCCCTATTTATTTATTTTTAAATTGAAGTATGGCTGACATACAGTAATATATGTTTCAGGTATATAACACTTTAATTTGACATTTATATACATTAAGAAATGCTCACCATCAAACATCATACAATGTTATTATAGTATCATTGACTATATTCCCTATGCAGTACTTTACATCCCATGACTGACTTACTTTATAGCTTTAAGTCTGTACCTCCTAATCCCCTTCACTTATTTTGCCTATCCCCATCACCTGAGCAAACACCAGTTTGTTCTCTATATTTATGAATCTGTTTCTGCTTTGTTTTTTTCAGATTCCACACATATTGAAATCACACAGTATTTGTCTTCTTTGACTTAATTAATTTAGCATAATACTCTCTCTAGGTTGATCCACATTATCACAAATGGCAAATGGCAAGATTTCATTCTTTTTTTATGGCTGAGTAATATTCGACATATATATATATATCAGGTGTCTGTCATCTTCTTTATCCATTCATCTATCTATAGATACTTAGGTTGCTTCCAAATCTTGGCTTATTGCAAATAATCCTGCAATGAACACAGGAGTGCATAGATCTTTACGAATTAGTGTTTTCGTTTTCTTTTGGTAAATATCCAGAAGTGGAAATACTGGGTCATATGGTATTATTAAATTATTTTTAATTTTTTCAGGAAGCTCCATACTGTTTTCCATAGTGGTTGCACAATTTACATTCCCACCAACAGTGTACATGGGTTCCTCTTTCTCCACATCCTTGCCAACACTTATTTCTTTTTATTTGTTTATTATAAAATGTTTTTTTTTAAAGATTTTATTTATTTATTTGAGAGAGAGAGAGAGACAGCATGAGAGGAGAGAAGTCAGCAGAGAAGCTGACTCCCTGCTGAGCAGGGAGCCCGACATGGGACTCGATCCCAGGACTCCAGGATCATGACCTGAGCTGAAGGCAGTCGCTTAACCAACTGAGCCACTGAGGTGCCCCTGTTTGTTTATTTTAAAGGAGGCTCCATGCCCAATGTGGGGGCCTAACTCATGACCCTGAGATTAAGAGTCCCATGCTCTACTGACTAAGATAGCCAGGTGCCCCTCTTGCCTTTTTTATTTTAGCCATTCTGACAGGTGTGAAATGATAGCTCATTGTGGTTCTGATTTGCATTTTCCTGATGACTAGTGATGTTGAGTGTCTTTTCATGCGTCTGTTGGCCATCTGTATGTCTTCTTTGAAAAATGTCTATTCACCTCAGAAAGATCTTATTTCCAAATATGTCCCTCCCTTCAGTAGGACGACTGTTCTCAGACCAGATAATGTCTTTAGAACATAAACACTCTCAAGGAGAGGTAATACAAAAAGTCATTAACACCTTTCTATTACTTAAATCATAAGATTTATTTTCTTCCAGGAAGAATGAATCCAAGTAGCCTGCTTTAAACTCAGGATGCCTAGCATTTCAGAGGGAGGAGGGGAGGGTGGGGTGTATATAGGTAGGACACAAAACACAAAAGAACTAGGAAAATACCAAAGGCAAATCCTTCTCTTTACTCAATAACCCACATCAGATACTTAGATCCATAGATGTGGTATCTTAAACTGCATTATCCTCTACCCATATTCTCTAATGTCTTTCTAATCATTTGATCACCAAGGTTGCTAAGCACCAGGAAAACCTAGGGAATTTTATAAAGGGGGCATTAGTAAGATAATCCTCAATGAACCGAAGTTGAATTTATACACACATAAACACATACACATCCTTCTGCTGCCTTGCTTTCTCTTTTATCTGCAGGCTCAGGGCCTGTGAACCAACAACGCAATGAGATTCCAAGAACACTGTCCATTCAAAGTTATTTGAATTTCTAAAAAGACCAAAAGTGTCAAGAACAGGACCCTGCAATTCTTTTGGTTTAAGATTTCTTAGCTGGAAAAAATCTAGAGCCATGCTTTAGGAGGAAACTAGACATGCCTGTCCTGCCAATATGTTGTCAAAGAGAACATGTATTTCGGCCCAAGCAACCCTGACTTGTTTCTGAAAGGGAGAAAATAGCCTGACCTTGCAAGAATGAGTAGTTCTGTCCTTGGCTGAATTATGTACTGCTAACCCAGGACTATCACTATTCTTTTTCCTTTAGAGATTTCAAAGCAGCCTGACATATTCTGCTTCCCATTACAGGTCAGTAGATATAATAAAAGGTAATAGTACCATCAATCTCCATTTTACCACTAGAAAAAACAAGAAACCTGGAGACTAGCCCCAGTTATGTGAAGGCCAGAATTCCTAGCTCTTTGATTCAATCCATTGCTCGCTAATACCCACATCTGACTCTGAATTCAGACATTTTCAAGGCCAACTACTGTATATTTAACAGAGTAGAATGGGAAATAATTAAAGATATATGATTTTGGGGGCGCCTGAGTGGCTCAGTGGGTTAAAGCCTCTGCCTTCCACTCAGGTCATGATCTCAGGGTCCTGGGATCAAGCCCCGCATTGGGCTCTCTGCTCAGCACAGAGCCTGCTTCCTCCTCTCTCTCTCTCTCTCTGTCTGCCTCTCTGCCTACTTGTGTTCTCTGTCTGTCAAATAAATAAATAAAATCTTTAAAAAAAAAAAGATATATGATTTTGTACTGATTTACATAAGCACCAGGACTTAAGCATTTACAAAGACTATTTTTAAAGCACACAACAAAAGGAAATAAAATGAAACTGAGTTATATAAACACTAAAAGCTCAATACAATGAGATCATTGGCTGATTTCTACCTTTTTCAAAACACTGTGTTCCAGTTCACTTTATAACTTTTTTTATATTTGGCAGGATTTAATGTTTAGTTTTTAAGATTTTCTGTATTTTGAAAAACTTTCAGTGAAAAAATATTTGGATAAAAAGACTATTTTTAGGTGCTCTGGTTTGATTTGCAAGAAGTCATACTGGCTTTTGGCTAAGTAGAACTAGTTCCCAAGTGACAATGGACAAAGAACCCGAGGAACAACTGGTAAACAATTGAAAATGCAAATCATACTGAAGGATAAAGAAATTTCACATAAGGGGCGCCTGGTTGGCTCAGTGGGTTAAGCCTCTGCCTTTGGCTCAGGTCATGATCTCAGGGTCCTGGGATCGAGCCCCACATCGGGCTCTCTGCTGGGCAGGGAGCCTGCTTCCCCCTCTCTCTGCCTACTTGTGATTTCTCTCTCTGTCAAATAAATAAATAAAATCTTTAAAAAAAAAAGAAATTTCACTTAAATCTTACAGAAAACAAATTGACAAAACTCTTAACACATGAGAAAGAAAGTATTGCTAATATTAATTTGAAGTTTGAACTGGGGCTCCCTCATCATTCCTTATGAGATACATTCCAGAGCAAACTCATCTGCAAACAACTCTGACAAACTAAAATATATTTACATGAAAGGAATAAAAAAGATTAAAAACAAAACAAAACTCAACCCGAGCTGCTTGTTTAGGTAATACCATTAGGCAGGCAGAAACAAAGTATGTAATGGCACTTGTTTTTTAAGGGGTTCTTGATAATCTACAGATTAAGATGGGGGAAACACCTTAATATACCTACCCATTAAAAAGACCAGAGTGCAGCAATGAATGACAAACTCTTGGGCAAGGGAGGAAGACATAAGTGAAACTAATCAAACCCATTCTGGGACTGCAGATTTTCTCCAGCCAGAGGGATCATCAACTTGCTCTGCCAACAGCACCATCTATCTATGTCCCAGCTGTCACAATGTGGTTTCTTTTAAGTCATTCATGACAGCACAATTATACAGAAATAGGTATAGTTAAAAAGTAAGCATCTCCCTTTACTCTTCTCTTGAGAAAGCAAATAAAACTATGTAAAGAGGGTAAAGGATGAAATGACTAAGGGTAGGAGAGCTTTCAGATTCAGAAAATGCTGATTTGGGGAGAAAAAGTTTTGGATACATTTTTTTATTTTCTATTTTTGTCAAGTTTGTGGGGAAAGGTGATTAATTTTGTTGGGTTTCCAACAAACTCCAAATACAGTTACGTTCTAAGGCTTTGGGGGTTGGGACTTTAATATGAATTGTCAGGGGACACAATTCAGCCCATAATAATCACAACAGCTTGGAGGGTCGCATTTATCAAGCATTATGTGTTTGTGGTTGACGATAATGATGATGATCTCACACATAGTTCTAGGCTTGCTGTTCTTGTTATACAGAAAGAAATAATATTCCAGAAACACACACACACACACACACACACACACACACACACGTGCACACACGCTATCTGCTGATTACTCAGGTCTGCCAGCCCAGTTTGGCAGAAGCCTCATCTGGCTTCATCCTCACTGAACTCAATTTTGAAATGTGATTTAATCTGTGGGGGCTGACAGGATAAAAGCTGCCAGGAAGGGGATTGGAAAATGGTACAAAAGAAATCTTTGCTAATCCTCACTCCCAGGTACTATGAAGTACTTTGCCTGCCATGCTGTGTCCCAAAGTCCAGGCCTGAAGACTGACTTAGAATCTGGCACACCATTCCGTGAGAGAATATGGGGATGAGAGAAGAAGAAAGGATTTGTAGTCAGTGCATAAAGTTAGTCACTAGCCTTTTTAGCTCAAATAATTTACTGCAAACTTCTGAAGTGGCAGAAAGAGAGGAGATTGCATCTTTATTACCTAGGGTTGCATTCTGACATCACTTAGGTTGCTGGGGCCTTTGTTCATATACAACAATCATCCCTCACACTAACACAGTGCTTTAGAGTTTAGAAAGCCCTTTTGTATGAATGACCTCATCTGATCCTTAGAGCAGTCCTATTAACTAGGAAGAAACCAAGTCAGAGTTAAGGTACTTGGAAGAACTACGGAAGTGACAGATAGATCTTATCTATCTGATCCAGATCTTTTCAGCTATATCCAGCAAGAGACTTCATCAGATGATGCAATGGATTTTACGGGCTTTGATATACTTCTGGTCCAATTTGTGGAGGAAAAGAAAGAAAGGCCTCATTTTCTTAAAATTGCCCAGAGTTCTAAAAACTAGAGATTGGAGTTCAGTCTTTTGCAAAAGACAGAACAGGTAGTCAGGTCCTAACTGGCATAGAAATAGATTTTCTTACTTGGTCACCATTTATTCAGTAGACTCTGGAAACAGTAGAGGAAATAGAAAAGTTTGAGGAGATTGAGAGGATCATCTCTGGACTCTGGGGAAAAATGAAATGCCTAAAAAAGTGAAATGCCACAACTGAAAATAAATTAGCCTGGAAGACAGGAGTAGGAGAAATTTCAAGAAAAGTGCAACAAATCTGAAAACATTAGCAAATTCAGGGGGTTACAGAAATTACACTAATGATAATAGCAATGATAACTATCAATGGCTAACATTTATTGAACATATACAAAATGTCATGCACTGCATACTAAGCGCTTAACATGCATCATTTCATGTTGGTAAGGATAATTTTATCCCATTTTACAGATGAGGAAAGTAAGGAAAGATGAAAAACTTGTTTATTGCAGCCACACTAGTAAGTGGCAGAGCCGGTTTTAAACCCAGGTCTGTCTGGCTTCAGAGTCTGAGTACTTAACCATTTCGCAATCCTGACTCACATTTGTATATAAGATAAACACCATCATTAATAGTCACTAAGTACCTGCATGTGAAGGTTATTCTGATTCAGTTAACTTTTAACAAAGACTCAAAGGAAACCCGAGTGTTGACTGTATGATAACCCAAAAGCAATCTAAAGTGGCCTGTGAAAACATCTGGATAGACAATGCGTACATCCTAGCCGCCATGGAAGATTTCTAGTGTTTTGTAAGTGTAATGGGATGGCAGTATAGTTGAATTAATACATGCATGAGATGTGGGCAGAGAATCATATTATAAAGAGACTAAGCTTTTATTCTGAGGCAAGATGACCTTTTATTCCCCCTCTTTCTGTGAGGAGAAGGTTGTGGGAGGGGAGGGCATTCAGTTTTACATACAGCTACACCTCCCCATCAACAGGAAAGGTAGAAGCAATGTTTACCTTAGTCAATTGACTAATACGTGGAACTTCTTTTTTTTAAGCAGGCTCCATACCCAGCATGGAGCCCAATGCAGGTCTTGAACTCAGGATCCTGATATCAAGACCTGAGCTGAGATCAAGTAGGTTGTTTTACTGACGGAGCCACCCAGACGCCCCTGTGTGGAACTTCTTAAGACTGCTCCCAAATCATAGTAGGAACAAAATACCTGTTTAAACTTGATGTTCTTTCTATCTATAATCAGAAGGAATTCTCCTTTCTGCCTTGCTAACCCAAGACCACCATATTATTCATCTTGAAAAAAAAAGTCACATCAACATATATAGGCACTTATGGAATGCAAAAAGATAAATATGATCATTTCATGTTGTACACCTGAAACATGTCAATTATATCTTACATTTTTAAAAAAGAGTGAGGGCGCCTGGGTGGCTCAGTGGGTTAAAGCCTCTGCCTTCGGCTTAGGTCATGGTCTCAGGGTCCTGGGGAGCCTGCTTCCTCCTTTCTCTCTCTGCCTGCCTCTCTGCCTGCTTGTGATCTCTATCTGTCAAATAAATAAATAAAATCTTTAAAAATAAAAATAAAAAATAAAAAATAAAAAAGAGTGAAAAAATATTGAAAAAATATAAGTATATCCAATTACGAATTCAAATTTTTAACATCCTTCATATTTGGCCTATAGCTATTCTCTGGCCAAGCCAAGAGTAACTAGGACTGGGTGGTGTGAAGGGAAAGAGAGCCCTTGATAAAATGCCCAAAATAGCATAGTTCACATAGCATAATCAAGGCTCGATGATTATCACCTAAAACAGAAAGATGGTGTAGGCAGTATATACACTGTTATAAATAAAAATAAACAAACATAAATGATTTGTAAAAGCAAACAATGCTTACTCTACTTTGCAGTCTATCCTTTCATTAGAAAGAATACATTTGCCACTCTATCCAAGATTATATCTAAACAAAACAGAAATATGAACTATCAGAAAGAGGTCAAAAGAAATTATACAAAAATATTAGTTAAAAGCAAATAACTACTTGTACCCCTGAAACAAATATTATATGTTAATTTAAAAAAAAAGAGCAATAACTATTTTGAAGAAAAGTAAGGTATGTCCCCAATGCAAATATAAGAAAAACATTTTGACAGTATGACATATATTTCCTCAATGAAATAACAGTCCACGTTTATTTCCTCAACTTGGTTAGCCAAGTTTTTGGCCAACAGAGGAAACATGAATAAAGAAGAATATGGTACCTAATGGCTGGCTGTGATGCCTTCATTGGGATTCCTGGTTTCTGAAGCATTTTAGCTTCGTTTGTAAAATGTAAGGTGATGTAGAAACGCTGGGGTTTTGAGCAACAGTCAAGAAAGAATTCCTGAGATGTCTTCAGTGCAAAGAGGTGGTTTTATTCAAGCATGGGGACAGGACCTACAGGCAGAAAGAGCTGTACTAGGCTTGTGATGGATGACTGATTATATGCTTTCAAGTTGGGAGGAGGCTAGGGACAGCATAAGTCCCTAAGGAATTTTGAAGGCAAGGTTTCCAGGACCTTGAAGGGGCTAGGTGTTGTTAGGAAAAGATCATTTATTACTGTATAGAAATCCTCAGTCATGAGACCTTTCGGATGTCTATCAGTGGACCATATGCTTGAAGGCTGGTTGCTAACATGTATCTTGTGGGGTAGAGATAAATAAAGTTTCCAAAGGAATTTTTATGTTAAAGAAGACTTACAGGATCCTGGAGGTTGGGATAATGTGAAGCTAAGATTGCCTTTTGCCTCGAGCATAGGGTCAACATGGAGGCAGCTGAGCTCCCAGAGGATGGTCACTCTACCTATTTCAAGGACTTGTCAATGGGCTGTAGGCAGTAAGGAAACTTAAATTTTTCTTTTGTCTTTATTTCCTGTATCACAAGGCATTTCAAGTGTACACAAATTTGGCAAAAATATGACTCTCTCATACTCCTTTCCTAAATTCACCATTTGTTCAACTGCTTACATTTTGCCACATTCACTTTGTCATTCTGTCTCTCTTACAACTATTTGAGAGTAAGTAGAGGATGCCAGCTCTTTTATTCCTAAAACTTTAGTGCAAACTTCCTAAAGACAAGGGCATTTTCAGGGCACCTAGGTAGCTCAATCAGTTGAGTGTCTGACTTGGTTTTGGCTCAGATCATGATCTCAGGGTCATGAGATCAAGCCCCACATGGGGGCTCTGTGCTCAGTGTGCAGTCTGCTTGAGATTCTCTCCCTCCCTCCCTCCCTTTCTGTCCCTCCCCCAGCTCATGCTGGCTCTCCCCAAAATAAATAAGTAAATAAAATAAAATATTTTTAAAAAATCACAAGGGCATTTTCTTACATAACCATGGTTTTATGATAATAATAAATGCTACTATTTTTTAGCAAATGCCCCAATGGTGCCCTTTATAGAGTTTTTTTTTTCCCTTTTCCCAAATCAAATTCACAATCACACACTGACTATATTTAGATGTCATGCATCTTTAGTCTCTTTTAAGCTGGAATAACTTCTCAGTCAGCCTTTCTTGTGTTTCTTGATGCTGGCATTTTTGAAAAGTATAAGCTATTTTACAGAAGGTCAATTTGAGTTTGTCTGATGTTTCCTCATGAGATTCCATGTATGAGGGAATGTCAATCTATTTACTAAGAACCTACCCCCACCAATTAGTGGACATGGTCTTTGAAGTCATGCAAATGTAAATCAATAACCACTTTCTAGCTGTGTGGCTGGCTAGTTTAAAGCTTTCTATTCTGTAAAATAGTGATTTTAACAGATTTAACTGGTAAGACTGTTGTGAAGATTTAATGAGATAATGCATCTAAAGCAATTTAACACAGTTTTGGGGTGGGTGTAAAACTATCTTATACCTCTCTTGATTTTACCACATTATCTTACACCCAGCAACAATAAAATAAAATTGATTAAGCAGCATCTCTATTTACTTTCCCAAAGAGAAAAAGTACTATACTCTGACATACACACTGTCTGTAGTAATCTAGTCTGGCTAAGGTACTTCAGTGCCAGCCTGAAACTGGCAGCAGCATCTTAGCTGCCTGGATGCTCCTAGAGGCTGCCTCCAGATATCTTGCTGCTGCCTGTCCTAGCCCAGGGAGTACACAAGCACTGGCTAGGGGAAGAATACCAGAAGTACTACACAGAGCACGTTCCCTCCTGCTGAGACTAGGACATGGGCCAGTGGAGTGGAGTGGAAGAGTATGACAAAGGCACTGAACATGAAGACTCCAGGACAGGGCTGCCAATAACATGAACTAGTTTAGGGGACTGATAAGGAGTACTGTGACTAAAAACTGAGTCAGGAGCTCAGGTGCAATCTCTGTCCTTCCTGCCAATCCAAAGAAAGAAGAGGGAATACCCAAATCAAGCAATTTTCTTAAAGTCAAATTGAGAGTTTATTTTAATATTCAGCAACAACACTGAAAAAAATGAGGAAGTCCACAATTCATTTCCATAAATCCCTTGCGCCTCCAAGGGGGCAAGGGAGCTGGTGTGTACAGCATTTTCAATCTACTGTTTTAGTATGATAATCTCATCCTCCATACCTTCTCTTAGAAAACACCAATAAAATTATTTTATTTATGCTAATTCAGTACTGTATGCCACAGGTTAAAACAAAACAAAACCAAAAAGGATTATAACAACTGTACCAATTCTAAGTATAGAAGTACAAACTCACTTTGGAGATTTGGAATCTAATTTAATTTGGGTTTTTCTATGTTATTAACTCCAATGTTCCAGCATTTTTCTGTTTTTCCCCTTTCCGCCAATTAGAACTTCAAATGAAAGTCAAATGATCCCTGAGGGTAAAGAAAATAAAATGAAACAAACAAGAAAATTCCTGTGTCCCACATTTCAAACTGTGAGAAGGGGCCTCCAGCAAGGCAAATAGAAAATTATACTCTCATCACTGTGCTGAATGAGAGTTTACATCTATACTCTGACAAAGGGAAAAGAAAATTCTAATGCAAAGCCTTTATTTTACCTTCATTAATAAAAAGTAAAAATTCTATAATGTGAGCATTAAGAAAGAACTTCCAATAATTCTGTCATTTATAGGACAGAGACCCCAAGTCTGAGTCAGCCTTCAAGAAATACTTAGATTAAAAATAAAACTGCTTAAAAATGGGACTTCTCAACTAGAGCTTAAATCTAAACATATGACATTGAAGATGCTATATATACCCTGTAAGTCATTAGTAGCCTCTTTTCCTTAGGACATAATGACTCTATTGGAAATTTCAAAGAAATCACATATACTTTTGCAATCACCTTTGAGGAGAAAAACACTTCTCATCTCATCTACTCCATCACTCATGAGATGTCAGTATTATGTTTAAAAGCTCACTATATTTAAAACATTTTGAAGGTTAGGTTTAGAAAGGAATATGTAAATGCATGTAAATTCTGCCATTTTATACTGTTTCCCTCTCCCTATATAGGAAAATCAGGAAGTGAGCTCTCTCTATTATTACCCATGGAACCCAAAGAAGTATTATGGGGGGAAAATTATTGGTATGAGAATCAGACAATTTGGATTTAGATCTAGCTCAGTTATTAGCTGTGTGATCTTAGGAAAGTCATTCAAGTTTTTTGAAGTCGTGGTTTCTAAATCTAGACAATGAAAAAATAATACCTATCTCATAGGACTGTTGTAAAGACTAAATAAGATGGCACACATGCAAGCATCCACCACCGTGTCTAGCGTGAAACAGACTCTCAATAAATATTAGTTTCTCTTTCTATCCTGTCACACACATCCTGTCCTCTGACAATAATAAGGAGTTCTGCAAAACACTTGAACTACCAGCTCTGTTTTCTTCAAAACAGGCCCTTGGCTCTTAATAGTGACAAACAGTCATGTGAAAGACTCCTGGGGCCTGACAATGTCCTAGAGAAACAAAAAATTTCTTGTATTGGGGAACAGCACCAACTGCTTCAGGCTATGACAAGCCCCAAACAGTAAATCAGCTCCAGCATGTTTTTACAGTGTTACTTAACATCCTGAGAGCTTTGTGCTCTTTCAAAAGTCTTTCTCTCCCTGCAAGGATCAGGCATTCTATTTGCCCTGTTTTCCCTTCCTAACAGGGGTCTTTATTCAACAAGACCACCCATTGGATTCGAATACTAGGAGTCAGAAAAGGCCAGGTTCAACCACGTAGAAACTGGCAAAATTTTGGGACTAAACAGTAAGCCCTTCTTAACCTTTTAGAATCTAGACTTCTGTGTGCTTTCTGTTCTTGGATATAGCAGACTTGCAGATGCACTGGTTCAAACACGTCTGTGTATTTCTCTCAACTACATTAACACAGAACTCTTACCATGTAGAAAACTTCTTATGGAAGTCTAGAATCTTAAACTCTGACTACAATCTAAAAAGCAACGCTTTCTAACTTCTCCCACTTCATGGTATAGACTGACCTCAACACACGACACCTCTATGCGAAAGGGACTTGAAAGTATTGATGGCTACAAAGGGCTAGAGGATAAGCAGCACTGACAGAAAAAGAATAAAGAACAAAGATTAAACCGATTTGCCACGTGACTCAGAGACTTTTACCACATAAAGGTAATTGTTTCGACTCCAAGCAGCTCTAGGTCAATGTTCACAGTCCTTCACAGGGCTGACCACCCCTACTGAACCTAAGGGAGAAAGGGAATGTCAGAAAGCAACAAACATTTGATTTGGAACAGCAGGTCCTCCATGGAGGATCATTAAACACTAAATCAGCAAATTAGGTATCAAATACTTAATTGAGTGTATTATACTGGCCAGGTATATAATTCGAAATACTGAGGGTTCAGTGGCAAACAAACCAAGAGTTCTTACCCTTAAGAAGCTCACATTTTAAACACAAAAAAGACGACAAATTAAAACAATTTAAAAGGCAATTTCAGTAGGTCATAAAGATCAGTTATTTTTTATCTGCAGTGAAGATGTAGAACAAAACTTTTGGCATAATGAATAAACTTTAGTCACCTTGCAGGTAGTTTATTCAAAGAGTTAAAGAATATTAAATAAATTACAGATAGAGGTTGACCCAGTTTCAAAATTCAATTCCTACATTATTGTCTCCTTCCTATGGACTTAGCGTCATTGCCTCTGTCATTTGGTAGCACATACAAAAGCAAGAAGAGATCATTCAGAGGAAGATAATGAAGACTGGGACAGTATAAAATTACAAACACAAGGCAAGAAATCTGAAGATGTGGGATCTACTTCCACTTCTATCATATAATATTCACATGAACTTGTGTAATTTACTTAAACTCCTAGAGTCTGACTTTCTTCATCTATTCTATCTCACTTTGTAGGGCTTTTTAGAATTTAAATGAGACATTATAAAAGAACCTGAAAATATTTAAAACATTGGACAATTACTAACTATTACTGCTGAATCAAAATATTTATAGGAAGACTCTGATCAGAAATGAGACAGGAATAATTACATTTGGGAACAATACCAATTCCTGCTTCTATATTAGCTGTTTTGAAATCTTCACTCCCATTCTGTTATTCCAAAGGGCTCACCCTGTGGAGGAAATGGGTCCTAAAAAAGATGTCAGGGCTCAGACAGCCCTTCTTAGTGATTTCTCCCTCCTCTGAGACAAGATAACAAAAATTACTTTCTTAAAGGTATTTCATTTCCTGGCATCCTAACCCATGATTAAATATCCTTACTTTATGAGTTATTCTTGCTGATTATTAACAATTACAAGATAGGAAGTAAATATGAAGTTACCTCTCTTAGATGTTAAAATACGGGCCATCAAGGACTTTGATAATCTCTTTTTTCCTTGGAAAACTAGTCTTTCATTTTCCTTGGGTATCTCTATAGCCACCAGCTTAAATTCAGTTGCCCATGATGCAGAAGGTTCAAAAAGAGAACCAAGGAGGCTGGGGCAATACAGGGACAGACTGAGGAGTGGTGGGACTGAAGTGGCAAATACAAGTAGCATTTAAAGGGATAATCAGCCTGGGTGGCTCAGCTGGTTAAGGGTCTGCCTTCGGCTCAGGTCATGATCCCAGGGTCCTGGGATCAAGTTCCACATTGGGGTCCTTGCTCAGCAGGGATCCTGCTTCTCCCTCTGCCTGCTGCTCCCCTGCTTGTGCTCTCCCTCTCTCTGCCAAATAAATAAATAAAATCCAAAAAAGGGGGGAGGATAATCATTTCTCAGCTCTAGCCTGTTATTTGTAGATAAGTGGGCCTAGTGTCGATGGATCTATTATTTCAAAAGATTCCAAAAACTACATTTTTGGGGCGCCTGGGTGGCTCAGTGGGTTAAAGCCTCTGCCTTCGGCTCAGGTCATGATCCCAGGGTTCTGGGATCGAGCCCCGCATCAGGCTCTCTGCTCAGCGGGGAGCCTGCTTCCTCCTCTCTCTCTGCCTGCCTCTCTGCCTCCTTGTGATCTCCATCTGTCAAATAAATAAATAAAATCTTTAAAAAAAAAAAAAAACAAAACCATTACATTTTTGTGTGATACCCCTGAAATTTTATTTGCAAAGTGCCCAGTCACCTAGAGCTTACTATAAATTCATAGTACAGATTTCTTCTGCCAGTGAAGAGGTAGACCATTTATTTAAAATGTAGTTATTAGTGTTGATAAATAACTTACCAATATTCTGATTTGAGGAAGTAAATATTAAGCAAGGTCTTGCAAACTAGAGATAAGAAAGAGGATATTTCAGGCTGGGCAATCATTATGTCCAAAAACAATGAGGTAGAAATATGCCTGGCTTGCTGGGAGAAGGAAGGAGAATGTACAGGCTAGTTTGGCTGAAGAATTCTTTTAGAGAAGGAATAGGACACAGATTGGAAAAAACTGTGAAAGACACTGAATTCTAGAGTAAAGGGCTAAGATTTTTATGGATAATCTTTAAAAGAGAAAATCTATAGATAATGAGGAGCCATTATGAGGAGGAGGATCACTTGCCAAAAGTTATATGTTGCCGTTCTTCCCCTCTTTTTCAAAATAGAGGATAAGGCTGGATGCTGACTCATGAAACATGCGAGTTCTGGAAAATTCCCAATTGAATACCAATTTAACCAACCACACTATAAGTCAACTGCCTTGGCATTGTGGTGGTCAAAACTTGCAAAAAAAAAAAAAAAAAAGTAAATGGTCTCTAAAGGGCTATTTCTTTCTGATCAATAAAAACTTTTAGAATTTAAAACTCAAAGAGAAGGTTACTGGACAGTTTGGCACACTGTCAGTTAATCAGCAAACAGAGCTTTCATCAGACTGCCTATCAGCGATGAGGCTGGTCTCATAAAAGTCTTCCACTGGGAGCAAGCCCAGAATGCACTACTATCTATATTCAAAATGTAGACACATGCCTCTAGCAGCTCTTATTTCATCCTCAAAACCATTTCTGTTTTCTTCTGCAACAGATGATTCTGGGGCTTTTAGTCCAGGGGATACTCTCAGTAAAATTCCTGGAGACAAACAGCCAGAAGAACAGAGCTACTGACTCTCACTAAGAGCTGGGATACTAAAATACCAAATGTACTGGGGCTCCTAGGTGGCTTAGTCAGTTAAGCCTCTTTGACTCTTGATATCAGCTCAGGTCCTGATCTCAGGGTCATGGGATTGAGCCCTACATCTAGCTCTGCGCTCAGCAGGGAGTCTGCCTCAGATTCTCTCCGTCTGCTCCCCACTCTCTAAAATAAATGAATAAATAAATCTTTAAAATACCAGATTTATTAAATGCACTTTGTTCTTTCAGACAAAAAATATCCTATAAGGCACAGTTGGGAAAGGCCATATCCACAATGATAAGGAACTTAAACTTTATTATGAAGGTAGTGTAGGAAACATAATGATTTCTGGCCAGGTAAATATCATGATCAGAGCAGATTTTAAGGAATGCTAACCTGGTGGCAATGTTCAGGATGGCCAAGGGGGGAAAGAGACGAAAAGTGGGAGACCAATTTAAGCAAATGCACGGAGTTGGGAATAAGCCTGGTAGGTCTATAGGAGGGTGAAGAGGACACTGGGCTTCTCAGGGTCTAGGAAACCATCAAGAAGTCCTGTTACTCTATCAGGTATGTGCCTTTTTCTTACATACATACAAACTTTCATACACATGCATGTGGGTATTCCACACACAGTGTCTGCCTCTGTCCATCAGTACTCTTCTCTTCTCCTACCCAGAAAACTTCTACGTACACAGACAGCCAGTAAATACTACCCTAATGTAAGCTCTATGTGACCTGTCAGTTACAGTGCTTAGTACCATTAAGCAACTTCCTTACATCAATAAACTGAAAATCCTAAGGAGAATCTGTTTCACCCCAAAACTACTATCTCTGCCTGAGCAGAGCCCATCACACCAAATCATGTCACAAATACCTGGTTAGACTGTGAATGGTAAGCAACCCTTGTCCAGCATTCCCTCTGATCTAATGAGCTGGGCCAGTGGGTAAGACTGAGAAGCTGGCAATGATTTACTAGTCATACAGCAAGGACTGTTGGGAAAGTAGCTTATCTTAGGTCAATTTGCAGGGTAGGCCCAGCAACAACAGACATTTTTTGCTATAGCAAAAAGTAAGCTATGCTAGGTAGAGCACAGAGAACGTTTATAGTCAAATAGCTGAGATGGATGTTTTAAAATTAGCAAACATGTTACCTCTGAATAGAACTGGAAAAAAAAATACAAACTACTAAAAAAAAAAAGATTATAAACACATAAAATTAAGTGGTACCCAATGGAAACAAACTGTTAATCTAGCTATGATATGTGTGTATGTATGTATGTATATGTGTGCACCTACACTCAAGCATACCATATATAAAGACTTACATTACAGAAATGAAAAATGACTATTTAACATCTAAAGGTTTTCATCAGTCTTTTTTTTTTTTAAGATTTATTTACTTAAAAAAAAAAAGATTTATTTACTTATTTGGGGGTTGGGGCTGCGGGAGTAGAAAGAAACCCCAAGCAGATTCCATGCTGAGCGCAGAGGCAGATGCCAAACTCGATTCTGTAACCTGGAGATTATGACCTGAGTGAAATCAGGAGTCAGACGCCTAGATGACAGAGCCACGTGGGCACCTCTTTCATCAGTCTTTTAAAAATTACCCTCTGGGGCGCCTGGGTGGCTCAGTGGGTTAAGCCTCTGCCTTCAGCTGAGGGCATGGTCTCAGGGTCCTGGATCAAGCCCCGCATTGAGCCCCGCTTTGGTCTCTCTGCTCAGCAGGGAGTCTGTTCCCCCCCGCCCCCGCCTGCCTGCCCCTCTGCCTGCTTGTGATCTCTCTCTCTCTGTGTCAAATAAATAAATAAAATCTTTAAAAAAAATTATCCTCTAATGCTGAAAAAATCAAAATTAAAAAAAAATTGATGCTCATGGGGCATATGGGTGGCTCAGTCAGTTAAGCATTTGCCTTCAGCTTAGCTTAGGTCAAGATCTCAGGGTCCTGGGATTAAGCCCCACATGTGGCTCTCTGCTCAGTGGGGAGTCTTCTTCTCTCTCTTCCTCTCCCTCTGTACTCTCTCACTCTCTCAAATAAATAGATAAATGATCTTTAATTAAAAAAAATTAAAAATTTGATGTTCATACAATTTTTCTAGGAGCTCACATATTATTTAACATGAATCACACATTTATTTCAAAAATTATATTTAATTTTAATAAATTCTATTTAGATTTAATATTTATACATCACCACGTAATCTAGAACCTAAAATACAAACCCTAACAAAATTTAGCACAAGCAAGGGAAGTGTTATACACAAGTAAGGATTTAAATATAAATTTAAACTCAGAGCAAGCCATTAGCCCAGATTCTAACGATCATATAGAAATAGCATTAGCACTATTACCATTTTGTACAACTCTTAATTTACTACTGTATTGTATATATTTGTTTTCTTTATACATTTCCTAAACCAAGACTGTGTTTGTTTATAGTTGTATCTCTAGCATCTAGAATTGTGCCTGGAACATAGTAAGCAATTCTTTTTTTTGTTTTGTTTTTTTAAAGAGTTTATTTATTTATTTGACAGAGAGAGCAAGAGAGCACAAGCAGGGAGAACAGCAGAGAAAGAGGGAGAAGCAGACTCCCCGCTGAGCAGGGATCCCCATGGAGGGCTCGATCCCAGGACCCTGGGATCATGACCTGAGCCGAAGGCAGATGCCTAACCATTTGAGCCACCCAGGCACCCCCACAGTAGGCAATTCTAAATGATAAATGAGTGGCCAGTGGGAAGGATGTAAGAATGGAAAAAACTAAGTGATATTTTGAATTCTGTCAGTCTTTATTTATGTCCTACAACAATTTCACAGAAGACAGGTAGAATACATGTATCTGCAAAATTTTAATTGTTTAGAATGTTTATAGATAATAGAAGAGTCCATTTCTATCTACACTTACTGATTTCAGGAAACATGTACAAAGATAGCAACCTTTTCCTAATCTTTTACCAGCTGTGAAACAAAATTATTCTAATAATTTTGTAGTATAAAGATGTATGTAGTATAAAGATGAATCAATTCTTAAAAATGCTCAATTGATCTACTCAATGGATTACAGAATTCAATTAAAAGTTGAAAGTAAAGAATACTACTATATACAAAGTTTTTAAGGTGTGACTCTGTTCTATATACAGTTTCCATCCATAATAAGGTCACGGTAGAATAGAAGAGATGTATGTACACAATGAACTACAATTCAGAATAAAATTCCATTGATATAATAGAAAAGGTTTAGGCCAGGTATTATAAATGTATATACAAAAGAGACATTAAGCATCACTGGAAGAATTAAAGAGATTCATGAAGGAAACGGCATCTCAACTAGGATTTATTTTTTCACCATAATGCATAATGTTTATTGAAACCCAGTTCCAATAAATATGACTTGCCCTTTCTTAGTCAAAGCATAAGAAACAAAGATGACAGGAATTACAAACAGAAATGAAAAATGGGGAATAAGGCCCTGGCAAGCAATGAACCTTTTCCCAATTCAATCTGAGACTACTGGATTCTGGAAGATACTTTTAGATGTGTACACTTGTTTCAAAATACCATTAGTTCTCATTCTGACCTGAAGGATTTACAGAGTGAGACAGTATGGGTCATGCTGGACCACTGAAAGTCTCTGCTATTTTTTTTCTTGTTTATATACATGAGATTCACTAAGATTCCACTAAAATGGCAGTACCATGAATTAAGTGTCACAACCTTCCTTGGTTTTGAAATACAACAATGTCCCTATTCTCCTTCCAAAAAAATGAGCTATAGTTAAAAAAAAAAGCAGTCAACACTCATACTAAATATTTGCAAAACTGTCTACTAAAAAAATAGGAAGGTGTAGGATAAGAGTAACAGCAAAAGTAACTGGTAATTTGCCTTTAGAAGTTTACACACACATTTTAGCCTTTGTTCCACACATATGCCTTCAAGAGAAGAGGGACTACATACATATTATTTATTATTGTTATTCCTTACTTATTTATTAGTTAGTATTATTTTGATATGCTTTATGCACTATATGATTTATCTTCTAAGAGTGAAATTAAGAAGTGTTGCAGGACCTGAATGTTTATAGCAGCAATGTCCACAATAGTCCAACTATGGAAAGAACCTAGATGTCCATCAACAGATGAATGGATAAAGAAGATGTGGTATATATATACAACGGAATACTATGCAGCCATCAAAAGAAATGAAATCTTGCCATTTGAGATGACGTGGATGGAACTAGAAGGTATTATGCTTAGTGAAATAAGTCAATCAGAGAAAGACAATTATCATACGGTCTTCCTGATAATTTTGTAGTATACAGATGTATGTAGTATAAAGATGAATCAATTCTTAAAAATGCTCAATTGATCTTTTAGATATAATTTCCTGATATGAGAAAGTTGAGAGGCAACATGGGGGCGTTAGGGGGTAGGAAAAGAATAAATGAAACAAGATGGGACTGGGAGGGAGACAAACCATAAGAGACTCTTAATCTCACAAAACAAACTGAGGGTTGCTGGGGGGAGGTGGGTAGGGAAAGGGTGATTGAGTTATGGTCATTGGGGAAGGTGCTGTGAAGTGTGTAAACCTGGCGATTCACAGACCTGTACCCCTGTGGCTAATAATACATTATATGTTAATTAAAAAAATAAAAAAGAAAAGAAGTGTTGCAGGGAAGGAAAAAATGAAACAAGATGGGATCCAGATGGAGACAAACCATAAGAGACTCTCAATCTCAGGAAACAAACTAAGGGTTGCTGTCTTACACACAGTGCAACGCTTTACTGCCTTTGCTTTTTAAAAAAGAAACGAAAGGCTAGAATTGGGTCATATATCCAATGTGAAATATAGGGTATTTCAATTAAGATTTAAGTTGACTTTTTAAAGTGTTGTTCAAGTTAAATGCTACCCTATATCAATTGCTTCCAGCAGCTGAATGAGTTTGTAAAGTTAGAGGGCATTTCAACTAGGATTTTTACAGAAAGAAATAGAGGAAGGGGTAGTTCTGAGTAGAGGAACAGTACAAGTACAAAAACAGTACAAAGAGTATATACATGAAGTTCAAAAGTCTAGTCTGATGGAAGGAGTGTCAGGATGGGATACAGTCAAGGTAAGATTTCGTAATAAAGCATTAGGATTCCAGGTGATAGAAGCCATTCAAAAAGAGTTAAATGGTCAGATTTATTTCAGGAAGCAGTATGAAACACTAGAAAAGCAAAAGATTAGAGGCCAGAAGAGGACCTGACCTAGGACAGTGACCAAGGGAATGAATGATAGATGGGTATGCAAAGTAATACAGACATATAGGACCAGGTAACCAATTGGACAGGAAGTAAGGAAGAGAAAAGTAATGAAGATCACTGGTATTTTTAGCCTGGGTTAAAAGTATGATGGCGATGGTATTGACTCAAACAGGAAATAAGAGAAAGAAATATGTCTGAAAGAACAGTAATACATTCCTATGTAGAAATGTCTCTATTCAAAAGTTAATAATATTGGGGCACCTGGGTGGCTCAGTTGGCTAAGCGTCTGCCTTCGGCTCAGGTCATGATCCTAGGGTCCTGGGATCAAGCCCCACATCAGGCTCCCTGCTCAGCAGGGAGTCTGCTTCTCCCTCTCCCTCTGCTCCTCCTCCCTGCTCATTCTCTCTCTCTCAAATAATAAAATCTTCTTTAAAAAGTTAGTAATATTAATAACCTGCACCCCAAATTGGTTTTGGATGCTTGGTATATTCTCTAGTACTAGGGAACATTTAAGAACAAAAAGTTATTAACACTGAAAATGTTTAGGTGATACATAATAAATGACAATGTGTCCACTGCTCTTTGTAAAGTCTTAAGTATTTTTGATAAGAGACTTCATCATTAACTATCTAGTAAGCATCCACTAGAAATGTTTAGTTGAGTATGAAATGCACTAACCAGAACAGACCGAAATTTTCATTTCATGTTTTTATCTTTCGACTAGAAAAATCTCAAACACATTACAATAATCCTTATAATTTTGAAAAGAGCAACTGTGGACTTAGAGTCATCTAGAAAAGATGAAGAAACGGTTTTTAAAATTCATCCCTACTTTTGCTTTTAATTCTATGTGAAACACCTCTCTAACTTTTTAAAGACCACGACCTAAATCTGTAAGTTAGGGTAATAGTATTTCCCTGTCCACTTCAGAGAATTATGAGAATTATGAGACAACGTTCTTGTAGCTCTCTGAACAGCACAAATGAAAGGCCTTAATTATCAATGATCAGTGGAATTATTCTGATGTCATTTTTCCTACCTCAGGTTTACCTAAAGTCTGTGACTGGAAGAGGCTACAAAATTAAAAAAACAAAAACAAAAAACAAACAAAACAAAACTTTAGATAGAAGTCTTTACTTGTCTAATCTAGGTATAGACCAGTTAAAATTATTATGGAGCCTATGCACAGCATTTAAAAGACTACTACTTAGATAAGATATACATAGAAATAATGGCTACCATCTAAAGAACAGTAAATCACTTAGAAAAGAAAACTGGGGCACCTGGGTGGCTCAGTGGGTTAAGCCTATGCCTTCGGCTGAGGTCATGGTCTCAGGGTCCCGGATCAAGCCCCCCATTGAGCCCCACACATCAGGCTCTCTGCTCAGCGGGGAGCCTGCTTCCTCCTCTCCCTCTGCCTGCCTCTCTGCCTACTTGTGATCTCTCTCACTGTCAAATAAATAAATAAAATCTTTAAAAAAAAAAAAAAGAAAAAGAAAAGAAAACTGATGGTGGCATATTTTACCTAATTACAAAAAGATCAAATGAACCTTTTCGAGAGGTCATAAAAGTGAACATTTTATTTTTTTTCTTAATTTTTTAAATTAACATATAATGTATTATTTGCCCCAGGGGTACAGGTCTGTGAATCAACAGGCTTACACATAAAAATGAACATTTTAATAATGAATTAGAAAGTCACTGCTGAAGTCATCTGTTTTCCTGACTTAGGACAATAGAAGTTGTGTTTAAAGCTGATCCCATAAAGAAAAACAAAACAAGACCAATCCAGAAACCATTCTACGTTTTAAAATGTGCTTCACTCAGGAGAGAATAGAGGTATTTAAAGATTTTATTTATTTATTTGACAGAGAGCACAAGTAGGCAGAGAGGCAGGCAGAGAGAGAGAGGAAGGGAAGCAGGCTCCCCACTGAGCAGAGAGCTGGATGTGGGGCTCAATCCCAGGACCCGGGGATCATGACCTAAGCCGAAGGTAGAGGCTTTAACCCACTGAGTCGCCCAGGCGCCCCGAGAATAGAGGTATTTAATTAAGTTTTTAAATGCCCAAATTTCAGTAGCCAATCAGACTGAATACTTTGAGTGCAATGTGTCCATTCATGAATAATCAATATATAGGAATGGCTTCATAAAAACTAAAAAGCTCTTTGTCTCCAGGACCCAGGGATATTTTCTATTATTCCTAGTTCTCTGACCAACCTTTCACAGATGCTGGATCCCTTAAGAGTTTGGGTGTCAATCCACAAAACTCTATAACCTAAAAAAATTTTTCCTTTCTCCCTTTGAGCAAAACTTCTGCTAAGAACTTCACATACGAATTGAAAAAAAAAAAGTTTAATCTGAAACAAATCAAATCTCTAGACTTAATTTTCATTTTACAGGGAACACAGGAAGAAAAAAATAAGTTAAATGACACACAAGGAAGAGAAGATATCCAGAAAGTGAGCCGTTCTATAAGAACGCTGGTTTAGACTCTTGGAGGGGCGATAAAAACGGGAAAAAAAAGAAGAGAGAGAGAGAGAGAAGAAAAACAAAAGAAAATAAAAAGAAGAAAGGAGAAGGAAAGAAAAGGTGGTAGTAATGCATTAGATAAAAAATTAGCAAACCTCATCCCATGGGCCAAATGTGGCTTGCCCCTGGTTTTTCTTTTCTTTTTATTAAAGTGTTACTGGAAGACAGGTTGATTCCTTTTCATGTTGTCTATGGCTGCATTTGCACTGCAATGGCACAGCTGAATAGTTGTGACAGAGACAAAATGGCCCACCAAAGCCTAAAATATTTATTATCCAGGTCTTCACAGAAAAAAAAAAAAAAATTCAACCCCTGCTCTAGATGAACAGAGATGGAAGGGACACAACACAATACAATATGAGAAAATTTATTTGATCCTGGTTCAAGTAGTAGTAAGGTATATACATGTTCAGAACTGGAAAAAAAAGTTTTTGTTCCGTTCTTCAGCATCACAAATCACAAATTCACACAAACTTTTGGAATTTTGTCTTTTTTTTTTTAAAGGGTTGTACATCCAATTTTTAACCTCTGATCTAGTGATAAATTATGTAAAATTAGTGGGTCAGGTTAATTTTGAGGCCGACTAAGTATATAGATTTAAATGACACTTTTCAAGCTACCAGAAAAGGGAAATTAGACCCTTCACTTATACTATACACAAATTCCTAATGGGTTACAAACTTAATGTTAATGTCAAAACATAAACAAAAATAAAAACAAAAATAGGAGAATTTTTGGAGGAGATCTAACAGAAATCAGGTAATCTAAAAAGAACGACCTATCTGAATATATAGAAATTTGAAATATTTCTAAAGAAAAAAATCACATTAACAAAGTAAAAAAGAACATTCTAAAAAGAATGACCTATCTGAATATATAGAAATTTGAAATATTTCTAAAGAAAAAAATCACATTAACAAAGTAAAAAAGAACTGATTTAAAATTTCTAATACAAAAGCTCCTCTATATTGATAAAGAAATCATAAGAAATCCAATAGAAAAAAACAGGCACAGGGGTACCTGGCTGGCTCAGTCCTAAGAACATGAGACTCTTGATCTCGAGGTCATGAGTTCAAGCCCCCCAGTGGCTGTAAAATTTATTTAAAAATAAAATCTAAGGAAAAAAAAAGAAAAAGAAAAACCAGGCACAGAATGCACACAGGCAGTGTGTGATTTAGATTTAGAGGGAATCTAAATGCCTAATAGACATTTGGAACAACAGACTCAACCTCACTAGTGAGGAAGGAAATGCTGAATAAAGCAATAATGGGGTATCTTTTATTAAATTCCAGGATAAGAAAAATTAAAGAGTGATAACATTCAGGGATGGTAAAGATGTAGGAATGGACTGATCTTACTTACTGCTGGGAGAGGTGTGAATTCTTAAAACCTTTTGAAAAGTAATTAAGCAATAACTGTTAAGAGTTAAAGTTAAAATACAGGACTTCCAGGGAAGATGGGAGAGTAGAAAGATCCTGGGTTCACCTTGTCTGATGGAAATAATTAGGTTAACACCCACATCTGTGTAAATAACTCAGAAAACAACCAGAAGACTAGCAGAACAAACTCTCCACAGCTAAATGTGGACAAGGGGCCACATAAAGGAGGACAGGAAAACTGGAGATGCTGTAGGGAGCCAAACAGACCCAAGACTGTCCAGGGGAGGAAGGGAGGCGGAGAGGGAAGAGCACACCCTGAGTCAGGCATCCCAGGCACAGAGGACGAAATGGAAAACGAATCCCCATAACATTTGCCTATGAAAACCAGAGGAGCAGGCCTACAATGAGTGGCGCTTAGCATCTGGAACTTCACAAATCAGAGGATTCTGCTCTGGGAGAGGCTGAGGGCAATAGGAAACTGTGTCCCCACACTTAAAGAGACAGCACAACAAATAGCCCCACTGCCATACAGCACTGAAGTGGCAGTTTGAAAAAATGCAAGGGGTATACAGGAAGATTTATTTACGAATCTGAGTGTATGCTGGAGGGGCGGGATATTTGGAAGACTTATCCAAGAGCAAAGGAGTTGGGGGGAATCATTTCCCTCCCTCAACCCTCAGCTAGATACACTAAATACATGGACACCGGTGCAGAGCCAACACTCTCTACTAGCATTCCACCCTCTCAGGCTTCCGCAGATCTGACCCTCCAACCCACCTGGCCTCAGCAGGAGTTTTCCCAGTGGATGAAGGTCCCCTCTCACAGCATACCAGCAGGAAACTTGCTGGCACTGTTCCATACTCCACCCCTCCACATTCTCCTGTGGACTGCTGCCCTCCAACATGAGTGTTGCAGGAGTCAATCCAAAGTGGGGCCATAGACTGGAAGTGGGCAGGCAGTCCTGACAGGAACCAGTATCACCCCAAAGTGACTCCTGCCCAGGGGAGAAGGGAAGATAACCACACACACCAGTCTAACTGCAGTGCCAGCAGAAGGCTGCAGGCAGACACCTGGTCTTACTTCAGGCCTGCCCACCAATGAAAGCTTCTAAGGGCACGATAACAGGGAAAGCGCCCTGCAGTTCAGTGCTACCAGAGCTCTAGCAATTGCCTGGTCTGACTCAACTCCAGCCCAAGGCAGCCCCAGACTGGCCCACTAACAATACAGGGACCAAACCTTGCCCACCACAATAGGCAAAAAGAGCCACTGCAGATGACTGGACAGCTACGACAGAAGGGCACACACAACACACATAGGAGACACCCCTGAAGCAATAGCAACAGGTTCTGGTGAACAGGGGACAGCGCACTGCAGGGCACTACAGGACCTAGTCTTCAAAAGGCCACTACCTTCAAGAGAAGGAGACATAGCTGGCTTTCCTAGCATACAGAAACAAACACAGAGGTAGACAAATTGAGGAGACAAAGAAATATGTCCCAAACAAAAGAAAAGGACAAAATCACAGCAAGAGAACTAAAGGAAACAGAGACAATTAATATCCCTGATAGAGAATTTAAAGGAATGATTATAAAGATACTCACTGATCTGGAGAAAAGAGTGGAGGACCTCAGTGAGACCCTCAAAAAAATGACAGAAGGAGTAAAAAAGAACCAATCAGAGATGAAGAACTCAATAAATGAGATTAAAAATACACTAGATAAAGCATGAGGCCTACTTAAAAAAACAAAACACTAGATATAATGAGCAGTAGAACAGAGGAAGCAGAAGAACAGATCAGTGACCTAAATGACAGACTATTGGAAAGCACAATATATAAATCAGTATATAAACATATAAGCAACATATAAATCAAATCAACATGTTGTATACCTTAAATTTACATGTTATATGTTAAATATATTTCAATTTTAAAAGTTCACTATGTCTTTTATAATATTAACTCTAAGTATACTTAATAAAGTAAAATTAATTTTGTAACTTTATTACAAAATTGGAACAATGAAAATATCTTCCCCTATCTTAAACCAAATTAAATATATACTGCCAGCTAGTGAAAATGCCCTTGCCTCATAAGAATTATTCTTAGTTATACATGCAAAATTATTTTTATTCTCCAAAAGGTAAAAAGGATCTTCACTCCTTACTCAGTAAACAGATGTTCAATTTTCTGGCTTTGGATCTTTTAGCTTCCTTACTCCTTCCCTGGATAAATGTGAACAAACCAGTCACTGTGACAATCAACTCTCTGCAGATTACTCTCAGATGAATAATTTTTGGCCCAACATATCTCTGGAGCACAGTTCCTGTATTTTCAGCTATATGCTAGATGTTGCCATAAGCCACCCTGTTAGTGCTTTGAATCTAATAAATATGTCCCCCTCAAATGAACTTTCATGCCATATAATCCTAGGTTGAAATCCTGGTTCCACCACTTTACTAACTATGAGAAAATGGATAAATTACTTAAAATCTCTGAGCCTATTTTCTTCTCTGTAAAATGCAGAAAAGAATAGTTCCTTTAGCAAAAGCTTATTATGTCTAAATAAGGTGATGCATGTAAAAATATATGAGCACAGTGACTCACACACAGAAATCATTCAAAATGCATTAGCCATTTTGTCTCTCAAATTTGCTCCTTACTCTGTTTTCTATTTCTCCAAAGAGTATCACTGTCTTTCCAGTCATCAACCTCAAACTCCCTTGGCCCTCTTTGACATTTTCCTTTTCCTTATGGCTAACATCCAATTAGTTGCCAAATATTTCATTTCTGCCCAAACAAATCCAACTGAAATCAATACTCACCTATGGAAAAACCACTACCTTTGTAGGCATAGTGCTAATGTGTATGGGGATACAATGAAGAGTAAGGCTTAGAACCTGCCTTTAAAGAATGGGCTGAGAGCCAGGGGTATGGGGCCAGGTTAGCAGAACTATAACCAGTGAACAAAGGGGTATGAATTCTAGTTCTTCCATGTACTATGAAGCCTTGGAAAATTTATTTCAGAAATTCATTTAGCCAGTTTCACTTTGTTCAACTATAAAATGGGAGTTAAAATGCTTATCTCATAGGATTATATCCAGAATTAACAGAGATGACATCAACAAAGGGCTCTAGCCAAAGGCTGATATATTATGCACGGGCTTTTTAAAAATTTTCTTTTTAACTCAGATTCTTTACAGATCAAGTTGTGGGATAAGTTTAGTGTAATGCAGGCAGATAAGAATTGTGATAAGCTGTAGAGATTTCTAGGGGATGGCCACTATTCCACTTCAACCAAGTACTGCTAAATAGGAACACAGGTCCTGCAATGTTTTTGAGTTTAAGTGAACTTTCTGACTTGTGAACTCTCCAGTTTCTTAAAACACTGGAATGTAATTCAAAAAAAATGTTTTAATGTGTCCACCAAATAAAACATCTGCTAAAACCTGCAAGTCACCAATTTGTAATCTATGCCTGAATGGCTCAGAGGAAAGGCAGAAGTTGCAAACACAGTTCTCTTGCTAGAAGCTTCAAGGGAGTGGAAGGTAACCAGTGCTTTTGGTTTCATCATGTGGTTCTTAGTTTTACCTGTGCTGAGAAACTGATAATAGACAAAATAGAGAAGACAAATTAGACCCTGCTCTCCAGGGACAATGCCAGACACAGAAAGCAAAATCCCTGAATACTGTTTAACCTTCTGGATTCAGAGTGTTGCCTAACACAAAATTTGACTGGTCTTTGTACCTGGTTCCTTGGACAGAACATCTGTACCCTTAGATTTTCCCCAGTGATAAGAATGTCTTTTTATTCATGAGCGGGCACTGACAGTTTGCACTAATAAGGTCACTCACTGTGGGCCTCTAGGTAGCTTATGTGAGAAAGAGATGGCTCAGGGTGGGAACAAGCCAAGCAAGAAAGACCAACCATGTGACCACAGCCCAACCATGTTGGGGCTGGCTTTGAGCCATTTAATATCAGCCCAACCTCTGGGCAAGGCAGGAGAGCTAGAGACTGAGTTCAACCATGTGCCCAATGATATAAATAATATGGCTAGACAATGCACCCCAATAAAAACTCTGGACACAGAAGCTGTGAGGACTTTGTGCAGGAGGGTGACGTGCCTTGATTCTAAGGGCAGAAGGAATGAAACCACTATGTGTAGAACCCTCAGAGACTTCACCTTATGTATCTTTTCATTTGGCTGGTCCTGATTTGTATCCTGTATAATTAAACTATAATTAAATTATTAGTAGGGCTTTCCTGAATTCTGTGAATTGTTCTAGCTTCCAGATATTTATTGAACCTGAGGGGGTCTTGTGGGAAACCCCCATATTTGTAACCAGTTCATTAGAAATGTGGGTGTTCTGGGACCCCAAAACTTCCAATCAGAAGCTGAGGTGAAGGCAGTCTCTTGGGGACTGTGCCTTGAATCCGTAAGGTCTGTGTTAACTCTGGGTGACTACTAGTATCAGAACTAAAAATTGTGGTTATTGCAAGAGAATATTCCTTACGTATAAGATTTAGCACTACACATATATTTTGGCAGTTCTTAATTCTTGGTGCTGGAGAAAATTCTAATTTCTGGAGTAATCAGGAACCACCCATTCATTTATATTCTAAAAAGCTTATATTTCAGCCATAAATGATGATGTTAGTAAAGCAGATGTCATATGTTACAATGAGAAGACAAAGTCAAATTGGAAATTATCACTTTTTTAAAGCAAAATGGAAAACTAACATTTATTCCCCACTGAAAACTTGTCACAGAAAGAAATACAACAAAAAGGGTTTGTCCTTCATGCCCCAGCAATATGTATTACTACTTATTTTCATTCACCTTTAGTCTTTGCCATTCCCACCACTACCACTAGCCCCTTACTCCTTCATATGATAGGTTTACTCCTAACACCACCTGAGCTCTTATTATTTTCTCAAGTCATACTGCCTGGCTTTAATCAATGAGGGCTTTCCTCTCATATCATTCACTATCAGACTGTTACTCTTTTAGCTATCTTACTGAAAACCTCCAACTCAACCATATCTGCCTCTGTCCTTGTGCTGCAGATTCCTAAAACACATAGCTAATATCATATTAAAACTTGATGTCAACACCAGAAAAATTAAAAGGAGAGCCAGAATATAAAATATCTGGCCTCTGTTATTGCAAAGGCAAGTTTTCCTAAATCCCAAATATTACAGCTCTAGATAAAAACTATTTAATGAAGTTGGACTAACTGATTTTGACAGTGGTACTCTCATTTTCCATAAGTCTTTAGTATTCTTACAAAATTAATTCACTTTTATTTGTATTTCTTAATGAAATTTAGTCATGTATTCTGGAAATACATACAACATATAGGTAGGACTTAAGGAGTAATAAAGCATAGTATCCTATCACCTAGCTGAAGAATTAATACAATACCAACATCTTTGAAGCTCCTGCATCCCCCTTCTGATAAGGGAGCAGAAGGCAAGCTGAGGACAAAGCACAAGCCTGTTAACTCTCCCCAACACATACTCCCAAGTGGGAAATGTATGACATTCCTCAGAGACTCAGGACTGTCCTAAAACTAAGGGAAGGGAAAAACAAATGTTTAACTGATAGAGAACACAGTCCTGCAAGACATGAGTCTTCATAGTGTACCAATCAATGTCTTAGTGATTTATAAGGAAAAAGCAACCTTATCAATAGCCTAACTTCCAGAGACCCATAACTCAATTTCCTGGAGGTCTAACATCACCCTCCCTTCCATGAGTGATGTGGGAAACCGAGGCAGAAGGGAAAGTAAACAAAATTACATTTCTTCATGACCTGCAGCCCATTGACAAGGACTTAAGATAGAGCATAATATTCCCCCAGAAAGCTCCCAACTGTCTTAATGTTAATTCCTTACTAGAAGGAAAAGCAGCCTTAATTTGATAATAGCCAAGCCTCCAGTATCCTGAGGGGCTTCTTTAGCATATGGAAGTCCTTTTGGACACCTCCCTTTGTCCTTACCTCCCCCAACTCCCAAGTATATAATCAGTCATCCCTCACAACCTCTGTTCATCAGCTCTTTCTGCCCATGGGTCCTGCTCCCCTGGCTTTGTTGAAAATTAGTTGACTACAGAGTTGAGGGTCCACTTCTGGGTTCTATATCCTGTTCCATTAATCTATGTGTCTGTTTTTGTGCCAGTACCATACTGTCTTGATGCCTACAATTTTGTAACACAGCTTGAAATCCAGAAGTGTGATACCACCAGTTTTGGTTTTCCTTTTCAACATTCCTTTGGCTATTCAGTATCTTTTCTGGTCCCATACAAATTTTAGGATTATTTGTTCCAGTTCTGTGAAAAAAAGTTGATGGTATTTTGATAGGGATTGCATTAAATGTGTGGATTGCTCTCGGTAGCATAGACATTTTCACAATATTTGCTCTTCCAATCCATGAGCATTGAATGTATTTCCATTTCATAGTGTCTTCCTCAATTTATTTCATGAGTATTCTATAGTTTTCTGAGTATAGATCCTTTGTCTCTTTGGTTAGGTTTATTCCTAGGTATCTTGTGGTGTTGCATGTAACTGTAAATGGGATTGACTCCTTAATTTCTCTTTCTTCTGTTTCATTGTTGGTGTATAGAAATGCAACTGATTTCTGTGCAGTGGTTTTATATCCTGCCACTCTACTGAATTCCTGTATGAGTTCCAGCAATTTTGGAGTGGAGTCTTTTGGGTTTTCCACAAACAGTATCATGTCATCTGCTAAGAATGCCAATTTGGATGACTTTTATTTCTTTTTCTTGTCTGATTGTTGAGGCTAGGGTTTCTAGTACTATGCTGAACAGCAGTGGTAAGAGTAGACATCTTGGTTGTGTTCCTGATCTTGAGGGAAATGCTCTCCACCCTGAGAATGATATTTGCTGTGGGCTTTTCATAGATGGCTTTTATGATAATGAAGTATGTTTCCTCTATCCATTTACTGTGGACAGTTTTAATCAAGAAAGGATGCTATACTTTGTCAAATGCTTTTTCTGCATCTATTGAGAGGTTCATATATATGGTTCTTGTCCTTTCTTTTATTTATGTAGTGTTTCACATTGATTTGCAGGTGTTGAACCAACCTTGCAGCCCAGGAATAAATCCCACTTGGTCATGGTGAATAATCCTTTTAATGTACTGGTGGATCCTACTGGTTAATATTTTGGTGAAAATTTTTGCATCCATGTTCATCAGGGATACTGGGTGGGGGGGAGAGGTCTGTAATTCTCCTTTTTGGTGGGGTCTTTGGTTTTAGGATCAAGGTAACTCTGGACTCATAAAATGAGTTTGGAAGTTTTCCTTCCATTTCTATTTTTTGGCGCAGCTTCATAAGAATAGGTATTAATTTTTCCTTAAATGTTTGGTAGAATTCCCCTGGGAAGCCATCTGGCCCTGGGCTCTTGTTTGTCAGGAGATTTTTTATTACTGCTTCAATTTCCTTGCTGGTTATGCGTCTGTTCAGGTTTTCTGTTTCTTTCTGGTTCAGTTTTGGTAGCTTATACATCTCTAAGAATGCATCCATTTCTTTCAGATTGCCTGATTTGTTGGCACATAGTTCTCATAATATGTTCTTATAATTGTATTTCTTCAGTGTTGGTTGTGATCTCTCCTCTTTCATTCATAATTTTATTTATTTGGGTTCTTTCTCTTTTCTTTTTGATAAGTCTGGCCAGGGGTTTATCGATCTTATTAATTCTTTCAAAAAACCAGTTCCTACTTTCATTGACCTGTTCTAGTGTTCTTTTGGTTTCTATTTCATTGACTTCTGCTCTAATATTTATAAATTCTCTTCTCCTGCTTGGATTAGGCTTTATTTGCTGTTCCTTCTCCAACTCCTTTAAATGTAAGTTAGGTTCTGTATTTGAGACCTTTCTTGTTCTTGAGAAAAGCTCGCGGTGCCATATACTTCCATCTTAGGATTGCCTTTGCTGCATCCCAAAGATTTTAACAGTTGCATTTTCATTTTCATTTGTTTCCATGAATTTTTTAAATTCTTCTTTAATTCCCTGGTTGATCCATTCATTCTTTAGTAGGATGTTTTCCAGCCTCCGTGTATTTGAGTTTTTTCCAACTTTTATCTTGTGATTTGAATTCCAGTTTCAAAGCATTATGGTCTGAAGATATGCAGGGAATGATCCCAATCTTTTGGTATGCAATCCAGTATGTGATCTATTTGTGACCCAGTATGTGATCTATACTGGAGAATGTCCCATCTGCATTCAAGAAGAATGTGTATTCTGTTGCTTTAGGATGGAATGCTCTGAATCTATCTGTGAAGTCCATCTGGTCCAGTGTGTCATTCAAAGCCCTTATTTCCTTGTTGATCTTTTGCCTAGATAATCTGTCCACTGCAATGAGGGGGGTGTTAAAGTCCCCTGCTGTTATTTTATTATTATGGATATGTTTCTTTGATTTTGTTATTAATTGGCTTATACAGGGGCACCTGGGTGGCTCAGTCATTAAGCATCTGCCTTCAGCTCAGGTCATGATCCCAGCATCCTGGGACTAAGCACCATATTGACCTCCCTGCTCAGCGGGGAGCCTGTTTCTCCTTCACCAGCTCTCCAGTGCTTGTATTCCCTCTCACTATCTCTCTCTGTCATAAATAAATAAAATCTTAAAAAAAAAATTGGCTTATATAATTGGCTGCTCCCATGTTAGAGACATAAATATTTACAACTGTTAGATCTTCTTGTTGGACAGACCCTTTAAGTATGATATAGTGTCCTTCCTCATCTCTTACTACAGTCTTTGGTTTAAAATCTAATTTGTCTGATAAAAGGACTGTCACCCCACCTTTCTTTTGAGGTCCATTAACATGATAAATGGTTTTCCACACCCTCACTTTAATCTGGAAATGTCTTTGTGTCTAAAATAAGTCTCTTATAGACAGCTTATCAGTGGGTCTTGCATTTTTATCCAGTCTGATACCCTGTGTCTTTTGATTGGGGGCATTTAGCACATTTACATTCAGAGTTCTATTGAAAGATATGAATTTAGTGCCATTATATTGCCTGTAAAGTTTTATTGTTTACTGTCTCTGTTCCATTCTGGTCTATGTAACTTTTGGGGCCTCTCTTTGCTTAGAGGACCCCTTTTTAATATTTCTTGTAGGGCTAGTTTGGTGATCACAAATTTTTTTAGTTTCTGTTTGTCCTGGAAGCTTTTTATCACTCCATCTATTTTGAATAACATCCTAGCTAGATAAAATACTCTTGAATGCATATTTTTCTTGTTTAGCACCCTGAATATATCATGCTAGTCCTTTCTGCTCTGCCAGGTCTCTGTGGAGAGGTCTGCTGCCAAGCTAATGTTTCTACCCTTGTAGGTTATAGACCTCTTGTCCCAAGCTGCTTTCAGGATTTTCTCTTTGTCTCTGAGATTTGTAAGTTTTACATTAGATGTAAGGGTGTTGACCTATTTTTATTGATTTTGAGGGGGGTTCTCTGTGCCTCCTGGATTTGATGCCCATTTCTTTCCCCAGATTAGGGAAGTTCTCTGCTATGATTTGTTCCAATATAAATTCTGCTCCTCTCTTTCTTCTTCTGGGATCCCAATTGTTATAATATTGTTCGCTTTATGGTATTACTTATCACTCGATTCTCCCCTCATGATCCAGTAGTTGTTAGCTCTCTTTATCTCAGCTTCTTTATTCTCCATCATTTGGTCTTCTATATCACTAATTCTTTCTTCTGTCTCATTTATCCCAGCAGTTAGAGCCTCCATTTTTAAATTGTACCTCATTAATAGCCCTTTTATAGTCAAATTGGTTAGACTTCAGTTCTTTTATTTCTCCAGAAAGGGATTCTCTAGTGTCTTCTATGCTTTTCTCAAGCCCAGACAGTATTTTTATAATTGTTATTCTGAACTCTAGCTCTGACATATTACTAATGTCCATATTGATTAGGTCCCTGGCAGTCAGTACTGCCTCTTACTCTCTTTTTTGAAGTGAGCTTTTCCATTTTGTCATTCTTGCAGAAAGTGGTCACTTCTCTATTCGTAGAATTGCATCTATTCTTCTCTTTGATCTCCGGTTGAATTTGCAGGTGTTCAGAATGATTTGATCCAGCTGAATTCCTGGAACCAGATGAAATTAAGGTGTCCTACTCCTCTGCATCTTGGACTCCTCTCATCTGGGAGTCACTTCTAATATCAAACGCTCCTTTGCTCTTTTCATGAAAAGACTATTTCTCTGTTGAATCACCCCTGCACCTTTGTTGAAATCAATTGATTATGTACATGTGAGTCTATTTCTGGACTGTTTTCTTGCATTGACCTGTGTATTTATTCTTTTTCAATTAACTGGGACTATAAACCAAATGATTTTGATTTGGTGGTTATATTGTGATCAGTGCGTTTCTTAATTAACAGGGATAGAACACGGGACTAAGAATCAATAGAAATTAATTCTAGTACAAGTGCCATCATCAATGAACTGAAATCACATATATCTATGTGTCTTGGGGATAATGATACCTATCGCATGCGATTATTGAAGGCCAAGTGAGAAAACAGAAAAATTCCTTGAATGGGCTACACAAAATACTTTTTCTAATTTTTCATTTAGAAGTCTAATTTTAAGTACTTGTAAATACCAGTTTCTATCATTTTCTCCACATCTAAATATTGAAACTTTAAACTAGGACTTTAAGCAAAACAAATAGTCTATAAAATCTGTATAAATCTGGTCTTGATCTGCATCCCTGAAAAGTCATTATAGGAGTAAAAGCATATGTAGTCAAAAGTTCCCCTCACTGTTCCCTGGGAATTTAAGCATTTTCATAGTAACTTCCATGCAGATTCTGCCCTCTTCTCCCTCAGTCTATTGTATAAGTATTGAAATGCTAAACAAAGATCATCTTAAGAGGTAGGAACACTAGTAAAAAAGGGGGTGGGGGGGGAAGGTGGGGTGGGGAGTTTCTTTTCAATTAGCAATTTTAGGAAATAACTGTGAAATTAGAAAAGATAAATAATTCAAGAATCCAATATCCTTTTACCAACTTTATCTTTTAAAAAAATTTCAAATTAAGCCTGAGTGATGTCAGTTTAATTGCCAATAACCAGTCAAACTGACCAGGAAATAATGCTATTAATTCTGCTGTACTTCTAGAGTGGTAAATGGAAAGACCCAAACACTGCACCAACCCACCAGGTTTGTCACATACACTCCTTCCCTGGTGACTAGCTGTTTGTCATTCTTCTCTCTTTTTCTCTTATTTTCTTTCACAGTGTTTTAAAATTTTAATTTAATAATCAAACTACATAACACAGTTCAAATCCTCACAAAGAATTTTCCAGTTAAATAGTTCCTCCTCCTCTGAATTATACAGAAACATCTAGGTTAATTTTTGCCTTGAGTTACAATCTATCAAAAGTTTTACTCAGTGGGCTTTTATTAAAAACAAATTAACATGGGGCACCTGGGTGGCTCAGTGGGTTAAAGCCTCTGCCTTTGGCTCAGGTCATGATCCCAAGGTCCTGGGATCAAGCCCTGCATCGGGCTCTCTGCTCAGTGGGGAGCCTGCTTCCATTCCTCTCTCATTGCCTGCCTCTCTGCCTACTTGTGATCTCTGTCTGTCAAATAAATAAATAAAATCTTAAAAAAAAAAAAAAAGAACAGAAAATATACTCTTTAAAAAAAAAACAAATTAACAACTATAATAAACATCATATACTTATTATCTGAATATTATTTTTGAAAAAGCAGTAAAATAACAGCTAAAGTCCACGTTCCCTTTAAAGTTAATGCATATAAAATGTCACTATTTTCATTTTCTAGGTTATGGTAGCCTGGTGTTATAATTAGTTTGGATTCACATATTTTGAATCTCTGTATCCTATTGATAGTATTTTAAGCTTCCTCACCCACTAGCCATATAAAAATACCATGTTTTTTACAATGACAAATATTGATATAATAACAAGGCTGACTACAGTCCTTTTAATTACATTTTGCATCCATCCACTGCAGAATAACTTTAACAAAACTATATGGGTTAAAGTAACTGGAGACTTGAGTTTCTGAGAACACAGTGGACAATCTCCCTTAAAAGAGGGCATCTGGGTGGCTCAGTCACTTAAGTATTCAACTCTTGATCTCCACTCAGGTCTTGATCTCAGGGTTGTGAGTTCAAGCCCACGCCTAGCGTAGAGCCTACTTAAAAACAAATAAGTAATAGACATAAAATATCCCTTAAAATACATTTTTAAATGTTGGATAAATATATATCCTTTTAAACATATATCTAAGCTCACAAAAAAGCAAAAGGGCAAAAACAGAGGGAGTTTAAAAATCTGTGGATTTTAATAATCACATAATACAAATGCAGAAGACAAAACCTGGGGTGCCTGGGTGGCTCAGTCAGTTGAGTGTCCAACTCTTGGTTTCAGCTCAAGTCATGATCTCAGGATCAGGACATCAAGCCCCAAGTTGGGCTCAGCATGGAGTCTGTGTGAGATTCTCTCTTTTTCCTTCCCCCTGTGCCCTTCCTCCTGCTCATGCATGCGCTCTCTCTCCCAAATAAATAAATACAATAAAATCTTGAAAAAGAAGAAGAAAAAGAAGAAGAAGGAGGAGGAGGAGGAGGGTCCATCCGTTAAAAAACCAGGGAGGGAACTGAGACTCCTGGATAAAGTTATAACTTTCAGAACTTGTCCTCCTCAGCAAAAGGGTTAACAAGTAAAAAATCTGCTCTACCTAAGAGAAGGGAACAATGAGATCACACGAAATACCAATTCCAAATTATAAAACACAGGAAGAAAAAAGCCACTGTGATGTTTAATTTCATGTGTCAATTTGACTGGGCTAAGGGATACCCAGATAGCTGGTAAAACATTATTTCTGGGTATGTTATGTGCTGGTGTTTCTGGAAGAAATTAGCATTTGAATCAGCAGACTGAGTAAAGAAGATATTCCTTCAACAATGTGGGTAGACATCGTCCAATCCACTGAGAGTCCAATAGTACGAAAAGGAGAAAGAAGGGTGAATTCTCTAACTCTTGTCTTGATTTAGGAAATCCATCTTCTGCTCTCAGACATGGGAGTTCATGGTTCTTAAGCCTTCAGCCTCAGATGGAGAATTATACCATTGGTTCCCTTGGTCCTTGGATCTTTGGACTCAGACTGAATTATATCATGAGATATCCTGGTTCTCCAGCTTCAGATGACAGATCATGGGACTCTGGGTTTCCATAACTACATGGACCAATTCCTGTAATAAATCTCCTACCCACATAGCTGTATGTTATCTTACTGGTTCTGTTTCTCTAAAGAACCCTGACTAATACAATAACCATGAGTGAGAGTATGCAGAAACAAATCATAGAATTTAGGCCTTCAAGAACTTCACAAAATGGAGTAAGATACAGAATGAAGAACAATGTATCATTTTAAAAAACCAGACAGCCTTGAAAAAGAGCCAAATAGGATTTCTAGGAATGAAATATAAATCACTAAATTCAAGTGGCTGCTCTAATTTCAAAGGAAAATGTTAAAAATGCCCACATTGATGTCTTAATTTACATAAAAGAGATTCTTAATTTAATTTGTGCATAAAAAATTCTAGCAAACACACATACCAAAATTCTTTACCCAAAAATATTCAGAGTTATTAATGGAGCAACACTACTTTAAGGAATATAGTCCCATGCTCTAGAACTTAATAATTTGATTTTACTGTAAGAAAAGCTATCTTGATCATTCAGCTAATTATTTAAGAAATACTTATTAAGAACCTCCTATGTGCTGGGCAGATATACATAAAATTTAGTAAGTTTTAACACCTCTCAGTACGAAAAGAGGTAATACTTGGCTTGCGATTGTAAAAGAATTTGATTTTTATGTTAAGGTTCAAATAGACTAAACAATGAAGAAATGCATGACTGGCAATCAGAATACTTTTGCTGCTGATATACTGTCTCTCAATTTCTCATCTAAATACTTTGCTCACTCTACTAACTTCATAAAGAAACTGTTATACTAACACAAAAATAGAAGTAAATAAGCTTTAAATGTGCTATACAGATAGAAGTAAATGGTCAAATAACAATTTTAAAAGTAAAAGAATAAAAGTAAAAGAATAAAAGAGTTATTCATGTGATTTGTCCTATATTGGTGGATCATATAAAATGTTTCAAGTGAAAATCCTAAAGGAAACCATTCTCCATAGGTCTCTCACATTTCTAAATGTTTTATGAGCCAAAGTCCTGACTCCCTTTGTTCTAGACTATCTTTCAAAAATGATAGTAAACAGCTCTGGAAGATATTCATCCTTTGGAAGAGACAGCAGGCTTGTTTACTGTCTAGTATTATCTTTATTATACGTGTCTAGGGCTCAGGGTTTCTCTCCAACAACATAACCAACTGCATGTGCAGGTGTCACCTGACCCCCTTAGCATCGCTCTGGTAGAACTGGGACTTGGGCAAATGGTGCAAATGCTGATGCTCTGGCTACAATCCCTACCACCATGAGTAAATAAAATCATTTGTCTTTGATCCAGGAACCTGCCAGCAACCATTGAACTGTAGCAGATTAGCTTGTTAGTTTGCAAGTAGGGTAAAATCTCAGACTCTTCACCATTCTTGAGAGACAAGAATCACGGTAATTCTTATTCCTCAGGCAGCACAACACTCAAGTACACTGGGACACACTGTTTTGTGTTCACTAACTTTGTAACAACCCAAATTTGCCATAGTGAACAATTTATTCAAATGTCTATATTCTTGTGCTCCAAAATGGTCTTTGGTGACCTTCCAACTCAGCATTATAGACCTATCAAAGCTCTTCAGCAGAGCTAACCCCACACATTATTTCATCATGAACAGAAATATTTAGGATTTAAATTCCTTATCCCTGGCTTTCCTTTACTCATTTGAAGAAAATGTTTTTATAATACTGGATGCAACTAATGTTAGTATTTTAAACATTCTTTTAGGTCCAGAGAATTTGAGTTGTTAGAATAGAAAAAAATAGCACATGAAAAGCAAAGTGTAAAGAACCATATAAATATGAAGTTATTAGGTTCTAAAACCTTATTAGCTAGCGATTTTCTCATAAACACATGCCACCAGATGCAAGAAAATGTAGAGGAGGGGTGCTTCACTGACTCAGTCAGTAGAGCACGCATCTCTTGACCTCAGGATTGTGAGTTCAAGACCCACACTGGGTGTGGAGCCTACTTCAGAAAAAATTGTAGAGGAGATGTATACAAGTACATGTTTGCTATTGGAAAAACAAGTCAAAGTGCCGGTGTCAATTACAGTGAGTTGATTATCCAGGGATGGTTCAGGTGTGATGTGTTTATGAGATTCACCTTTACTCAACAGCAGCTGGTTACACAGGTGTGCCTCTGTTGCTTGTTGTTTTGTATTGTAAATGGAAGACAGCTGGTGGTCAATGTATTACCTTACTACTGGGTCATGATGACACAAATACCACAAGTAACAGATATGTTATAACAGCACCAGGATAATGTTTGAAGACTTTAAGAAGTCTCATAAATTCATAGGCTCCATAGGATGAGAAAAATGTAAAAATCTAAACTGCAATATTTTTTCTGTTGACCTCTGATGAGATTCAAATAATTTAAGTGTAAAAATTGAGTTAATTATAGAGATTAATTTTACCGATATTAATAGTGTCGGAATGTGTGTTTTGAAAGGTGAGACTATAAGTACCTAGCACACTGTTCAACTTTCTTCCTTGTTCAAGGAGTAGTCTCGATTTTCCATTAAGTACTATTTTTTGTTTTTCACCGAGCTATGTTACTTTTTCTATTCTCACAACTTAAATTCTATGGACACAAATGGATGTTTCAAATACTAACATTACTTGCATAAAACATTCTAAAAACATCTGGTAATACTAGAAGGGCTAGACAAATCCATATGAGGATACTGATAAAACTTAAAATATAAATGAACAGGGACACTTGTTTCTTAAGTAGGACATGAAAAATTAAATACATGTTGGAATCATAAAAAAAACCCTGGTCGTTGTAAGAGCTGGACTATAGATCTCTTGCCATCCCACTCACACACAGGTTTTTCCCCTATATTATATTGCCTTCTCATTTCTAATTTTTAGTAATGAGTATAGAATATCAATAAGACTATGTGCTGGTGCCTAGAATGGTCAAGGAGAAGACTAAGTTATTGCTTGGAGGCCTCTAACCCATGCTCTTCTCAAAAAATAGCTTTAGTTGGCCTTCCCCCTTTTTTTCTTCAAACCAAACAAAAGTGTTCCGCTTCCACTAATGGTGGAGTTCCTTTATTTAACCTACCATCTCACAGGTGAGAATTATAAAAACTGGCCAAAACAAAACAACAAGATCTAACTTTCAGAAGGCAATGAAAAACAGCAGCAGACAGAAATTGCTGGGGTGTCAACATCTAAGAATGGCTGAAAGAGTTTGTTGTGTCCCAACCCTCTTTTAAAATTTTAAACAGCTTTTCCCTGAGGGTAGGCTCCAGTGAATGCTGGGTTGGAAGCTAAAATTCAGAAATCTTCAGTTTTTCTGGCTTCAGGAACCAAGAGGACAGAGTTTGAGGTTACCATAACACCCAGAAATTAAGGGAAAATCCTTTTTAAAAAAAGATAGCTACCAGGGTGCCTGAGTGGCTCAGTTGGTTGGGCGTCTGCCTTCAGGTCCTGGGATCAAGCTCCACATCGGGATCCCTGCTCAGGAGGGGGTCTGCTTCTCCCTCTTCTGCTACCCCTGCTTGTGTTCTCTCTCTTCCTCATCAGGTGAATGAATAAAATCTTTTAAAAAAATAAATAAATAAAATTTAAAAAGACAGCTACAGAGGCAACTGGGTGGCTCAGTCGTTAAGCATCTGCCTTCGGCTCAGTTCATAATCCTGGGGTCCTGGGATCGAGGCCTGCATCAGGCTCCCTGCTCAGTGGGAAGTCTGCTTCTCCTTCTCCTTCTCCCACTCCCCTTCGCTTGTGTTCCCTCTCTTGCTGTCTCTCTCTGTCAAATAAATAAAAATCTTTTAAAAAAATAAAATAAAAAGATAGCTACAGAGAAGAGCCCTACATTGTGCACAAAAACACTACTGAACTCACTGACAAGTAAACTGCATGCATGGGACAGATTCTAGGCAGCTCAGAGAAAGGTGAAAGATCTGAACAGAAGTTTTAGCTGCTACCCATTGCAGGGGAATCTGGTGTTGGATATAGCCAAGTTAACTGCCTAAGAACACACACAAACACACACACACACAAAATCAATATTCCTCAGAGACTCATAATAGAATCCATAGTATTTACAATGCATTATTCACGTGTCCATTATACAATAAAATTATTAGACATATAAAGAAACAAGAGGTTTCTTCAGAAACAGGAAATGTAACATACTCAAAAGAAAAGACAGTGGACAGAGACTAAACTTGGAATGCCCAATTGTTGGAATTAGCAGATATAGCTATAATGATACCTACACTTAAAAATGTAAAGGATGTTTGAAATTAACGAAGAGATAGGAAATCAGCAGAGAAACAGAAACTATAAAAGAGAGAAACTGAAATTCCAAAACTAAAAAATTTAGTATCTGAAGTAAAAAATTCAATAAATGGTCAGAACAGCAGATTGGAGATAAAAGAAGAGTCAGTTAACTTGAAGGCAGATTAATAGAAAATATCCAGTTTGAAGCACAGAGGAGAAAAAACTGGAAAAAAAGAGGAGGGAAAGAAAGAAACTGAGGAACAAATAGTACAATGTGTAAATGGACTTCCATTAGAAAAATGAGGCAGGGCAGGGGCGCCTGGGTGGCCCAGTGGTTTAAGCCTCTGCCTTTAGCTCAGGTCATGATCTCAGGGTCCTCGGATCGAGCCCTGCGTCTGGCTCTCTGCTCAGCAGGAAGCCTGCTTCCCCCTCTCTCTGCCTGCTTCTCTGCCTACTTGTGGTCTCCCTCTCTGTGAAATAAATAAATAAAATCTTAAAAAAAAAAAAAGAAAAAGAAAAATGAGGCAGAGAAAGTACTTGAAAAAAAAAATTAAGTTTCCTAAATTTTTTGAAGATATAAATAACAAATTCAAGAAGAACAATAAATTGCAAGGATAAATACAAAGAAATCCATAACTACATATATCATATTGTATGATATATGTCATACATATATGTATGTATACATACATATTCAAAATGTGGAAAGATAAACATAAAGAGAAAAATTGGGAAAGTAGTCAATGAAAAATGGCACATGACATAATACACATGACAACTGACATCACACTGGAAAGAATGGAATCTAAAACAGTGGAACAATAGATGTAAAGTCCTGAAAGAAAAACACAGAATTCCATATTCAGCTAAAATATCTATCAAAAATAAATATGAATAAAGATATTTTCAGACAAACAAAACCCAAGCGAACTCATTGCCCACATAACCTGCACAATATGAAATGCTACAGGAAATTCTTCAAACTAATGAGAAAGTAAACCAGATGTACAAATAGATCTTCAAAAAGAAATGAAGAGCAGTGAAGTAGTAAAAATATGGTTAAATATAAGGCTATATTTTAGTGTTTCTTCTTAGGAATACATGTGACTACTTAAAGCAAAAGTTATAAATATTGAAATATGGGTCTTACCACATATGAAGATGAAAAGCTGTACCAACTACTGCGTAAAAGATGAGACATGAACAGAATTCTATAGTTGTAAGTCATTTTCCATACAAAATGGTACAGTTTCATTTTAAATATACCATGAAAAGTTAAGGATATATAATGCAATCCCTAGTGTAACCCCTTAAAGAGATGTAGCTAAAAAGACAACAGAGAAATTAGAATTCTCAAAAAAATTTTTCAAGTCAAAGGAAGTCAGAAAGGATAAACAGGAATTTTTAAAAATTCACACACACACACAAAAAAAAAACACAGATGGAGGAAACCAGGGAAAAAAAGCAAAACACTAAACATAAATGAATAAAGAACTTCAAAAGCAGGACTAACCTATACATGGTTTACAATAGATGCATCTTCAAAGATGAAGATAGGTCAAAAGCAATGTTTTTATGCAAAAAATAAGCATAACAAGGCTGGGGTGGCTATATTATTATCAGATAAAATAGACTCTAAGAGTACTATAGAGAGTGATACATTTCATAATGAAAAAATGGGCAATTCATCAGAAGGATATAATCATAAGTGTGTATATGTCTGTTACAAAGCTTCAATCTACAAGAAGAAAATTTGAAAGAGTTATATGGAAAAAAATATATATACACATATTTTTTTAAGAAGTATCTCTCTTTTTTTTAAATTTTATTTATTTATTTGACAGAGAAGAGATCACAAGTAGGCAGAGAGGCAGGCAGAGAGAGAGAAGGAAGCAGGCTCCCCACTGAGCAGAGAGCCTGATGTGGGGCTCGATCCCAGGACCCTGAGATCATGACCTGAGCCGAAGGCAGAGGCTTAACCCACTGAGCCACCCAGGCGCCCCCAAAATATATATTTTTTAAAACTCTCAACTATGATTGTGAACTTTTTTTTTTTTTAAAGATTTTATTTATTTATTTGTCAGAGAGAGAGAGGGGGAGAGAGAGCGAGCGACCACAGGCAGAAGCAGAGGGAGAAGCAGGCTCCCCGCCAAGCAAGGAGCCCGATGTGGGACTCGATCCCAGGATGCTGGGAATCATGACCTGAGCCGAAGGCAGCTGCTTAACCAACTGAGCCACCCAGGCGTCCCTATGATTGTGAACTTAACACCAATCTCATAGTAACTGAAATAATGGCTAGATAAAAAAATCAGTTTTGGATACAGATGTGAACAGGACTATTAACCACCTTAATCTAATTAACATTTGTAAAATACTCCAGACAACATATCTTTTCAAGTGTGCATGGTCTAATTCAACAGTATAGATCAAATACTAAGCCAGAAGTTGAGTTTCACTAAATATCAGAAGATTTGCTGAAAATATATATTAGAATTATATAGAATATGTTCTCTGAATAAACTGAATTAAATCATTAAGTATTTAATACATGCCTAACAGAACATCAAGTATTTGGAAGTCAAGCATAATATTTTTAAAGATATTATTTACTTATTTGTCAGAGAGAGAGAAAGATCAAGAGCACAAGAAGGGGGAGTGGCAGGTAGAGGAAGAAGCAGGCTCCCCACTGAGCAGGGAGCCTGATGTGGGACTCTATCCCAGGACCCTGGGATTATGACCTGAGCCGAAGGCAGATGCTTAACTGACTGGGCCACCCAGGTGTCCCTAAGCATATTTTTAAATAAACCACAAATCAAGAAGAAATCACAGTAGTTTGAAAAAATAGTATTTTGAACTGAATAATGAAAATGCGAAATATGAAAATTTATGTTAAAGTTTAAAACAAAGCTCAAAGAGAAAATAATAGCTTTAAATAGAATTCTTCATAAACACAAATGCAAAAAACCTTAATGGAACATTAGCAAAATAAATTCAGCAATATATTAAAAAGGTAATATATCTTGAGCTAGGAATACAAGGTAGTTTAACATTATAAGATCACACACACACAGGGGTGCCTGGGTGGCTCAGTGGGTTAAGCCTCTGCCTTCGGCTCAGGTCATAATCCGAGAGTTCTGGGATCGAGCCTGCATCTGGCTCTCAGCTCAGCAGGGAGTCTGCTCCCCCCCCCCCAACCCCTCTTCTTACTGCCTCTCTGCCTACTTGTGATTTCTGTCAAATAAATAAAATCTTCAAAAAAATGGTATCACCCTCAATTAAACAAACAAAAAAAAACATCACACACATATACATATACAGATATCTGTTTATGATAAATGAAGTTCTATGTTAGGTGAACTAATTTATGATTTAAAAAAAAAGTCAGAATAGCGACTTGTGATGTCAGCTCAGGTCAGGATCTCATGGGTCATGGGATCTAGCCCCAAGTAGGGCTTCATGCTGAGCAGGGAGTCTGCTTGGGATTCTCTCTCTTTCTCTCCCTCTGCCCCTCCCTCTACTCAAGCACTCTCTCTCTCTCTAAAGTAAATGAATACATCTTTAAAAAAAAAAAAATCAGAATAGCAATTCTTTTGGGGGGCTGGAAATAACTAGGAAGAGGCAAGAAGTAACTTTCTAATATGATGGAAATCTGTATTTTGATAGGGAATATCAAGTGTAATTTATATTTAAGACTTAAGCACTTCTGTGCATGCATACTCTACCTAAAAAAAAAAAAATCTAGTTAATGGAACATACACAAAAGAATTTAGGAAGCAAACCGACGCCTACAACTTACTTTTGAAAAATATTTAAAAGACTGGTGGGGGTGCCAGGATGGTTCAGTTAAGTTAATCATCCGACTCTTGATTTTGGCTCAGGTCATATCACAGGGTCCTAAGATCGAGCCTGGCACTGGGCTCTGCACTCAGTGAGGAGTCTGCTTGAGATTCTCTCTCTTTCCCTTTCCCTCTGCCCCTACCGCTGCTCATGCATGCTCTCTCTTTCTGTCCCTCTCTCTAAAATAAATATATAAATAAAATCTTTTAAAAGTAGGTGGAAGGGTGTCTGGGTGGCTCAGTCCTTTGAGCCTCCTTCCACTCTTGGTTTCAGCTCAGGTCAAGATCTCATAGTCATGGGACTGAGCCCTGCGTCAGGCTCTATGCTCAGTGTGGAGTCTGCTTAGGATTGTCTCTCCTGCTCACTCTCTCTCTCTCAAATAAGTAAATAGATAAAATCTTTTAAAACATTTTAAAAGTTAAAAAAAAAAAAAAAAGGTGGATGGGTGGAGAGATAGTGATAAAGCAAAAACAGCAAAATGTTTTCCACAGTGGGTATAGGGGTGTTGCCAGCATACTTCTTTCAACTTTTCTGTATGTTTAAAAATTTTTCATAACAAAAATCATGGGGAAATTACTTTCAAAAAAATCAAAGCAGATGGGCAGCCATCTGTGGTATGTAAACTTAACTGTGTGGTAGAAAGACCTAACGACAGGTTTGCATTCTTCTACCCCACTCACGATACACAGAATTATGTTTCTTAAAATTTGGTTAACACGTCCACTAGTTCCTTGGATTTATTTTAGATTTATAATGTGTTTTCTGTCATTTTTTAAGTACAGTAACTCTGCATTGTCTTGGGAAAGTTACTTAAATTCATTTAAATTTCTGTATACAAAATTACTTTTAAAACACTTAGAGATATCTGAAAAGTGCTCCATGAGTAGGAAATGTGCCTTTCAGCTTGCCTTTGAAGTATTTCCAAAAGATCCGCAATTTAATAAAGGACATTAAAATGGTTGGTTTTCCAGGCCTCATTTTATTTATCTTTTTAAAAGATTTTATTTTTAAGTAATCTCTGAACCCAACGTGAGGCTCAAACTCACAACCCTGAGATCGAGAGCCTCATGCTCCACAGACTGAGCCAGTCAAGCGCTCTTCTAGCCCTCATTTATTTTAAGGTTTTATTTATTTATTTGACAGAGAGTAAGAGCACAAGCAGGGGGAGCAGCAGATGGAGAGGAAGAAGCAGGCTCCCCATTGAGCAGGAACTCGATGCAGGGCTTAAGCCCAGGACCCTGAGATCATGACCAGAGCCAAAGGCAGCCACTTAACTGACAGCCACCCAGGCACCGCAAGGCCTCACTTTAAATGAACAAAAATTAAAATGAAACATTCTTCAATATGTAACTACTCTGTGTACATAAAAAATATGACAACCATAATACCTCATTCACATTGAGTTGTTTTCTCTGTGGTCAAGGGTATATCAATGTGATATCCATAGACATGACCACTGCTTCTTGAAATTTGATCAAATGTGTTTCCGATGTCTTGCTGCACTATATTATCGCCAAATCAACCACTTCATTCATCCCTGAAATTTAATTGCTGAAACAATTTCCTATGGTCTCACTGAGCTAATTCAGACAACTGAAAAGACTGGCCCTCTCTATTTTTTTTTCTCAGAGTCCCAATCTTAGAGTCAGCTTGTTAGTCTCACAAATACATTCAGATCATCAGGAGTTGAGAATATTGTTTCTCTCATTCACTGGAAAAGCAAAATGGAAGCATCAGCCCATTTCTTTTCTTTGTACAAAGCCCTATTAATAAAAATATGACACTTAAAAAGAAATATAAGTACTTCTCAAAATACAGGGACGGGGTGCCTGGGTGGCTCAGATGGCTAAGCATCTACCTTCAGCTTATGTCATGACTCCTAGGTCCTGGGATCAAGCCCCGAATCAGGCTCCTAGCTCAGTGAGGAGCCAGCTTCTCCCTCTGCCTCTCCCCCTCTGCTCATGAGGTATCTCTCTCATGCACGCAAATGAATAAATGAAATATTTTTTTAAAATACAGGGACAAATTATTTCCCATTAGCTGCTCTTGGTCTTCATTTCTTTTCCAGGGATCCTAATTTCCTAATTTCTCTTGATTCCATATTCTGTTTCTATGGGTAGTATCCTGCCTTACATGTCCTGCATTATGAGGAAAACTTTTCTATTAAAACCATTTGTGTCATTTTTTTCTCTGTAATTGCTCCCACACTCATCTTCCTCTCATTATTTTGTGACTTGTATTTTAATGCTCTGATGGATTCAGGAGCACACACCGTTCTAAGGAGGTGAGGTAGGCATCAGAACTTGAACATTAAGAATGATACTTTTAAGTAAGTCTAGGTTTCATGCCCAGGAGTCTGAAGACTAGAAGGATCTTCCATTAATATGACTTCAGATCAGCTGTCTTTTTGGACCAACAATTAAGAAACTGTAGTGATTAGTGAGAAAACAAATTGCACTGATATATGGGAATCAGAAAAGAGAAGAGCTGTGTGAATACACTTACAAAGCTTCTGTCAGTTCTGTTTTTTCTCCCACATCTTAGTCTACCATAACCAAACTTATTAATAATATCCCAAAGATATTATGCTAAAATTGGGATATTTGTCTTAAAACTTTTTCTACTCAATGACAGTGGATGGCACGGATATCATGAACAGTGTGACAAACTGCTAACCGTTCCTCAATATCCACTGTCCCTTCCATAGTAATACATGGACATGTAGCTACCCAGAATAAAAAAAAAACTTGTCTTTCCCTTTCTTGCAGCTAAGAATGGCAATGTGACTAAGTTCTAACCAAAAGGATGTAAGTGGAAAAACAGTTGTGGCAGCTTCAAAGAATCCTACTTAAAGGACAGAAAATATGTACCTTTTGCCCTTTTCTTCTTTGACCCTTTCCTGCATCCTATTACCTGAGATGTGAATATAATGGCTTCCTGGGTCATGAGGACAAGGATCACACCCAATGGACAATGGAATGATCCAATGGAAAAGTCCAGGACTCTGAGGTCTGTGAAGAACAGGGCCTATCTTGGGACTTCCACATAAAAAAGAAATAAACTTTTCTCTTTTTAAAGCTTTTGTTAATTTGGATTTCTGTGAAAGACAGCTGAACTTAATACCAACTAACTGAATAAGTTAGGAAATATAGAACAGTAGAAGTTCCTTTTTTTCCCCTTTTTTGTGGGGGAGGGGCAGAGGGCGAAGGAGAGAGAGAATCTTAAGCAGGCTCCATGTTCAGTAGCCTGACGTGGGGCTCAATCTCACAACACTGTCATGACCTGGGCAGAAATCAAAAGTTGGATGGTTAATTGACTGAGCCACAGAGGTACCCTGAGATTCCTTTTGATTGAGCTGTACAGTCATTCCCCTAAAGGATGAGAAGACGATATATTCTCTAGGAAAGGAGATGAAGAAACTTTAATTACTATTCCTCCAATATAATAGATCCGAAGAGCTGTTTGTATAGCATAAATTAGAGACCTTTAAAGAGGGAACTCGGCTAAGTGAATGAGCTTAAGTCTTTGGCATATTCACAGAATGCTGATAGTTGCTATGAAGCTTAATCATGTTGAATATTTGACAGAGTACATGAGCTTACCAAACCATTAACAGGCTTTACAGAACATATGGCTTTAAAAACCTCTGGACTATTCACAGTGTTGCTTTCAATCAATTACAGGAGGCTCAAATGGAACCAATTATGATATAACCATAGGAGACATAAAAATCAATTTCTGAAAGAGTCACAACTAAGAAAATCTATTGAAAAAATCACTCTCAGCATAACAGGGCTAAATAACCAATGGTATACACATATAATCACTTTCAGAAATTTGTCAATTTAAAGAAAGTATCAAGAGGCTTGAAAGACTTAAATGTCATAGAAAACAAAGACTGAAGTTAAGTGGAAGAAAGTTTTTTTTATAAATCACTGACTTAGACTAACAAGATGCAATATGAAAAAATGGTGAACTTTCCAGCACAGCAATAAAATTTCTTACAACTCTATAAAATGACTCTACAATTTTTAAAAAACTGATGCTTTCTACAAATCACAAATTGGGATCAGAGAAGTCTATATGAGTCACTGAAGCTTCAGAGGACTCAAATGTCTACAAGTTAAATGGACTTTTAAAATAATCAAAAACTCAGGGCACCTGGGTGGTTCAGTCAGTTAAGCATCTACCTTTGGCTCAGGTCATGATCAAGTCTCCCGTGATGGGCTCGGCATCAAGTTGGGCTTCCTGCTCAATGGGGAGTCTGCTTCTCCCTCTGCCCTCCTCCCACTCGTGCTTGGTCTCTTCAAACTTTCCCTCTCGCAAATAAATAAAATCTTAAAAAATAAAAAAATAAAAAAATCCAAAGTATAAACTTTGTCAATCTAGAAGCCTATTAGAGATATACTGAGCCTACCTAAGGTGAGTAGGTAATATAAATAAACTGCATCAAAAGCATAGAGCAGAGGGTACTTTCTCTAGCAATCTGTAAATTTCTTTATAATCTTCTCACTAGAGTGTTTCTGAACCAGTAACATAAGTAAATGGAAAATAAGAATCACAATCACAAATATTCAACTCACTGATTTTCAGTAACTGCATATTTCAGTAACTGTACTTAAATTTCACATTTGTTACTGATCTTCCAGTTAAAAGGAAGAAAAGTTAGTTCCTTAATGAAAAGAGGCATGTCCAATTTCAAATAGAAATGGCATGTTCTTTGACTAGGTCAAGTTCTAAATTATCAGTCATACATCTCCAAGGAGAAAGAAAATTAAATGTAAAAAAAGAGGCAGACTTTCCTCAGCTTTGTTTTCTCCAATGGTAAGAAATATATTTTTAACTACCACGTGACATAAGTCATCTTACAAAATGAAGTCTTTACAGCAAAGCATGTGCTCCTTTATCCCTCTCAGCAGGCCTCTTCCTAAGTGATAAATTCTTTCCTAAACTGAATTATTCAAAGCTCAACAATAAAATGCGTTAGGAGAGAAGAGAAGGAAAGTGAGAAAAAAAATAAAGGAGAATGTTTTCCCCTTCCTTTTTTTCAATAAAAGCAGATGCAAAACTGTATAATGCATACATTCTGTTTAAATATATTTTTTACTTAGGCACGAGCAGAGGGGGAAGGGCAAAGGGAGAGGGAGACAAGCAGACTCCTCAGTGAGCAGGGAGCCTGACACAGGCTCAATCCCAGAATCCTGGGGTCATGACCTGAGGGGAAGGCAGATGCTTAACCAACTGAGCCATCCAGGCACCCCTAAGTATATTTTCTGAAGCTCTTAGGATAAAATAACTGAAAGAAAATACACAAAATGCTAGCAACTTCATTGGGGTGGTAGAAATCAGAACTAGAGATTTCCCTTTTTCCTGTATTTCAGCTTTTCTCCAACATTAGTTTTATCACTTTTAAAACTGAACAGTGAAATTATAAATAACTTAAAAGCAGGAAAAGCCTTTTAAAAATTAATCTTCTTCTCTTGTTGGGAGAACAGTGACACTTTAAGCATACTTATTTTGTGCTACAAACTAATGCTTCATCTAGGCTTGTGTGTATGGCAAACCAAACTCTTGATAGAAATAGAGAATCTCAGAGGAGCCTGGGTGGTTCAGTTGGTTAAGCATCTGCCTTCAGCTCAGGTCATGATCCAAGGGTTCCGGGACTGAGCCCCACATTGGGCTCCCTGCTCAGTGGGGAGTCTGCTTCTCCCACTACCCCTCCACCCACTTGTGCTTTCTCTCTCTCCCCAGAAAATAAACAAAATTTTAACAAAAAAAAGAAATAGAGAATGTCGGGCCTCACCTCAGATGTACTGAACCTACATTTTTTTTTTAAAGATTTTATTTATTTATTTGACACAGAGAGAGACAGTGAGAGAGGGAATAGAATACAAGCGGGGGAGAGGGAGAAGCAGACTGCCCACCAAGCAGAGATCCAGATGTGGGGCTCAATACCAGGACCCTGGGATCATGACCTGAGCAGAATGCAGATGCTTAACAACTGAGCCACCCAGGCGCCCCGGAACCTACATTTTAATATGATTTCTAGGTGTTTATATGCACATTAAGCTAGTGAAGCACTGTTACAGAGAATTTATCTAAGAGTAAACACCTATGTCGATTCCTAAGTTCTTCCTTTATGTTAGTCTACAATGATGACATTTTTGGACTTACCTGTTAGGTTCATTCATGCAATTCAATAAATATTGACAATAAGAGATAATGAAAATAGGAATATATTAATTATGCCACTATATCAGGGTAACATTTTAGAGGAAAGCGTAGTTCTAAATTTCAAACCCAAGCCATCATTCCCTATTACATTAACCACATCCACTGAGATGAGCCAAAAACAGAATATGAGTTTACCAGAGAATCTTTTAATAAAGGCTGAAACCCACTAATGAGGAAACACTAGAGACTAGTTAGGGAGGCATGATATTGCAGTACCAGAATGCCTGACTAAGCCCTGCCTCTTTCTTACTAAGACCTTTCAGCAACGTTGACTGTTCATTTACTTTGAAATATCCACTTAGGGCAGGGTTTCCCATTCTCAACATTTTTGTCAGTTTCGGCTGGTTAATTCTTTGTTGTGGAGGCTTCCCTGTGTATTGTAGGAGTTTTAGCACCATTCCTGGCCTCTGCCTACTAGATATCTTCCCAGCTGAAGATACAAATCAAAATTGCCAAATATCCTATGGGGGCAAACCCTCTGCTGCAAGCCCCAATGAGAATCACTGATCTAGGGAAAGAAAAATAATCAGAAAGGTTCTTTTAATAGAGGTCAATGATCTTACTTGGGATTTTCCCAAAAAGACACACTGAAAAGTATAATCAAGTTTATAAATTATGGACAAATTTATGAGTTTTGTTTTGAAAGCTCCATGAAGTCTGTTTTTCTTCTTCTGGATACTGTATTCACAGCAGTTTCTGGCCCATGATAGTGTTTAACAATGTTTGTTAAATGAAGTGAACATGTAGATACTATACTTTCCGTATTGGGCAATAAATTACTACTAAATTTTCAGATTAAACTCTCCAGATTTCTATTACGTGTTGCCCTTTCTTAAATGTATTTCACTCACTTTAATTACAAAAAAAAAATATACTCATCATGTCACATCTAAAAATTAATTATTAAGAACCATGATGTAACCACTATATCCAAACCAATTATGACTCTTGGAGCATGGGAGATAGCAAAGGGAAGCAGGGACAATGCCATGGAAAATTAGCATAAGAGAGAAAGTAAGCCCCATCTAGAATCTGTGAAGATCTAGGAACTCAGGGAATCCCTTTCAAGAGAAAAGAGGGATGCCTGGGTGGCTCAGTCAGTTAGGCATCTGCCTTTGGCTCAGGTCATGATCCCAGGGTCCTGGGATCGAGTCCAATATTGGGCTTCTGGCTCAGTGGGGAGCCTGCTTCTCCCTTTGCCTGCTCTGCCTGCACTCTCTCGGCTTTCGCTCTCTCTCTGACAAATAAATAAAATCCTAAAAAAAAAAAAAAAAATTTAAGAAGAAAGTAGAAATTTTAGGTGTTGTCACCTTTTTGTGCAAATGCTTTCTCTTTGCTTGGCTTATTGTTCAGATCTCATCTCAAGGCCTCACTCCCTTCAGTGTTCTCCAAATAATCTAGTCAAATAGTCTTAAAACTCTTTTTGGAGCCACGAACTCACTTTCAAAATCTGATTAAATAAATGGCTATTATACATCAACTGAAGGAAAAAAAAAAAGAAAAAGAAAAAAAATCCGATGAACACTCTTCCTAGGAAAATGCACTCATATACAAAGGTTACCACATAATTTCAGGGAGTTCATGAACCTCCTAAAATCCTGATGGACAATGGTTTCTCTCATTCCTGCATGCCCATTAGTATTTGCTGTTCATACCATAAAATGTAGTAATTCCATGAGCAACTGAATAAGGGAAATTTCACTTAAAATGAAGTCAGGAAACCAGAAGGGGAAGTTCTCTCACCCTACCCCTCACCCTCAATTCAGATCCCAACAGGAAGATGCCTACAATTTCCTACCCCAGTAAGATGAAGATTTTCTCTTTGCCTAGCAACAGTCCAGCCAATGAGAAACTGTCACAATTCAGCCAATGAAAAGCCACCACACTTCAAGCTTCCCAGCCAACCTTTTGTTTGTAAACCTCCTCCCCATTCCCTCCTGTCCTCTATAAAAGAGCAGTCCTCTCCTTTGTTCTTAGGACTTGCCTATGGTTTGCCATAGCTTACGTATCTTGAACTGCAATTCCTCTGTTATTTCCAAATAAATCAAAAGTGGCTGTGTTATTTTTTTTATTTATTTTATTTATTTATTTGACAGACAGAGATCACAAGTAGGCAGAGAGGCAGGCAGAGAGGAAGAAGTAGGCTCCCCGCTGAGCAGAGAGCCTGATGCGGGGCTCGATCCCAGGACTCTGGGATCATGACCTGAGCCGAAGGCAGAGGCTCCAAACCACTGAGCCACCCAGGCGCCCCGGCTGTGTTAATTTTAAGGTGAACATCAAGTAAACTCCAGTTCTATTAGAAGACAAGGGGCTCTGGAAAATCCTATCTTCTTTTGGAGCCCAGGTCAAGTCACTTTTTTTTTTTTAAACTAGCCTCATTTCCCTTGACTGAGTTGTGTAGTATTTTTGTCCATAGTTATTCAAGACATGTTATCATAAATTTTACTGGTCAAAACTGCATACACAGTACCCTATCTTATCTCCTTATCCAAATCAGGTTCTATGTAGTATATCTGTGAAGCACAGATTAGATGCATATTTAGTATTTGCTAAAGGACAGCTGAAATACAATGAAGTTATATAACTAATCTAGGACTCAATTTCTTCTTCTATAAAAACAATACTAATGATCCCAGTGCGCCAATGTCTGACAGATCACATCAATGTGCACAGGGTGACAGAAGGCCTCTGATAGTTTAGATAGGAAGAAAATAGGCCACTCTTCTCATGGTCAGGAGCCTGTTCCTTGGAGGTCCTATATACAAATGAGCAGAAGCCCACTCTCTCACCAGATTGTTTCTTTGGTAGACAATGGAAGAAGTAATGGAACTAAAGTCCTATTCTGTCACTTCTTTTCACTTTTCTTTGACACTGGTTGCTATATCACAATGCTTGGCTCATGCTTCGAAAAAAAGAATGTAAAAAAAGAAAGAGAATAATTCCAGTCCTTTAAAATCTATTTTGCAAAGATGCCAAGAAAACAAAGAAGACACTTAAAATCAGCAAGTACTTTGGAGTTTGCACTATGCAAACAAAATCTTTAAAGAGCTACTTTCACATTTCTAAATTCTGTGCCTAATTTCCAATTTAAATTGGTACTTTTTAAAAATGAGGCTATCAAAGAAATCAGTAGAAAAGGATCAAAGCAAAAAATTGACATTTGCTGTCCTGCCCCCCACTTCATTGCAGTGTATTCAATAAACTTCTATCTCCTCTGTTCTGCCTCAGGTGAATTCTTTCACAACCTGGACCATTGGTGTCCCACCCAATCAGAAGAGACAGCACTGTGTGGACCAAAAAGATCCCCATAATTTCGTAGGGGTAGAGAGTATAGTAGTGTGAATACAGACTGTTTTCAATAAATATACATATCGCACTTTTTCTCTCCCTTATGAATTTAATAATGCTTTCTTTTCTCCAGCTTACTTTATTAGAAGAACACAGTCTATAATACATACAACAAAATATGTGTTAATCAATTGTTATTGGAAAGGCTTCTGGTCAACAGTAGGCTATTAGTAGTTAAGTTTTTAAGAAGTCAGAAATGATACCCAGATAACTGACTATATGGGGGTTTGGAGTCCCAACCCTGTTCAAATGTCAACTGTAGTTCTAAGATTTTGGTAGGGAGTTCTTCACTTAGGAAACTAAAATTCTGGGGAGAATGAGTTAGGCTAGTCCTTATCCAAAATTATTAGCCTCTCACAACATCTGGACATGCTTCTACTCTAATTTAGTGCAACAAGTTTCTATCTGGCATCACTCTGTCCGATGATGTCATAAGCACCCGTGATTCATTAAGGAACAAGAATAGCGTAATTCCTACTTTTGTGGCCCTTCAAGTCTGATGAGACATAGTAAACAAGCAACTACAAATGAGACAGGCATTACAAAAAAGGAAAGGGAGGAGCTATGGAAATAGTATTAGGGTAACTAACCCAGACATGGAAGTCAAGGAAAAATCTCCATAATCAAGAGACATCTGAGACATGAAGGATGAAAAGGACTTAATTAGGGCTTTTGTGCGTGCTGCTGAAGGACAAGGGCACATGACGTACCACTGGCCATGCGGGCTGGGCAGTAGCGCTTGCCAGCCAGTCACTGAGCTCTCTGAGGTACAACAGAGCCTATTGAGATGAAGATTGTCCTGATGTTTTCCAAAAGCACACCTCACAGAGGATAGCTATGACAAAACCAGTAAGAGCACAACCACATGTAATGAGCGTATCAGTAGTTGCAGATGAATACTCAAGTCCATAACTATGGTGGTTAAAAATTCTTCATTGCCTCAAAGGCAGGCAGTTGTGAGGGAAAATGAAGAACTGGTCAAGAAGACATGAATCGAAGGAGATGATGAAAATTACTATTTCATTTAACATCTATCACCTCACAATAAGTTATGTAGAAAAATACATGTTTGAATACTTTTAATTACTGGACAATAAAGTCTGTTATCTCTAAAATTAAAAAAAAAAAAAACAAGAAAGAATTAGTTATGTTTCCCAGGATAAGCAATACACTTCCTCCTTGCTATTCATATGAAGAGTAACAGTACTCTTTCACTTTCTCTCTTACACCAGTTTGCCATCTTTGTTTCAGGTTCACGGTGTTTCAAACCCTAGGACATCCTGATAGCTTGTATATATGAGCAGAAAAGAGAACACTACAGAAAAGTGTATTCTGGGATGCCTGGGCGGCCCAGTGGATTAAGTGTCTGCCTTTGGCTTAGGTCATGATTCCCAGGTCCTGGGATCAAATTCCACATCAGGCTCCTTCCTCAGCGGGAAGTCTTCTTCCTCTCCCCCTGCCTGCCGCTCCTCCTGCTTGTGCACACTCTGTCTGACAAGTAAATAAATAAATCTTTTTTAAAAAGAAAAGTCTATTCTGCCACTGTTCCAATCATTTGGTAGGTAGACTTGGACCTAACTTCCAGAAATAAAGTTCAAGTTAACTTAAATTTAGAGGTAAAGGACAGAGGAAATAGGGACACACTTTCAGCATATAATAAAAAAATGATAACAAAAACATCCAAAAATCTTCCCTTATGGAATTTAAAATTGATTTCCAAGAGAATTGGTTCTAAAAATGCATAGAAATACAAAGAACTGAAGAGAGGACAGGTAACAAATATGAAATAAAGCAGTGAACTCAAGTCTGAGAATTTAAAGAGACACCCTTAGATCACTGAGCCATTATTAAGTAGAGGCATCTTCAGTGAACAGCAACCGCTACTCTTGTTTAACCTCCAACTGGTCAAGAAATGAACTATTCCCTTTGCCTAAAGCTATAACCAGTATCACTGGCTTAGCTAGTATCCCAAAGGCTCTTGACTCATAGGCAAACCTCAAGATGATGGATAACAGGGCATTAGACTCTTTGAATAAAACTGTGTGTGTTTTGTAGGTAAAAGACTAAACATTCAGTGTTCCTTTAATCAAAGTTAAAGGATACTTGACAATCTTCTCAAGTGTCTAAATCTTCAAAGAAAAATGGGTGTGGAGTACTGTTTGGCCTTGAAAATAAAATGAGGTATTTTAATTTCTCCTAAATACCTTCAGACTGTAGTAGCATTGACTGGCCTAATATCTCACCTTCATTCAAGGGTTATTCTTACCAGTGGCACCATTACCCCAGTGCCAACATATAAAATATATAAAAGTAGTGCAGGATTACTCAACTCCTTTTATTAATAAAACAGGAAGAAGAGGGGCGCTTGGGTGGCTCAGTTTAAGCATCTGCCTTCAGCTCAGGTCATGATCCCAGGGTCCTGGGATTGAGCCCCGCATTGGGCTCCCTGGTTGGCGGGAAGCCTGCTTCTCCCTCTCCCATTCCCCCCGCTGAATACAAGTCTCTCTCTCTCTCTGTGTCAAATAAATAAATAAAATCTTAAAAAAAAAAAAAAGAATTTCTAAAAACAAAACAAAACAAAACAAAAACAACAAGAAGAAAATACACATCAATTTTATAAATATAACTTACCAAAGAAAATTAGAAGATTTTTCATTATAAACAAATCAAAAGCCCAAAATGTTTGATCCAGAGATAGAAATGGATTCATTTAAAATAAACTAAAGCTATAAATAAAAGAAATTTCAGGTGAAGCACATCTTATGTTAGATGATGGCACCTTCTGACTAAATGTAATATTGCATCACTGCATTAGTCATGGGTACCTGCAGCGAGAGCACTTTTTGGTCGTGTGTATAGAGGTCTCTTCTAGGGAACAGGCTTGAGCAATGGAATGTAGAAAGGGCCCACAGTGACCCTGACTAAACAGAGACAAGCCGTCAGGCAACCCACCTCAAAATATCCACAAGCCCTAACTAACCAATGGGTTACCTACAACCAAGCAATTCTATGCGTGCCATACCTCTTCACCTACCCTCTTTTAAAAAAGCCCCTAACCACTGCCTCCTTGCAAACAGTCTCTCCTTTACTGTCCTGTCCCCCACTTCCTTGCAATTCAATAAACTTCCATCTCCTTTGTTCAATTCAATAAACTTCTATCTCCTTTGTTCTGCCTCAGGTGAATTCTTTCACAGCCTAGACCACCATCGTCCCACCCAATCGGGCGAGACACCACAGTGTGGACCAAAAAGATCCCCATAATTTCGTTGGGGTAGAGAGTATAGCAGTGTGAAGAGGAAGATGGTGATCAATGGCCAAGGAAAAATCTCATACTACAGAACATTAACACAAACAAGCAGTAGGCTGACATGGATGTACCACAACTCTCAGCAAGGCAAGTCAATGCTGGGCATATATAATTTCAAGGATGCCAACATTACTTTCTTCTTGAAATAATTTAGTCTTTTGGATTTTAATTTTTAAGTGTATTATGTCTAATTTCACCATGAAAAGTAAAAGTAAAGTAGGATTCACTTGACATAAATTATTTTAAAGAGAATCTGTACTCTGAAAAGAAGAGATTTATTTCCTAAATGAGTCTTCAGTGAGAGAGAACATGGGTTTAGGGAAAGAATAAGAGTTGTACAGCTGGGAAGCATTGTTTTCAACCCTCTCACCCTGTTGAGTTGAACAACCTTGAGTACATTATTTTAACATCTCCGAAACTTAACTCCTCAGTTATATACCTTAAAATATTATCTTAAGGGGCACCTGAATGGCTCAGTGGGTTAAGCCTCTGCCTCCGGCTTGGGTCATGATCTCAGGGCCTTGGGATGGAGCCCCACATCAGACTCTCTGCTCAGCAGGGAACCTGCTTCCCCCCTCTCTCTGCCTGCCTCTCTGCCTACTTGTGATCTCTGTCAAATAAATAAATAAAATCTTTAAAAAAAATACGTTATTTTAAGAAGTGGCCCATCGGAGGTACTCAACAAATGGCTATTGTTGAAATTATTATGGGGGTGCCTGGGTGGTTCAGTCAGTTAAGCATCTGCCTTTGGCTCAGATCATGATCCCAGGGTCATGATCAAGCCCCACACTGGGCTCCCTGCTTCTCCCTCTGCTGCTCCCTGTGCTTGTGTTCTCTCTCTGTCAAATAAATAAATAAAATAAAATAAAATAAAAAAGAAAAGAAAAGAGTGTAAAGAAAAGAAAGAAATTATATGAAATTGCTAAATTTTTCCCAGGAGAACTTTTGGTCAATAAAACTACAGGTTACTATGCCAAAAAATAAGTGACCAGTTAAAAGTTTCTTTCTTTCTTTTTTTTTTTAATATTTATTTATTTATTTGACAAAGATCACAAGTAGGCAGAGAGGTAGGCAGAGAGAGAGGAGGAAGCAGGCTCCCCGATGCAGGGAGCAGAGAGCCCGACGCAGGGATTGATCCCAGGACCCTGGGATCATGACCCTGGGATCAAGCTGAAGGCAGAAGCTTTAACCCACTGAGCCACCCAGGCACCGCAAGTTTCTTAACTCCTATGAATTCCTAGTTCTAGGATTTCTTTGGTTCAGTTGAAAGGGTTTTAAATACACAAGAATATTATTTCATTTCAGATATTTAATTTTGTTAATAACTTCCAGAAGATAGGACATAGTCTTCTGACATATCTCACATTTAATAATCTATAGGCAGATAGATATATTCCTCTGTCGGAAAGCACAGGACTGCGCTTTCCTATATGTCATAATTGCCTACCAGAAACTGACCAGCTATGCTCAAAATTGTAACTTGGGCTCTCCAACTCAGGTGATGCAATTCAAGGAGCAGCTTATTTGCTCGATATTTAACATGTATATACTGTAAGAGCTAAAAAGTCACCTAAAAGGTAACTCTACAGTGTTATTCTTACTTCCCCTCTGAATCAAGTTGGCTAATTAACTCCTTAAAGAGAGGCCATTTTAACACTCCATCAGATGAAAGAGAAGAACAAAGGCTTGTTCTCCTAAAGGCTAGGACACAATTACTGAGCCTTTTCTGAATAGGCTCTACCTTTATGCTTGTCCCAAGAGATTTTTTCACAAGCTGTGGGATTTAAATAAACATACAGGCTAGGGAGGGTTTCCTGAAGAAACTGAAATTCTCTGCTTAAAGGAAAGAAGAAAGAAAAGAAATGGTATCCAACCCAACCATGCAGAGTAACTTAACATCAGATGCAGAAATGTGCTAATCCAATTTCAGATGCAATTTTCTAGCCTTTCAAGGACTGTAAATAAATGCAAGCACCTTGGACTTGATTTCTCTTGGAAATGTAGGGAAAGCTAAAAGTTTTCTCCAAACTGAGCTTTATTTATCTACTTATGTGAGCTTTATTTATCTACTTATAGAAACTGGAAGAAAATCAATATAAAGTTTTTCAAAATATACACATACTGTGTATGAGTATGTTTTTAGAAATCAAGTTGTAAGGAAAGCTGCCAACAAATTTTGTTTCTTTAAAAGAATAACAATGCCTAGATCACAGAAAATTGGAAAAAGAAAACCCATAGTTACTATTATAAATTCTACAACAAAATTCAAACCACTTCAGATTTCTCAGTTCTTGTGAATTGCTGACATTATTAATAGTATTTTTATTATTTTTTTAAATTAAAATCACTATCAGAAAACAGTTTTGAGACAAAATTATTTTTATTTGATTTATGAAAAGCTGAGAAAAATATGTCAAATGATTCACTTATACTATAAAACTAATTAACGGGATAGTCAGGAATGGACCCTAGGTTTTCTAACTCCTAGGTCTTACTAAAAATCTGACGGTTTCACATTTTAGCCCCAGAATCCTCTTTCAAACTAAATCTTTTGTGGAACTCCACTAATTGAACAGATGTAATTGCAGCTGCTCCAAATGAAGTGGATATTGGGGCTAGAGCCCTGTACACCTAAGCTCTCCTTTTCCTCATCCACAATAGACTTTGAGGCATTTCTGGGGATCATCATAACTCCAAAGAACACATTGTAAAAATACCACCATCAAAGATCATCTCTTCTGACTCATTACCTATGGGAAATCTACAGAGTTAAATTCGAATCCAAACATGAACAAGACTAATCACTAATAAAATAACACCTGTCATAGCTACCATATGTAAGATTTTTAAAGTCACAAATATATAGTGGTGGAAGTAAAAGTAAAAGTTACATTCCATTTGTACCATCCAAAGATAATGGGCACATAGGGTTTACTAATGACCGAACTACTCTCATGCACTATTGTGATGTGATAGGAAGGGAGGAATATTTCATTGCTTTAGCATAACTATCACCTAATTTACAATTGTGACATGAAAACACTAACTAAGCTATTTATTTCCAAAGTTAAATACAGATACCTTTCTTCAAATAAAATTTAGACAAAATCTTATAATGAAGGCATTTTATAAACTATTCTAGTTAAATGGGGGCAAAGTGTGGGGCATGAAGAGTCAGCTAATAAGCCTTTCTAAAGCAGCCGAAGGCTGTAGGAACACTAACATGGAGGAAGAGCTAACAAAAGTTAAGGATTATTTTAAGGTTTTTGAGCAATTCCTGAAATATAAATGGTGAACAGCATACACTGTTGATGGACTGACGTCTGAAGCAGAGGCAACAACTCTTCCAATGTAGGGGAACAAAATTTACCACTCCAAAATGTGTCTCTTTGGCATGTGGATTACTTTAGGCTGATTATTTTTAAGAAAGAAAAGTCTTAAAAAACCAAACTTTGACCTTCCCCCCTAAACTGTCTAAAACAATTTAGATAGAGGACCTCCTCCAAGAAGGGGGCTATCACCACAGATTGACTATAGCATAATATGGACCAGGTGTGGTAGATAGGGAAGAATTTAGGAGTCTGTTGAAATTCCTCTCTCTGTCCCACTGTTTCTGTATGGCCCAGCAAACATTTGTTTACCAAACATTTAATCGTTTTCATCTTCCTGTGAATTGTCTCCTTCCCTTGAGGTGCCAGATTCCTACCCCTTTCTCCTTAGCTATGGGTGCCATATAAGCCTCATGTGCTTGACTGCCTGTGGGCTTCATTTTCTTATGAAGCCCCCTTGTGGAAGTAATTAAATTTGATTTTTTTTCCCATTAACCTATCTCATGTCAATTTAATTCTTAGACTACCCAAAAGAACCTTCAAGAGTAAGGGAAAACTTTTCTTTCTCAACAATAGGCATAAATAAACGTACTTGAGAGCAAAGTAGAGCTTTAAGTACAAACTTCTCGTCCACACCACCTGAGTAAACTATTATAATACCACTTCTTTGTAAGCTTCTGCAAAAGGACTACTTGCCAAAAGCATAAACAAGGCTTCTAAAACAAAGAAGTATTATTTTTAAAAAATATCAGCACAAGCTATCCAGGGTTCAAGCAATAATCAACCAGCAGGTCAAGTTTATTAATTGCAAGTGCCAGATAGAAAGCAAACCTCAAACTTAATTTACCTTTGAAAATAAAACTTAAATTCAGAAGAGAACCAGGATAGAGATGATTAATAGCGTATACACAAAAACACCAAACAATGAGAACAACATATACAAAAAGCATCAGGGAAGAGCTGACGATGTCAAAGTTTAAATCAGACAAAGTAAACAAAACCCCCTACGGCTCTTGCATCAGCTCCAGAGAAGCTATCAGCTCCACTCCCTTCTTACTACCAAATACATTATGTCCAATAAACCAGCTGTTTACCAAAAAATATTCACTAAAGTTGTAATATTTAATATCCCTAAAGTTTTAACACCCTAAATTTTAAAGGACTGTGGCCTTCCAAAAAGGATAGCAAACTGGAAAGTAACTGTTCCCTTCTTGCCTGTGCTACAAACTACCCATGGGAGCTGAAGCAAATACTTTTTTCTGTTCCGCAGTCTTTTCATTTGTTAATAAGCGATTCTAACAGCCATACCACTTACCTCATAATATTATCATAATTATCTGATAATATACATCAAAGCATGATTTAAAATCCTAAATATCACATAACCTGTACATTGTGAAAGATACCTATTTTACCAACCAGTCATTGCAAACAGAAGGTGTAATTTATCTCTGTTAACTGAACTTGAAAAGATTCCATACTAACTTACCATTAATTAAAGAAGAAAAAACCCTATACCTTTATGCTGAGAATCCATCCTATCCTAATAGCCAAGATAGCTTGTGTATAACAAACTTCAGTTTTCTTTCAGCATTATAGATACAGAACTGAAAATCTTCACCAGAGGTCAATGTCAATAAAGACTTATTTCAATTGCCTGAGCAATTACTCAGTTGAGCTTTCAATTCTAACATAACAAATTATGTATTAAAGTAAGAGTTGGGAGATATATAATGAAAACTTTCAGAGAAAGCATTAAATGAGAGGTGTTATCTTGTTGAAAGAATGCCTATCAGTATACAAAATGATACAACTCATTCAAGCATGGCAGTGAATTCCTACTCCACTCTGTTCAAGCTCCTGTGCTATAGAGGTCTGTGCTGCAGTGACTTGGTCTGCAAGCAATTTAACACACACACACACACACAAATTTTTAAAGTAGGCTCCACATCCAACCTAGGGTTTGAATTCACAACCTTGATGAGGTCAAGAGTCACATGCTCCACCAAATCAGCCAGCCAGGCACCCCTGACACAAACTGTTATTGTAACTAAATACTAAATCTTGTTTTAAGCTTCCTGTTTGTTCGAAGAACTGAAAGAATTAAACATGTGAAATGTCTTACACAGAACAGTTTTTGGCAGTTTTGAGAACAAAAAGGAATGATGATAAAGCATGTGAACTGGGTTTCATGTGCTAACTGCCTACAGTATGACTTCTTACTCAGTATATGGCTAAACTGGAGCTCTCACAGTCTAGCATTCGAAATCATAGGATGAGATTTTTTTTTTTTTTTTAACAATTTCTCCTTATAAATCCAAGGGCAAAGACACTTCCAGTGCTGTGTACATTGAAAAAACTTTACCAGTGATCCATGAAACATATCTCTGGGGACTCATTATTATATTGCAACTGCTATGTATTTTATACTCTTAACAACTTCCTGGTCAAGGTTAGATATGGCCCAATTATAAATTGATGAGCTGAGGGGCGCCTGGGTGGCTCAGTGGGCTAAAGCCTCTGCCTTCAGCTCAGGTCATGATCCCGGGGGCCTGGGATCAAGCCCCATGGTGGGCTCTCTGCTCAGCAGGGAGCCTGCTTCCTCCTCTCTCTCTGCTTCCCTCTCTGCCTACTTGTGATCTCTGTCTCAAATAAATAAATAAAGTCTTTAAAAAAAATAAAATTAAAAAACTGATGAGCTCAGCTCAGAACATCTAGAAACATGTGGGAAATATTGAAGGAGAGTTTGTTACTAGTGGAAGGTTAAACTAAGAGGTTATAAAGGGGAGATGGGCTGGAAAAGACAAGAATTATACATACAGCAGCTATGATGGAGCAAGCAAAAGCAGCCAGGCCAAAGAGAGAGGAGAATGGACTGAATGTGCAGAGAGAGTGTCCATAAAGAAAGGAGAAGAAAAGAAAGAGACAGAAACAGAAGAAAAAATAGAGGGTCAAAAAGAGATTTGAATCCTAGAGCAATCCTGGGGCTAACAAGGCTCAGTTCCAGTCCACATGTACCCTTATAATAAATCGTCTATACTTTGACATAATTTGAGCGTGACTATTAATGGAAGCCAAACTTAAATCATAGTCTCCCACCTGACATTTCCACCCCAACAGGCTGAATTTCTAAATTCTTAATCTCTTTCGGTATATTTTCTAACTTCAGTGTTTTGGGTTTTTTAAAAAAGATTTACTTATTTATTTGAGAGAGAGAGCAAGAGGCTGAGGGAGAAAGAGAATCTCAAGGAGACTCCCTGCTCAGTGTAGAGCCTGATGCAGCCCCATTCCCACCATCCTGAAATCATGACCTGAGCTGAAATTAAGTCAGGCACCTAACAAACGGAGCCACCCAGGCACCCCTCTAACTTCAGTTTTTATCAAAACTTAGAGGTAGGTGGCCACACCCTTTTATGGGTGTCCCTCCTATAACGTGATCTCTACTATATCCACTAGCTGACCACATAAGATTCAAATTTAACAACTAAATGCAGCAACTTGAGAGCAGAGCAATCCAAACAATCAAATATTTGAATCCTTACTATGCAAAGCACTTCTTTTTAAGAAGTCACTTTTAGGGGCACCTGGGTGGCTCAGTCGGTTAAGCAATTGCCTTTGGTCCAAGCCATGATCCCAGAGTCCTGGGATCAAGCCCCGCATTGGGCTCCCTGCTCAGCAGCGAGCCTGCTTCTCTCTCTCCCTCTGTGATCTCTCTCGTTTTCACTCTCTATCAAATAAATAAAATCTTTAAAGAAAGAAAAAAAAAGAGAGAGATTTTTCTGTTCTTCCCTCTCCTAATTCAGCATTTTCACTCGACCCCAAATATGCAACACTTGCCTTTGTTTACTAATCAAAAGAAAAGTAAGAAGTGTAACTAAAGCATATCCTCTCAGCAGAAATCATTTAAGAACTATGGTTTCCTCATCACCTCTGGTGAATTAGCCCTTATACCTGATATTCTTGTTTCTAAAGAAATAGGGAAGTAAAAATCAGGTCCTGCTATATTAATATCTTTTTTTTAAAGTCAGTAAAACACACAAAAAAGAACAAGAACTAAATACAGAGAAGTCACAAATGACCCAAGAATCTAAAAAAAAAAAAAGATTTAAGGTAATATACTTTTATTTCTGCCCTGTTTTAAAGAGGCTAAACCAATATAAAAAGAGCAAAAAGGGGAAGTCTATATGAACCTATTAGGTTCCACTAAAGTAAACAAATTTCAATTTCAAAGAACGTACTTTGGGCTTTGAAAAGCAGATATAGCACTTTTACTAATATGAGTCAATGGTTTTTAGAGGAATCAAATTTGAAGTAATTCTTCCTAAAACCAATTTCACAAAATCTGCATATTATGGGCAGTTTTAAATTATCTGCCAATCAATCAAAAGCATATTCTGAGTATTTTCTATCTGTTCAGTGTAAGATATGTATCAGAAAATTCCTGTGCTCAAAAATTTTAAATTTAGGGTGCCTGGGTGGCTCAGTCAGTTAAGCATCTGCCTTCAGCTAAAGTCATGATCCCAGGGTCCTGGCATCAAGCCTTACACCGGGCTCCCTGCTCCCTGCCTGCTTCTGCCACTCCCCCTGCTTGTGTGCGTTCTCTCTCTGTCTCTCTCTCTCTCTGTATGGGTTAAATAAATGAATAAAATCTTTAAAAAAATTTTTTTAATTAAAAAATTCTAAATTTAACTGGAGAAGTAAGAAACCCTATGGTGGAAGAACTTACAAATTATAAAGGGACATGTAACTAAGTGTTAGATGGTGTCAATATAAACCAAAGCGCCTATATAGGCACTGGAGATTGTGAAGAGAAAATGAAACATGTAGTAAAAAAGATCTTTCCACAGCAGCAATAATTGACTGTTGTTAGTGTGATAGCAGATGTTCTTAAAAGCAAATTTAAAGGAAGCTAAAGCAATGCAATTTCTGTCTATGTCAAATGATCACTAAGGAAGGATGGAGTCCCACCATCTAAGCCCTTTCTTCATAATTCACTAGAGATTAAACTCTGTTTCTCAGAACACAAAACCATTTTTATTTATTTATTTATTTTTTAAAATATTTTATTTATTTATTTGACAGACAGAGATCACAAGTAGGCAGAGAGGCAGGCAGAGAGAGAGAGGAGGAAGCAGGCTCCCTGCGGAGCAGAGAGCCCAATGCAGGACTCGATCCCAGGACCTTTAGATCATGACCTGAGCCGAAGGTAGAGGCTTAACACACTGAACCACCCAGGTGCCCAACCATTTTTATTTTAAAACCCATCAAAAATCAAAAACAAAATTCAGTACAATTGTAGTATCATTAAAATAAGTAACCAAATAAAATTTAGTTTAACATAAACTAAATAAATTTAGTTTAACATAAAGTGGATGAAAGATAATACCCTGGTTCTTCAGTTTAATGTAAAAATGAAAAACCAGATATGAATTAATAAATGTTTAATTACCAACAACTTGCAATGGTGAAGCACATTTAGGGATAAGTTGTGGTTTTTTTTTGTTTTTACCCTACCAGTGAGTATTATGCTTCCTTTTCTTTCTTTCTTTTTTTTTTTTTTAAAGATTTTATTTATTTATTTGACAGACGGAGATCACAAGTAGGCAGAGAAGCAGGCAGAGAGAGAGGAGGAAGCAGGCTCCCCGCTGAGCAGAGAGCCCGATGCGGGGCTCGATCCCAGGACCCTGCGATCATGACCCGAGCCAAAGGCAGAGGCTTTAACCCACTGAGCCACCCAGGCTCCCCTCCTTTTCTTATTTTTTTTTTTTTTTAAGATTTTATTTATTTATTTAAGAGAGAGAGAGAGAGAGAGAATGAGAGTGAAAGAGAGCATGAGAGGGAGGAGTTCAGAGGGAGAAGCAGACTCCAGGATCATGACCTGAGCCGAAGGCACTCGCTTAACCAACTGAGCCACCCAGGTGCGCCCCCCTTTTTAAGATTTTATTTATTTGACAGAGGGAGATCATAAGTAGGCAGAAAGGCAGGCAGAGAGGGAAGGAAGCAGGCTCCCTGCTGAGCAGAGAGCCTGATGCGGGGCTCGATCCCACGACCCTGAGACCATGACCTGAGCCAAAGGCAGAGGCTTAACCCTCTGAGCCACCTAGGTGCCCTGAGTATTAGGCTTCTTAAAATATTTCAGTCAGGCCAACAATTGGGATTAAAAAATATCTAAGATCTTTAATAAGAGAATCTGGTACTTAAAGGATTAAATATGAAACAGTATCTACTGGATGCATTTGAATTTTCCAGGTAAACTTGATTAAAAAAGAAAAAGTACTCATTAACACAGCAGCATTCATTTAGGACTTAATCATATTTTATTTTATGAGGACTTGTTCACTAGAATCGGGGTTGGTTGTGTCTAACTACTGTAAGGATTTACAAAGGGTAGTAAAAAAAAAAAAAAAAAAGAAGTCAAAAACAAAGGCAACCCAACCAGAGCTGGGGTTGGCAGGTGTGGGGCCAGACTGAGTATAGATCCTTAGAGAAAAGATAAAGGCAAACAGAGGCAGATAATGAGATGAACATGATGCTTTTTTTTTTTTTTAATTTTTATTTTTTTACTGGAACAAGCAAGTTCTCAGTGCTATAAAAGATGAAAGGGATAGTCAGTTATGAGGTCAAGAAACCAAGATCAATTGCTAAGAAAGCTGAAAGAGTAGTGAGGCAATGACCAACATGGCCAGGAGATGAAACACCAAGAAAACATTTCATAACACCTCAAAGATAAACTTAGCCTATATACTACCCTTTATTAATAATTTGGAATTCTAACTAATGATACTACATATGAACACTTTTTGAATAACTGGTCCTTTGTTAAGGTAATACTGAAAAAAAAAGAGAATCATCTGCATATATAAACTGTAAACATACACTGAAATCCTGGAGGCTTGTAAAATATGCTGGTTCTTTCTAAAGGTCAAAATAAATGGCAAAACAATATATTTTGGATATTAGTAAATAACATGCTCAAATAAATGCCAAATGTTAAAATTAAGGCTTCTAAAGCATCAGGGAATATTTTCAGTGTATGTTCTGTTAAAAGACTATGTATATGACAAAAAAAGATAAAAAATGGTGCTCAGAAAAGAGAGGAAACACCACTACCACAGATGAAGAATTCTTCCCAAGACACTGAACCTAAATCTGATCTTAGATTAGTGATTCTCCATGGGGGCAATTTTTGCCCCTGGGGGACATTAAGCAATGTCAATAGACATTTTTGGTTGTTCCAACCAGGGAGTTTCTAGAGGTTAGAGACAAGCAATACTGCTAAACATCATCCTACAATAACCACGGACAGTTACCCACAACAAAAAATTACCCATCCATCCATCCATCCATCCATCCATCAACAATCAATAGCAAGAATGGAGACTGTGAAACCCTTCCCTAGGTCTAACAGGAAATAAAGGGGTCAGAGAAACATGCAAATTAAGAACTTTATGGGAATACAATCAGCAACATCTGGAACTTGGGAAACTTCAAAGGACAAAAGACCCAATTTCTTCAACAAATAAATTACAAGGGAAAAAAATAGGACAGAGGGATCTATGTTTACGGAGTAAAAGAGACTTAAAACTCAAATCGACTGGGGGCCTGGGTGGCTCAGTCAGTTAAGCGACTGCCTCTTGGTTTCAGCATTGGCTGTGATCTCAGGGTCATAAGATCAAGCCCCATGCTGGGCTCCATGCTTAGCGCAGAGTCTGCCTGGGACTCTCTCCCTCTCCCTGTCTGTCCCTCCCCCCTGTGCACTCTCACTCTCTCTCTTTCAAATAAATAAACAAATAATCTTCTTTTTTTTTTAAGCAGGGGGAGGGGTACCTGGGCAGCTCAGTTAGTTGGGTGGCTGCCTTCGGCTCAGGTCCTGATCCCAGGGTCCTGGGATCCAGCCCCGCATCGTGCTCCCTGCTCAGTGGGGAGCTTGCTTCTCCCTCTCTGTCTTCTTACAGCTCTGCCTATTTGTGTACTCTCCCTCTCTCTGTCAAATAAATAAATGAAATCTTTAGGAGAAAAAAAAAGCAAGGAGAGTGGCAGGCAGAGGGAGAAGCAGGCTCTCTGCTGAGCAAGGAGCGCTAGATCCCAGGACCCTGGGATCATGACCTAAGCCAAAGAAGGCAGGCACTTAACTGACTGAGCCACCCAGGCATCCCTCAAATAATTAAGTAAATAAATCTTTTTAAAAAATCGTTATCAACCAAAGGTAACGTATAGGCTAGAACAAAACAACTTAAAAAAAAAAAGTTATACAATTGGAAAATCTTAACAATGGCCAGAAACCTGGTAAGATACTACTGCTAATTTTTTTTTAGATGTCATAACGGTGTTGTGGTTGTGTGTGTGTGTGTGTGTGTGTGTATAAAATTTTTACAGAATAAATGATTTCTGGAATTTGCTTCAAAATAATCCACCTGAAGATTTTGATGAAAACCAAAAAGCTTTATCAGTCAATTGAAAAAAAAAAATCTATCAAAATAATGGTGCTAAAGAAACTACTGGATTCTTGAATTATAAAAGATACACACTTTACAGTTTACGTAAAGCACTAAAAGTTACTTTTTTAAAAAGTATTGTTTTGCTAAATTATTACCATACCTTAAAGTGTGTCAAAACTGGAGATCAAGCCTCTATAAAAGTTCAGAGAAAAAGATCATCTCTCTTCTCTCAGGAAATGACTTCCAGGGCACCTGGGTGGCTCAGTTAAATGGCTGCCTTTGGCTCAGGTCATGATCTCGGGTCCTGGGATTGAGCCCTGCGCTGAGCTCCCTGCTCAGTGGGGAGCCTGCTTCTCCATCTCCCTCTGCCCCTCCCCCTGTTCATGCTCTTTCTCTCTCAAATAAATAAATTTTTTTTTCTAAAAGAAAATGACTTCCCTTCCCTTCCCATTGGAAAAATAAGACCTTACTGCACACCTGTGCAGAAACTTAAAGACAGAGTGATGATGCTGGAAACCTCTCTCTGCAAAGATTCTTCCAGAAAGCCATAATCAGTGAAGTCATGTGAGCCGCAGAATTGTCCCTAGTAACTCTCAATTCATACTCTGTTCTTCCTGAGTACTCTGGTATGGTCATTAGGCCTCTAAGGTAAACTATTCTAAACTGAAGAGGATTTTCCACTCTGCTGTTTCCTTTAATGCCCGAAAGAGGCTAACATGGACTATCAAAATTAGGAAATTAACTTGGTTGCTATTACTACCCATTTTTAGACTGTGGCACAGAACTTGAAAACACTGATGTTCTTTTCTGTTCCAAATTATGCTACAGATGTAAACGTTTCCAAAATAGGCAAAGCAAGTTCTACATGGTTCTAAAGGAGGTACTTCCATGTTGCCTTTAACTTTTACTTGAAATATGTGAATGAAGACAACCTCATATAGGGTATGTTACTTTAAAAATAAAATCATTCTTTTATCAGATTTTATTTATTTACATGAGAAAGAGAAAGCATGAGTGGGGGCAGGGGCAGAGGGAGAATCTCAAGCTTGATGGGGCTCAATCTCACAACCATGAGATCATGATTTTTACAGAACAAGAACTACAGATCAGAATTTTTACAGAATTTGAGCTGAAATCAAGAGTTGGATGCTTAACCGACTGAGCTACCCAGGCATCCCTTAATATTTTTAAGTAAGCTCTATGCCCAACATGGGGCGTGATCTCACAAGATCAAGAGTCTCATGCTCTACTGACTGAGCCAGCCAGGTGCCCCCCCCTCAATAATCGTTCTTAGTGGAATAAGTACCTGTGTTCTTCTAAAGATTAGTAATAACACAGTCAACTCATTAAATCAAATTACTGTAGAGATGTGCCATAATGGTTTTGTGACTTGGCTATTAAGTATCAGAGGTGGAACTGATTAATTGTGTGTGTATGTGTGTGTGGGGTTGGGGGGAGAGACAGACAGAGAGGGAGGGAGGGAGGGAGAGAGAGAGAGACAGAGACAGAGACAGAGAATTTTAAGCAGGCTCCGTTCCCAGTGTGGAGCCAGACACAGCACTCAAGCTCACAATTCTGGATCATGACTTAAGCCGAAATCAAGAGTCAGATACTTAACCAACTGAGCCACCCAGGTGGCTGATCAGAGGTAGAATTTAAATCCAGGAATGTCAGTATCTGTGACATTCTCCTGTATCTTTCACAGTATCATCTCCCTAGAGAACAGAGTGCCCTTGGTCTCAAACGGTGAGGTTTACCTCCAAAAGAAGACAGTCCTGGATGACTAAAAGTGAGAAAGATAACTGATCACAAAGGAACAGGAGGTTAAATGGATTGTTGAGTTACAACATACAGTCTGATTGGACTCAAACAGGCCCGTGTCTGAATTCTGGTTCTCTCTTCTACTAGCTGTATGATCCTGGGCAAGTTACTTCACTTCTTCATGCCTGAGTTTCCCCATGTCCAAAGGAGGGATAAGAACAAAACATCTGTACTGGGCTTTTGCTAATCTGCCAAATAGCAAATAATATTCTAAAACTTATTGGCTTAGTACCCTCCTCTACTTTCTTCCCTGGGGTTGAATTAAAAAAAAAAAAAAAAAAAAAAGAAAAGAAAAGAAAAGAAAAAAAGCGCATCAAGATTACACAGGAAACAGGAAAATTCTAGGTTGCTCAGAGAGAGAAAGAACAGAATTAAGAGACTTTATAACAGCATTAATGACTGCTTCCTGTTAAATGCCCATGTGTGCCAATTATTTTGGATTTTTAAACCTTGACTGAATGAACAAACAAGTGGGACCATATCAAAGTTAAAAGCTTCTAACAATAAACAAAATGAAATGGCAATCTACAGAATGGGAGAAAATATTCACAAGCCATCTCTCTGATAGAAGGTTAGTATCCAAAATATATAAGGGATTCATACAAATCAATAGTAAAAAAAAAAAAAAAACAGATCCAAACGGGGCGCCCGGGTGGCTCAGTGGGTTAAAGCCTCTGCCTTCGGCTCAGGTCATGATCCCGGGGTCCTGGGATCGAGCCCCGCATCCGGCTCTCAGCCCCGCATCAGGCTCTCTGCTCCGTGGAGAGCCTGCTTTCTCCTCTCTCTCTGCCTGCCTCTCTGCCTACTTGTAATCTCTGTCTGTCAAATAAATAAATAAAATCTTTAAAAAAAAAAAAAAACATAGACCCAAACAATCCATTTTAAAAATACACAGAAAATCTAAATAGATATTTTTTTATATCTTTTATTTTTTTTTATATCTTTTGATGCACCTGTTGGCCATCAAAAGATGCTCAAGGGGCACCTGGGTGGCTCGGTGGGTTAACTCTCTGCCTTCAGCTCAGGTCATGATCTCAGGGTCCTGGGATCAGGCCCCGCATCGGGCTCTCTGCTCGGCGGGGAGCCTGCTTCCTCCTCTCTCTCTCTCTGCCTGCCTCTCTGCCTACTTGTGATCTCTCTCTGTCAAATAAATAAATAAAATATTAAAAAAAAAAAGATGCTCAAAATCACCAATCATCAGGGAAGTACAAATTAAGCCACAATGAGGTATCACCTCACACCTGTTAGAATGGCTATTATTAAAAAAACAAAAACAAAAAAACAAGAGACAGATGTTGGAGAGGCTGTAAAGAAAAGGGAACCCTTGTGCACTGTTGGTAGGAACATAAATTGATAGAGCCACTACTGGAAAACAATAGAGGTTCCTCAAAATTAAAACAGGAGTACCACATGATCTAACAATCTCATAGAAGTGGTTATATACCTGAAGGAAATGAAACCACTATCTTGAAGAGATAGATACCTACTCCCCCATGTTCATTGCCACATTATGCACAATAGCCGAGACATGGAAACAACCTAAGTGCCACTAATGGATGAACAGAGGAGGAAAATATGGTACATACAAATACATACACACAGTGGAATACTATTCAGTCACAAAAAAGGAAGGAAATCCTGTCTTTGGCAACATGGATGGGCTTTGAGGGCATTATGCTAAGTAAAATAAGTCAGAAAGAAAAAAAAATTCTGTATGTTCTCACTTACATGAGGAATCTAAAAAAGCCAAACTCATAAAAATAGGGAGTAGTAGAATAGTAGAATGTTGGTTGGGAGGTAGGGGAAATAGAGAGATGTCTGTCAAAGGGTACAAACTTCCAGCTACAAGATAAGTAAATTCTAGGGATCTGAAGTACAGCATGGTGAATAAAGTATATACAACATAATGTACTATAGACTCAAAAGTTGCTAAGAGAGAGTATATCTTGAGTATTATCACCATATACACCCAAAAAGGTAATTATGGGGATTAGAGGTATTCACTAACCTTATTGTGATAATCATTTTACAATACATATGGGTATCAATCATCATGTTGACACCTTAAATTAAGTCAATATCTCAATAAAACTGGGAGAAAAGAACTTCATTGACAGGAAGAGAAATACCAGGTCAGAGTGGTATTATATAAGTTTGGGTAGAAAAGAATATTATAGTAAATATAGTAAATATTCTAAATTTTCAAAATACTGTGCTGATATAGAGCTGACAGGCCCTGAAGAAGATACTCTGACATATACAGAAAATAAAACTTCAAAGTTCTTCCCAAAAGATTCAATACAAAATTCCTATTCAAGCTGTTTTGTAACCATCTTGTAACCATCAATAGCAAAGGATCTATGTATAATTTACTTATGTATACAGTACAATCACATACACTATAAGGAAATTCACTAGGCTTGTAATTTAAAATTTGTAGGCATTCCCTTTATTTGAAAAAGATTGTAGGTCTGGCTTTTCTTTGTGCAGATTGCAAGTAAAATAAACTACTGTCTCCAGCAGATTTAAATCCAAAAACAGTGCAAAGATTTCTTCCACAAGCTCATCACCTAAATACTGCTAATTGTAATATAAAACATATAGGGAGAGCATTTTATGACCAAGAAGTATTAAAATATTTATTAGTATTTTATACATAAATATATATATCACAAGTATTAATAAATTTGAAAACTCAATGAAAGAGTAATCTTAACTTCTTAGAATGCTGTCCAACATCCAAGAAAAAAAAACTGAAATGTTCTATCAAAGTCTAATCCCAAATCTCACTGAACTTCTCAATTAACCTTTCTGTTTATTATTAACCTAATGCAGTAAAGCATTTTCTTGGACACAAGCCAAAAACAAATTATTCAAGCTCTCTAGCCTTTTCTGCAATATTTTAATAAAACAAAATGAAAATAACCACTTTATTAAAGTGATTAAAAATAAGAGAAATAAGGGGCACCTGGGTGGTTCAGTCAGTTAAGCATCTGCCTTCAGCTCAGGTCATGATCCCAGGGTCACAGGATTGAGCTCCACATTGGACTCCCTGCTCAGGGGGCGTCTGCTTTTTCCTCTCCCTTTTACCCCTCTCCCCAATCATGTTCTCTCTCCTTGTGTTCTCTCTCTCAAATAAATAAATGAATTCTTTAAAAAATAAAAAAAAAAATTAAAAATAAGAGAAATAAGCATTATTATTTAAGCTTAGAATGACTTTTAAGGAATAGGAAAACAAAGCATTTTCACCACAAAAATACAAAAAAATAGGATGAAGAATAAAAAACACAGGTATCTCCTCACCTAAAAATAATCTTCTAGAACATTTTTTGTGTACTCTTCTGATAATTTTTCCCTGTTCAAGTACAAATGTATTTATAAAATTTGTACTATGATGGTTGCTTAACACTGTGAATGTTCTAAAATGTCATTAATGGTTAAATTTTGTTATGTGCATTTTATCAGAACAAAAATTTTAACTTTGATTATACTATGTATACAGTTATTTATCTTGCTTTTTTCCCCATATTGAACATTATTTCACACATATTTTCTAATAAAAATTATAAATAATTGTTCCTTAAATAATTTGTAAAAACATTAATTTTTTTAATGTTTAGAGTATTTATTTGTAGAGTGGGTATAACCATTTATATGGTTATTCCTTTATTTTCCCTCACTGGCCCATTCACTCCTCTATTAATGGACATTCAGCTGTTTCTAATTTCTACCACATAATTTTCATAAATATTTACATTAATATTTGTGAATCTCAGTTTGTTTTCTTAGGCTAAATTCCTATGAGTACCACTTTACCCCCACAACACACGCACAACTCATGTTTTTTAAGTAATAAAGTTTACACATTAAAGCCACCACATTTTTTCCCCTCCTTTGTCCCATTTTCCTCTCTACTCTTTAGGTACCTACTATTCTGAATTTTGTTTAACAGTCCTATGAATATTTTTAAGTGATCTGGATATTTTTCAAAACTTCACATAAATGGTGCTCATGAAGTGCATCTGCTTCCCTTGACTACACAGAAATCAAATCGTCAGCTACCAGCATTTACAATGGAGATCAAGAGACGCATGGCTTTAGCCCCACTCATCACTTTGCTCTGATTCCATTTCAGGTTCACAGAGAAGTTTACCTTTTTTTGATGTGACTATGTCATTTCAGTTTCTACTTTTTATTTTATTTGTCACTTCTATTGGAGCAGGGGGGTGCAAAGTATATATTTACAAGAATTATGTTAAGTATCCTCCACTCAGGTGTTAAAAGCAAATAAAAACTGGAGACGTGAATTAAAGCATTCCAAAGATAAGAGCTAAATATACTGCTAGAAATACTTTACCCTCATGACTTGTTCACCAAGTACACTGTTCCCCATATCATGTGAAGGGAAAGGAAGCACTGGTAAATAATAGTAGAAAACTGATCCTAGAATATTTGACTTATACTTTCTAGAACCATCCTCCTTCACAATTCAAAAGGCTAAAAAAAAAAAAGGCAAAAACAAATATCAAGAACTACCTTTAACAACTTTCTTAGGGACCTACAGAAGAATTAAAAACTACATTATAGAAAAAAATTAATAAACACCTACACCCCGAATTAGACACTGCCTGTACTCCATGTATAAAAAGCAAACTTACACATTCACAGGTTGGGGTTCCTTTACCTAAAATGTTCGTCAAAAAGAAAAATTCACTCAAACCCTACTTCATTTCATATACTAAATTAACTCAAATGATCAAAGACCTAACTGTAAGTGTTACACAGAAGTATATCTTTGTGGGGCTCCAGGGTGGCTCAGTCGTTACACGTCTGCCTTCAGCTCGGGTCATGATCCCAGAGTCCTGGGATAGAGACCCGCACTGGGCTCCCTGCTGGGCGGGAAGCCTGCTTCTCCCTCTTCCACTCTCCCTGATTGTGTTCCCTCTCTCACTGTCTTTCTCTCTCTGTCAAATAAATAAAATCTCTTAAAAAAAAAAAAAAAAGAAATGTATCTTTGTGACACAGATTTGGCAATGGATTCTTAGGTGTGACATCAAAACATGAATAACAGAAGAAAAACTAGGTACACTGGAAAGAACCAAAGTTGCGTCTGTGTTTTTATCTTTCACCTTAATAGAAAGGCTAATGTTATAAACTTTATGATATAAAAGGTATTAATCTCCGTGACTCAAAGAGTTAATATGAATGTTCATAGCAGCAATGTCCACAATAGCCAAACTGTGGGAAGAGCAGAGATGCCTTTCAACAAACGAATGGATAAAGAAGATGTGGTCCATACATACAATGGACTGTTACTCAGCCATCAGAAAAGATGAATACCCAGCTTGTACATTAACATGGATGGGACTGGAGGACATTATGCTAAGTGAAATAAGTCAAGCAGAGAAAGTCAATTATCATATGGTTTCACTTATTTGTGGAACATAAGGAATAGCATGGAGATGGATGAACCATGAGAGACTATAGACTCCGAGAAACAAACTGAGGGTTTTGGTTGGGGGTGGGGGGGATGGGTTAGCCCAGAGATGAGTATTAAGGAGGGCACGTATTGTGCTCGCTTCGGCAGCACATATACTAAAAAAAAGGAGGGTACATATTGCACGGAGCACCGGGTGTTATGAACAAACAATGAATCATGGAACACTACATCAAGAAATGATAATGTACTGTATGGTCACTAACATAGCATAATAATAATAATAGTAATAACAACAACAACAACAATAGTTTATATAAAGAGGAAACAGAAAGTTCTTCCACCAAATCCAGCATGTAAAATAACTAAGGCCATGCCATTGTCCATACTTCTCCAATCCTATACTCTTCATTTCTCTAATCTGTCCCTGACCCCCTTCAACTTTACCTCCCTCACAGTCTTTATTCACGTGTCCATTAAAGGTCCACATTTCTCAAAGTTCTGCTCTTGGCCTACCTTCTGTTCCTCAGTACTCTCTTGTTCAATGACCACTAAAAAAAATGCTCATAATTTCCAGACCTCTCCTTTTGCCAAGCCTATACCACTGAAACCCAGACCACAGATTTCTGAATTCCTAATAAAAATCGGCAAGAACAGGTCAGCAAAAGAGTAGCCAGAATTTGTTGGTTTTGAAGATTCTCAGTCTCTCTAGATGCAAAAAATATTAAAATAAGAAATGGCTTCCAAGCAAGTTCAAATCCAAGGAATTGCCAAAAAAACATGGTCTAAAAGATAAGGTTGAGAATGTAGCTATAAAATTCTTTATCATACTTCAGAAAGCTCTGAGGTGGTGCTTCTGAGTACTATTCAGTTAAACAAAAGGCCTTTAAAGATTTTTAAAGTACAACTCACAAATTCTTTTAATCAAACACTGGAGCTTTCAACAAGCTAAAAGCCACTGTCCCTTAGCAGAGTCCTAAGATAGTAAATGGATTATCTTACAGATATTTGTAAGTGTGGCTTCTAACTAATGGAGTGAGCTCAAATAAGAATTTATAGAAGATCCATAAAGTTTTTAAGAGAATTATACGAGCAGAAACACTGCTTATTTGGACTAAAAGAAACACAAACAGTACAAAACGAAGAGTCCTTTAGACTTTCAAACATCTGCAGGCAGGAAATGGGTAGAAGAAACTACACAACTGTAAATAAACAGGCTACCTTTCACAGAAAAGGAAGGACAACCCAAAGTGTAGAACCAAAAGCCCAGAAGACAAAGCTAAGAGCCATGGAAAAATTCCCAGACTTCGAATTCTAATCAAAGAACTACCAACTTGTGTCTAGTGGAATTTCAGAAGGGGTATGAAGTAATGGCACCTTTATGACATTTTCCCTCTTTCTGAACAAGACAGCTTATTGGGGTTATCTTAGTCTGTCTGGCCTGACCACTGTATTCTGAATATGTAGGGAACAGACAATTTGCCTCTTTGGTTTCACAGATCCTCAGATAGAGAGGTAATGTACTCAAGGAGCTGAAATTAAGGAACTACACCTAATGAGGCCTATACCTATGCCTTATCCAAACCTAGACTGGACTTAGATAATGATATCTTGGACCATAAGCTGATATTATAAAAGGAAAGACTTGCAGGATATTGGGAAGGGGGCAAGTATATTTTACATGTGAGAGGAACATCAATAATTTTGGCCAGGAATGTACTGTAATGATTTAAAATATGTTCACAAATTCTTTGACACTGCCTTCAAAAGGTGGAACCTAGGTCCCTTCCCCGGAGTGTGGGCTGGACTTAGTGACTCAGTGTTAACAATAATTTAAAAAGTTACTTCCAAAGGACCGAGCAGGAAAAGGGAGAAATGGTTAACTTTACAATGGAAAAACTTGGTAAAGACTATCTTAAGATGTGATGACAGTTAACATCAACAGTCAGGTCATGTGGATTGCATGTATCCTCTAATATGGTGTGATAAAAAAGGCCCTTCACCTCTGTTGCAATCTTTCCCAGAACCTGTAAGTCCAGTCTAACCATAAGAAAAAAAACAGACAAGCCCAGATTGGGGGACATTCTACAGGGTATCTAGCCTGTACGCTTCAAGACTATCTGGTCCTGAAAAATAAGGAAAGATGAGAGACTAACAAAGACCAGAGGAAACTAGGGAGATATAGCAACCAAATGCATTTAGGTAGTTTAGTCAGCAACTTAGTGGTACCCTGAATTGGATCCTGGAACAGAAAGAGAACATTAATGGAAAAACTGGTGAAATACAAATAAAATCTGTAGTTTAATTAGTAACAATGGGCCAATATTAGTTTGTTATTTTTAGAAATGTACCATGGTAATACAAAATGTTAACTGGGAAAACTGGGTGAAGACAAGAGAAAAGGGAACTCATTGTACTATCTCTACAACTTCAATGTAAATCTAAAATTATTTAAAAAAATAAAGTTAATCTATAACCTTTCCACCCCCTTCCCCCCAAATCATACCTATTTCAGAGGTTGGTAAGAGGACTGAATGAATCAATGCACAGAACAGTGCTTGGAGCATGATGAGAGTATATTAAATAATAGCAATTACTATTCTTATATTAAGCATTAGTAGACATTTGCTAAATGGATGAATATTAAAACATAACAACAAACCAACAAAAGCTAAATTCATTAATTCCATACTTGTTATACTGTTCCATTCCTCTTTATTTCCCAGCAAAAATAAACTATGACATACACTTTTTTTTTTTTTTTAAGCAGAAGTAATGGTATACAAGTCAGTGACTAAGTCATACAAGGCACTGTGGCTTCCTGCTTGCTTTTTCTTTCTTGGATCACTCACTAGAGAGGAAACCAGTTGCTATGTCACTCTATGGCCAACAACCAAAAGTGATCTGAGGCCTCTTTCAACAGTCACATGAGTGAACATGGAGGCATATCCTCCAGCCCCAATCCTTGGGGTAGCTATAGCTCTGTCCAATATCCAGTGCAACTCAACAGGAACCCTGAGCTAGAATCACTCAACTAAGTTCCTCCCAAATTCCTATCCCAACTTCCATGTGAGATAATAAATGCTTGTTGTTTTATGACCCTAATTTTAGGGGTAATTTGTTAAATAGCAGTAGATAACTAATATGTGGATCCTCTCCCTTAATTCACTCAAAAATTTATTGAAGGTATAAACTAACAAGACACTGTAGCAGCCATATATTGATTTTGCTTGTTCAGAATGCCTAATTCCTTTGGGAAACTACTCCTCACCTATTCCATATACTAAGAGCTGTCAACCTACACCTTACCTTGCCCTTGGTCAAAGACTGGACAAAGCTGGACAAATACTACAAGCTTAAAATACCCTAATTCCTGTAAATAGTGGCTTCTCCATGGGTAGCCATGTGACCTAAGCAGGAAAAATAAGGATCAGTCTTTAAACAATACACATATATTGGGAAGAAAGAAACAAATCTTCCCCTGGTATTCCTAAGCTGAAAAGATGAATCTGGGACTGATAACCATTATCTTACCTCTATGTGGAGTAAGTTTGTTAACAGAATGACATGAACAAAGCCAAGAGATACCTAAAGCCAGGAACCACGTTTGGGCTTTCTAAGTACATAACCCACTAACCTCCTTTTTTGCTTAATTATGTTAGACAATAATATAGGTGCTTTGTTTTGTCTTTTAAATCTAAGTTGTATCAAATACTAAAGACAAGTTCAAAATATCCTGAGAATTCAGATTATCAGAGCCAGTTGACATAACTGGAGAGAAATTCAAAACAGAGGTATTCAGTATTACAGACTGTGAGGAAGAGAGATTTTACTAAGTGAAAATGGGGAGTGGAAAAAGAACATTCCAAGCAGCAACAGGAAAGGATATGCATGTACGGAAAACACAGTCCAGTTTAGTCAGACTGTACAATACAAACAAGTGATTGAGCATAGAAGCCTAAAGAAAATGGACAACTTGGACAACTAGGCTGTTCTCTTTAAACTAAGAGAGTGTATGAGGGGGCGATATTACAGGATGACAGATCAAATTCATTTTGTGATCAATACTGTTTGGATGTGACCACTCACTTAGCTATGAACTCACTAGCTTTATCATCATAATTCAGTTCATGCTTCTCTACTGTATCCATAGTACTATTAAATGACTTATTAAAATTTAGATATACTTCCTTTGTTTTTGACTTCCTCTAATCTACTTACATTAATAACTCTGGCAATAAACAGGAAGTTGAACTTATTCGGCAGTTATTCTGAGCTGGTTCCTCGTAACTACCAATCATCATTTACTGCTACCTGCATTTTGGGTGATACTACTAAGTTCTCTTTAATTAATTACACATAGAGCTATCAGGAAAGTTCAGAAAAATGAGAAACCCGAAACTTAGCTTCCAAGTTCAAAAGTCCCACTTTCTCCTTCCCCAATTAAGAAATTGTTTTATAAAAATCCACACAAAAGCTAAGAATGGCCTTATACCATTTCTAAAAATTAACTCAAAATGGATCAAAGACCTAAATATAAGAGCTAAAACTATAAAACTCTTAGACAAAAATACAGGGGGAAAAGTTCAGTGACATTGGATTTGGCAATGATTTCTTAGCTATGACACCAAAAGCACAGGAAACAAAAGAAAAAAAAAGATAAATAGGACTACATTAAAATTAAAAATTTTGTGCATCTAAAAAGTGAAAAGGAAACCAAATGAATGTGAGAGAATATTTGCAAATCATGTATCTGTAAGGGTTTGATACCTGGAATACATACAGAACTCCTACAACTCAATAACACCAAAAGCAACAACAAAAAACAGGTTAAAAATGGGCATAGGTCTTGAATAGCTATTTCTCCAAAGATCTACAAATGACCCATAAGCATTGCAAAGATGCTCAACATCACTCATCATTAGGGTACCAAAATCACAATACCACTTCACACCCATTTGGATGGCTATTTATTTATTTACTTATTTATAGTTTTGAGAGAGAAAGAGAGAGAGCATGCAAGCAGGTGTGGGTGGGGGGCAGAGGGAGAGAGAGAATCTTATGTAGCCTCCACGCCCAGCACAGAGCCTGGCCTCAAGGCCCTGAGATCATGACCTGAGTAGTAATCAGGAGTCGGATGCTTAACTAACTGAGCCACCCATGCATACATGGCAATTGATTAAAAGAAAGAAGGAAAATGGGGTGCCTGGATGGCTCAGTTGTTAAGCATCTGCCTTCAGCTCAGGTCATGATCCCAGGGTCCTGGGATCAAGCCCTACATCAGACACCCTGCTCGGCGGGAAGCCTGCTTCTCCCTCTCCCACCCACACCCCGTCTGTGTTCCCCCTCTTGCTGTCTCTCTCTGTCAAATAAATAAATAAATAATCTTTTTTTTTTTTTAAAAAGAAAGAAGTAAAGTGGAAGAAGGAAAGAAGAAGGAAGTGAGGGAGGGAGGAAGGAAGGAAAGAAGGAAAGAAGGGAGTGTTGACAAGGATGTGCAAATTTGGAATACTCATGCATTACTAGAAAGAATGTAAAATGGTGCAGCCACTGTGGAAAACAGTTTGGTAGTTCTTCAAAAATGTAAACACAGAATTACCATATGATCCAAAAATTCCACTCCTAGGTATACACCCAAAAGAATTACAAGCAGGGATTCAAGCCGATTTTGTACATCCATGTCCACAGTAACATTATGCACAATAGCCAAAAGGTGGAAACAACTCAAATGTCTATCAATATATTAATGGATAAATGAAATCTGGCAATACATACAATGGAATATAATTCAGCCTTAAAAAGGAATGAAATTCTGACACATGCTATAACATGGATGAATCTTAAGATACTATTCTAAGCAAAATAAGCCAGACACAAAAGGGCAAATATTGCATGATTCCACTTATACGAGGTACCTAGAACAGGGAAATTCATAGATACAGAAAGTAAACAGAAGTTACTAAGAGCCAGGGAGAGGTAGGAATGGGGAATTATTATTTAATGGATACAGTATTCTGTTTGGGATTAGTAGTGATGGTCACACAACACTGTGAATGTGCTTAATATCACTGAACTCTACACTTAAAAATGGTTAAATGTGGGGCGCCTGGGTGGCTCAGTGGGTTGGGGCCTCTGCCTTCGGCTCGGGTCGTGATCCCGGGGTCCTGGGATCGAGCCCCGCATCGGGCTCTCTGCTCTGTGGAGAGCCTGCTTTCTCCTCTCTCTCTGCCTGCCTCTCTGCCTACTTGTGATCTCTGTCTGTCAAATAAATAATCTTTAAAAAAAAAAAAAAAAAAAAAAATGGTTAAATGATAGAGTCTATGTTACATATATTTCACACAATAAAAAACAAGAGCTAAGAATGAGTTTGGGCCAGAGGCCTTCTACATTCATCTTGGCAGTAGAGCAGTGGCATACATGGAATGAAGCCCACAGCCAACCAGCCAATATACAAATACTAGCCAAACACAAGCAGTTTCAACATTGCTGAGAAGGATATACTGTCACTCTGAGTTCAGCACAAAGAACTTAAATCTAAAAATTATTTCCAAGTCCTAGTAAGGCTTGGTTTCCTGGCTTCCTTTCAAGCACCCCATCTGTCCACAAGAATAGAACCAGAGAGTCTGAACAGCAACAAGCTGAAAGAAGTCCAACACCAGAGGCTGTCTGTTGGCAGGCTACTAGTCAGAAACTGAAGATTTCAGCAGTGCCAAAGCCCCATTCTCACAGGGTCAATGAGCTTACAAAGACAAACACTCAAATCTCTCTCTCCCTCTCCAGATCATTTTATTAAAGTATAATATACATACAGAAAACGGTACATCATAAGAAACAATGATTTCTTTCAAAGCCTATTAGGAAAAATTTAAGCTCAGTAATCTCAAATGCATCTCTTTATAAATCTGGAGTTTAAAAATAAAATTACTTCAGCACAAATAGCATTTTCCTAACTGACAAATATTAAATCATTACTTTTAATTTATTTTTTTCTAAATCGAAGGGCTAATCATAGCTATTGAAAAGCTCAAGTTGTGTATTGGATGGTCAACTTAGCAATAAGATTATTAAAGACTGAGTTCATCTACTTCTACTAATATATTCATGCAAAAAATCCAGAGTGACCTCTAACTCCTCATTTTCTCTTTTCCACATGCCTTCTAACTCACCTCAAAGCAACCCATCTACAGTCAAAACATTTCTTCTGTCTGCTCACTTCTTTCCACCTTGACTGTTAAAATTCTTTCTATCTGCTCTGCTAATATCATCTCACCTGAACCACAACAGCTCCAAGTGTTCTCCTGACTTCAATTTTTTAGGGGGATGGCGGAACAATACTGATTTTTATTCAGTATTGAATAATACTGAATAATACTGGGCTTGACAAATTTTGAAACATGCTACAATGAACTTTAAAAAGGAAGAGAATTGTCGAAATTGTGGAACAGAGGTTGAAATGTGGAATGGAGATTATCAGAGGTCTACATAACCCATTTGGAAGTGGAGTATTGATTTTGGCTCTGTTCATTCTGGATACTTAGCCTTGCTAACATAATGAAGGATGGAGTTTTTTGGTTTTTGCTTTGTTTTCACCCTGAGATCCCATTTTACCTACATATTATCACACAGAGATTTGGAAACAAAAAAGAGAATTGCTTTTAATGTGCAAAAAAACAATCCCAACCTCAGTGATCGGGGCGGGGGGGGTGGTCCTTGGTATCACGGCTTTGCTCTAGACTACACTATAATCCATCCTTCATACATGAGTCAAAGTGATCCCACAAGAACATAAATCACATTGCATCATTCCTTTGTTTGAAATCTTCTAATTGTTTCCTATTACACTTAGAATAAAAATCCAAATTTCTTACCAAAACCAACTTCTTGCCTTTTGTTTCCTCTGCATTTTCCACTTCTAAATCAGCCTGCCTCCTTAGAAAGCCTTTCCTCACTCAAGCTAAAGCAGTAGCCCTTTACTGTGAGGTGGGATCTGGGCAGCCATAATTTTTTAAAGATCCTGGGTAAGTCTGGTACTCAGTGATGCTAAGACCAGTGCACTAAGAGTCTTGCTTCTGCTTGCAATAATTTTTCTGCCAATTTACTTCTTGCTATTTTGTACCGCCTGTGGGTTGAGAAACTGGAAAACCAGCATGTAGGACGTGATAAAAAAAAGAAATGACAATCATCAGGAACCTGTACTAAACCCTACCAAAGGTCGTACCTACCTGTTAAGTGCAAGGGGTATGTTCATGAACTCTAAAGAATCTGTACTGCCTGTACCAACTTTTCTTCGTTTGTGACCCTCAGCTCTGAATAGCAGAGCTGAAGTTGTCAGAGAAATCAAATGCAAATGTTACCTGCTCACAACTGCCTTCCCTAACTCTGAGCTTTGGTAAGGTTCTTCAGTTTCTGATATACTTCCTTACATTAATCACTGCTGTTTTTCTTCTTCTGTCAGCTCTGTAAGATAAAGGATTTGTCTGTGTTGTTCCCTGACATATCCCCAACACCTCTACAGAGTCTGACACATTGTAGGTGCTTAGTAAATACTGAATTCGGTGATTCATTTATTCATTCAACTAATATTTACTGAACATCATGTGCCAGACAGCATCCTAGACCTTGAGGATAGGTCATAAAAATCCTTGCCCCTTATATGCTGATGTGGAGCACAGGCAAGATTAGTAAATAAAACAAAATATATTGTATGGTAGTTACAGTAAGTGGCAGGAAGAAAAAACACACACAAAAAACTAATCTATGATAACAAAAGGTACGTTACTGGTTGCCTAGGAATTGGGGTAGAGGGAGGGACAGATTATGAAGGGGCACAAGGAAACTTCTGAGGGCTGATGGACACATTCTGCCTCTTGACTAAGTGGTAATTTCACAAGTGTATACACCAGCCAAAATTAATCAAATCAGACACTTCAAATGGATATAGATTATATATGGATATTATGTCTCAATGAAGTTTTAAAAAATAAAGCAGGTAATGGAGGACTGAACTTTTAGAAAGATGGTCAGTGAAAGCATATGGAGAAGGTGAATTAGAAAGAAAAAAAAAGATGTCAGAAAAGTGGAAAAGCTATTAATGTAGATATCTGAGGGAAGATCAATCCAGAGAGCAGGAAGAGCAAATACGCAGACCCTAAAAAAGGAGCATGTTTGACATGTTCCACAAATTGGTAAGAAGGCCATTGGGTCTAGTTAGAGAAGAGTGAGTAAGGGAAAGAGCTAGCTAATTAATCTGATTGAGACAGGAAGCCACTAGTGACGGAAGAGCCATGAATACATGATCTGACTTACAATTTAAGAGAGATACTCTGTTGATATACTACTGTGTGTTGAGAATAAGTTAAAGAGCAGGTGCAAATAGACCAGCTGGGAGGATGTTGTTACAATCTAAGAGAGAAGTGTTGGTGATCTGAACAGAACAGTGGGGTGGGGTGTTAGTGAGAAACAGTACAATTTAAACCATATTTTAAAATTAAAGCTAGCAGGATTTGATGATGGACTGGATGTGGGTGTGAGAAAAGAAAGGATATAAATTGGAAGAATGGAGGTGTCACTAACTGAGATGAAAAAATGAAGAAGGAATAGGTTTAGAAGGCATATGGGGAACTTAGTATGGGGAACTACATACCTTTTCATATTTAAGTAGAATTCTCAAATATGTCATAAATATATATATCTGGAAGTTAGGGGAAAAATCTAGTTTGGAGATATAATTCAAGAGCTGTCAGCATATAGATGGTATTTAAACCCATGAAAATGGATGAGATAACCTAGAAAAGAGGACCAAGGACTTGAGGCCAGAGACACTCCAACTTCTACATGTTAGGGAAATGAGAAGGAGCCAGCAAAAGATACCTACAAAGGGGAAAGGAAAGAGCAGACTAGATAGCTACGAGGAAAATCAGGCAAAATGTGGTATCCCAGAAGGACAAGTGTTTCAAAGGAAAGAGAACTCAAGTATGTCAAATACTGCTCATTGGTCAATCTCAACCTCAATGCAATCTCAAAAGGGTATTACTTAAGACTAAAATAAATGCAAAACATTATATAAATTTTCAAACAGCGACTTGGCTAAGAAAACCAAGTACTACATTAATAATAGAGCAAATATTTAACACATCAAAAATATGAAATACCACTTGTTACACATTAAGAAGTATAATATATAAAACATACTCAAAATGTCTACTTTTCAACTGGTAAATTATTAGCTACTGAATAATTCTGATTTTAATCTTTCATAACTAGATGACCACTTTAAACTTACATTTTCCCCCATTACTATAACCTATCCTCTGTTATGTAACTATCCATTTTAATTTAAAATGTTAAAAGCTTTTTTTGCATCTTTTTTCCTGTCTTGGTAAACATTTCCTTCTGTACAAGGTATTTTTTGTAAAGAGCTAATTCAGAGGCAGTCGGAATTTAAATATTAAGTTTTGGATCACCATGTTTGTTTTTCAGCAAATGTGAACTCAGTAAAAATCATGAAGGCTTTCAAGGGAGATAAAATTTCTTATTCTTTTTCTTTTCTGTGTGGTTACAGACTCTAGACATTGTCTTCTATAAATGATACCTTGGAACTTAAATTCAGGACCACAACTTTAGAACACGAACTATTATGAAACATACCTTAGAGCTACAAAAAAGGGTTGGTCCATTCAGAACTAAAGTTTAAATAAACTCCATGTTCTAAATCTGATATAAAATATAAAATGAAAAATTTATTTGAAAAGAATGCATTCTAAATTGATTTAATAATCCCCAAACTGTTAAATTTCATCAATCCCTAGTGATGAAGAGTGGTTTGTTTATCACCGACACTAATTTCTGCGGAAGTTATTCTCTATTACATTGCGAAGAGTGAAAACAAGCTTAAATACAAGAATTATCAGAAATAGGCCAACCATTACAGCTTATATAACCAAATGAAATATCTAAGCTCCCCTTGGTAGATTTTTGGAGTAAGGCAATATGATCTTAAAATGGTGACTGAGCACTGATTAAAAAAACAATGGCATTTTATTTATTCTCTGTATTCTATCCTTATATTTCATTTTTTAAAAAATTGTATGTATGTATGTATGTATGTATTGAGCATGAGCAGAGGAAGCAGCAGAGGGAGTGGGAGAGAATCTCAAGCAGACTCCACACCAAGCGTGGAGCCCCAAGTGGGGCTTGATCCCATGACCCTGAGATCATGATGTGAACTGAAATCAAGAGTTGGATGCCCAGGTGCCCCAATCCTTATATTTCTCCATATATTTATACACACACACATAAAGTGTAGGTATGTACACATGTCTCTACATAAGTGAGAAAGAGCGTGTCAGAGAATGTGTGTATGTTTTAATCTTTGTTTCTTTTCCTATGACACAAAGCAGGGAGTTGTGGTGGCACTGCTCAAGCTGGTGAAGCTACAGTGGAGCATAACAGAGCTCAGCTGCTAAATAGTAATAATAAACTGGTTATTAATCGCCCAAGCTTAAGGAGGATAATGGCAGACCTGGGGGAGGCAGATGATGTGGAGCTGCAGCACCTGGGGGCAGTCAAATAACAGAAGGCACCTGCAGTTCACTGCACAGGTGTATCACATCTTGGAGCTATGCTGGGATAAATGTGTGGAGAAGCCAGGGAATCGCCTAGACTCTCCCACTGAAAATTGTCTCTCTAGTTGTGTGGACTGCTTCATTGACACTAGTATCACTAATTAGTTTGCCCGAACTGTACAGAAAGGAGAATAGTAGGCTATCCTCTAGAAGAGTCACAGAAGAAGCAAAGGACTTATTATTAAGCAGACTGAAGGGCCAGGGAGAGGAGGTTGTCATTCCTTGTCAGGTCCACTTGAGGCTATTACCAAGCCTGTTGGTACTAAAAAGTAACAAATGTTTGTAAAGTGAAATTTATTTATTTGGAATATCACAATTATTCAATAAATGTGAATTCTCCAAAAAATTAAATTGATTATTTTTTAAAAAGATTTTATTTATTTATTTGACAGAGAGAGATCACAAGTAGGCAGAGAGGCAGGCAGAGAGAGGGGGGGAAGCAGGCTCCTTGCTGAGCAGAGAGCCCGATGTGGGGCTCGATCCCAGGACCCTGAGATCATGACCTGAGCCAAGGCAGAGGCTTAACCCACTGAGCCACCTAGGCGCCCCTAAATTGATTATTAATCACAGGTCTTAGCAGGTACTTACTCCTCATTAGCCAGAACTGCACAAACAGACCAGTACATTTCGTTTAATTTTTTTAAAGACTTTATTTATTTATTTGAGAGACAGAGTGAACACGAGGGAGGCAGGTAGTGGCAGAGGGAGGAGAAGCAGACCCCACTGAGCAGGGAGCCCGATGTTGGGCTCAATTCCAAGACCCTGAGATCATGACCTGAGCCTAAGGCAGATGCCCAATCAACTGAACCACCCAGGCACCCCAGTACATTTAGTTCTAGGAGAAATTATGGAAATTAAATATAAGTGAATGCTTTCCTCGGAGATTAGACGCTTACCTAGCCTTCAGATAAAATGTTGACTTTTTAATCCAGAGTCTAAACCTGTCCTGATTCTGTAAATGAGAGTGATTAGACCATTGCATATTCCTATTATCTAACTGCATACAAATGACAGAACTAAACATATGATGAGTTGGTCAGAAAAAAAAAAATCAGATCAATAAAGACAGACACTATTTTTTTCCCTGTATCTGCTGAAAACACACTCCAACCTAGAGGAGTGCCTGGTACACTAAAACCTAGTCTAGAAAAGGCAGTAACAGTAGCCATTTTTTAAACACAAAAAAGAAACAGAGCTTTATATTTATGACCTCTATAGGCAGGATACCTCAAAATGTATTCAAAAGAACAATTTGGTGGAAGATAAGAGGAACAATTTATTACTGAATAGTTTAGCACTGAGGTTGTGGCTAGATGTTTTCTCACAAAATGTCTTATTGGTCTTGTAAAACAAGAAGTCACAAAAGAGGGGTGCCTAGCTGGCTCATTCAGAAGAGCATGCAACTTTTGGTCTCAGGGTTGTGAGTTCGAGCCCCATATTGGGTGTAGAGATTACTAACAAATATACATAAAGTCTTAAAAAAAAAAAAAAAGAAGTCACAAAAGAAAACCAACACATCTTTATAAAATACCAAAATTCAGTCTTTAAAAAATAACCATTAATGAGACTCCACTAAACATTTAAATTATCCCCCCAAAATTTACTATTTTAAAGAGAAAACATTCTATGATAATTAAGTTCCAGAAAAGAAAAACACAACATGGAGTTAATTAAGTACATTAAACAACAAAATTTTCGTAAAGACATCTGCCAGATTCCAACAGTCCTCAAGGCTTAGGGACCCTCAGTGATTTATGACCAAATATGATAGGATCTCAATCATACAAGTAAAGTACTTGCTCTTTCCCTTGTACATGAAATGTTCACCTCAAAGTTTTGTGTCCTTTCACCATTGACTTCATGTTTTATTCTTGCAAAATTTTTTATTTTTGTTGAAGAAAAACATTCATTCTAAGAAAAGTAATTAGTTCATCAGTTCATACTCATTTTCTTTAGTTTTGTAGATTTCCATAAGCATATACTGCTTTAGTTACTTCTCTATTACTTTGACTTCTTCATCTTCCTGAAGTGTACTATATTGTGTTAAAAGAAAAAAGTCAATGCATGTACTTGGCCACTGATCACCAAATACACTTTCTGGACCAAAGAAATAAGTAACATAGACAAACTAGCAGAAGAAAGCAATTTAAATACAGAAGGGAAAACAAAAAACCCACCATTACCACATCTAGTTCCTGGAGACAGTCACCAAGCACTCCATATATTATGGTAACTAGAAGTACTATGCCAACATATATTGAATTCTCACTATAAAAATTTGATACCAAGCCCTATTTACACTTCAAATCACATTGTTTGGCTGCCTTTAATACAGTGGATGAATACTGGAATCACTAACTTTAACGAATACTGATATCCAAGTCCCATCCCCACAGATTCTTATTTAATTGGTCTCAACACCGTCCTAAGCATGAAAAATTTTAAAGCCCCACAAGTAATTCTTACGTGCAGCCATCATTGAGAACAAATGATTTAAAACGACATAAACTGAAGACAGTAATTTTGTTACTTTGGGGTATATCAATACACACACATATGCACATATACACAGAGTTCAAAAAAGTAGGTCATTCTTCTTGGAAGCAAACTCTCAGTATCCTAGAATCATTACTCCTCTCACAAGATCATTCAATGTCTACATATGAAAATAACTTTGACTTTGTTGCCTATAAATGTTCTAAAAACTGGGAATTTGATATAGTACAGTACTTTAGAAATAATATTCACTTAGAGGCTGACAGAAGTACTAACCAAGGATCCAGGTCTCACAAAAACATTTCGTATAGGATTTGGGCTGTATATTTTATTGCCAGCCTAGGTTATATTATTGTTACTTCCTTCATTACAACTTTCCTTGATTTAAGAATATATTTGCATTCAAAAGACTTGTGGGTTGAAGAGCAATTTCAATATCAATGCTGTTAACTACTATATTGTATTACGAACATGTTTTTTTGGCTCCTAAAAGTTGGTGTCAACGGTTTTTGGGGGAAAAAAAATCAATTTGGTAATCTCCATTTTAGTTTTCATTTTACCATGTAGTACCTCTGTCCAAAGGAAGTCATATCTATCTCAGACACCTTCTCTAGAAAATGGGGATAGACTATCTCACCTGTGTAATTCATCAGGTAAGTGCTTAAGGACTCTCTGACTTCTAATACCTGTTGATTACATTGTGATAGGTAAACTTTCTAGAAACATCAATGTCCATTTATTTACATATTGTCTGTTGCTGCTTTTGAGCTACAACAACAAAGCTGAGTACTTATGACAGAAACTATATGGTTGTCAAGCACAACTTGTTCTAATTGATCACAAAATGTCCCTGAAGCTAGCCAGCAAATTATTTGTAGTGATGTTTAGATTTACTGTTGGCAGAATCTATCTACACCAAAACAACAAACAGACAGACAAACAAACAGCTGAATGCCACTTTGGGTAACAAGAGCAAAGAAAAAAATTTAAAGATTTTAAAGTAGATTTAAAAATCCCTGTGGTGATACCCAATAAATCCAGATGACATGTAAGTTAGTAAAATCAAAAGGCACATTATAAACTGAGTTCAAGAAATAACAAGAAAGTATCAAGTTAAAGAAGTACTATAATAGCTTTCTAGGAATGTCTTAAAATAGATATACATGTTTTGATATTCCTGCCCAAATGATAAATACTTAAAGACAAAATGAAATAATCACTACTGCCGGATAAAAATTGAACAGCCTGTACAAATGGCTAGTGAAACAGATATGTATGTTTACCACACCTTTCTAATCTGTCACGTTTTTGGTCTAGGAACAGTAGGAGGAAGGCCATATAGGACAATTGTTAAAAGAGAAAAGACTTCAGGGTAAGACAAACCACAGTCAATTAAGGCAACAGCATTATTTCACAGTAACTGTATAAAAGATTCTCCAAATGCATTTTTAAAAAGAATTATTTTTTTAATGAATTACCTTTTAAATTAAAATTAATGTCATCATGGAACTACAAACACTGAAAAATCCTAAGAAACTTAAGAAAGGAATCTGTGAAGGAAACTGACAGCTAAAAAAAAATACTCTCATCTGTAGAAGAAAAATAAATTTTTATTAAAGGATGTAACAGAAGCACTTATTCGATTATTTATCTGAAAATAAATCTGGTTAGCTAATTCAGTGATCTGGGTTTTCTCTTCCTAATTATGGGTTGCTGCTTTTTCTTTTCTTTTCTTTTCTTTTTTTCCCAAAAGGCATATACCAGGTCATTAAAAGTCTAATCTGGCAGTCATCTGAAGCACAAACTAAATGACTTCAAAAAAACAATGTAGATGCCAAAATTATCTGCTACAATGACTATGGGAAATGCAATAAAAAGAGGACTGTTTTGTAAATAATCAAGATCAAATTAAAAATTATTTGTGGGCTCAAGGACAGAGATTGCATACTTAGGGTCTTTAGGAACAAATACATTACTGTAATTAAGATACACTGCTGATAAAGATGACTGGGTGAGACAGTTATATTCCGTGTTGTTTAATCTGTTTCTGCTCTTTATTCAGCATCTCTATCACTGCTTTAGAGATTCTGACCAAATGCCAAGAATTCTGAGATCTAACCAAAATGGAGTAGCAGCCAACTTCTGTGCAATCACCTCAATGACCCATTTCGTACTTCTGAGATAGCTGCCAGGACCATGAGGCTGGTGTCCAGATTCTATCCAAAACTGGAAATATCTAAATTTTCAGATGATTCCATCTCTGAAAAGGGATTCTAGGAAACAGGGTCTGTTCCTATCATTCCTTATTATCTTTGCAAAGAAGACTGTTACATAAAATCAATCTGAATATATAGCTAACATGTAATGAGAAATATAGTTTAGAAAAGGAAATTAGGTTTGATTTACCTGTCCACTTTTCCCTATTTCCAGCTCCATTATGGCAACAGGGGTATGTATCTGAGCTGAATGCCTTGACTGCGATTTGCCGTCAACTCTCCAACTCAGGCCCCGAAGCCCACCGTCCCACCGGCTCTGGTTCATGAGACTCTCTCGAATTTTTATCTTGTGGCTCTTCCAGAATTTGGAAATGACAGCGGCTTGGTCAGATGAGATCCCACCTTGCTTTTTGGTTTGAGCAGTCAAGAATGCCTCCAGCTGGTTGAAATCCATGTCTGCAGATGCAATAGACTATAATGACAGAAAAAAATAATAAATTTGAATTTGGTAAATAAATAGAAAAAGATAGCTTCTTAACTACAGATCATATTTTGAATGATTATTAACCACTGAATAGGCTTTCAAAAAGGGTCATAAATGACAGGGATGAGAATAAGCTCTTTAAAAGAACAAAAATATCCTTTTTTTTTTTAAGATTTTATTTATTTATTTGACAGAGATTACAAGTAGGCAGAGAGGCAGGCAGAGAGAGAGAGAGGAGGAAGCAGGCTCCCTGCTGAGCAGAGAGCCCGATGCAGAGATTGATCCCAGGACCCTGGGATTATGACCTGAGCGGAAGGCAGAGGCTTTAACCCACTGAGCCACCCAAGCGCCCCCAAAAATATCCTTTTTACAAATATTAAGTATCAGAAAAATCTACTTGTTAAAAATTCCATGTCACTCAAATTCTGTATCAATAACTAGAATCTAATTCTTAAATATTGAATTTCATGGTGGGAAATAATTTAAAAAATTAAAGAAATTTAAACTAAATAATGAAACAACAAAATAAATTAATTCATCCTCTGATGAAATCTTACATAATTTCACAATGCCGTGTAAGCCAGGCTTGGCTTGATATACTATAACTGTATAATGCCTTGTCCATAGAAGCACAAACTAAATTTTGTTAAACAAATGCATTATGTTAGCTGTGTTAAGTCCATCTTTAGTCAAATAGCTCATTCACAATACTACTCTGAAATTGTATATTATTTAATGTTTCTCCATAAATTTTCAAAATTTAGGGGCTCCTGGGAGGCTCACTGGGTTAAGCCTCTGCCTTCAGCTCAGGTCATGATCTTGGGGTCCTGGGATTGAGCCTGGCATCGGGCTCTCTGCTCGGCGGGGAGCCTGCTTCCCCCTCTCTCTCTGCCTGCCTCTCTGCCTACTTGTGATCTCTCTCTCTCTCTCTGTCAAATAAATAAATAAAATCTTTAAAAAAAATTTTTTTTTCAAAATTTAATTGCCATTGCCAATTTTTTTCATGATTTTACTTATTTGACAGAAAGACTGAGTAAGAAGAGAGTGAGCTCGAGTAGAGGAGGAGCAGAGGGAAAGGGAAAAGCAGAAGGCAAACACTTAACCGACTGAGCCACCCAGGCACCCCGCCATTGCTGTTCTGAACAGTAAGTTGCTACATAAACTGAAATGGAAAATCATCAAAGGTCTGTGGCAATGGAGCCTTCAAGAGGGCAGTGACTGTTAATGATGTGGTCTCGCGAAAAGACTTTCTTTGCCTCTTCTTTGGTATATCCTTATCCTCTCCTGGCCCCTGGGACTGGCATGAGCTCCGAACCAGACAAATCAGAGTATCCTCCTTTCTCTGGACACAACAGCTGATCCAAATCAATCTCCTAATTTAGAGCAGAAGAAATGGTCTTGCCTCTCGAGTTCATGGTCATATTCAGAAGAATATGAGGCTAGGATGCAGACTGCTCTCTTTGATCTTTTCACAAAGGCCTGATTGCAATAAAAAGAATGAAGCCAAGCAGAGTTGAGAGTGTGTTCTAAAGGAGTGACATCCCTGCTCTATAATTCCCTCCCAAGGGCCTGGTTCCTGTAAGCTTTCCTTCAATTCTGTATGCTATCTCAGCATCCTTTCAACCTTCAGGTACCAAAAAATTTAATATACTATTCAAGATAGTTTAAGCTACAGTCCTATCATTTAGAACCAACAGTTCTGACTAAACTTGGGCATTAGCAGTGAGAACAAAGGAGTGTAAAGGAAGACAGTATACAGGCAGAGTATAGGTAGAGAAGTAGGACAGGGGCTGACAGACAAACATACTGCCTTTCATTCTTCAATTATTGTAAAAAAAAACTATAAGATAAATATAATGACTTTCTGATAAAGATATTTCACAGTATAATTCAATAAACATTTACTGAATACCTGCTTATTTACCAGGTATGGGGACCCAAATTCTCTTATCTAAGCCACTTAATAGAAACATCAATTTGTATAATACACTATAATTAAGTCAAATTATTTCTACTAGCACTTTGCTTCACAATATCACATCACAACATAGATGATTCATATCATTCTTTTCCTCAAATCATATGAAGATGCCTATTTTGATATAACCTCACCTGTGGCAGAATTTATTTTGGTTGGGTTCCCGTCAATAATACATTGAACTGGGATCAATTCATCCAAATTTAGAATAGTCAGAAATTAAATAAGGAACTGATTGTGGTTCAAGTTCCAAGTCATCAATTTTCATTTATTCAAGAAATATCTGAATAGCTACCATGAAACAGACAATGTTCAAGGCATGCCACCTCTATCCACCAGTAGTCTCAGCCGGCAGCCTGGTACTCACTTATTCCTGATTCTTCCCTCTTCTCCACAACTTGAATTAATGGGGCTCTGGGCTCAATTCCAGGACCCTGGGATCATGACCTGAGCTGAAGGCAGAGGCTTTAACCCACTGAGCCACCCAGGCGCCCCCATTTTTTTTTGTTAAGATTTACTTATTTATTTGAGAGAGAGAGCGAGCTTGAGTGAGCGGGGGAGGGGCTGAGAAAGAAGGAAGGAGAGTCTTAAGCACACTTCACACTGAGCTCAGAGCCCCATGTGGGACTCAATCCCATGACCCTGAGTCCATGACCTCAGCTGAAACCAAGAGTCCGATGCTTAACCAACTGTATACCCAGGTGCCCCATGAGGTACATTTTAAAAATATCAATGCCCAGACTCTATCCCAGAAGTTCTGATTTCTAAAAATTCTAAAACAAGGCCTAGGAGGTTAAGAACTAAGCCTACAACATTTTGTTTATCAACTTCTACTGATTCTTATATCTGAAATAATTCTCTAATAATGTGTCCCTTTTGCTCTGCCCCTACTACCCAGTACTGAGTACTCAAGAGCAATCATTTTCTTGTACCTAAACTAGGCTTCTATCTTGTACTTCCTCAACTCTATCTTCTATACCTCACCAAAGTAGTCTATCTAAAAATGTCAGGGCACCTAGATGATTAAATCAGTTAAGCCTCCGACTCTTGATTTTGGCTCAGGTCATGTCTCAGGGTTGTGAGATTGAGCCCCACTTCGAACGAACTAGGCACTCAGCACAGAGCCCACTTGTCCCTCCCCTCTGTTCTTCCTTGCACTCCTCCTTTCTCTCTGAAATAAATAAATAAACAAAATCTTTTAAAAAATTAAAAAATAAATAAATGTCAATAGGATCCTATCACTTCCCTGTGTTAAGGTTTCCAAGAGTTGGCTATTACCTGCTATAGTGGTTATTAATTATAAAAATTCCGGTGTAAGTTTTAAGTTACAAATAATGTTATTATTAGTATTAAAAGGATTAAAGTTTATAAAATTTATTTTTATAAATTGGAGGGTTTTCAAGGTTAACTTTATATTAACAATTCCTGCTTTTTTTTTTTTTAAGATTTTATTTATTTATTTGACAGACAGAAATCACAAGTAGGCAGAGACGCAGGCAGAGAGAGAGGAAGGGAAGCAGGCTCCCTGCTGAGCAGAGAGCCTGATTCGGGGCTCGATCCCAGGACCCTGGGATCATGACCTGAGCTGAAGGCAGAGGCTTTAACCCACTGAGCCACCCAGGCGCCCCTCTTACAGATTTTTTATTTATTCATTTGAAAGAGAGCAAGCAAGAGCACGAGCAGGGGGAAGGTCAGAGAGAGAGGGAGAAGCAGACTCCTTGCTGATCAGGGAGCCTGATGTGGGGCTCCATCCCAGGACCCTGGGATCATGTTGAGTAGAAGGCAAATGCTTAATCAACTGACCCACCCAGGTACCCCAAAAAGTACTATAGTTTTGCAAGAGGTTACCATTGGAAGAAGTGCTCAAGTGTACAAGGATATCTCTTTCTACTATTTCATACAGCTGCACATGAATCTATAATTATCTCTAAATAAAAAGCTTAATTTAAAAAAAACTGTAAAGATTCTCTAGCTTCCAGATTTCAGTTCTAATTCTTAAGTATGGTTTACAAGGTGAATCATAAACTAGCTTTGTGTCTCTTCATCTTCTGCTACCTCTTAAAATCTTCCACCCACTCGATCTCCCTCCATCCATACTGAACTCATTTTAGCTCATAAAACGGCTGATCTTTGCCTATGTTGTTCCTTCTGCCTAGAACATCTTAGCTGCTGTTCCTTCAACCCGTTTTGTTGACACTACCTTTTTTTTTCAGGCTTTAACACAGATGTTACTTTGTAGGCTGCATAGTAAACTAGTGGTATTTATCACAAGGTAGGGGAACTGCCAGGCCCATACCTCGCTCTAACATGTAAGCGCTTCTAGAGGGCAGAAACCTTGCCCCACTTGTTCATATTGAACCTCTGGGTCCTAGCATAGTGACTGTCACATAGTAGGGGATCAGTAAATATATGATGAATGAATGAATCTGGACTCCAAAAAACCTCGTCTAGACTACTCATTTGACTTTAGGAAAATCTTTTAGTCTTGTTGCACCTGGGTTTCCTTATTTACAATAAATTAGTATAGAATATGACAATTTTAAAACTTGGCTACAAAATTCTTTGACCCCTCTCCCACTGAAAGTTAAGAGTCTATATCCTAACTCCTAGAATACAGGCTGTGTGACTGCTTATCCAAAGGTCATGGCAATTTCAACTAAAGTTGACGCCTCAAAATCACAGGGGTTAGGGGCACTGACACCCCCAGCACAATCAAAAATCCACATAAAACTTTTGATTCCCTAAAAACTTAACTACTAATAGCCTTAAGATCACTGGAAGCCTTACCTTCCCAGTAACATAAACAACACATATTTTGTATATGTACTATATACCATATTCTTACAATAAAGTAAGGTAGAGAAAAGAAAATGTTATTAAGAAAACTCTAAGGAAGAGCAAAAACATTTACAGTACTGTACAAAACCAGCATTATCCACAATAAGTAGATCCACCCAGTTTAAACCCTTGTCGTTCAAGGATCAACTGTATATGACATTCTGGAAAAGGCAAAACCACAAAGACAGTAAAAAGATCATGGCTGCCAGGGGTTGGGGGGAAAGGAAGGGATAAACAGAACACAGATGATTTTTAGGGCAGTGAAACTATTCTATATGATAAAGTAATGGTAGATACACATCATTATACATTTGCCAAAATCCATTAAATATACAACATCAAGAGTGAATCCTAATGTAAACTATGGACTTTGGGTGATGTTGATTCATCCATTGTAACAAATACACCACTCTGGTACAGGATATTGATTGTTGGGAAGGCTGTGCATATGAGACAGGGGGCATATGGAAAGTCTATGCTTTCTGCTCAATTTGGCTGTGAACATGAAACTTCTATAAAAATTAAAGTCCTTTAAAAAAAAAAAAAGGCAAGTTCAAAAAAGATCATGGCAGAGTGAGGCTGTGTCAATTTTCTGGTTTGGGTTTTAAGAAACTGGCAACATCCATTTTGTCCCTTGTAAGATGCTTGCTTGTAGAACCCAGGTACTACGCTGTAAGGAGCTCATAGAGACTACCTCATAAGGACTCTGGCCTCCAGCCCTCCGCCTAATACTAAGCTTCCGTCCAAAAGCCAGAACCAAATAGCCAGTTAATGATGCATTTTGGAAGTGGATCATATGGCCTCCAGTTGAGAAGGCACCTTATGAAGAGAGCCTTCCCCTCTGAGTTCTGCCTGAAGTTCAGATTCATTAGCTAAATAAATGACTGCTATTGTTTTAATAAATAAATAAAAGGGGCACCTGGGTGGCTCCGTCATTTAAGCATATGATTCTTGGTTCCGGCTCAGGTCATGATCTCAGGGTCAGAGACTGAGTTCTGAGTAGGCTCTGTGCTCAGTGCAGAGTCTGCTTGAGATTCTTTATCCCTCCCTCTCTGCTCCTCTTGCTCATGTTCTCGCTCTAAAATAAATAAATAAATCTTTAAATTAAATTAAATTTAAAAAATAAAATAATAAGCAAATAATGAATAATCAACTGAACTGAAAAATGATCCTTTTTTAGTAAACTGCTCATTAAGTATCAAGTATATGACTCGTTTAAGTAATTAAAATTAAAAGGCTAAAAAAAATCAAAAGGCTAATATTTGAAAATGGGAAACTTTGATATTCATCAACCCCAAAGCATATTAGTCCTAAAGCAACCTACTGTAATTTAATATTTACAAAGAATCATTAATCTCTTCTTCCTGCTTGAAAGCAAGAGTACTTACAGTTGGCACGAAAGATAAACCACAGAAAATTCCTATTATTCGTTGGCAGACAAAACATAGCTTTTCTGTTAAACTTCTAGTTTATTAGAGTAGTATTTCAAACAAAGGCTCAGTGCTCAAAACAGATAAATGGTACTTAGTGAGATATATACTTTCATAAAATGTAAACTTCACAGAGCAAAGTGATTCCATATTATCACATAATAAGAATGTTTCAATGACACACACTTCTGCCTCTGGTTTTTCAATAAAAATGGCAACCTCTCTGAAAAGGAAACCAGAAAACACCTTTAAAAGCTACTAGGTTCCAGATGCACTTGTTCTCATTTTTAATTAAGAAACTTTCATTTTTACAGGCATTTTAGATTCACAGCAAAACTAACCAAAAAGTAGAGTTCCCACATACCCACAATTCCTCTACCCATGCACAAACAGCTTTCCCTACCATCAATATCCACATCAGTGTGGTACTTTGTTACAATGGACAAATCAATATTGACACATCATTATTAACCAAAGTCTATAATTTACAATAGGGTTCATTCTTGTTGTATATTCTGTAAGTTTTGTCAGAAGTATAAACAACATGTATCCACCCTTATATATCACACAGAATAGTTACACTGCCCTAAAACCTCTTGTGTTCTACCTCTTCATCTCTCCCTCCATCCACCAAAACAATCTATAAATGTCAACTGGATCTAGTTAACTGATTGACTGTTTGGTTCAACTATGTCCTTAATGATCTTCTGCCTGTTGGATCTATTATGAATCACAGGATGTAGGGGCATACATGTTGAGGAAGATGTCCTCAACATCTTCTTGAAGATTTGACCCCTTTATTATTATGTAATGTCCCTCTTTATCCATAAAAATTCTCCTTGCTCTAGACTCTGCCTTAGGGGCACCTAGGTGGCTCAGTAGGTTAAGCATCTGCCTTCAGCTCAGGTCACGATCCCATGATCCTGGGATCAAGTCCTGCATTGGGCCCCCTGCTCAAGGGTAAGCCTGCTTCTCCCTCTCCCTCTGCCTGCTGCTACCCCTGCTCATGCTCGCTCGCTCTCTGTCAAACAAATAAATAAAATCTTGAAAAAATAAATAAACTGCTTTATCTGAAATTAATAAAGCAACTCCAGTTTTCATTTGATTAGTGTTATCATGGTATATCTTCCTCCATCTTTTTACTTTTAACCAATATGTGTCACATGTAAAATGGGTTTCTTATAGAAAACGTATAGTTGGGTCTTGTTTTTTCATCTACTCCAACAGTCTCAGTCTTTTAATTGGTGTAAAACACATATGGTATAAAAATTGATACAACTGCAAAGAGAAATGGATGAATCCACGATTACAGTGGGAGAATTAAACACCCTTCTATTGGTAATTAAAAGATCCAGCAGGCAGAACACAGTTTAAATAAACAATACTATCAACAGGACCTAATTGACCTCTATAGAGTACTTCATACAACAGCAGCACAATATACATTCTTCTCAACCTCACAAAGAACACTGACCAAGAGAGACCACATTCTCAGCTATACAACACACCTTAATACATTTAAAAGAATAGAGATCATACATGTCTGGGGTGCCTGGGTGGCTCAGTCGGTTAAGCATCTGCCTTTGGCTGAGGTCGTGATCTCCGAATCCTGGGAGAGCCCTGTGTTGGGCTCCCTGTTCAGCAGGGAGTCTGATTCTCCTTCTCCCTCTGCCCACCCTTCACCTCCAGCTTGTGCTCTCTGGCTCTCAGTTAAATAAATAAATAAATAATCTTAAAAAAGAGAGAGAGAGAGAAAGAAATCATACAGGTCTGCTCTCAGACAACAATGGAATTAAAGTAGAAATCAGTAACAGAAAAAGGGAGCTAAAAAATTCCAAAATGGTCGGAAATTAAATAACACACTTTTTTTTTAAAAGATTTTATTTGAGAGAGAGAGCACAAATAAGAGAGAGACAGCACGTGAGCAGGGGGGAGGGCCAGAATGAGAGGGACAAACTGATTCCTGGCTGAGTAGGGAGCCTAAGGTAGGGCTTGGTTCCAGGACCCTGGAATCATGACCTGAGCTGAAGGCAGTCACTTAACCAACTGAGCAACTCAGGTGCCCCAAATAACACTTTTAAATAACACATATGTCAAAGAAATACCAAAAGAAATTTTAACATATCTTAAACAAATTTAAAATGAAAATATCTGAATTTGTGGGATGCAGTAAAGGCAACTGTTACAAAGAAATTAACAGCACTGAATACATATATTAGAAAGGAAGAAAAATCTAAATGAATAATCTAAACTTTTACTTTAGGAAACTAGAAAAAGAAGAGCAAATTAATCCAAACTAAGCAGAAGAAAAGAAATAATAAAAATTAGAGCAAAAATCAATGAAACTGAAAGCAGGAAATCAACTGAGAAAATTAATTAAACCAAAAGCTGGTTCTTCAAAAAGATCAACAAAATTAATAAACCTCTAGCCAGGTAAACTAAGAAAAAAAAGAGAAGAAACAAATTACTAACATTAGAAAAGGAAGACAGGCCATCATTACTGACCTCATGAACATTAAAAGGATAATAAAGTACTATTATGAACAACTATATCACCACAAACTTGATAACCTGGAAGAAATGAAACAGTTTCTGGAAATTCACAATCTACAACAACTCAGAAGAAATGAGTCACCTGAATAGGCCTATGTCTATTAAAGAAATTAAACAATAATTAATAACTTTCTAAAACAGAAAGTACCAGGTCCAGATCAGTTTACTGGTGAGTTTCATCAAACATTTAAGGAAGGAATTATACCAATTCCCTATACTCTTTCAGAAAACAGAAATACTTACAGAAGGAATACTTACAAACACATTCCATGAGATAAGCATTATTCTAATACCAAAACCAGACAAAGATGTTATAAGAAAAACAACCACAAACTAATATCTCTCATGAACATAAATACAAAAAGCCTCAACAACCTATTAGCAAATCAAATCCAATAATGTCTAAAAAGATTTATACACCACAACCAACAAGGATTTATGTCAGATATGCCAGGATGGCTCAATATTCAAAACTCAATTAATATAATCCATCATATCAACAGGCTAAAAAAGAAAAATTATATGTTCACATCAATCGATGCAGAAAAAGCAACAAATGCTAACAAGGATACGGGACAACAAGAAATCTTACTCATTACAGGTAGAAATGCAAAATGGAATATCCACTTTAGATGACATTAGCAGTTTCTTACAAAACTAAACATATTCACACTCCTTGGTATTTAACCAAATGAGTTAAAAGCTTATACCCAAGCAAAAACTTATACATGGATATTTATAGCAGCTTTACTCATAACTGCCAGAGCCTGGAAGCAACCAAGATGTCCTTTAGTAGGGGAATGGCTAGATAAACTATGATAAACTATTCATCCAAACAATGGAATATTTTTCAGTACTACTAAAATAAAAAATAAAAAATAAATTTAAAAAAAGAGCTATCAAGCCATGAAAAAACAAAAGAAACTTAAATGCATACTACCAAAGGGAAGATGCCAATACGAAAAAGCTATATACTTTATGATTCCAATTATATGATATTCTGGGAAGGGCAAAACCATGGACACAGTAAAAAATCAGTGGCTGCCAAGGGTTCAGAGGAAGAGAAGGATAAATAGGTGGGGCACAAGGGATTTTTCAGGTGGTAATACTATTCTATATACTGTACAGAATCTGACACTATGAAGGTGGACACAAACCATTAAAGGTTTATAGAGATGTACCAACAAAATGTACAACATAAGGAGCAAACTATGAACTTTAGTTAATAATAATGTAATCAACATCAGCTCATCAATTTTAACAAACATACTATACTAACTGCATAGGGAAGGAGTGTGAGGGGATGTAAAGTAATTCTCTGTACAGAGACCTAAAAACCTAAAATTAAACCTAAAATTGCTCTAAAAAAAGAAAGGCTATTTTAAAAAAATGATTGCATAAATTTTAGATATGCTAAAATAAAAGAAGTCAAACACAGAGAGTATAGTCTGTATGATTCCATTTAGGAAGTTCAGTAAGTGAATTAGAATTGTATCTACCAACATGGATAGAGCACAAACACAGAATGCTGAACAGTAACCAAAAAAAAAGGCAAATGCACACAAACACATAATGTATGATGCTATTTATATGAAATTGCTAGATAACAAATACTATAAATACTATAAATTTAAAAAACATATGTAGTAAGACTATACAGTCATAATGAGATTGTTATATACATAATGCATATTGATTATTTCAGAGAATAGAATAGAATGAAATCTGAGAGACATGGAGGGCTCTATTAGGATCTACAATTTTCTTTGTTACCGTTTTCAATAAAACTTTAATTTTAGATTAAAAATAGAAAAAGTAGGGGTGCCTGGGTGGCTCAGTGGGTTAAGCCTCCGCCTTTGGCTCGGGTCATGATCTAGGGGTCCTAGATTGAGCCCCGCATCGGGCTCTCTGCTCAGCGGGGAGCCTGCTTCTCTCTCTCTTTCTCCCTGCCTCTCTGCCTACTTGTGATCTCTCTCTCTCTCTCTCTCTCAAATAAATAAATAAAATATTTTTTAAAAAAAGAAAAAGTTGTGAAGACAGGACAGCGTTTCAATACACCAATTTTCAAGTTTATTAACATTTTACACTACTATGGTACACTTACAACAATTAATGAACCAATACTAATACATTATTTCATATTTTTTTTAATTTTTTAAGCATGGAGCCCAAAGTGGGACTTGAATTCACAACCCTGAGATCAAGACCTGAGCTAAAATAACAAGTCAGATGCTTAACCAACTGAGCCGCCCAGGCACCCTGATACATTATTATTAACTACAGTTTACATTCATAGTTTCTTAGTTTTATTTTTTTTAAAGTTTATTTATTTTTTAGTACTCTCTACGCCCAACATGGGACTGGAATTCACAACTCAGACATTAACAGTTGTGTGCTCTTCTAAGTGAGCCAGGCACCTCCACAGTTTGTTAGTTGTTTTTGTTGTTGTTGTCTTAAGATTTTTTTTGTTGTTGTTTTTTTAAAGATTTTATTTTATTTATTTGACAGAGAGAGATCACAAATAAACAGAGAGGCAGGCAGAGAGAGACGAGGAACAGGCTCCCTGCCGAGCAGACAGCCTGATGTAGGGCTCGATCCCAGGACCCCAAGATCATGACCCAAGCCGAAGGCAGAAGCCCAACCCACTGAGCCACCCAGGCACCCCTTAAGATTTTCTTTTTAAGTAATCTCTACACCCAACATGGGGCTGTTTGAGTTCAAGAGCTGCATACTCTAACAACAAGACAGCCAGGTGCCCCTCATACTTACTTTTGATCTAATGCCCTCTTAATGTTCCAGGATCCCATCCAAGTTACATTACATTTAGTCCTCATTTCTCCTTAAGTTCAAGTGGCTGTGATAGTTTTCAAACTTTCCTTGTTTTTGATAACTTGACAGTTTTGAGGAGTTCTGGTCAGTTATTTTGCAGAGTGCCCTTCAGCTGGAATCTGCCTGATGATTTTCTCATAGTTAGACTGGGGTTATGGGTTTTGGGGAAGAAGACCACAGAGGTAAACTGCCATTCTCATCACACCATATCAAGGGTACATGCTATCAACATGGCTTATTACTGTTATTGACACCTGGCTGAGGTAACGTTTGTCAGGTTTCTCCACTGTGAAATAATTTTCCCAACTTCCTACACTCTCCTCTTTGGAAGAAGTCACTATAAGAGGCCCACACTTAAGGAACAGGAAGTTATGCTTTACCTTCTTAAGGGCAAAGCACCTACATAAATCATGTGGAATTCAATATGAACCTATAATATTTTAAAGTATATAAAAAAAGATAAGAGGACTCTTGCCACAGCACACACACAAAGGGAAAGAAAAATATCAAAGTAGTTATCGCTGTTAAAATTAGAGTTTTTAATCTTTTTCAATTTTTTTTAATATTTTATTTATTTATTTGACAGACAGAGATCACAAGTAGGCAGAGAGGCAGGCAGAGAGAGAGAGAGGAGGAAGCAGGCTCGCTGCTGAGCAGAGAGCCTGATGCGGGGCTCGATCCCAGGACCCTGGGATCATGACCTGAGCCGAAGGCAGAGGCTTTAACCCACTGAGCCACCCAGGCACCCCAATCTTTTTCAATCTTTTAGCACTTCCGAGATTTTTTTTTAATGAGCATTTTCTACCTAGGTAATAAGATTTATTTTTTTTAAGACTTTATTTGAGAGAGAGCATGCACGCAAGAAAGAGAGAGAGAGAGAGAGCAGAGCACAAGCAGGGCGAGGGACAGAAGGAGAAGCAGTCTCCCCAAAGAGCAGGGAGCCAGATACAGGACTCTAATCCAAGGCTTCCAGGATCATGACCTGAGCTAAAGGCAGACACTCAAATGACTGAGTCACCTAGGTGCCCAGATTTCTTTTACTCTAACCATGCCTATAGTCCCTATAGTCATTATAATCTAAGAATTATTAATTTCTCCAGCTTTATTCCACATCAAAAATATAATAAAATCTCAATTAATATGAATGGTTCTTGGAGCACCTGGGTGGCTCAGTCAGTTAAGTGTTTGCCTTTGATTCAGGTCATGATCCCAGGGTCCTGGGATCCTGCCCCACATGGGCTCCCTGCTCAGCTGGGAGCCTGTCCACTTCACCCTGCTGCCCCACGTGCTCCTGTTCTCTCTCTCCCACTCTCTCTTTCTCAAATAAATAAAATCTTAAAAAAAAAAAAGAAAGAAAGAAAAGAAAAGAAAAACCTTAGTCCTAATGACCAGGAAGACTAAATATTAGGGACATGAATTCAATGACACAAAGCACTATTTTTTAAAAGTTCACTAGACAGAAGCAAATAATGCAACCTCACAACTTACAGCTATTTTTAATGAACTAGATAAAATACTGTCAAAGATAAATAATAAACTCCTAGGATAAGTATCTTATTGACCAAAAGACAAGATGACCTTGAATTTAGGTAATTATATTTTCTCAAGAATGAAAAAAAAAATTAATGATAGGAAATTTTCTTTGTCATGGTCAGTACCACCAGTAACTCATATATATATATATATATATATATATATATATATATATATATATGGTATGTATGTGTGTGTGTGTATATATATATATCTCAGTGGGTTAAAGCCTCTGCCTTCAGCTCAGGTCATGATCCCAGGGTCCTGGGATCGAGCCTCCCATCGGGCTCTCTGCTCAGCAGGGAGCCTGCTTCCCCCTCTCTCTGCCTGTCTCTCTGCCTATAAGAAAAAAAAAAAGGCAGAAAATCCTCACCCAAAATAATATATTTAACATTATTCTCACTCTGTAAATAATTAAGTCTTCTACCAGTCATATTATATGTGGGGTTTTTAATATTGTAAGGGAAAAATATTGCTGGAATATGGCAAGGGAGTTGTTTGAATAAAGGACAGTTACTTCTTTAGTGGCTTCATATGTCTAAGGAAAAAGAATGATAATATATGAAATATAAATACTTGCTTCTCCAACCACTTAATGGGAACAGCAACTAAGGATTTCAAAAAGCTATGCATTCCCCTAATCTCCATTAAGTAAGTAAACTGGAACACATCATGCAGATTTAAATTCACCATTACTTCTGAAAAAAACAGACTGAGAAGCATAGAAGGCTACCAAGAACTAACAATAGTTTACCCCCATAGAAACTACTCATGGTAACCAAAAACAAATCTTTGTCAACAGTTCTGTCAAGGATCCAAGAATTTGCTGATAAAATGTGTAGTTAAGGCTATAAACTACAGAATGCTGCAGTTGTTAGCACAAAGAAATTAAGAGACCTTGAAAAATTACAGCAATTTGCCTCTAGAGACAATTAACTAGCTTGTTAGTAAAGGGTCTTAAAGAGAATTTTTTTCTCCTGATGTATTCCATCAGAATTTTTTGTCAGAAATACATATTTACATGATAAAAGACCAAGTAACGGGTAAAAAGAACATAGTTGCATTTCTGTAGTCTCCTGAAAAGAAAATTATATAATGAGCTAAAGCAAGTGAAACTGTCTAAAAAACAGTTTAAATATTAGCATTTTCTAAAGCTCTTGAAAATTGTTTCTTTTTTTTCAAGATTTTATTTATTTATTTGAGAAAGAGAAAGAAAGAGAGAGAGAGCATGGGCAGGGGGAAGGATAGAGAGAGAGGGAGAAGTCAATTCCCTGCTAAGCAGGGAGCCCACAACGGGCTCGATACCCAGAATCATGACCCTAGCTGAGGGCAGACACTTAACCAACTGAGCCACCCAGGCGACCCAAAATTTTTCTTGTTTTAAAAAACTAAGTATTTCCCTCGAAATTGTTTATGCTGTTATTTTAAGAAGAACCTGGTCCAAAATGTAAGTAAAAATAGTCCAAAAGAAAAGCAACTCAGTTTTGTCCTTTACCTTCAGTAAGTAAGTGAAATCTGATTTATTGCTCTTAACAGTTAGTTAGAAAATGGTTTTGTGGCTTCAGGCATATTTCTCTGGACTTCAGTTTGCATAAAATTAAACAAAATTAATCCTGAGGAATGGTGCTAAACAATCTCTGCATACCCCCAAATATTAATGTTCCATGCTGCTATATCTATAGACTGAACTATATAAAACTACTAGTATTCGATGGGTTTTGACTTACAGAAATGGTAATTTGAAATAGCTCAACTTAATAAATCCCCTAGGTTTTTTTCCCTCCTAGGCACTATCTCTGACATCAACTTTTTAAAGTAGAGCAAAATGTTTATAAGTCAAGCAGAAAGAGTCAATTACCATATGGTTTCACTTATTTGTGGAACATAACATATAACATGGAGGACATAGGGTGATGGAGAGGAGAAGGGAGTTGAGGGAAATTGGAAGGGGAGATGAATCATGAGAGACTATGAACTCTGAAAAACAATCTTGAGGGTTCTGAAGGGGCAGAGAGTAGGCGGTTGGGGGAGTCAGGTGGTGGGTATTATGGAGGGCACATATGGCATGGAGCACTGGGTGAGATGCATAAACAATGAATTCTGTTATGCTGAAAAGAAATTAATTTAAAAAAAAAAAGAAAAATATAGGTTGATTAGAAAATCCTTTTTACTTCAGTTTTCTTATATTGTACTACAAATAACAGATGCTGTTTAATGTTTATAATACAATAAAAGTTTTGGGTTTCCTTCTTAAAAAAAGAAAAAGCCAGTAATGACAGCTGGCTCCCAGATGCCATTCAGAACTGAATATACTTCACTGGAATTTTTTATAGAGGGGAAAAGGAGATAGAGAGAGGGAATTTTAAGCAGGCTCCATGCTCAGCACAGAGCCCCACGTGGGCCTTGAACTCACATGCCTGAGATCATGACCTGAGCTGAAATCAAATGTCAGCCACTTAACTGACTGAGCCACCCAGGTACCCCAAGAAATTTTTTTAAGCCTATTTTATTCCTGAAAAAAAAAAAAAAAAAGACGATAATCTGATATGGAAACCCTCCTAAATTACTATTTCACAATTCAGTTTTGAATATTGGCAGACTTTGTATTAGCCCATTCAGTTTTATGATGTTGCTTAGTTATCAACCTATAATCACTGTCACTGAGTTTCTACCACATATCAGGCCCAGTCCTAAGCTCTCAAATAAGATAAATAACATCTGAACCTGCCCTTGAAGAGCATTCAGTCTACTGGTTTAACCAAAAGCATTCTTGGCTTTCCCAATTTGCCAGAAAATCTAAAGCAATGCTGCCCAAAGTGCAATTGGCAAACCAATGCCAGCCCACAAACTTCATTATCAGTCCTCTATGGTATGATTATAGAAGCAGATTGTAAACATTTAAAACTTTTGTGGTAATATGATGGTAATTTTATGAATTTTATGTCAATTATTCTAATAAAATAACCAGAGCTTATAATTTTATGTATTTTTGGTGAGAAACTGAAAAAAATGTTTAAAAACAACACACACAAGCACACGCACACAAAACTAGTCCTCAATGTACGTTGTTTAAGAAGCACTAAGACTGTTTCTTTTGGGGACTCTTTGAGCCTAATAGATCTAGATTTCTAGATTTGTGTTTGCTTCTCCAGACTTCAAATATATCTTCTGCCTCTTTTTTTCTCTTTTCTCCTTCTGGGATCCCTATCATGAGAATGTTACCACATGCTTGATGTTGTTGCTGAGTTCCCTTAGGCTGTTTTCATTTTTTATTACTCCTGTTCAGCTTGAGTGCTTTCCATTACTCTGTCCTTGAGATCACTGTTCTTCTGCTTCCTCTAATATACTTTTCATTCCATTTAGTATATTTCTAATTTCATTTATTAAGTTATCTCTGATTGGTTCTTTTTTATGTTTTCTATCCTTTTGTTGAGGGGGACAGGTGGGGCAGGCGGGAAGAGAAGGGAAGGATCAGTCCAAGATGGTGGTCAAAGAAGGTCCTAAGCTTAGCTCCTCCCACAGATACATCAAATCTGTATCTATATATGGAACAATTCCCTGTGAAAAATAACTGAAAACTAGCTGAACCTCTCCTCCATATCAACAGATAAAAGGACCACATTGAGAATGGTAGAGAGACAAAGACACAGTCTTGCCAAAAACCCCACCCCTGGCATGGCAACCAACAATAGGGAGGGATCCCACATACTGGAGTTTCTCCCTGAGGAGCAAGGGGTTTCTGCCCAAGTCAGGAATCCCAGCCCTCAGGACCTACACTAGAGAGAAGACACTCTAAAACATCTGGCTTAGAAAACCCACAGGGCTTATACCCTAGGAACCCAAAGGGCTAAAGGGAACTGAGACTCTCCTTTTAAAACTGCACATATACAGTCGCACTTGTCCCAGAACCCGCTGCAAAACTCTCAGTTTGAAAAATGCCTAGACCATATATGAGGAAGATTCATTTGCTAATATTAAGGCATCTGCTGGAAAGACAGGGTAAAACTGATACGAGAGAAAAAAGTGCTGGAGGATGTCATTTTTGCATTCTCCCTCTGTCCTACTGGGACAAGTAGGTATGCACTGATGCGGTACCATCCCACTACCTTGCTAAGGCCAGTGGAAGCAAAAGGGTGCAGCACTTCCTAGATTCCTGGTGGGGGCCAAGTGGGCCCAAATTGTCATGGCGTTCTCCCACTCCCCTGTTTAAAGCCAGTGAGCTTGGGCAGCTGCAGCACTCCCCTGCTTCTTGGTTGGGACCAGCAAGCACAAATGGTCATGGCATTCTCCCATGCCCTTGCTAAAGCCAGTGACTACAGGTGGTTGCAGCACTGCCCCATTCCCTGACTGCAGTCGGCAAGTGGAAGTAAGCAGTCATGGCATTCTCCCACTGCCTTGCTAAAGCCCTAAAGCTAGCAGGGGCACAGATAAGGCACACTTCCCAATGTATCACTGAAGCTGGTGGGCATTTAGTCAAGGTATTTTCCTTCTACCTTGCTAAAGCCAGTGAGCTTGTCCTACTCCCTATGTTCTCCATCTACTCCACGAAAACCAACAGGCCCATGTAATCCACACAGGGGACACCCCTTGATCACCTGGCCTTGGTGGCCAAGGGGATTTGTGTTCGTGGGCTCCACAGGACTGTGGTAATTGGAAAGACAGTTCTTGGTAGTGTCCAGGGCACTGCACAAACAGCAGACAAAAATATACCCCCATTCTTCCTGAGATAAAGGCCCCCAGTCTTCCTGAAACCCTAGTTCAGAGCTTCAGTGTGAATAGGTTCAGGTCTGCCACACATTCTAGAAGCTACTGAGGTCCTCTCAGAGAATGAAAGGAGATACCATCCTCGCATACTCCCTTGGCCTCATTACAACTCAACAATACCTCTCAAAAAGGAGATTATACACATATCTGGAAGCCTGGTTTTTGCAACTGTCTACCAGGGGACACCTCCAGATCTTCTGGTCTGAAGGCCAGCAAGGTTTACAACTATAGCCCCACAGGACAGTATTTATTTTCAGGCTGCTGCCTGAGGGTCTAATTTCTAATCAGCCTGAAATTAGGTGCTAAACAAGATTCCTCTTGTTGGAATACTGACAGGCCCCCAGAACACCCTCAACAGTGGGGACCTAACCAGAATAAATCATGCTGCTTAGAAAACCACAAAGGTTCAAGAGCTAGGGCAAGGCTGAACAATAAGGTTCATCATCTATAAAAGGTCACTCCTCCAAGAAAGGGAGAGGCAGCTGTTTTGTCTAATACAAAGAAACACAGAATCAAACAGAGGAAACAAAGAATGCGTTCCAAATAAAAGAAAAGATAAAACCTCAGAAAAAGACCTTAAGAAAATGGAGAGAAGTAATTTACTTGGTAAAGAATCCAAAGTAATGGTATAAAGATGCTCACCAAACTTGGGAGAAAAATGGATTAACACAGTGAGAACTTCTACAAGGTGACAGAAAATAGAACAAAGTACCAAATACCAGTCACAGGGCTGAAGAATACATCTAAAAAAAAAGGAAGAAAGCCATCAAACCACAAGGGAAAGATACCAAAATAAGAAGAAAGCAACAAGAGGAACTACAAAACTGTCCAGAAAACAATGAACAAACTGGCAATAAGTATATACTATGAATAATTATTTTAAATAAAAATGGACTAAATCTCCCAATCAAAAGACATAGAGTGGCTGAATGGATTAAACTCTTTTATATGCTGTGTACTAGAGAGTCACATCAGATGTTAAGGACACATAGAGACTGAAAGAGAAGGTATGCAAAAAAATACTCTGCAAACAGAAAAAAAAAGTAAGCTGGTATAGACACACTCATGAGACAAAACAGACTTTGTCAATTCAATAAGAAGATATAATATTTGTAAATATATATGAACCCAACATAGGAGCACTAAAATGTATAAAGCAAAAATTAACAGATCTAAAGAGACAAACTAACAGCAATACAGTAAGTGTAGAGGACTTTTAACACTCCATTTATATCAACAGATACATCAGCCAGAAAAAAAATCGGTAAGAAAACATGAGCCTTAAACAACACATTAGACCAAATGGACTTTAAATAGATATATACAGAACATTCCATCTAAAAGCAGAACAGGGGTGCCTGGGTGGCTCAGTTGGTTGAGCAACCGACTCTTGGTTTTGGCTCAGGTCATGATCTCAGGGTCATGAAATCAAGCCCTGCCGTGAACTCTGCTGGACAGTCTCTCCCTCTTCTCCTCTTGCCCCTGCCCCTCCCTCTCTCTCTCTCTCTAAACTAAATAAATAAACTTTTAAAAAACTAAAATAAAAGCAGCAGAATAGGGTGTCCCTGGCTGGCTCAGTCAGTAAAGCATGTGAATCTTGATTATAGGGTCATGAGTTCAAGCTCCACATTGGGAGCTGAGCCTACTTTAAATAAATAAATAACTTTTTAAAAATAATATAAAATAAAAGCAGCAGAATACAATATTCTTCTCAAGTGTACATGGAACATTTTCCAGGAAGGATCACATGTTAGACCACAATACAAGTCACAAGAAACTTAAGAAGACTGAAATCATATCAAGCATCTTTTCCAACCACAAAGGTATGAAACATGAAATTAACTACAAAAAAATTGGAATAATCATAAACATGTGGAAGTTAAACAATATGCTACTAAACAACTATTAGATCAAAAAAGAAACCAAAGAGGATAAATGTCTTAAGACAAATGGAAATACAGCATACCAAAAGCTATGGGATGATGCAGCAAGAGAAGTTCTAAGAGGGAAATTCATAGCAATACAGGCCTACCTCAAGAAACAAGAAAAATCTCAAACAATCTATATTTGACATGTAAAGGAACTAGAAAAAGAATAAACAAACTCCAAAGTTAGTAGAAGGGGAAAAAAAAAAATCAGAGATGAAACAGAGGCTCAAAAAGCAATAGAAAAGGTCAATGATCCTAAGAACTTGTTCTTAAAAGAAAACTGAAAAACCCTTAGCTAGACTTACCAAGGGGGGGGAAAAAAAAAGGAGACGGCTCAAATAAACAGAATCAGAAATGAAAGAAGTTAAAACACATATCACAGAAATATATAGGATCATGAGACTACTATGAACAATTACATGGCAACAAACTGGACAACATGAAAAAAAAAAAAAAAAAGACAACCTGAAAACAAAACAGGTAAATTCCTAAAGCCATCCTGAATCAGGCTGCCTGTGTGGCAAAGTTGGTTGAGAAACCAACCCTTGGTTTTAGCTCAGGTCCTGATCAGATCATGAGACTGCACCCTGAGTCAGGCTCCACACTCATCATGGAGTCTGCCTAAGTTTCTCTCTCCCTCTCCCTCTGCTTCTCCCCACAGCCCCCCTCACTCACTCCTTCTCCATCTTTCTCAAATAAATATATCATTTTATGTTTGACATTAAGGAGGGCATTTAATGTAATGAGCACTGGGTATTACATAAGGCTGATGAATCACTGACCTCTACCTCTGAAACTAATAATACATTATATGTTAAGAACTTAAAAAATAAATAAATAAATAAAACGAATGGCTACTGATAAAAATAAATAAACATAAAAATAAATCTTTTTAAAATTAAATAAATAGATGAAATCACCCTGAATAAGGAATAAATAGAAAAATCTAAAAAGATTGATTACTAGTAAGGAGATTAAATAATCAAAAAACTCCCAAAGGAACAAAAGTTTAGGACCAGACAGATTCACTAGTGATTTCCACTAAACATTCAAAGAAGATTAAATATGTTTCCTTCTCAAGCTCTCCAAAAACCTGAAGAAGGAATACTTCAATACTTATTTTACAAGGCCAGCACTAACCTGATAGCAAAACCAGACAAGGACATCACAAAAAAGAAAATTACAGGCCCATATCCCTGATGAACATAAATGCAAAAATCCTCAAAAATATTTGTAAACCAAATTCAACATCACATTAAAAAAAAATCATACATATGGTCAAGTGGGATTTATTACTGCAATGCAAGAATGGTTCAATATTCGCAAATCAATCAACATGATACAACACATTGACAGAATAAAGAATAAAAATCATATTACCATCTCAACAGGTACAGAAAAAGCATTTGACAAAATTTAGTATGTATTTATAAAAATTCTCAACAAAGTGGATATTGAGAATGTACCTCAACATATTATGACAAACCTACGGCTAACATTATACTCCACAGTGAAAAGCTAAAAGTTTTTTCTCTAAGATCAGAAACAAGAAAAAGACGCCCTCTCCCCACTTTTACTCAACATAATACTGAAAGTCCTTGCCAGAGCAATTAGGTAAGAAAAAGAAACAAATAACATCCAAAGTGGAAAGGAAGAAGTAAAAGGGTTACTATTTGTGAAAGACATAATTTTATATAGAGAAAACCTTAAAGACACTAACAAGAGACTGTTAGAACTAATAAACAAATTCAGTGAAGCTGGAGGATATAAAATCGAACTACAAAATCAGTTGTGCTTCTATATACTAACAACAAAATACCAGAAAGAGATATGAAGAAAACGATCCCATTTACAATTACATCAAAAAGAATAAGATACCTAAGAATAAATTTAACTGAGGTGAAAGACCTGTACAATGAAAACTGTAAGTCAATGATGAAAGAAATTGAAGAAGATCCAAAGAAATGGAAAAATATTCTGTGTTCATGGATTGGAAGAATTAATATGGTTAAAACGTCCATATTACCCAAAACATTATACAGATTCAATGCAATCCCCATTAAAATACTAAAAGCATCTTTCACAGAACTAGAAAAAAATGCTAAAAATTTATATAACCACAAAAGACTAGCCAAAGCAATTTGAGAAAGTACAAATCATGCTCCCTGATTTTAAACTATATGATGAAACCATAGTAACCAAAACAGTATGGTAGTGGCATAAAACCAGATACACAGATCAACAGAACAGAATAGAGAAGCCAGAAATAAACCCATGTATCATGGTCAATTAATTTATGACAAAGGAGGTAAGAATACACAGTGGGAAAATGATAGTCTCAATAAATGGTGCTAGGAAAACCGGATAGCCACATACAAAATTGAAACTACACTACTATCATACACCATACACAGAAATTAACTCAAAATGGATTGAGGACTTGAATATAAGACCTGAAATCATAATATTCCCAGAAGAAAACACTGGTGGTAAGCTACCTGACATCAGTCTTGGCAACGAATTTTTGGATCTGACTACAAAACTTAGAAATAAACAATAAAAACAGAAACAACAAAAGACAACAAAACCAGAAATAAACAAGTGGGGTGGGGTGCCTGCGTAACTCAGTTAAGCATCTGACTTGATTTCGGCTTAGGTCACGACCTCAGGGTCGTGAGATTGAGCCCAACATCTGGCTCTGGGCTCAGTACAGAGTTTGCTTGCCCTCCTCCCTACCCCTTTGTCCCTCCTTCTGATCTTGCACACATACATTTTCCTCTCTTTCTCTAAAATAAGTAAATAAGATCTTTAAGTAAGTAAACAAACAAGTGGGACTACATCAAACTAGAAAACTTCTGCAAAACAGAGGAAACCATCAACGAAATAAAAAGACAACCTACTGAATGGGAGAAAATATTTGCAAATGACATATCTTGGTAAGGGTTTAACAGCCAAAATATATAAGAAACTCCTATAACTCAAAAACAAAAAGAACACAACAATTGAATAAAAAACTGGGCCAAGGATCTAAGACATTTTTTCCAAAGAAGCCATACAATGAACAATACAGTCAAGAGCACTAATCAGGAGAGAAATACAATTCAAAGCCGTAATGAAGCATCACCTTACTCTTGTCAGAATGACTATTAAAAAGACAAGAAATAAGTAGTGTTGTCAAGGATGTGGAGAACAGGCGACCCTTGTGCACTATTAGTGGAAATGTAAATTGGCACAGCCACCATGGAAAACAGTATGAAGGTTCCTCAAAAAATTAAAAATAGAGCTATCACACAATCCAGCACGTCCACTTCTGGGTATTTATCTGATAAAAATTAAAACACTAATTCAAAAAGATATATGTACCTCTATGTTCATTACAACATTATTTGCAATAGTCAAAATATGGTGTCCACTGATGGATGAATGGATAAAGAAGATGTGGGGGCAGTGTGTGTGAGAGAGAGAGAGAACGAACACAGGAATAATACCCATAAAAGAAAAAAATGAAATCTTGCCATTTGTGACATGGATGGATCTTGAGGAAATTACGCTAGGCGAAATATGTCAAACAATGAAAAACAAACACATCTTAAAGAAAAAAATGAACAAAATAAAACAAAAATCACAGAAATGGAGAACAGAATATTATGTGGGGAGTAGGTGAAAACAGATGAAGGAGGTCAAAAGGCACAAAATATCAGTTACAAAATAAGTCATGGGATGCAATGTATACCATGGTGACTATAGTCAATAATATTGTAGAGTATTCTTGAAAGTTGTCAAGATAGTAAATCCTAAAAGTTAAACTTTATATGGTGACAGTAACTAGATTTCTGGTGGTGATCATTATGTAATGAATATAAATACTGAACCATTACGCTGTACACTTAAAACCAATAAAATGTTATATTTCAATTATAATTCAATAAAAAAAATTTAAAGAAGCACTACGCTGAGAATAAACTGAGAATACTGGAAGGTTCTACTGTCTTTGCAATTTAGCTTAGCTGCATTTTATTTCATTTTAATTTTTAAGATTTTATTTATTTATTTGTCAGAGAAAGAGAGAGAGAGCAGAAGCAGGGGCAGCAGCAGGCAGAGGGAGAAGCAGGCTCCCCACTGTAATTCAGCTGCATTTTAAAGTAAAACTACTTACATAAGACTTCATCAACTAATAGCTGACTGAACCCATTTCCACTTATAATAAAAATCCTGGGGGTACATGAGTGACTCAGGCATCCAATTCTTTTTTTTTTATATTCTAATTAATTTCAGATTTATTAAACATATTTAAAGCTGAACAATTCCTACTAGGGAAGTCATCAATTATGAATGGTAAGACTGTAGATCATTTATTTAATCAGTTATGGTGTTACAAAGACAAAATCAAAGCAGGCTTCTTACTGTGAAAATTTCATTCTTGAGAGTTCTATACGGTAGCTCTGGGTGCAGAGCCATTAAAGCATCCAATTCTTGATTTCGGTTCAGGTCATGATCTCAGGGTTGTGAAATCAAGCCCTGCATCAGGCTCCACACTGAGCATGGAGTCTGCTTAAGATACAAACAAACAAACAAACAAACACCACTTCTGGTTACATTTGAACAAAGGAAAAAAGGTAGCACCATACCACAAAGTAAATAAGGTGCTGGCTATGGACAAGTAGGAAAGATTAAAGTAAAAACTAAAAATAAGAAAAGAGAAAATGCTATTATTCTTCACTAAGGAAAAAGGAAAATATTTCAAGTTGACGGTAAATTTATAAACTGCTTTTGTCTATCCCTGGCTCTTCTTATAGGTAAAAAAAAAAAAAAAAGCTCTAATCATTTAGAATCTCTCAACTTACCAATTCATCAGCTGAAAATGGCCAATATCAGTCATTTAAGTATCTGCTTTCAGCATGGGTCATGATCCCAGGGTCCTGGGATGGAGCCCTCTATTGGGCTCCCTGCTTAGCAGGGAGGGAGTTGGCTTCTCCCTTTCCCTCTGCCAAGCCCCTGCTTGTGCTCTCTCACTCTCACTCACTCTCAAATAAGTAAATAAAATCTTAAAAAAAAAAAGAAAGAAAGAAAAGAAAAGAAAATTGCCAATAAAAGGAAACTGCAGCAAAAAATAAGCTATAAAGTGGATAGACAAATTCATTCCTCACAAATCTGTGTAATTAGTCCTATTCATTGCCATCTATGCAAGGAAGTTTCTGTTTATCTGATGTCTCTGAGCCTGGGAAATTACACAAAGTCAAACAGGGTTTGACTTGTTTAATTTGACAGAACTAAAAACAGAAGTTAAATCATATTTCAAAGACAAATTCATATTTCCCATTAAGAGTTTTAATATACAACTGACTAGTGCTTCTGTTGGGAATTACTGCCAAATTCTGCAAGGTAATTTAACAAATTTACATATTAAGAAACAAGAAACTAATCTGATTTCATAAAACAAAAATTTGGCCAATAAGAGACTCACCTACAGAAACTCAGGACACATTTTAAAACTGAATAACTTGTGCAACTATTAACAAACACTGTACAAAGAACTTTTACAGTTTGCTGGCTGCTCTAATATTCCATAATGGGAGACCACTGAACATTTAACCAAGCCCAAATCTGGTGATAGAGAGGTAGGCAAGAATGAGAAAAAATAAAAGTATCCAGTGTATTAAGAGTGTGGATCTGGTTAAATACATTCACATAGCATGTAATAGAACACTCATGACAACTAAAGATTGAACATCCACAATTTCAAAACAACCTTAAGCAACTGGGAAGGTTTTGATACACAGCAGTTGGTCTCTGCTCAGATAGGAATTTTAAACATGTATCTTAGGCGGTATTACTAGCTAGTAAGCAAACCTAGTCAACTTCCTGGCATTTTTTCAGGGCAATTTTACGGAATTTACTTTCTTCCTTAATAAAATCAAGTCTTAATACTTCATTATCAGCAATTTATTTACCTTTTTGTATGCCTGAAAATTCTTAAAAATACTGAAAATACTGGATCCGGCTTTTTTCTTGGTCATATGCAAGACTTCTAAACTTTATTCAGAATTGATCAACTGATCATCAACTATTTACTAATGCTTGACACCATGTTAAAATACCTGCTCACACTATGTTTATAGCCTAGTAGAAGGCCTACAGATCCTATCTATGATTTTCTGTGTTGAAAGAGTTTTAGCTCTGGTTTTTGAAACAGTTTCACTGGCTAGCTAGACATAGCAAACAAATCAAACTGTTAATACAAACAGTCTTATCAGGGTGCCTGGGTGGCTCAGTAGGTTAAGCATCTGCCTTCAGCTCAAGTCATGATCCCAGAGTCTTAGGATTGAATCCCAAATTGGCCTCCCTGCTCGGTGGGAATCCTGGTTCTCCCTCTCCCACTACCCCGGCTTGTGTTCCCTCTCTCTCTCTCTGTCAAATAAATAAATAAAATCTTAAAAAAAAAAAAAGTCTTCTCTATTAAGTAAGACTATCACCTTGAAATTACAGAAATTAAAGAAAAAATATTTCAGAACATTTTAATGTGAAATTCATTTCAATGTATGTTTCCATATTAATAAAAACCTAATCATAGTAATTCCAGAATTTTTAATTAGTCACCTACAGCAAAGTAAATACACCTAGCCACCCGCTATTCTAAATATTAACAGAACATTTATTTACATCTTGAACACTCTAAAGCAACTAGCTGAAAGCAGAAAACTCAAGTAATAATGGGTACTTCATCTAGCCAGCACCGCATCAACAAACCCTGGTGGAAGACTGTGAGTTTCCATTCTACAGAGTGACCCAAAGGACTCTGAACTCAAGGACTCTAGGCACAACTCAGGGTAAGGGACTCACTCTGAAAACTGAGAGACGAAGTGTAATTCTACATATTGAATAATGCGGTGCCCAGCTTCCTTCCCTCATTGACTGCAATGCAACTGTGACACAAACTACCCAGGGTAGGCCTAACTTCACAATGGCACAATGCTTCATGAGGAGGACACAACTTCAGACACCAGCCATGCAGCTGGAGGATTCCAAGCCATCTGTACTTCACACCAACTGGCTATGCATTTGGGGATTCCCACTACCTCCTTAAGTTCAATAATTTAGCAGAACAAGTCACAGAACTCAGAAAAGCACTCTACTTTACAGTTTTACTATATAAAGAAAGGAGAGAAAATCAAGACCAGACAAAATGAGAGATGCGTAGGGCAGGATCTAAGAGAGTCCCAAATGCAAAGTTTACATGTCTTCTCCCAAGAGAATCAAGATGCACCACCCTCCTGGCACATCAATGTATAACAAGATACACAGTATTGGGGGTTTTTTTCCCTTGGGTTTTTTTTTTTGTTGTTTTTAAGATTTCATTTATTTATTTGAGAGAGAGCAAGCACAAATGGGGAGGGGCAGAGGGAGAAGGAGGGGAAGCAGGCTCCCACTGAGTGAGGAGCCTGACATGGGCCCTGATTCTAGGACCCCAAGATCACTACCTGAGCTAAAGTCAGATACCTAACCAAGTGAGCCACCTAGATACCCCCACAGAGTATTGTTTGTCAGAAAAACTCACCCTACGATAAAAACTCCAGAGTTTTTATTAGGGTTTCAGTACTAAGACATGGTTGATTAAATCACTGGCCATTTGATTTAACTCAATCTCCAACCTCCTTCTCCTCCCTGAAGGTGGGGCTGATATGGGATGGGTCAAAGCCCTTCTCTAACCAAGTAACTGGTCTTTCTGGAGTTAAAAGCCCATGTCTGGAGTCACCTCAGCATAAACATCTAGGGGCTCACTATGAGTCACCTGGATAGCAAAAACTATCAAGTCTGGTCTGACACCCCTACTACTAATAACAAAAACACTACTCTGTTCACTCCAGAAATGTCAGGATTTAAAACCTCTCTCCCAAAAACTAAGAGCAGTGACCAACCAAATACTTCATTACACAACAGGCTCCAAGAAAATTGGCAGTAGGACTTTTGGAGTATTGGAAAATTTCTCTCTACAGAAAAACCTGACCAAAAGAATGGACCTATAGAGAGGCATCTGGCTGGCTCAGTTGGTGGAGCATGTGACTCTTGATCTCATGGTTGTGAGTTTAAGCTCCACACTGGGTAGAGAGAAAACCTCAAAAAATAAATAAATAAAATCTTAAAAAAAAAAAAAAAAAAAAAAGAGGGGCGCCTGGGTGCCTCAGTCAGTTAAGCCTCTGCCTTTAGCTCAGGTCATAATCCCAGGGTCCAGGGATCAAGTTCCACATTGGGCTCCCTGCTCAGGGGGGAGACTACTTCTCCCTCTGCTCGTTTTCTCTCTCCCTCCCTCCTTCTCTCTCTTCTTCCTTCCCTCAAACAAATAAATAAAATATTTTTTAAAAAATGGACTTATAGACACTGACTGCAGGGTACATACAAGAGCACCTTATAACCAGATTCAGTAGGACATAGCCCTACTCATACTCTCAAGCCTTCCAATCAATCTTTTAATACATCACTCTTGAATATTAACAATAGTAAAGACACACCTAAAAATTGAGGAAAGCATCTCACATGAAAGACAGAGACCAAAAGAAACAGAGAAAAAAGACGTTCAAAAAAACAGAAAATTCAGTAAACTCTTTTAAATTCAAAAAATAGCCTATTATTAACATTACCAGAAATACACAAAGAACTCCCCATATAACAAATACTAACTCCTTTTTCATGGGTTGTTTGTTTGTTTGTTTTTGGAACATTAAGAAAGAAGAAAGAATTCCTGGAAATTAATTAAATAGCAGAAATAGAAAATTCAAAAGAGGATAGTTGAGAAAATTTTCAGAAAATTCCTGAAAAAGGCAAAGATCTAAAAAGATAGAAGATAAAAAAAAGATTAAGAACATGAAAGGAATCTGGCAAGAAGGCGTAACCCTGAGTTCCAAAATTAGAAAAGAAATAGTGTGAAGGAAATTAGATTTCTTACAACCAAAGGACACGCATTTCTAGATTCAAAGTGTAGAGATTATGGGTAATATTTCTCAGCCATGAAGAAATTAACCAATTCACTAACAGTGCTTTTATGTAACCTAAAGAAAGCTGCTTAAATCTCGGTTTCCTCACCTGTAAAACTGAGAAATATCAAGCTTGCAGTGCTATGAGAATTAAACAAAATAACATTTATAGGGTCTGCCCTAAGGTTCAACCTAACTGGGGTTTCAAAAAAATATTAATTGCCCCGCCTTATTCCTATTAATCATGCATTATTTCCTACAAATAAAAATTTTCTTTTTCCAATACTCATAGTCATGTTCTATAGCCTATATAAGATTTCTAACGTATCATACATCTCTTCCTTGTCCTAGCATCATTTGTTTTCCTGAGAATCTTTAGAAGTTAAAAAAAAAAGTTAATATCTCATTTTTATGTAAGACTTTAAGATTTCAATACATAAAGCAGGGGAGGATATGAAAAGACAATTTACATGAGAGAATATACAAATAATAAACACTTGGGAAACAATACTTAACAGTATTAGGACAAAAGCATTAATATGAGAGAAAAATGTTTTCCTTAACCCACTTAGGTTCCCTGGCTGGATTTGAAAATTAAACTAAAAAAAAAAAAAAAAACAGATTCAGAAGAAAAAAGCACAAATTTATTTACCTAAGTTTTAAGTGACATTGGAGGCTTCATAAGAAAATGAGGCCCCCTCCCCCTGCAAAAATAAAAAAAGAAAGAGAAGAGAAGACAAGAAAATGAAGGCCCAAAGAAAGAGAACAGTTAGACCTGTGTACTTTTATATTAGGTTTGATGAAGAGTGGACATTCATGGAGGAATATGATATGTTAAGGAGTAAGAAGCAACTGCAGTGAACTGTTGGTAACTTAGCAAGGCCTGTTTGTCAGGATTCTTTTTGGCATCCTTTTGTCTTTGGATACAAGAATGCTCCTTTCTTCTGGGTTTAAAAAGGGCACCTGTCAGGGGCCCCTGGGTGGCTCAGTGGGTTGAAGCCTCTGCCTTCGGCTCAGGTCATGATCTCAGGGTCCTGGGATTGAGCCCCGCATCGGGCTCTCTGCTCAGTGGGTAGCCTGCTTCCCCCACTCTCTCTGCCTGCCTCTCTGTTTACTTGTGATCTCTGTCTGTCAAATTAATAAATAAAATATTAAAAAAAAAAAAGGGCACCTGTCACAAGAGGATTAATGGCCTGTTTCAAGGAAGAAAAGCAAGAGAGAGGTCAGAGTAAGCTTCCTGCTCTTCCTTGTCTCAAACTCCTTAAAATAATCAATATGCCAACATGCCATATTTGGGGGAATCATGTTCTGAACCCCAACACAGATTTACAAGATCTTAAGATACCCTGTAACACTAAATGAACAAAAACTACACACAAAAAAAATAATTTTAAACAATACTGACCCAAAACAGTAAAGCCAGTACAGTAAGTTATTTATAAAGTGGAAAAACCTCATGGAAAGTAACATGTTGAAACACAGTATGTTCATGAGCTTTCATCTAATAACCCACTCCTAAGAAATAAACCAAATACAAAATTCAACAGAAGTAAAAACTATGTATAAAAACACAAATTGAAAGGTTATCCATAAGAAATTCTAGATATAATTCAAACATGTAATAAACAAGTAAAATATAAGTATAGTAAAGTGTTAAATGGTCAATAAAAATAATTACTAACACTAACAGAAACATGACAAAAAGTATTTCTAAACCAAAAGATTATTTAATTTCTAATTTAATATTCTGACAGCAGGATAACAAAAATAAGGCCTGTCCTCAGAAAAATCTAAGATGGAACCCTGCATTTTAGTATAAAAATCAGATTGGAGGTGCCTGGGTAACACAGTTGGTCAAGCATCCAACTCTTGGTTTTGGCTCCAGTTACGAGCTGGAGGCCTGAGTTGGGCTCTGTGCTCAGCATGGAATCTACTTAAGTTTCTCTCTCCCTCTCTCTCTGCCCCTAAGCCCCACAGGTACTCTCCTGCATGTGCACTCTCTTTCTAAAATGAATAAATCTTTTGAAAAAATCAGTTTACAATTTATATATTATGACTGCTACTACATAAAACTTAATGTTAACATGTAAACAAAGACTAAAAAAATTATTAAAATGAAAACTTCTTTGGTAGAGGGATGCCTGGGTGGCTCAGTTGATTAAGTCATATCATGATCTCAGAGTTGTAGGATGAAGTCCTGCGTTGGGCTCTGTCCTCAGCAACAAGTCTGCTTGTCCCTCTCTCTCTGCTCCTCCCCCCACTCTCTCTCTCTATAATAAGGAAATAAACTAATTTTAAAAATAAATAAAACCTTTAAAAAATTGCTTTGGTAGAATAATGAAATTGTGATAGTTAGGGGCGCTTGGGTGGTTCAGTCAGTTAAATGTCTGCCTTTGGCTCAGGTCATGATCCCAGAATCCAAGGACTGAGCCCCAAGTCAGACTCCCTGGTCAGTGAAGAGTCTGCTTTTCTCTACCCCTCCCCACTTCCCTATTTGTGTGCTCTCTTTCTCTCTTAAATAAATAATAAATCTTAAAAAAATAAAAAATAACAACAAAAAAGAAATTGTGAATAGTCTTTTACCAAAATTGTCATAAATGGTTTGAAGGGGCTATATTTTTCCAAATGCAGTATAATATGAACCAGTTTTCATGATTTTAATAGAACAAATTTAATGAATTGCTGCCTGCTTCTAAGCAATTTTTGCTCAGACTCTTAAAAATTTTAATATGCCTCAGTTTATCTTTTAACAGTTTGGGTGTCAAAAGAGGAACCTAAGAGAGATCACTGACAGTCCCAACGAACGATGAACAACGAAACTGTATTAAGTACCCACTGAGCCCTTTTGCTCACTGCTTTCTCCTTGAATCTGGAAGTCATAAATAAGTCCCTCTGGGATATTTGGGTTCCACAGCTCTTGTGTTATGACCTTTCAGGCTCTATTAGAGCATTTCTTTGTCCAGACTAGGTCCAGAGTCACACTGTGCCTAATAAACAAGACTGGGTCCAATATGAGGCCTCAGGAAAATCAATTTTAGGGAAAAAGAGAAAAAAAGAGAGAAAACAAGTTCTTCTGAGTCCAAAGAGTCTAAGGTCTCTTCTATCTGGGACTCCAGTTAACTGTAAATATTAAAAATTACAGGCCTAGGGATGCCTGGGTGGCTCAGATGGTTAAGTGTCTGCCTTCAGCTCAGGTTGTGGTCCCGGGGTCCTGGGATAGAGCCCTGCATCAGCCTCGCTGCTTGGTGGGGAGCCTGCTTCTCCTTCTCCCTCTGCTGTTCCCCCTGCTTGTGCTCTCTCACTCTGTCAAAAAAATAAATAAAAATATAAATAAATAAATAAATAAAAATTATAGGCCTGGACCTGTGTTTTTCTGAACAACTAGGTTATGTTTACCAAAGATAACCTTGAATTACAGTGGCCAGAGTGGAAAACTTTTAACCTAGATAAATTTACTCATTTATGAAGTACCTTAGAGATAAAAGGGTCTCAGCCACAGTAAAGAGATTATTTTTCTTCCTTTATATTTCTGATGACCAGGATGGGACCTATTAAGATACCCGAGTCACTCTGGAGCCTGCAAATGAGATCCTGGGAAAAACGGCAGAAGCAGAAAAGGGTAAGAACTCTTACCAAAGAAGCTCTCTTGATCTCTGTCTATAGTAACCAGTCAAGAGAGAAAGGTAAAATTTCACAGCGTCCCTTCTTTCCAAATTCATACTTTGTGAGTTTGGCTTGGGGGTATATTCATTATTTATTGATCCTTTCCTACTAAAAACAGCAGTTGCTTTCTTGTTTGTCTTGTTTTATGTCCTGTGAACTTGGTTTAACTTTCCACGTGTCTGGGCTTGTAGGCCAGCAATTCTTGTTTGTATAGACAGCTTAACTACAAAGTTGGGGCCCCCAAGAATTTGACCAGATGGAAGCAACACAACTGCAGCAAGTAACTCATCAACTGCTTCCAGCTCTCATAAGAACTATCTAGGTCCTTCTTTATTTTGGTTATCTTTGGGAATGGTTCTGGATCTTCAGAGAGCTGCATCTTTTGACCCTCTCTGGGGACACCTCTTGTGTCCACAGTTAGGCCATAAAAGGCTTACTGGTTTTGGTTTTGAGTCACAGACATGCCTGTGGTCTAAAAGAAAAAGGGAAAAATAATAATTTTTTAAAAAGAGTGTAGTACTACAAGGAATATTTTGTTTGGCCAAAATTTGATAAGATATTTGAAAAGATTTTTAATGAGTTCTACGGACAGAAGTGGCCAAATTGGAAATGGATGTTCAGATACTGATAGAAACTTTTGTTTTAGGTCTTCTCCCCTAAAATACAATAAAATAAAATACACAGTGAAATCTTATGAATTCCCTATTTCGGAAATCTCCCAAATTTAAAGAAGTAAACTGAAGATAATGTAGTTGGGTAAGTGGGTGAGCCGCATGATATCACTCAGGTTGCAACCCAATTCTTTGAAGAACTAAAAACAACTGCCCTTGTCTTACAAATCGTACCCTTACAAGAACAGAAATCCAACTCTAGAAGCAATTCAAACTCACCTATCCTTTTTCTCAATCCCAAACCTCCCCTATTCATCTCAAAATGCTTGCAGATATTGTAAAAGATCTGGCCATTATAAACAAAATTCCTTTTTTGGAGAAAATTTACAATCTTTCCCTGTGCCTTTGAGATGTAAGTGTTCTACCTGGTCTTCTGTACAAACCAAAAGCCATCTCCCTGAAATGCAAACTTCAGGGAGATCATTCTTATCCTGACAAAAGGAAGCTATCTGGAAACCAGGCAAATTAAAACTGTTTAAGGTCTTCTCTACAAATAATAGTAAAAAGCTTAAGCAATCTGAGCAGGTAATCTTACATCATCTGACAGAAATACAATTTGGATCCAACTGTCCTTTATAAAACTATTGAGTTTTGTATTGTTGTACCTACCCCTAGCTAAAATTTTAAAGCAAAAGCTATAAAATATCTTGTGTCTGTATATTTATGTATGCCTATGTCTATATATTTATGTATGCCTATATATGTATGTAATAGATATGTGTGTTTTTCTACTTCCAAATGGTATTGCCAAAATTAATTTATAAAAGTGCTCTCTTTAATTGGGTTAAAGAAAAATAAGTGCTTATAAACTTTTGTCTCAGAAATATAGAAACTAATCCAAATGTTTTTCAAGTTCATGTGATCTAGAATAATCTTTGGTAAATAAAGGCTAGTGTATGTTTGTTGGCTTAATTAAAACAGGCATATCTTTAGGCTTACCAACATTAAATATAATGTAGGCATACAATTTTTATTCTACCTGGGTTTACTAAAAATTGAATAAGTCCATGCAAACTGTTACAGAATTTGTAAGCAAGAAACACAACTAAAGAAGATGGCTAGCTGTTTAATGTCTGATAAAACTTTCATGATTAAGTTAAACATAACTTAAGAACAAATATATTAAAAAGATGGAAGACAAAAATTCATAAATGAAATTTTCAACAATTATGTTTTATAGTATGTCCACTTAAAAAGAGTTTCCAAAATCTTTTTGATAACTTGAAACCTTCAAGTTACACCAAATCAAGTGAAGTGATAAATATTTGACTATCTAAATCATTTTCAAATAAGATAAAATATTAATACATTAATTACTAAACATAAGCTTATCTACTTTGGGTTCATTATTGAGGAACTAAAAATATTTGGGTCTATTAGTAAATACATCTTAATGTTACGTTGAAAAACTTACTATGAGAAAGATATACTACTAGAAAGTATGAAATGTATTTAAAAATTTGTGAATCTGCAGACTGCTTTGTATAACTTACTCGACAATTACTTGCTTCTTAGTTTTCACTAGAAATTAAGGTTTCTTAGAGTTAAGATTCTAATTAATATATGTAATTAAAACTACTGGAAATAATAGGGGTAAAAGGAAACAACTATGTACAAAAAGTTGGTAGAGAAAATAGAATAAGTATTTGGGATAAAGAAAGTTAAAAAGAATGTGTTTTTGTGAAGGGAAAAGAGAGTAATTTTGTCCTAAAGTAGAATGACTGCATGAGAAAGAGGAAAAATATAGGCCAAAACCCAAATGGATATAAAAGAAAGCTGTAGAAAGTTGGTGGAGAAGGAATCTTGGGAAAGAAATTTATGTGTGGTCAAGAAGGCCAAAACTGACAAGAATTTCTCTAAGTTTTTAAAGAATGAGGGTTTTTTTTCTTTTTCTTTTTCTTTCTTTCTTTTTTTTTTTTTTTTTTTTAAAGATTTTGCTTATTTAATTGACAGAGAGACACAGTGAGAGAGAGAACACAAGCTGGGAAAGTGGGAGAGGGAGAAGAAGGCTTCCCGCAGAGCAGGGAGTCTGATGTGGGGCTCAATCCCAGGACCCTGGGATCACTACCTGAGCCGAAGGCAGACACTTAATGACTGAGCCACCCAGATGCCCTAAAGAATGAGTTTTAATGTACATTAGCACAAAATTAGAATGTGGTTTTCTCTCTGTAAAAGGACAAAGTGTTCCTGGACTATTGGTATGCTCTTGATAAGAGATTACGAGAGTTATTTCATTACCTTTTGGGTAATTTGCCTGGAAAGCAAAGATTTTTGTGCCTTACCAAGTTCATTTTCTGTTTAAGTTGTCTATCAAATCTTTGATCACTTGGAAAAATGAAGTCTTCTCAATATTAAAAAAGCAAAGTTTTATAACTGTCTATCTTTGCCTTTAAAATCTATTATCCCTTTAGTTAAACAGATAATTATTTTTAAACAATTTTTTCTATTTATTTATTTGTCAGAGAGAGAGAGAGGGTGAGAGTGAGCACAAGCAGGGGGAGCAGCAGACAGAGAAAGAAGCAGGGTCCCTGATGGGCAAGGACCCTGATGTGGGGCTTGATCTCTGGACCAACCAGCTGAGCCACCCAGGCATCCCTAAACAGATAATTATTATTTCATAATGATCTATGATCATATTTAATCAAATGTTCAAACCTTTAACACTGTTTACAACTTCCAAAATCAAATTCTAAATAGAGTCCTTCTGACTAACTTTTAGATTTCCCAGAATGTCCCAAGAAAATCTCAAAGAATTTCTCTCTCACCTTCAAAAAAAAGAGATGTTAATTAGGTTTATTTGCCATGTTAAATTACTTGGGAAGTATACTGTTATATATATACGGATATATGTATAGGTATTTCAGAAACTGTTTTAAGGTAACAGACATTGTCAATACTCTCAGTATGTCACAGAAATAAATTTCTTTATCAAATAAACTCTCATCAGATCTTTAATCATGGCCATTTTCTAAGTCTTTTTATCATTTACAGTTACTGTTTTCACTTTGATGCATTTGCCAAAGTACTTCATCTTCAGAAAAATTTATGGAAAGGACTGACAAGTACCCTAGAATACAGGTTTCTGATAACTTTAAGGTTATACCACTAAACTGGGCAGTAATTTCTAAAATTCTAATGGAAAAAGCAGGTTCAATTAAAATAAGAATAACATGAGAGTGAATGAGGTGATAAGATTGATTATAATTTTTAATGGCTTTCTATTTGACCCAGCTCTTTAATATTTTGATTTTGCAAGTTTAAGGAAACCTTTCTCTCTTTCCTCTTAAGCTATTTACAACATAAAGCTATTTGGCAAAGTGTATTTCTGCAAACAGAATTGAAACATTTACTTTTCCTCCATACCTGATTCCTCCAGAATTTGGAAACTTACTCTTATTTTAATGGCAATATAATTATTTGCATAAATGCAAGGAAAATCTATTTTCTTTATAACAGGACACAATTAGAAACATTCGATATGTTACCAAGGTTTTGACTGGTACATTATCTTTGATAATGATGTTCACAAAATCAGATACGTCCAAACATTTTTGAGAAACTAATGTTGGGGGCACCTGCGTGGCTCTGTCAGTAAGCATCTGCCTTTGGGTCAGGTCATGATCCCAGGGTCCTGGGATTGTTCCTGGGATCCATCCTGGGATCAGGCCTCATGTCAAGCTCCCTGCTCAGCAGGAAGCCTACTTCTCCCATTCCCATTCCCCGAGTTTGTGTTCCCTCTCTTGCTGTGTCTCTTTCTGTCAAATAGATAGGTGAAATCTTTAAAAAACAACAACAACAACAACAAAAAAACTAATGTTGACTTTATAGAACCAATAAAGCCCTTTGGAAAAAACTGTGTGGTACCTTGCTTGGACTATTTGGTTTCCAAGTCTTACTAGGTAAGTAAGAAAGGTCACTTCCTGGCATCCCCAGTAACAGCAGGATATTTTGCAGAATAGAGGAATTCACTCCAATCTATAGGTATCCTAGACAATGCCAAATGGTAAGTCTTTGCCTTGCCCTCCTAGCTTCACGAGTCTCCTTAAAAGTCTAATTCAGGATTTCTTGAGAGCTTGTTTGGAGGTTCTAGCAGGGGAGCGCAACTACTCCTATACCCTTGACCGAAGAATGGTCCTCTCCTCTATCGGAGAAGGTCATCCTCTTCAACCGAGCACATAGCTTCGGGAGGGATGCACATGGAGCAGTGAGGGAGGAAGGGGACACCCGCCTAGCCAGCCAGATCAACCAAATCAACCCTAGCAATCAATGGGGTGACAGATGTCACAGCCAGATCACCCTCACATCCCCAATCCAGGATTTCTTATGAAAAGTTAGAGCAAAGCTGATTAAACACAACCTTTGTGGTCAATTCTTATTCTTAGAAAATAATTAGGACATGTAAGGAGCCGAGACTTATTGTGCAAACAAACAAGTCTTACTTTTTGATTGCCTCTGATAGAAATGGGGGTAACGATACAGAGAAAAAAAATGTTTCAACGGAAAAATATAGCACACCCTTGTGGTATTAGGTTCTGGTCTTGTTCACTGTCTTTGAGGCTCTGCTATCTACCTGTAAACTGGACTGGACCTTGAATTCTTACAGTTTCCTGGAATATCTGGCTACAGCTCTCTAAGCTAATGCTTCCAATTTTCTCCCACCCTCTAACTTGAAATCACTAAAAACAAAGACAGCTCACAAACCTCATTGGAAGGGATCATACCCAGTAACTACCCAGACAGCAGCCCTAACTACAGGACCTTGAACACTGGGTCCACATCTCCCAATTATAAAGGGTTCCTCCAAACTATAAAAACTGTACACTAACTGGAGATCTAAAATTAAAACTGACTGGATGGGTTCCACTACAGAAGCAAACAACACCTTAAGGTACAAAGTTCTCCCAGCAAAACAGATCAAGATCTTCATTACCAATATGAAACTGCATCTCATCTGCCGTTCCACTACACTTCTCTACTCTGTTAATGCACAAGGAGACAATGCTACTTAACTCTGACAACCATCACTGAATATACCCCTAAGTCCACAGATATATAATAAAAATCCCTAGACTCCCTGGATGAGGTGGTATTAGATAACAGAATTGTTTCAGGTTGCCTTTTGGCTGAACAAAGAGGAACCTGTACCATAACAAATACCGCTTGCTATACAAGACTAGCACCTTTGGTGTCATACAAACATAAGAAAGCAACAAAAAATTCACTTGTCACATTGATTTATTTCATATCAACTAGGCTGGTTCACGCGGGTTATGACTAAAGAGTATACTTCAGTCTCCTGATACTATCCTCCTGATAGTCATCATTGTATATTCTCCCTGGTGTGCAGTGTTCTCTCAAAGGTCTTAAATACTGGGGACCTGGATGGTTCAGTTGGTTAAGCAACTGCCTTTGAATCAGGTCATGATCCTAGGGTCTCAGGATCTAAACCCACACTGGGGTCCCTGCTCAACAGGAAGTTTGCTTCTCTCTCTCTCTGCCCCTCCCCCCTGCTTGTTCTCTCTCTCTCTCTCTTAAATAAATAAAGTCTTTTTAAAAATTTTTAAAATAATGTCTTAAACACATGTTCACAGCCACGAGATGGTCTCACTGCACTTGGAGAAACAGACACGGGATGGACAACAAAACAAAAACAATTCTGTGAAAGATAGCCAAGTAGAAAAATCCCAAGTTTACCTCATCCTACAGATACAACTAGATTATACCCACATCAGTATAAATAACCCAGAAAATGACCAAAAGACTGGCAGAACACTCTCCACAGCTAAATGTAGAGAAGAGGACACACTGAAGAGAATAGGAAGGGCAGAGATATAGTCGGGAGCAAAATGGACCTATAGGACTGTCTGCAGGAGGGAGGGACATGACAGGCACATAGGGAAAAGGAGCAGAAACAGACCCCAAGCACCCCAAGCACAGGGAATCGGCACTGGGAAAATGAATACCCATAACATGTGGCTTCAAAAACCACAGACACCTACTTTGCAAGTTCTTACAATCAGTGGGACTTAGCACCTAGAACTTTAAAAATGAGTGCTCTAGGAGAGCCAGGAGGGTAATAGGAAACTGAGTCTCTACCCTTAAAGACACAGCACAACAAAAAGCCCTGCTGAGACACAGCTTAGAGCAGTAGTGTGAAAAACACCTGGGTTACACAAGAGGGAGATTTGTTTACTAATCTCGGAATGTGTGCTGGAGGGGCAGGATCCTTAAGAGAATTCTCCAAGAACAAAAGGGCTGGCAGGTGTCATTGCCCTGCCTCACCCTCAAGGCTAGACACACAAACACCAGCAGGAAACAGCACAGCACCAACAATCTCCACCTAGCTTACTAACAAACAGCGCATACCACCCCTACATACTTCTGTGCATCTGCCCCCTCTAACCTAGCTGTCTGCAGGTATTTCCCTGACAACTGAGGGCCCTCTCCCATAGCAGACCTGCAGAGACCTTCCTGGAAACAAGCCCTTCCCCGGCATTCTCCTGCAGACTGCTCCCTCCAATACACCCTTGGTCAGAGCCCATCCAAAGTGGTGCGACAAGCTGGGCCCTGTGCAAGCAGCCCAGACAGGGTCTAGCACCACTCCAAAGTAACTTCTGCCCTGAGGAGAGGGTTAGAATCACACACATTAGTCTGACTGCAGTACTGGCAGCAGGCTGGGGCAGACACCTGCAGGCCTGGCCCACCAATGGAAGCTTCTCAGGGAACAACACAGGGAAACAACACAGTTCAGTACTACTATGTCTCTGGCAAATGCCTAGCATGACTCAACTCAAACCCAAGGGAGTCCCAGACTAGGCCACTAACAATATACAGGGACCAAACCCTGCCCAGCACAGGCAAAAAGAGCCATTGCAGAGACTGGACTGAATGCAAATGTGGCTCAGTAACAATTGCAGGGAGCATGCAATACACAGGGGACACCCCTGAAGTGCCAGGTTGTGATGAACAGGGGACAGTGTACTGCAGATTACTACAGGACCTATTTTTCATAAGGCGAAATTTTCAAGAGCAGGAGACATAGCTGAATTTCCTAACACACAGAAACAGACACACAGAGATAGACAAATTGAGGAGATAGAGGAATATGTCCCAAATGAAGGAACAGAACAAAACTGCAGCAAAAGAGCTAAACAAAACACAGATGAATAATGTGCCTGACAGAGAATGTGAAGCAATGGTCATAAAGATACTCACTGGACTGGAGAAGAGTGGAGGACCTTCAGTAAGACCTCAACAAAAGAACAGAAAACATAAAAAAGAACTAAAGAGAGATAAAGAACTCAATAAATGAAATTAGAAATATATTAGATGGAATAAATAGTAGATTAGAGGAAGCAGAACAGATAAGTGATCTCAAGGACAGAGTAACAGAATGCACTCAAGCTGAGCAGGAGTAATAAAAAATGAAAACAGCCTAAGGGAACTCAGCAACAACATCAAGCGTGGTAACATTTGCATGACAGGGATCCCAGAAGGAGAAAAGAGAAAAAAGGAGGCAGAAGATTTATTTGAAGTCTGAAAACATCCCTAATCTGGAGAAGGAAACACAAATCTAGAAATCTAGATCTAGTAGGAACAAAGAGTCCCCAATAAAAATCAAAGAGGTCCACACCAAGACACACAGTTACTAAAATGGCAAAAAGTGATACAGGGGGAATTTTAAATGAAGCAAAAGAAAAGAAAACAGTTACATAAAAGAGACACCCTTGGGGCGCTTGGGTGGCTCAGTTGTTAAGTGGCTGCCTTCGTTTGGCTCAGGTCACAAGCTCAGGGTCCTAGAATCGAGCCTCACATCAGGATCCCTACTCAGTGGGGAGCCTTCTCTCTCTGCCTACTCTTCCTACCTGTGTTCTCTCTCTCTCTCACTGTCAAATAAATAAAATCGTAAAAAAAAAAAAAAAAAAAGACACACCCTTAAACCTATCCCCTGATTTTTCAACAGAAACTTTGCAGGCCAGTAGAGAGTGGCAAGACATATTCAAAGTACTGAAAGAAAAAAAAAACCTGAAATGAACAATACCCTATCCAGCAAGGTTATCAGGGTAGGAGAGATAGAGTTTCCAAGACAAACAAAAGTTAAAGGAATTCATCACCACTGAACAAGCCCTACAAGAAATGACAAGGGGTGGGGGGAGGCGCAACCGGCTGGCTCAGTTGGTGGAGTATGCAACTCTTGATCCTGGGGTTGTGAGTTTGAACCCCAAACTGAGTGCAGAGATTACTTAAAAATAAAAATCTTAAAAAAAAAAAAAAAAGAAGCTTAAAGGACTCTAAGTAGAAAGGGAAGTCCATAAGCAGGAGTAAGAAATGTAGGAAGCACAAAAGCAGTAAAATTATATCTAGAAAAATCAGTCCAAGGATTCACAAAATAAAAGGATGTAAAGTGTGACACCATAAACCTAAAACGTGGGGGGAGAAGAGTAAAGAATGGTTTCAAACTTAAGCAACCATCAACTTAATAGACTTTTATATGCATAAGATGTTATATATAGAACGGTATGGTAACCACAAATTAAAAACCAGTAATACATATGCCAAAAATGAAGAGAAAGGAATCCCAATGTATCACAAAAGAAAGCCAGAAAACTATGAGGAGAGCAAAAAAAAGAAAGGAACAGAGAACTACAAAAACAGCCATAAAACAAGTTTTAAAATGGCAGTAAGTACACACCTGTCAATAATTATTTTGAATGTAAACAAACTAAATGCTCCAGTTAAAAGACACAGGGTAATGAAATGGATAGAAAAGTAAGACCCATCAACATGCTACCAACAAGAGTCTCTTTTCAGACCTAAAGACACAGGCAGATTGAAAGTGAAGGAATGGAAAAGCATTTTTCATGCAAATGTTAATTAAAAGAAGGGCAGGGTAGCAATACTTGTAGAGTACAAAACAGACTTTGAAACAAAGATTGGAACAAAAGAAAAGGAGGACACTAAATCATAAAGAAAACATTCCAACAAGAAGTTATAACAATTGTAAATATTTATACACCCAACATGGGAGCACCCAAATACATAAGAACAGCTAATAACAAACACAAAGAAAGTAATCAAGGGGTGATGTTAGTTAAGTGCATTCAGCCCAGGTCATGATCCCACGATCCTGGGATTGAGTCCCACAGTGCACTCCTTGCTCAGCAGGGAGCCGGCTTCTCCCTCTGTCTGCCACTCCCTCTGCTGTGCTCTCTCTGACAATCAGATAAATAAAATCTTAATAATAATAAAAAAAAAAAGACTCTAGGAGGACAAATTTTAAAAAAAGAAAGAAAGAAAGTAATCAAGGGGCATCTGGCTGACTCAGTACAGTGAGCAAATCTTGATCCCAGGGTTGTGAATTTGAGCCCTAAACTGGATATAGGGAGTACTTAAAAATAAAATCTTTAAGGGGCCCTGGGTGGCTCAGTCAGTTAAGCATCTGACTCTTGATTTCAGCTCAGATAGTGATCTCATGGGTCCTAAGATCAAGCTCCATGTGGGGCTCATCGCTCAGGAAGTCTGCTTGGATATTCTTCTCTCCCTCTGCCCCTTCACCCACTCATGCTTGCTTGCTTGCTCTCTCTCTCAAATAAATAAAATCTTTTTTAAATAAATAAATAAAATAAAATAATAAAATGAAACCTTTAAAGAAAAGAAAAAAGTAATCCATAGTAATACAAGAATAGTAGGGGACTCTAATACCCCATTTACATCAATGGACAGATCATCCAAACAGAAAATCAAGGAAACAGTGTCTTTAAATAACACACTGCATCAAATGGATTTAACAGATATATTCAGAACATTCCACCCTCAAGCAACAGAATATACATTCAAGTACATGTGGAACATTCTCCAGAAGAGATCACACATCATGCCACAAAACAAATATCAACAAATTCAAAGATCAAAGTCATACCACGCATCTTTTCTGGTCACAACACTGTGAAACCAGAAATCAAATGCATGAAAAAAATCTGGAAAAAGTACAAATATATGGAGGTTAAATAATATGCTACTAAACAATGAATGGGTAAAGCAAGAAAACAAAGAGGCAATCAAAAAATACACGGAGACAAATGAAAATGAAAACACAATGGTCAGGACACCTGGGTGGCTCAGTGGGTTAAGTATCTGCCTTTGGCTCAGGTCATGATCCCAGCGTCCTGGAATCAAGCACAGTGAAGGGGTCCCTGCTCAAATGGAAACCCACTTTCCCCTCTCCACCCCATTTGTGCTCTCTTTTGCTATCTCTGTCACTATCTCTGTCTCTCTCTCAAATAAATGAAATAAAATAAGAAAACACAATGGTCCACAATCTTGGGGATGCAGCAAAAAGAGTTCTAAGAGGGATGTTTGTAACAATGCAGGCCTACCTCAACAAGCAAGAAAAATGTTAAATAAACAACTTAACCTTACACCTAACAGAGCTAGAAAAAAACAAATGAAACCCCAAACCAGTAGAAAGAAGGAAATAATAAGGACTAGAGTAGAAATAAACAAAATAGACACTAAAAAAAAAAAAACAACAACAACAACAATTCCAGGAGTAGGTGCTTTGAAAAGATCAATAAAATTAGTAAATCTTTAGCTAGACTCATCAAAACAGAGAGAGAACTCAAACAAAATTAGAAATGAAAGAGGAGACAACAACAAATACAGAAATATAAAGGATTATAGGAAAATATCATGAAAACTTATATCCTAACAAACTGGATGACCTGGGTAGGAATGGATAAATTACTAGAAACATATAACCTTCCAAAACTGAATCAGGAATAATCTTTTCTTTTTTTCTTTTTTTTTTTTTTTTTAAGAAATAGAAAATCTGAACAGACCATTTACCAGCAAGGAAATCAAATCAGTAATCCAAAAAAAACCTCTCTACATACGAAAGTCCAGGACCAGAAGGCTTCACAAGTGAATTCTACCAAACATTTGAAGAAGAGTTAATACCTATTCTTCCCAAACTAATCCAAAAAAACAGAAGAGGAAGGAAAGCTTCTACATGCATTCTATGAGGCCAGCATTAACCTGATAGCAAAACCACATAAAGACACTACAAAAAAAGGAAGACTATGAATAATATCTGTGATGAAAAGATGTAAAAATCCTCAACAAGATAGTAGCAAACTGAATCCAACAATATATTTTTTAAAAATTACTCACCACAATCATACAGGATTTATTCCTGAGATGCAAGGGTGGTTCAATATTCACAAATCAATCAATGTTATATATAAGATCAACAAGATAAAGGATAAAACCCATGGGATCATCTCAAAAGACACAAAAAAGCATTTGACAAAGTACAACATACATTCATGATAACAAAGTAGGTTTAGAGGGAACATACTTCAACATAATATAGGCCATGTATGAAAATCCCACAGCAAACATCATACTCAATGGGAAAAACTAAGAGCTTTTCCCCTAAGATCAGGAACAAAACAAGGACATCCACTCTCACCAGTTTTATTCAACATAGTAATGGAAATCCTAGCCACAGTAATCAGATAAGAAAAAGAAACAAAAGGTATCCGTATTGATAAGGAGGAAGTAAACCTTCATTATTCGCAGATAACGTCATACTTTGTATTAAAAATCCTAAAGACTCCACCAAAAAAACTACTAGAACAGAAAAATGAATTCAATAAGATCACAGGATACAAAATTAATATACAGAAACCTGTTGCATGTCTATACACTAATATCACAGCAGAAAGAGATATTTAAAAAACAATCCCATTTACAATTTCACCAAAAATAACGAAATACCTAGGGAATAAACTTAATCACAGAGGTAAAAAAAGTCCTGTTGAAAAACCCTGATGAAAGAAATTAAAGATAACACATAAAAATGGAAAGATATTGCATGCTCATGGATTAGAAGAACATTGTTAAAATGTCCATAGTACCCAAAACAATCTACAATGCAATCCCTACCAAATACCAACCTCATTTTTCCCACAACTAGAACAAATAATCCTAAAATTTGTATAGAAGCACAAAAGACTCCAAGTAGCAAAAAAGTCTTGAGAAAGATACTAGAGGTAATACAATCCTAGATTTCAACATATATGATAAAATTATAGTTATCAAAGCAATAACAGTACTGACACAAAAACAGATGCACAGATCAATGGAACGGAATAGAGAGAACTAAACTAATTCTACCATTATGTGGTCAATTAATCTACAGCAAAGGAAACAAGAACATGCAATGGCAAAAAGATTGTCTTCAACAAATGGCACTGGAAACTGGACAGCTACATGACAAAAAATGAAAGTAGACCACTTTCTTACACCATACACAACAATAAACTCAAAATAGATTAAGAACTGAAATGTGAGACCTGAAGCCATAAAAATCCTTGAAGAGAGCACAGGCAATAATTTCTCTAACATCGACCATAGCAACATTTTTCTAGATGTCTCCTGAGGCAAGGAAAACAAAATCAAAAATAAACTACTGTGACTACATACATCAAAATAAAAAGCTTTTGCACAGCAAAACAATCAACAAAACTAAAAGAACCTACTGCATGGGAGAAGATATTTGCAAATAACATATCTGATAAAAAGCTAGTATCTAAAGTATATAAATAACTTAGACAACTTAATATCAAAAAACAATCCAATTATAAAATGGGCAGAAGACATAAACGGACATTTCTCCAAAAAGACATACAGATGGTCACCAGACACATGAAAAGATGCTTCGCATGACTCATTATCAGGGAAATGCAAATCAAAACCACAATGAGACATCACCTCCCATGTGTCAGAATGGCTAAAATCAAAAACACAAGAAACAACAAGTGTTGGCAAGAACATGGAGAAAAGGGAACTCTCATGCTTTGTTGGTGGGAATATAAACTGGTACTGCCACTGTGGAAAACTGCATAAAGTTTCCTCAAAAAATTAAGAATAGATTTACCACATGATCCAGTAATTCCATTACTGGGTGTTTACCCAAAGAATCTGAAAACACTAATTCAAAAAGATCTATGCCACCCAGAGTTTACTACAGCATTATTCACAACAGGAAAATTATGGAAATAACCCACATGTCCATCAATAGATGAATAGATAAAGAAGATGTGATACACAAACACACACAAACACACACACACATAGACACACAGAGGACTATTACTCTGCCATAAAAAAAAAAAGAATGAAGGGGCACCTGGGTGGCTCAGTCGGTTAAGTGTTTGCTTTTGGCTCAGGTCATGATCTCAGGGTCCTGGGATCAAGCCCCGTGTCATGCTCCCTGCTCAGTAGGGAGTCAGTTTCTTCCTCTCCCTCTGCCCCTCACCCCCACTCATACTTACTCTCTCTCCCAAATAAATAAATAAATCTTTAAAACCAAAAGAATAAAATCTTGCCATTTCCAATGCCATGGATGGAGACAGAGGGCATATGCTTAGTGCAATAAGTTAGTCAAAGAAAGATAAATACCTTATGATTTTACTCATCTGCGGAATTTAAGAAATAAATGAACAAAGAATTAAAGAGACAAACCAAAAAACAGATTCTTAACTACGGAAAACTGATAGTTACCACAAGGGAGATATGTGGGGAGATAGGGGAAACAGGTGAATGGATTAATAGTACACTTATGGGGCACCTGGGTGGCTCAGTGGGTTAAGCCTCTGCCTTCGGCTCAGGTCATGATCTCAGGGTCCTGGGATGGAGGCCCCCATGGGGCTCTCTGCTCATCAGGGAGCCTGCTTCTCCCTCTCTCTCTGCCTGCCTCTCTGCCTACTTATGATCTCTCTCTGTGTCAAATAAATAAATAAAATATTTTTTTTTTAAAAAGAAAAAAATAGTACACTTACGGTGATGAGCACTGAATAATGTATAGAAATGGTGAATCACTATATTGTACACATGAAACTAAACACTGTATGTTAACTACAATGGAATTAAAATACAACCTAAAAAATTCTTCCACAGACCTGACATCATAACCTATAATTTTCATGACAAGAACAGCTTAACCATGATCATGACTAAGAACTCTAATACCAATTACTGTTCAATCTCTCATGTATGAGAAGATGACCAAAAAGGAGGAACTGTTTAATGAAATAAGGAGGCCATTAGATTGAGGTGGCTTTAATGCCTTTAGTAGCCTACATAGGCAAACCAAAATCTAAGTTTGAAATGCCTCAAGTCTAAGACATCAAAACCTAAGAACAAAAAAATCACAAACAGCCAACAAGGCTTTCCCAAATAACACAACTGCTTAAGCCATTGTGAATCAAATAATTTCCCTGCTTTGCTTCCACCTCTTCTCTATAAATATCTTTCCCCTAGTTTCTGTCAGTAGAGTACTCCTAACTACTTCAAGCTTGGGCACAGCCAAACTGGAATCCGTTTTCATTCAATTAAACTCTTAAAATTTTTAACATGCCTCAGTTTATCTTTTAACAGCAGTTACTCTGTCTTTGTGTATGTGTACGTTTCTCTGTGTGCACCCACGCACACACACATTCCCATATTTGTGTGTGCTTTCTATGAAAAAGAAAGCAAGATACCTTCATTATTCCATTGCTTTATTATTTCTAAAATGGTCAGAATAGAAACAAGTATTCTGTACAGGCATGAGCCATGTGGGGACAAAAGGATCAGGCTTTAGATTTCCTTAGTTTTATTATAGTATCAGCAGTAACTTGCGAAGTGGGCAGAAAAACTGCAACTACTAACGAAACTACCTGAAAGTACTCTCAACAGCAAACTACTGGCATGCATTTGTTTGTTCCAATTTTTCAAATAAAGCACATGAAACACAACAAGGAAAACAGGATTGAATATGTAATTTGTTCTTTTCCCTAACTTCAATTTTTGTGAAATATTTTATCTCTGTTTAGAAGACTCAGCCTGAGAATACCCCAGAATGAGAACACAGGCTTCAGGATTAAAAAGATCTCTTCTTTACCAAATACAAAATCCTAAACAAATTAACAAATTTCTTTGAGCCTCCATTTCTTCCGTTTTCAAATGGAACTTATAATGCTAATCTCAAACGACAGTGGCAAGATTTAAAAGAGATAATATATAAAAGCATGAGATAGTATCCAGCACAAGGCAGGCACTCAAGAAACATTTTTCTTTTTTGCTTCCCTCCCTCATTTACAGTTATTCCACGAGCAGTTTCCTGTTTCTTAAGGGCAGATAATTCTTTAGAAATCTTTACTTACAGGGTGCCTGGGTGGCTCAGTCGGTTAACATCTGCCTTCAGCTTGGGTCATGGTCCCAGGGTCCTAGGATTGAGTCCCATGTCAGGCTCCCTGCTTGGCGGAAAGTCTGCTTCTCCCTTTTCCTCTGCCCCTTCCCTTGCTCGTGCTCTCTCTCGCTCTCTCTCAAGTGAATAAATAAAATTTAAAAAAAAAAAAAGAAGAAGGAATCTTTACTCACAACTCTTAATGGCAACAGAAGAAAAGACTACAGTCATTTGGGCTTGTTAGAGAAAGGGTTCAATAATAAAATCAAAATTCTATTTGGCAATTTGGGTTTTTTAATGTCAAAGAAGCAGTAAAATGTTGACAAGTGGAATGTCCTTTAAGTTTCAAATCTTTTATTGGTCTGCCTTTATTTTAAGATCAAGATTTTAAAGATGACATTAGTTTATGGAGATTTCAATTCAGCCAGCTAAGCAAGCAAACCAAAAAAGCTGAGGTACAACTTTTTGGCAAAAATAGAAAATGAGTCTCCAAAAAAGACTGCAAATCCTGTCCTTACACAGAAAAAAGACCGTTTTACTCAAACCTAGATGGCAATTTAAAATATTTCAGTATGGTAGTTCAAAGAGGTACAAAGAAGTAAAACAAAAACCATGCTATAATAAAAACAAGAAAAGTTATTATCACAGGAATGAATCTAGAAAGTTATGTGTTTTGTTTTAATGGGTGAGGGGGGCTTCAACATGTGCTTCTACCTTCATTTTTAATTTTCTTCACTAATAATCTTAAAGTGAATATTAGGGATGGTTTTTTGAAGGGGGTTTGTTTGTTTTATTTTTTAAATTAACAAAGCTCAAGGGGACTATTTAAATCTTTTCTCTAGCGTCCCTTCCGCTAATAATCTTTTTTTTTTTTTTTGAGAGAGTATGCCGCTAATGCACGAAGGCACATGCCCAAGCTGGGAGGAGGTGGTGGTGCTGGGTAGAGGGAGAGGAGGAGGGAGAGAGAATCTTAAGGAAGCTCCATACCCAGTGTAGAGCCCAACACCAGGCTTGAGCTTATGACCCTGAGATTATGACCTGAGCCAAAATCAAGAGTTAGATGCTTAATGTTCCTAATGTCCTCCCCTAATGTTCTTTTATGGATCTGAATTAATATTAGATGAATAAATATTTGGAAGAAATCTAAATAATTTCATTCTTGAAGTAAAAATTAAATTATTTTCTGACCTTGTAAAACAGATTTGAACTAAAATTTTTAAAAGCCATCTTTCTCCCATCCATTTTGCAATGACATAAAAATTTCTCATGCAAGTTTTTACTTGGAAAAAAACCAAAAACATCCTTGATAATGGAGATATAGATACAGATACACACACACACACACACACACACACACACACACACACAGGAATATTATTCAGCCATAAACAAGAATGAAATCATGCCATTTGCAACAATGTGGATAAAGTTTAAGAGTATTATTGCTGGGCACCTGGGTGGCTCAGTGGGTTGGGCCTCTGCCTTCAGCTTGGGTCATAATCCCAGGATTCTGGGATCGAGCCCCACATCGGGCTCTCTGCTCAGCAAGGAGCCTGCTTCCTTCTCTCTCTCTGCCTGCCTCTCTGCCTACTTGTGATCTCTGTCTGTCAAATAAATGAATAAAATCTTTTTTAAAAAAAGTATTATTGCTAAATAAGTTAGAGTAGAGAAAGACAAATACCATATGATTTCACTCATATGTGGAATTTTTTTTAAAGATTTTATTTATTTATTTGACAGAGAGAGAGAGAGATCACAAGTAGGCAGAGAGTCAGGCAGAGGGGGAGGGAGAAGCAGGCCCCCCTGCCCAGCAGAGAGCCCCATGCGGGGCCTGATCCCAGGACCCTGAGATCATGACCCAAGCCGAAGGCAGAGGCCCAACCACTGAGCCACCCAGGCACCCACATGTGGAATTTAAGAAACAAAACAAATGAGCAAAGGGAAAAAGAGAGGCAAACCAAAAAACAGACTCTTAACTTTAGAGGACACAATGATGGTTATCAGAGGGGGAGGTGATGGGGATTAAGGAATACACTTATTACAATGAGCACCATGAGTTATATAGAAGCGTTGGATCACAATATTATATGCCTGAAAACAGTATTATGCATGTTAACTACCTGGAATTTAAATAAAATCTTAAAAAAAAAAAAAAGCCCAACAGAACCTTCTGTATCTTCCCACTGAAGCCTAAACAGCCCCCCAACTTTGTTTAGTATATAAACTTTTTATCTGTGGCTACTGAGTAAGTTACAACTGAGCACTACCTTATCAATGGCAAATAAAACTTGTCTCTTCTGTTAATCTACCAACTGTCAGTTAATTTACAGACCTCCAAGAAATGGACCAATCTGGAATGTTGGAAGAGGGAAAGTTTTCCTCCCAACAGTTTTGGCAATGAGGATGGGATTACTGGAACTCCTTGCTTACTCTGGGGACTACAGCTGAGATCTCAAGCCCTCTGACCAAAGAGGTCAGGGTCCAGTGAGCAAGGGTGGTAAAAGCCTTTAGAAAGACTGGTAGAAACTAGTTCTTTAGTACTGTGATTCCTGGTCTGAGTAATCTTATTATAGATCCATTACCTCCCAGAGATAACCACTGTGTCCCATCTGTTTTATTTTCTGTCCTGAGAGCACCGCCTGCATCCACTGAGAGAGCTCACTGATGTTCCACCTTCTGCCGGTGCAGATTGTTGGGCATGTGTCTATGAGCAGCCAGCCACCAGCTGGGGGCCCAAAACACTTTCCCACCAACTGCACTAGCTCTGAGGGGACTTTTTCAAGGTAAAGGGTCTCAGCCCATGAGGACCTATATCCTCTCACTCTTTGTTGAGAAGTCCCATCTCAGTATCATTTGCCCAGTGTCACAGATTAGAAGATCAGTGGTCAGATGTGTCTTACTTTTGTGGGAAAATGGAGACAAGTTTTCTCAAATACCATTCTTACTGCCTTTGGCACCAGGGTCTCTGTTTTCTCTCTTTGGCTGTCTTTGAGAATGACTAGATCAAGGTGGCTGTACCTTTTTTGAGTATGCTTCTTGGATCCACAGTTAAGCCACAAAAATAAAAAAGGCTTATGGTTTCAGTCACATTTTAAATGAGTATACTCTCTGAAGCTGGGTTACAGTCCAAGGCTGCTTCATTTGGAATTAACTCTTGGGCTCAAAAGTTCTTCCTTGGCTTTGGTCAAGGCCTCTCTGTTCTCTTCTCTCAGGCTGCAAGTTCTGGGATTTTTGTTTTAAGGCCTCTCTGTTCTCCCTTCTTGATCCATTCTCTGTCACCACAGAACTAACTCTGCCTGCTTCCTATCTTGTCGGCATGACTTTACTAAGAATAATTAAGAATTTAAATAGCTTCTTTGAGAAAATTTAAGCCGGCTCCTCCAAGACCTCTCCCTCCCTGCTCCAGCCCCTCAAACCTGTAGAATCACTGGAACTTTAGGCCCTGGCCCCTCCCTCTAGGGACCAGGGACGCCCCCAAAAGCAGTAGCCTAGGTAAAAAGGTTAACTGGAACAAACCTTAGTCCACAGTTTCCATAAGATTATACACTAGGAAAAAAGAAAATCTTAAAAATCTCTTTCACAAATATTGATAAAAAGCTTAGCCTTTACACTGAGCAAGTAACAACTTATTCCATCCACTACAAACACAATTCAGATTAAAATATAAAGCAGGACAAAGATGAGAACCAACTCTTATATATAAACTAGTGAATTCCTTATTACCATATTTATGCCTGACTCATGGCTAAAATTTTAAAATCTCTACTTGCGTCTGGGTGTATGTATACAATATATACATATATATACATACACAATGTTTATATATATATGTAAAATATATATTTTCCCCACCTCCAGTATTATTAATTAATAAAAGACTATTCTAGTTGGCTTAGAGAAAAAATGCTCATATAAAGTATTCTAAAATTCTCAGAAATAGGGGCACTAACCTAAATATTTCTCAAGTTCATGTGATTTGGATAAAGCTTTGGTAAACAGCACTAGTTTAATATTGTTGGTTTAGTAAAACAGGAATGTCCTCAGAGTTAATAGCATTGAGTCCATTTAATGGGCACATACATATATTTTATTCTACTTGGCTTTAGTAGTCAAATAAGCTAGATGTTTAAGATTATAAAACGAAAAGTTTGGGGGCACCTGCATTACTCACTATTAAGTGTCTGACTCTTGATTTCTATTTACGTCAGGGTCTCAGGGTCCTGGGATTAAGCCCATGTTGGGCTCCATGCTCAGGGGGAGTCTGAGGATTCTCCCACCTTCTCCCTCTGCCCTTCCCCTAGCTTGGGTTTTCTCTCTCTTTTAAATGAATTTTTTAAAGATTTTATTTATTTATTTATTTGAGAGAGAGAGAGAGACAGAGATAGCAAGAGAGACCACGAGCAAGTGGGAGAGGGAGAAGCAGGCTCCCCACTAAGCAGTGAGCCCGATGCAGAGCTCAATCCCAGGACCCCAGGATCATGACCTCAGCCAAAGGCAGACGTTTAACCAACTAAGCCACCCAGGAACCCCAACAAATCTTTCTGAAAAATAAATAAAGGGGTGCCTGGGTGCCTCAGTAGGTTAAAGCCTCTGCCTTCGGCTCAAGCATGATCCCAGGGTCCTAGGATCAAGCCCCACATCAGGCTCTCTGCTCAGCAGGCAGCCTGCTTCCTCCTCTCTCCGCCTGCCTCTCTGCCTACTTGTGATCTCTGTCTATCAAATAAAAAAAATCTTTTTAAAATAAATAAATAATTAAATATAATAGTTTTATTTTAATCAAACTGAGTCACAGTTCTGACAAACTTTATTTCAACATTTTTTTTTAAGATTTTATTTATTTGACCCGGCAGGGGGAGAGAGAGAGAGAGCGCACACAAGCAGGGGAAGCAGTAGGCAGAGGGAGAAGCAGGCTTCCAGCTGAACAGGGAGCCCGAATCGGGGCTCGATCCCAGAACCCTGGGATCACAACCCAAGTGAGAGGCAGACACCTAATCAACTGAGCCACCTAGGAGCTCCAACAATAATTATTTTATAATATAGCTGCTTAGTAGTTTCCAAAATATTTTTGGTGATTTGAAACTTAGTTATCCTAAGTTATCCTTAGATATCCTAAATATCTATCCCATGATAGATATTTACTAAAAATCCAGATCATTTCTAAATAAAATAAAACACCGAAACATTAATTACTAAATACAAGTTTAAGGTTTGAGAGGGATCGTTGTTTTAAGTAAACTCTGCATATGCCCATTGTCAGCCTCAAACTCACAACCCAAGATCAAGAGTCACATGCACTTCTCCAGCGCCTGGCTGGCTCAGTGGGTTAAGCCTCTTCCTTCAGCTCAGGTCATGACCTCAGGGTCATGGAATTGAGCCCTGCATCAGGCCCTCTGCTCACCAGGAAGCCTGCTTTCCCCTCTCTGCCTGCCTCTCTGCCTACTTGTGATCTCTGTCTGTCAAATAAATGAATAAAATCTTCAAACAAACAAACAAAAAAGGAGTCACATGCACTTCCAACTAAGCCAGCCAGATGCCCCTGTGTTTAAATTTCTATGTTTTTTGATTCAAATTTTTTACAGTGAGACTAAAGATACTTAGGACTGTTAATAAACATGTTCTTTTTTCCACACTGAGAAGTTAAGTTGTACTATGAAGAATATATGCATAGAAGTTGTAAGATAGTATATTCATAAAATGTGCTAATCTGTTACAAAACGCTGGTAATATGACAGGCAATTCAGTTGTCTACTGCAACTGTAAAATAAACATGACTAGTAGTTAAAAAATATAATCCATTTTATATGTAAATGAAATTACTAGAAACAGTAAAGGTTATGAAGACATATCTGGATAAAAAGTATTCAAGGAATTTAGGATATGATTCTGTAAAGAGGGAAAAAAGAATAATTTTGTCCTAAAATAGGTGTTTAGAGATTGTTTAATAAAAGTTGTTGTTCCAGAATGGGCAGCAGCTCTTTCTCCCAATGGGGCTTTAATAAAATCACCTTTTTATACTAAATGAATAAATAAACAAATGTTCTTCCAGAATGAGAAAGAGGAAAGTGGGAAAAAAAAAAACTTAAATTGATATAAAAAGTTACAAAGTTTCTGTAGAAAAATAAAGCAAGAGCAAGCGAAATTTATCACACATGGTCAAGCTGGCTAAGATTGAATGGATTTATTATAAGGTTTTAAAATGAGCTTTGATAACAGTAGTGTACAGATGCAAGTCAGAATTTGGTTTTTTCTCTCTTAAAAGGACAGCTTCTTGGATTATTGGTCTCTTTTTAAGAGAATGTGAAAAGTTTTTCTTGAGCTTTTCTGTAATTCACCCAATGAAACAAAGATTCTCTACCTTACCAGAATAATTTCCAGTGCTTTATTATGTCCCCAGTCATTTAGGAAAATGGAGTCTTCTTTTTTAAAAAGTGATCTATGATCCTGGGGTGCCTGGGCGGCTCAGTGGGTTAAATCCCTGCCTTCGGCTCAGGTCATGATCTCAGGGTCCTGGGATAGAGCCCTGCATAGGGCTCTCTGCTCAGCGGGGAGCCTGCTTCTCCCTCTCTCTCTGCCTGTCTCTCTCCCTACTTCTGATTTCTCTCTCTGTCAAATAAATAAATAAAATATTTAAAAATAAAAAATAAAAAGTGATCTACGATCCTATTAAATCAACAGTTCAAACCTTTTGACAACTTTGATATTTTGCCTTTCCAAAATCAAACCCTAAATAAAATCTTCATCTTGAAGTGATTTTGAGATTTCCAGGAGAACATCTGGAAAAGCTCAATGGGTTTGTTCTTTCACCTTTCAAAAAGAGAGATGTTTAAAGTAATTCAACTTGGGGAGTCTGGGTGGCTCAGTCAGTTAAGCATCTGCCTTTAACTCAGGTCATGATCTCAGGATGCTGGGATCAAGCCACACATCAGACTCCCTGCTCATTGGGCAGTCCGATTCTCCCTCTTCCTCTGTTCCTTCCCTTCTCTTGAGCGTACATGCATGCGTGCATGCTCTCTCTGTCTCAAATAAATAAATAAATAAATAAAAATAAAATAAAATAATTCAGCTTACTTGATATGTTAAACTGTATGGTTATGTCACAAAAATAACCAAATTTCTTGTCAATTGCATTATTTTTATAATGATCTCTCATCAAGTCTTTAACCATGGCTTAAAACAGTCCTTTGTCATTCACAAAAATTTCTTATTCTGATGCTTTCTTGAAAGTTCTTCAGGGGCACCTGGATGACTCAGTTAAGCGCCCGACTCTTGATTTTGGCTCATCTGATGGATGTGGGACTGAGCCCCAGGTCTGGCTCCATGCTCAGCACAGAATCTGCTTGGGATTTTCTCTCTCCCTTTCCTTTGCACCCCCCCCCCCAAACTCACACGAGCACTCTCTCTTTCTCCCTCTCTGTCAAATAAATAAATAAATTCTTTTTAAAAAAAGGTCTTCAGGGGTACCTGGGTGGCTCAGTGGGTTAAGCCTCTGCCTTCGGCTCAGATCATGGTCCCAGGGTCCTGGGATCGAGCCCCACATTGGGCTCTCTGCTCAGAAGGGAGCCTGCTTCCCCCTCTCTCTTTGCCTGCCTCTCTGCTTACTTGTGATCTCTGTCAAGTAAAAAAAAAAAAAAAAAAAATCTTAAAAAAAAAAAAAAGTTCTTCAATCACCTACAAACCAAAATGCTTCATCTTCAACAACAAGATTGTTTCAGAGATCTACGGAAAAGACTAGGACAAGTAATCTGAGATACAGGCTTTTGATGGCATTGCGTCAGTAATTTTGAGATCATACCACTGGACTGAGCAAGGATTTTCAGAATTTTAGCGGAGGAGCTGATGAGTTCATAAAACTAATAATCCAAGATTACACTTTTAAAATGAGAATTAATTACATGGAACTAAATCAACTGACAAACAATTATTATAATCCTTATGACTTTTTTTGTTTGGAACACTGCTGATTATTTAATGTTCTATTCTCTAGATCTGAGCAACCCTTTTCTCTTTTCTCTTAAGCTACCAATAACTCAAAATAATTTAGTAGATTATACCTTTGGAAACACGAATGGTCCCTCCAAATTTTGGAAAGTCTTATTGAATGTTCTTATTTTCATGGCAATATAGCTATTTTCATAAGCTCAGTAAGTTTGTTATCCTCGTATCAGGACACAATTGGAAATACTGGTTATATTACCAAGGCTTGGACTGGAATGTCAATATGATATGACCAGACAGTTTTAAGGAACTACAGTTGACTTTAGAGAGCTAATGCTCATAAAGCCCTCTTGAGAAAACCAGCCAAGGTTTTCTGGGTGGCACAGTTGGTTCAAAGTTCAACTCTTGGTTTTGGCTCAGTTCATTCCTGATCTCAGCGTTGTGAGATCAAGCCACATCCAAGACTCTAGGCTCAGCATGGAGTCGGCTTAACAGTCTCTCTCCTTCTCCCTCTGCCCCTCCTACTCGCACACATTTTCTCTCTCCCTCTCTCTTGTCTCTCTCTCCTTCCCTCCCAAATAAATAAATCTTAAAAAAGAAAAAAGAAAAAAAAACAGCCTAGTACCTCACTTAATAGGGTTCCAACCTTATAGGTAACTAAGGGAAGGTCATGCTGCCACGCTCAGGAACTTTAGGATATGACGGGGACCTCAAGAAAAGAGGAATTCATCCGAATCTATAGATTACTGCAGGTGAGATCTGATGGAGAGTTCTTGGCTTGACGTCCTAGTCTTGAGAGAGTTTTAAATATAACTTGAGATTCCTTATAAAAGTCCCAGCAGGGGCACCTGGGTGGGTCAGTGGGTTAAAGCCTCTGCCTTCGGCTCAGGTCATAATCCCAGGGTCCTGGGATTGAGCCCCACATTGGGCTCTCTGCTCAGCGGGGAGCCTGCTTCCCCCTCTCTCTGCCTACTTGTGATCTCTGTCTCTCAAATAATACATAAAATCTTTAAAAAAAAAAAAAAGTCCCAGCAAAGCAAATTTTAAAAGGCCTTTGTTATCAGTTACCATTCTTGCTGTATTTCTAAGTATAATTAGTCCAAATTTAATGAGACTAGATTTATTTTATAAACAAGGATTATCTTAGTTTGATATCACTGATCAAAATGGAAGTGGCTATAGAGGGAAATTTTATGATTACAGAGACAAAAATTTTCAACAGGAAACTATACCCACTGGGTTATATCAGATACTGGTTCTGTTCATTGTCTTTGAGCTATTTTTCATCCCCTTGTAAAATGGATCATGCCATTTTCAATGTTTTGTCAGTAATTAATGTTTACAATTTTCCTCTCACTCTCTGACTTGACATCACTAAGAACTAAAACCTGACTTCCCAGATTCTTATTCAGACTCTAAGTTGTCTTGTCCCAAGTCCCTGCACACCGATGTTGGACGACTTGGTATTAACTTCATATAGCTTTTTTGTTACTACAACAGTGTGGGCCTCTCAGGAATTTCAAACACCAATACTTTCTATGCTCTGCTCTGGGAAATGACTAGATACTGATGTCTTCTCTACTGTCTAAAAATGCTTTGAGGGGCACCTGGGTGGCTCGGTGGGTAAAAGCCTCTTCCTTTAGCTCAGGTCATGATCTCAGGGTCTTGGGATCAAGCCCCGCATCAGGCTCTCTGCTTACAAGGAGCCTGCTTCCCCCTCTCTCTCTGCCTGCCTCTCTGCCTACTTGTGATCTTTCTGTCAAATAAATAAATAAATAAATTTTTTAAATGAAATAAATACATAAATAAAAATGCTTTGAGCCCAACATCTAGGTATCTTCTCAACTGGCTGCACTCTGGACTCAAAAAGCGGACTATAGTCTATTCCAACCATTAATCTTTGTTTTTCTTTTCTTCGTCTCATTCTAATCTATGGTTTTCTCTTTGCCCATCTCTTACCTCTCAATTTCTAACTCAAATCTCTCCACATCAATCAATGTACCTTTTTTTTGGTGAAACTTCTAGGTAAGTTTCAGATGGAGGAAATGCAGGAACTCTCTCAGACCCTTAGAACTGATAGAAAGCTTATATTAAAGTGAAAGCATTTGAGCTAAAGAAGATGAAGAAATCTTATCTGAACTGTACTTATCTGACTCAAAGCAGAGCCTCCCACAAACATTAACTGCCATTAATCCTGCTCTTACCATCATCCTCCCTCCAAGTTTACTACAAATACAGCTGCCATGGAGACAGATGGTCCATAAACTTAGTCTTCCGTCCTGTTGATATGTCTACTGTCAGTTAATCTGCAGGGCCCAACCACTGGACCCAAGTTTAAGTTCTACCTACTCTCAACATCAAGCAATGAAACAGGAAAGATAATTCTTCTCAATACAGTCTAGTAGATACAAATAACCTCAACACTCTGAAGGCTATGAACACTCTGGAGAATAATATGTGGCTCTGGCGGATCCTTCACAAATTCATAAAACCTAACTGACAAACCAGTAACTGCTACACTAGTCATTTGTCTATCTTGTTTACTTCTCAATTTCATGTCCCTGACCTTCTCCCTTAATTGAAAATTTCAATCCATAACTTGTTAAGCCCTTCAGAAGACAAAAGTAAGTTTTATTTATGAGCTTATTACTTCATTTGCTAGCCTAGAAGAGCACAAGCCTGAGAGAAAACTCATTTAATGTGTGTGGGATGAATATATCCTAGTTCTCTTTACAAAGCAGCATGCCCACAGCTCCTCCAGGGCAGGTTTCCCAACTGTTCCATCTAAGGGATAGGCCTACTAATAACGAAAACTTATTTTTCACTTTACTTCCACTCACATCACAACCATCACACTCATATATACACATGTACACACACACACACACAAAAACACCCCACCAATTCATTTTGCTCTTAAATGTATAGTTGCTGAAGCTTAAACTGGACTTAGGTATTTTAGCATTATACCAAAAAAGAAAAACAAAAGTTGCAATGTTTCCCTGTTTTTTTTTTTTTTGCTCCTTATGCCGTGGGAAACAAAGGCAAAAGACAGCTTTTAATTTCCTTGCCACTTACAGCCCATTGACAAATCCTTCAAACAGGCAGAGTGACATTCCTCTAGGAACTCAGTTGCCTTGATGTTAATACTTTGCTTAGCCCTACCCCCACAGAATCCTGTGAGTCTACTTTAACATATAAAAATTCCTTTGGAAACTTCCTGCATCTCCAACACCCAAAACAGATGCTAGTAATCATCCTCCAAGCATATGGCCCCCTGATACACATCTGAAGGATCTATGATTAAGGTTTTACTAGACAGTAATAAATGACCTTTTCCGAACAAGTAATAAATGACCCCCTCAAGGTCCTGGAAACCTTGCTTCCAAAATTCCTTAGAGAACTTACACTATCCCTAACCCCCCTCCCAACTTGAAAGTATATAATCAATCGCTCCTCATAATCCCAGTGCAGTTCTTTCTGCCATGGGTCCTGTCCCTGTGCTTTAATAAAACCACCTTTCTGTACCAAAGGCATCTCAAGATGCCTCTTTCTTGACCATTTGCTCCAAACCCCAACATCTCCACATTACTCAGACTTAGTGCCAGCTTCAGCAATGTCTGTGGTGAACTAAGAACTGAAAAGAGGGAGCAGAGACCATAAACCCAATAGGTTTTTACTTCACCTGTCTCATTTGAGTTCTGCGCATGGAATATAGCTGCCTGTTTTACTATTGAAGGGTCTATAAAACATGGGTGGTATTTTAATCTCTTAGCAATTCAGACAAACTGAAATAACAAGACTATGCCAAGAATGAGTGTACTATATCTTACAGAAATCCACTTGTGGCTTTCATGTACGTTTTATCCAAAGAACTTTGCAGACTTAGACATTACTGTCAGATAAGAATTAAGAATGTCAGCAGAAAAGGAAAAAAAAGATTTACAGTCATTTTTTTGACAAAGGAAACAAGCTCTCTCAAACTGTCAGGGTTTGCAAAGAAGGTGGTTTTCATTCTCATCAAAGTCAAATTTCAAAAGGTAAATAGTAAAAGAAAGACTCAAGTACAGTCTCTGCAATGCTACCTGGAGTTTCTATGTATATAATGGATAAAAGAAGGAAATTCTAAACCATAATAAACAAATGGGGAAAGAGAGTGCTTTCTGTCTTATTTATAATCTACTAAACTTTAACTTGAGTATAACTACACAGTCAAATGGGACTGTCCAGACTGAAATTTAGGGCCTTATTTCAGGAAAATGGAGAACCTGGTTTGGGGGACCTGGAGGCCTATAGTCTACCTCTAGAACTACACCAGTAGACCCCAAGATATTGACATGGAACAGAAACAATGGAAGACAAAGAGAGGGTTATCTGAACCAACAAAGATCCTGAAGCTATGAGTATTTCACTATCTACTACAAATTAAAATGTTTAGGAGCACCTGGCTGGCTCAGGTGGTTAAGCGGCCAACTCTTGATACAGGCTCAGGTCATGATCTCAGGGTCCTGGGATCAGTCGAGCCCCGAGAAGGGCTCCCTGCTTGGCAGGGATTCTCTGCAGGATTCTCTCTCCCTCTGCTCCTCCCCCTGTTTACACTCTCTCTCTCTCCTCTCATTCTCTCTCACAAATATATATTTTTAAAAAGATTATTTATTTGAGTGAGAAAGAGAGCACAAGTGGCAGGGAGAAGCAGAGAGGATGAAGCAGGCTCCCCACTGAGCAGGGAGCCCAACCCAGGACCCTGAGATCACAACCTGATCAGAAGGCAAACTGAGCCACCCAGGCACCCCAATAAATCTTTTTAAAAAATGTTTAAAATAAAATGTTTATTTATTTTTCAAATGCTTGAGTAGTATGCCTGCTGTTCAAGTCACTGAGCTTGATAAAGACCACGGATTGCTTCAAGGGTCTTAGAGACACACAGTCAGGATAGAAATCTTGCAATATCCAGCTACATTCTCAAATACCAAGTTCCTTTGGCACATATCTTCTCAAGATTTTAATTCCCCAAGTTGCCTTTACTAACTAACGCTAACATTTTTCACCAAGCCTTCTGGAACTTTAACTAATTTTCAACCGAGTCTCCTAGATCCTCAGCATACTAAAGAACCCCAAAGGCCCACACTGCCTCAATTCCCTCTGTTGCAATGCAAGCAACCATCCAATTATTATCTTAACCTTCCATGTAACATGATGCAAGAAAGAGGGGTCTCAAATGATGAACACAAATACTTTAATTAATGAACAGGTGAGTTCAACTGTAACGTGCCAAAAATAACTTCTAGCTTATCTAACAGTCTCTTAGAAGTCTACTTAAATCATAATCGGGTCACCTGGGTGTCTCAGTTGGTTAAGCATCTGCCTTCAGCTCAGGTCCTGGGATAGAGCCTGGCATGGGGTTCCCTGCTCAGCGGGGAGTCAGCTTCTCTCTCTACCCCTCTCCCTGCTCACACTCTCTCTTGCTCTCTAATAAATAAAATCTTTTTTTTTTTAAGATTTTTATTTATTTATTTGACAGAGAAATCACAAGTAGGCAGAGAGGCAGGCAGAGAGAGAGGGGAAGCAGGCTCCCAGCCAAGCAGAGAGCCCGATGTGGGGCTCGATCCCAGGACCCTGAGATCATGACCTGAGCCGAAGGCAGAGGCTTAACCCACTGAGCCACCCAGGCGCCCCTCTAATAAACAAAAATCTTAAAAAAAAAAAAAATCATTCTCTGAGAAATTGACCGGTTCTGGATGCCAGGACAAAAGAGAAAAGTCTGCAGAGCATCAACGCTGAATCCTGGTGATTCTTCAAGTTCTGCCCTGCAAAGATGACTGTCATGGAAGTCAGCTAGCTTCTATCTGTTGGGGATCCTACTTTTCTTGAACTTCAAGAGCAGTCACTTGTAATTTTAATAACATGTGGTCATGATTATACAGATAAGGCAGTAACCCCCCCCAGAATGAGTAATACATGTCAAATTCCTTCTCCAAAACTGAAAATTTTAGTTAGCCCTTTAGGATATTGAAAAAAGATATTTAAAAGCCTTTGAGTATTAACTGCTAATAGGACTATTACCATTGTGCCTAAAGCTGTATGCTTCTGAAGAGAAACACGGCTCTCAAAGACAAATAACTAAAATCTAACTATATAATGAGGAAAGTTTTGTACATTTATGCAAAGCTTATGTTTAATTTTAAAAACACTAACTTTACAACTGACCTCTTCTTTTAATTATCAAAGACCCTTGTAATATATTATGGATCCAGTGGATCTAAATACAGATCTCTGAAGTAAATGACTTTCCTGAAGGAGTAAAAAAAATTAACACTTTACCACACAGAATTTTATTTTTTTTTTTAACCACACAGAATTTTAATACAATAAGAGATGCAATTATTAAATATAAACTATATGCCAAATGCTATTTAGGAAGTACATATATATTATACATATATTAGATATATTACTAATTGCAACTGCATCATAAATTATTTTTCTTATTCTTCATATGAAGAAACTGGGGCTCAGAAAGATTAAGCAAGGGGCACCTGGGTGGCTCAGTCAGTTAAGCGTCTGCCTTCGGCTCAGGTCATGGTCCCGGGGTCCTGGGACTGAGTCCCACACTGGCTCCCTGCTCAGCAGAGAGCCTGCTGCTCCCTCTCCCTCTGCCTGCTGCTCTCCCCGCTTGTGTGGTCTCTATCTCTATCAAATAAATAAACAAAATCTTAAAAAAAAAAAAAAAAGGATTAAGCAACTGACCCAACTTTACCCAATTAATAAACTATAGTATTGAGATTCTTAACTAAGGTATTTCTGGTTCCTAGATCCTATTATTACCATAATAACTACCTCGTAAAATTCACAAATTCATTAAAAGGAGTTAGGTGGTCTCCAAAACCTCTTCTCCAGTCACCAATGGAGTATATCTTTTTATAAGTAGGAAAATGGAAGCTTGTGACATATCTTTTTACTTATTGTTTCCCAAATATCCCATGATTTTCTACATCTTGATGCTATGGCTCATGCTACTGCTTCTAGCTGTGATACCCTCTACAACCCTCATCTTGTCTCCAACTCACTTAGAACGGAGCTCAGGAAACGAGTGGTTTCCTCCTCTTTATCTACACACTATTTCCATATCTGTTTTGAGTGATTAAAACTAGAGATTAAGAGTCAAAATAATCTGTGTTCAGTACTAACGCCACTTCCCTAAATAACATCTTGGGCAAGTTATTTATCTACTCTAAACCTCAATTTTGCCATTTCTTATATAGAAATAAGAACATCTCCCTTATTGGATTGTAGTGAGAATTAACTGAGGAACACAGAACAAATCCTCTATGTACCCTATGTATCCTCTACCACACACTCTGCCAAGCTATCAGATTCTAGTCCGGTTCAATGCCTTTGAGCTATCTAGCAACTCTTTCCATGTGGTAGGTTACTGATTATAAATTATGTCCTGTCAAATACTAATTTAATTGACATCTCCCTTCTCCCTAAGGGAGTGGGAAAACATCAGCTTTGTCTGGTCTCAATTAGCAATTCCTCTCCATTCCTTTACTCTATATAAATGTGGGCTGTTAGGGGTGCCTCGGTGGCTCAGTTGGTTGGGCATTGCCTTCAGCTAGGGTCGTGGTCCCAGGGTCCTGGGATCAAGCCCCGCCTCGGGCTCTCTGCTTAGCAGGGAGCCTGCTTCTCCCACTCCTTCTGCCTGTCACTCTGCCTACTTGTGATCTTTCTCCCTGTCTCTGTCAAACGAATAAATAAAATATTTTTTAAAAAACCATTTTTTAAAAAACGTGGGATGTTTAGATTTTATTCCTTTGAATATCTGTCTGGTTGCTTTATATGAATAAAATAAATTCTTTAACATGTGTTTATATTTGTATCTTGGAGTCACAATTTTGAACTTTTTTGAAAAATTACATTTTAACACTATTAATGATGTAGGAAATGTTGGGCTTCAGAGCTGATGGCCAAAAAAGAATTCTTAAGACGCCTTTGGTGGAGAAACGTGACTTTATTAAAGCACAGGGACAGGACCCATGGGCAGAAAGAGCTGAGAGTGGGTAGGGATAGTGCAAGTCTCTAAGGGTAATTTTGGAAGCAAGGTTTCCAGGACTTTGAGGGGGCTAGCTATTGTTAGGAAAAGGTGATTTATTACTGTCTAGTAAAACCTTAACCATGACACCCTTCAGATGTGTATCAGGGGGCCATATGCTTGGAAGATGACTGCTAACATCTGTCTTGTGGGGGTAGAGATAAAGAAGTTTCCAAAGGAATTTTTGTATGTTAAAGTAGACTCAGCATCCTTGTGGGGGGAGGGGCTAAGATTGCTGCTGCCCTTAGCAAAGTATTAACATCAAGGCAACAGAGTTCCTAGAGGAATGTCACTCTGCCTGTTCAAAGACTTGTCAATGGGCTATAGGCAGTAAGGAAATTTTTTCTTTTGCCTTTGTTTCCCACATCACTATCATCACTGTCATCATGATGACTTCCAATCTTGATCTTTCCTAAACTTCGTATTCCTTATATTTAAACCCACTAGAATCTTCACTTGACTATCCCAAAATAAATGGTTTTCTTTACTTAGAAAATTTGTTCCTCCTTACAGTAGCCAGCCTCCAAGATTACTCCCAATGATCCTGTCTTCTCCTGACTTTTTGAAGAGTCTAGGTTTGCTGCTTTGCAAGGATTATTCCTCATTAGGAATCAGTTTATACTTTTTTTTTCTTTTTGAGCAGAAATACTGTGTGGGAAGCAGAGATGTCACTCTGTCTCTTGAGGATGCTGACTTTGATCATCTGATTATTCACTCTCAGGGCTTTTGTTGCTTCGCTTTCTTATACACCAAAACTACCTAGTATCTATTTCTCCATCTCTAACTATATTTATTCTAAATCTTTTCCAGTTTCTCCAAACCCCAAATCCCCCTTCCTTCTTCTCAATCTCTGCAGGGAATCCAGGTGCAACTTCATCACTAAAATCCAAACATGGCTAGGGTGCCTGGGTGGCTCAGTTGGTTGCGCATCTGACTCTTGGTTTTGATTCAGGTCATGATATCAGGGTCGTGATATGGAGCCCTACATTGGGCTCCACCCTCAGCCTGGAGTCTGCTAGAGATATATTCTCTCTTCTTCTCCCTCCCACTCTGCATTCCCCAACTTGTGTGCACAGTGTGCTCACTAAATAAAATTTTAAAAATCAAATCATATCAAATCTAAAAATGGCTCCCTCAACCCGATTTCTACTTCTAAATTTCCTTCCAGACATAACAACCAAATCTGTGCTCAGATACTGGGGGTATTTTTTTTGTTGTTTGTTTTTGGTTTTTGGTTTTTTTGGATACTCGTTTGAATAAATCAGCAATAAAAGACATCTCTAGGGGCAATTAGGGGAACTCTGAATATTACGGAATTATTGTTAATTGTGTTAAATTATATAATCATATTGTGGTTACATAGTTTAGAATACACACTAAAGTTAAAGTGAAATATGACATATCTTTAAAATATTCCAGTAAAAAAAGGGAAGGAAAATGTTAACAATTGTTAATTTACATGAAAGGTATACTATTCTCTATTTTTCTTATGTCTGAACTGTTTAAAAAAAAGAAACAGACACAAAATGGAGTCACTTGGACTAAGCCCCACATCAAGATTTAATATACAACCTAACTGCAGCTTCTGCCTCTCCCAGAATTGTAACTTTTAACCAGTCAATCTGGTATTACCTCGATAACACCAGTAAGCTAATCCACCCAACAGACCCCTTTCATACCCCACAGGAAGGTAACCTTATCTGAAACAATCTACTCTTTGCTAGAAACTTCCTTTTACCGCCCCCTTCTGCCTATAAAAACCTTCCATTTTGCACAGCTCCTCAGAGTAACTTTCTATTTGCTTGATGAAATGCTGCTCAATTTATGAATTGTTGAATAAAGCTAATTAAATCTTCAAATTTACTCAGTTGAATTTTGTTTAGCAGATTTTTGTGACTCAAAATTTTTGTTTCTATCCTTAAAAAACTGAAGTGCAGATTAAGTGACTTGCTCAAGATCAAAAACTGTGAATGGCATAGCTAGGATTCTAATCCAAATCTGGGCCTAGCTCCAAATCTGGGTTCTTGGCTTTTATACTACACTGCCTCTAGTTTCATGGATCACAGTTTGTGAGGCACTAGTACCTAGGGTAGGGAGAAAAAGAAGAAAGGACTAGGTATAGCCAAGATTAAGAAGGTAATTATATGTAAAGCACTTAAAACAACACCCAGCATAAAGTAGGAACTATACAAGTATTAACTATTATAGACAACTTGTTCCACAGAAAACTGACTGCTCTGTGGGGTCAGTTCAAGAAGAAGAGAGGTTCCATGGATCAAAGTTTGAGACGGGGCGCCTGGGTGGCTCAGTGGCCTAAAGCCTCTGCCTTCAGCTCAGGTCATGATCCCAGAGTTCTGGGATCCAGCCCAGCAACCACTCTCTGCTCAGCGGGGAGCCTGCTTCCCTTCCTCTCTCTTTTCCTGCCTCTCTGACTACTTGTGATCTCTGTCTGCCAATTAAATAAATAAAATCTTAAAAAAATTAAAAAAAAATAAGTTTGAGAAACACTAAGAAAGTTAAACATCCTTCTTTAATGAGCATGTCTTGGTGTCTTTAATACGTTAATGCCCATCTCTGAGAAAGGAATATAGTATGCAGCATATTTCAACAATAATTGATCACCGAATGCTTTTTGTTTTTCCAAAAAATAACCGGGGGGTGGGGTAGGAAGGAACTTGAAAGGTCTGTAGTCTGTGAAAACTTTAGTATTGCCTGAATTACATGAAAAACTCAGGCCTTCCATATAAAACAGCAAAATTTCAATGGTTAAAAAAGAAAAGGAATTAAACAGCAGATAAACCTGTAATGTTTTACCAAACACAAAAGTTTTTTTTCCAAATGTTTGTTATCAGTCTGCTTAACAAATAGTCTTTTTCAAATTTGCTAAGATAAGACTCTTGGCTCCATCTCTATCCCTTTTCCAAGGCTGAGTATCATGAGATCTCATGTCCCCTACCAGAGATTCAAGTCTCCTCTTTCCTACCTGAGGGTCAGGAAGGAAATCAATTCACTCTCCATGACCCCTTAAACACATTAAAAAGGAATAACTATGTCTTTTATAGTTTTATAACTATTAAAAAGACATAATTTGATAACAAATCAGGAAACAACAGGTGTTGGCAAGGATGAAGAGAAAGGGAACCCTCCTACACTGTTGGTGGGAATGCAAGATGGTGTAGCCACTCTGGAAAACAGTATGGAGGTTCCTCAAAAAGTTGAAAATAGAGCTACCCTATAATCCAGCAATTGCACTACTGGGTATTTACCCCAAAGATACAAATATAGTGATCCAAAGGGGCACCTGCACCCCAATGTTTACAGCAGCAATGTCCACAACAGCCAAACTACGGAAAGAAGAAGTCATTAACAATCTGAATTACAGACCCATGGGTACAGTATTTTAGATATTTTAGGCATCACTAATATTTTAAATGTAAAAAGTCATTAAAATCCATGGTAGCCCATATTCCATTTTCTCTCAAGTTGTCATATTTCTGGAATATAATCAAACAGATAGTAAAAAATGACCAAGTTTTTTAAAAGTTTGCAAATGTGTATCTAACAAAACAAATGTCACAAAGACTTCATAACATAAATGGCCTGGATTGTAACTAAAATCAACTCAAATATCAAATATTTAAAACACATCCTAAAAGGTAAACTGTGCAAGCTTTCCCTTATGTTCCTTTACAAACATTAGAACTCTAATGAAAACAGAAGGTAGGCCAACAAATCACTTTTTTAAAAAGTTCCCTTCCAGCTCATCTGTATGCATATATTACATACAATCATAGCACAGATATACTTTAAAGTAATATAAACATTTAGACACAATTCCAGACTATTTGGCACTTGCAGTTAGATTCTACTCTGGGTAAATATATTTGTCTATGTCATGTAAGATATTAATAACACTTTCACACAATCAAGCAGTCCCCAGGACTTTCAGAAACAAACTGCCAATCAAAAAGCTAACAGCAATGTACCTACTACATGGACAAAATCCAAATACAGGTGAAACACACAAACTCTCATTCATTGCTGGTAGAATATAAAATGGTTCAGCCTCTTTGGAAGACAATTTGGTGGTTTCTTACAAAACTAAACATACTCTAACCATATGATCCAGCAATTACACTCTTTGGTATATACCCAAATAGGATGAAAACTTATATCCATACAAAAACCTGCACACAACATTTATAGCAGCTTTTTCATAACTACCAAAACCTGGAAGCAGCCAAGAAGTCCTTCAGTAGGTAAATGAATAAACAAACTAGCACATCCAGATAATGGAATATTATTTAATATTAAAAACAAATGAATCCTTTTCCTCTTAAAACAAAACAAAACAAAAAATGGGCGCTTGGGTAGCTTAGTTAGTTAAGCACCCAATCTTGATTTCATCTCGTCTTAGGTCATAATCTCAGGGTCCTAAGATCAAGCCCTGCATCAGCACTTGAGTTTTTCTCTCTCTCTCTCTCCCTCTCTCTTTCTCTCTCCCTCTGCTGCTCCCCCTCCCCCCCCCACACACATCATAAATCAATCAATCAATCCATCCATCCCAAAAAAGGAGCTATCAAGCCACAAAAAGACACGGAGGAACCTTAAATGCATATTACTAAGTGAAAGAAGATAATCAGAAGAGGTTAGATACTGTAAGATTTCAATTCTATATTTTCTAGAAAAGGCAAAACTGTGAAGACAATAAAAAGATCAGTGGGGAAAAGGGGAGGAAGCAATGAATAGATGAAACAGAAGATTTTTAGTGCAGTGAATCTGTTCTGTATGACACTATAATGCTAGATACACATCATTATACATTTGTCAAAACCCATACCAAGGGCGGGGTGGGGAGGTGGGGGAGACACCTGGCTGGCTCAGTTGGTAGAGCATGAGACCCTTGATCTTGGGGTTGTGAGTTCAAGCCCCACACTGGGGGTAGAGCTTAAAAAAACAATAAAAAAAATAAAATAAACAAGGGGCGCCTGGGTGGCTCAGTCATTAAGCATCTGCCTTAGGCTCAGGTCACAATCCCAGGGTCCAGGGATTCAGCAGGAAGCCTGCTTCTCCCTCCCCCATGCCCCCTGCTGGTGTTCCCTGCCTCGCTGTGTCTCTCTGTCAAGTAACTAAATAAAATCTTAAAAAAAAAAAAAAAAAAAAAAAAAACAGGAGTGCCTGGGTGGCTCAGTGGGTTAAAGCCTCTGCCTTAGGCTCAGGTCACATCCTGGGATCCAGCACTGCCTCAGGCTCTCTGCTCAGCGGGGAGCCTGCTTCCCCCTCTCTCTCTGCCTGCCTCTCTGCCTACTTGTGATTTTCTGTCTGTCAAATCAATAAATAAAAATCTTTCAAAACAAAACAAAACCATAATGCAATGTGCAACACCAAGAATGAACTCTAATGTAAACTATCGTATCTGGGGGATTATGATGTGTCAATGTAGGTTCATCTACTGGAAAAAATGTACCACTCAGAAATGGGATACTGAGAATGGGCAAGGCTATGCATGTGTGGGAACAGGGAATATATGAAAACGCTGTACTTTCTCCTTGATTTTGCTGTGAACTTAAAACTACTCTAAAAATTAAGTCTAGTTACATTTTAAGTAACAGTATTTGTTTCAATAATCTGTTACCACAAAAGAATTAAATGCATGTTTTCATATCAGGAGACTCACATGGTCAAAAGAAAAATTTCTATGGTTTCATTTTTTAAAGGGAGCAGGAGACAGAGTTGTTTCCCAGGAACTGACATTATTACCTACCTCTAGCAAAGTCAAAAGATAAGAACAAGCTGGCACTACATGATAAATACATATCTAGCTCTTATTCTGGTTACTGCTTGTTCTCTCTGTGCAGGTAAAACAATTTAAACTTAGTAGAGTTCAGAATGAGAGCATCCTACAGGTTTTGATTATGTGAATCTGAAAAATGTCAAACTCATTAGCTAAAAGATTCTGATGGCTATTAACTTCCCAGGGAGAAATTTATATACAAACTAAAAAGTAAGCATAAAGATTAATTTCTTCCTCAAACCTATGTTACCAAAACAACTTATTATTATAGAGGGGAAATGTCTTCAGTGTGCTATGAACTAAATGTGTGTATCCTCCCAAAATTCATACACTGAAGCCCTAAACTGCAATGTGATGGCATCTGGAGATGGGGCTTCTTTGAGGTAATCAGGGTTACCTGAGGCGACAAGAGTGGGACCCTCATTATGATATTAATGCCTTTGTAAGAAGAGACACCATAAGACACTCTTACCCTGCTTACGGAAATATCACCTTCTAGACCAAACTTCAATGTTGTTACATCCCAATAACTCAAATTAATTACAACTCATTGATTAGGTTTTATATTTTGCTAGCTTTTTTTGGTGTTTTTTTGTTTTTGTTTTTTTCTTTCTTTTTCTTTTATATTTTGCTTTTAATTCTTATCATTTACATACATGTTCACCTACCCAGTAAACTACAGGCTCCTTATGAAACACAAATCACCCTACTCATTTTATATTCCCCTAAATACGGAGCACAATACTTTTCACACAGTTTAATGAATATAGGAGTGAATGAAAGAATGCACTTATTTCATCACCTGATTAAAATGAGTAACTCTGGGGGCACCTGGGTGACTCAGTGGGTAAGCATCTGCCTTTGGCTCAGGTCATGATCAAGGTCCTGGGATCAAGCCTCCTGTTGGGCTCCCTGCTCAGCAGGAAGTGTGAGTCCACTTCTCCCTCTCCCTCTGCCCTTCCCCCTGGCTTGTACTCTCTCTGTCTCTCAAATAAATAAATAAAATCTTTTTAAAAATAAAAAAACAAAATGAATAACTCTGTATCATCTGTCATTCAGTTTACCCACCTAGACAGAAGAAAAATAATGATTAGGCCTAACCTCACAGAGTACTAAAAGGGTTTACAATTTAATAATGACAAAATTTTGGCATATATTCTATAAAAAGTGATGTTTTCTGTTTTCAAGTCCACGAGTTAAGCCAACTTTCAAATCTTTTTTTTTTTTTTTTAAGATTTTTTATTTATTTATTTGACAGACAGAGATCACAAGTAGGCAGAGAGGCAGGCAGAGAGAGAGGAAGGGAAGCAGGCTCCCTGCTGAGCAGAGAGCCTGATGCGGGACTCGATCCCAGGACCCCGAGATCATGACCTGAGCTGAAGGCAGAGGCTTTAACCCACTGAGCCACCCAGGCGCCCAAGCCAACTTTCAAATCTTAATATTCTTTCAGGCGAAAGAGCAACCTAGTATCTGCTTCAGTGAAATCTCCTGAGGCTATGTATCCTGAAACCAATTTGCTGCCTTCCATATTACCAAAGTCTAATTATATAACATCAACATTAGGATTATATTAAATTACATTGTTATTCAACAAAAAGACCTACAGTCTTAGTCACTCTGGAACAAATTTACATGCTATCCCAGAAATCATAAAAGCAAAGTCAATGGTAATTCTATGAATTTGATTCTTAATCATTTTCTTCAAACTGGATGTCTATCCCCATCTTAACCCTCTCCTACACAGGTAATACACAGTCTTTGGCTAGAGGCCTATAAAGGGTCTTTTAAAGTAGTTACAATTAATAGTACCTCTGGAACCCTCAAACATTTGTTTATTTTAATTAAATTCAAGTTCCCTAAAATTCTAAAAGAAAAAAAAAAAACTGGGGGCACCTGAGTGGCTCAGTCTGTTGAATGTCTGCCTTTGGCTCAGGTCATGATCCTGGGGTCCTGGGATCAAGCCCCACATCCCTGCTGAGCAGGGAGCCTCTTCTCCCTCTGCCACTCCCCCTGTTTGTGCTCTCTCTCTGTGTCAAAAAATGAATAAAAGAAAGGAAGGAAGGAAGGAAGGAAGAGAAAGAAAGAAGAAAAAAAAACACTAAACCTCATAGACTTTTATAAGATAATTACAAAGCTATAAAAAATAAGGTGGAAGGAGAACCTTAAAAACCAGACCAAGAATTTAATGGGGAGCCTGGCTGGCTCATTCCATACAACACTCAACTCTTAATCTTGGAGTTTAAATTCAAGTCCCACAATGGGTGTAGAGATTACTTAAAAAATAAAATCTTTTTTTCCAAAATTCATTTATCTGATAGAGAGGGCTTGTGTGAGTGAGCACACAAGTAGAGGGAGGGGCAGAGGGAGAGAATCTTGAAGTAGAATCTCTGCTGAGCCCAGAGCCCTAGATAGGGCTTGATCCCACCACCCATGAGATCATTAACTGTGCTGAAACCAAGATTCAGACACTCAACCAACTGAGCCACCCAGGCCCCTCAAAAATAAAATCTTTAAAAAAACAAAAAACAAAAAAACACAGACTGAGAACTGAAGATACTGTCTTCAGGAAAAATCTTTAGAATGCTTCTTGCACTGGGCCAGATTCCTCCAAAAAATAATCCCATGTCAATTTTAAATGCCAAAACTCACCAAGTTTTCTAATGTCATAATACAAAACATTATAAACCAAGACCTGGTCATTTTCTGTATTAAAAGAGCTAAAAACCTAATTATTATCGTCTATATTTCTTCTTGTATAGTCTGTTATTATAGTAAAAAGATAACAAATATAATCTTCAAGTCCAAAATGCTCTGTAGAACCCATCACAAGAAAAAAAGCTATATAAATAAGGGCTCAAGGGGTGCCTGGGTAGCTCAGTTGGTTAAGTGCCTGACTCCTGATTTCGGCTCAGGAATCCTGGAATCAAGGGTCCTGGAATCAAGCCCCATATCTGGCTCCACGCTCAATACAGAGTTGGCTTGGGATTCTTTCCCCCTTCCCATTCTCTATCTCTACCTAAAATAAATAAAATCTTTAAAATAATACATAAGGGTTCAAAAGCTAAATTTCCAGTCTATACCTATGTAATTAAGAAAACATAGTACATAAAGGAAATAAAAGAAACAGTAGAACTGCCAACTTTCGACTGCTTTTTAGCGACTAAGATGAAAAAAATTCCTGCAAAACAAGTAGGTTAAGAAAAGTAAAGCAAGGGCGCCTGGGTGGCTCAGTGGGTTAAGCCTCTGCCTTCGGCTCAGGTCATGGTCCCAGGGTCCTAGGATCGAGCCCCACATTGGGCTCTCTGCTCAGCAGGGAGCCTGCTTCCCCCCCTCTCTCTGCCTGCCTCTCTGCTTACTTGTGATCTCTCTCTGTCTGTCAAATAAATAAATAAAATCTTAAAAAAAAAAAAAAGAAAGAAAAGTAAAGCAAATTAATCAATCACCTTTCCTGTCCCAAAATAATACTGTTGGTTAGACTAATTCTCAGAAACAATGACCAACAGGATATATTTACATGACACTTCAATACTTCTGTAAATGACTAAACTCAAGAAATTAACACTTTTTTTTCATTACAAATCTTTACCTCACAGAAATATAACTGAAGATAGTATATTTTTGAGTAAAACCAGATTTTCTCTAGTTAGGCTTAGGATTCCCTCTATCACCGGAAAATCAAAATTATTTGAATCTGTTGTTAAGTGGCTATTTATGCCACAAGAAGAGCACTGAATTTCAAGATATTTCCAAATTACAAGAGTAGTGGAAGAAGCTCAAGAAGTAGTAGTAGAAGAAGCTCAAGAAGTAGTAGTAGAAGAAGCTCAAGAAGTAGTAGTAGAAGCTCACTGTTACTGGTTTTCATTCTGTCAAATTACTTATACCTTATTCATCATCTGTATTCTTCAAGTTTTGGGGAGGAAGGATTCCTATCTCAGTCAGCAAGGGGAAAAAAAATCCATAATGAAGCACAATGAATGTTTCCTTCTATTGAACACTCCAGGCAACACATCAGCCATTAACTTAATGGAGAAAGAATTTAGCTTTTTCTCAAAGAACATTTTGTGGCCAGCCCAAAGACATAGTGTGGGAAAGTCTACAGAAGCAATTACAAAGTAAAAAAATACCCCTTCTTCCCTTCCTCTGCAGTACTATTGACAGACCATAAACCTTTCTCTTGGGAAAGAGCACAGGATTAGTGTAGCATCCAACTCAAGTGCATAAATTAACATTTATATAAAAAAAAAAAAAATCACTGTTTGAGAAACAGAACTGCTCAGAGGTCATCTCATTATAACCAGAGCCCCACTGCCAGCTTAAATTTAAAAGTATGCAATAGGAGAGGAAGTCCTGAGCCTGCTGAAATTTAAATAACTTTAAAATAAAGAAAAGTAAGAATGAGTGAAAACACAAAGAAAAATGCCACACTAGCTGTACCAGTTAATAAAGACCATTAGAAAACTATTGGGCTGGCTATAAAATGTTGATAAAAGAGAGCAGAGGTATAAAACTTAGGGAGAAGAATAATTACTTCATTATTTGTAGCCTCAAAGCAGAATATGTCTCATGTATACTGGAGTTCAAAAGAAATAAAACTCAGGGCACGGTTCTTACCTCCAATCTATTTGTAAGGACAAAACAGACCCTAAAAAAAATATAGAAAAACTTGTCAAATCAACCTGTGAGTGGATTAGAGTGGTTCTCGTACAATGGAGTATTATTCAGCCTTGGTTTTTTTTTTTTTTATTTTTTTTTTTTAAGATTTATTTGTTCATTTTAGAGACAGAGAGAAAACACAAATTGGGGGAGAAGACAGAGAGAGGGAGAGAGAATCTCAAGCAGATTCCCCACTGAGCAGGGACACCGACAACACAGGGCTCAATCCTATGACACATGAGATCATGACCTGAGCCAAAATCACAAGTCAGACACTTAACCAACTGGGCCGCCCAAGCACCCCGTATTCAGACTTTAAAAAGAAGGAAATTTTGGAGTGGCTAGCTGGCTCATTCAGAGAAACAGGCAACTCTTGATCTCATCGTTCTAAGTCTGAGTTCCACAGTGGGTATAGAGATTACTCAAAAATAAAATCTAAAATAAATAAATGAATAAATAAATAAGAACAATATCTTAAAAAAAAAAATAGAAGGAAGTGTTGGGGCACCTGGCTGGCTCAATAGGTACACCATGTGACTCTGACTCTTGGAGTTTTAAGTTCGAGCCCCACAATGAGTGTAGAGATCGCTTACAAATAAAATCTTTTTAAAAAAAAGAAGAAAATTTTGCAAATATGCAACATCATGAATGAACCTTGAGGACAATATGCTAAGTGAAATAAGCTGGTCTCAAAAAGACTAACACTGCATGAGTCCCCTCATATAAGGCATCTGAAATAGTCAAATTCATGGAATCCCAGTATGGACTGATAGTATGAGAGGTTGAAGAAAGGGGAAAATTGGGAATCACTAATCAGTACACATAAAGTTTCAATTACACACGATGACTAAGCTCTTGCGATCTGCTGTACAACATTGCACCTAGAGTCAGCAATACTGTACTTAAAATTTTATTAAGTCTTATCACAATAAAGTAAAACTAAAAAGTGAATTAAAATACTTCACTACTGGGGCGCCTGGGTGGCTCAGTGGGTTAAGCCTCTGCCTTGGCTCAGGTCATGATCTCAGGGTCCTGGGATCAAGCCCCGCATCGGGCTCTCTGCTTGGCAGGGAGCCTGCTTCCCTTCCCCTCTCTCTGCCTGCCTCTCTGCCTACTTGTGACCTCTGTCTGTCAAATAAATAAATAAAATCTTTAAAAAATAAAATAAAATAAAATACTTCACTACTTTGGAGTGTTTGGGTGGCCTTGAGATCTGCTCCCTCTGCCCCTCCCCCAGCTCAGACCTCTCTCTGTCTCTTTCTCAAAATACATAAATGAAATTTTTAAAAAAATACAGTTCTCTATTCAATACAAGATACCTAATGAGAAAATAATGTATGTGTCTGTAATTTAAAATAAGGATCCACTTCACTAGAAGACATCATCGATACCTTTCTTATGGCATTTACCATATAATAAAGGATTCTTTGATGTGATATTCACCTTTGTGTACAGAGCCAGGTATAGTACAATTATGGGCTCAGTAAATACTGGATAGATAAATCAAAGGTAGAAATTTTCTTTAGGGGTACCTGGGTGGCTCAGTTGGTTAAGCATCTGTCTTTGCTTCAGATTATGATCCCAGGGTCCTCGGATCAAGACATACACCGGGCTCCCTGCTCAACGGGGAGTCTGCTTTTCCCTCTCCTGCTGAGCCCTTCCCCGTCCCCTCTTACGTTGTCTGTCTTACTCACTCTCTCTCAAATAAGTAAATAAAATCTCCTAAAAAAAATTTTTTTTCTCCTTAAAATCTCCCAGGAACTCTTTCAACCCAAGTTAAGTCTGCAGATCCAAAAAACTTTGAGAGGAGAACCAAAAATGGATCTTCAATTAATATGGGGGAGAGGGGTTAAGGTGTGGGGTTTTTAAAAATGTATTTGAAAAATCTCTACACTCAGTGTGGGACTCCAACTCACAACCCCAAGATCAAGAGTTACATGCTCCTCCAACTGAGCCAGCCAGACTTTTAGAACACCTCATACTGGTCATTTGATTTCTTTCTTTTTTTTTTTTTTTTTTAAAGTAGGATCCATGCCCAAGGTGGGGCTTGAACTCACAATCCCGAGATCAAGAGTCACATGCTCAACTGACTGAGCCAGCCAAGTGCCCTTTATACAGGTCATCAGAGCCCATTAAAATAAACACCAGCTGGTAATCTGTAATTGCTACTCTATTACGTGATGTCCACATAACATCTTACCAAACAGTTGCTTGCCAATCCTTCAGAGAAGTAGAAATGTATCTCACAAGCTATCATCTAAATTCTCAAAACTGTTCAATGAAATTCGTAAAATTCAGTTATACAAAAAACAGAGAACTACAGCAAAAGGAATCTGTTTATATAGCTTTAAATTTTCCAGAAAATGGAGTTTCTAAATTCAAAATATCAAACCAAGTATTTAGACTTCTTTTTGGATAAGAAATTCTTATTGTTCAGTTGCCAACTTTGTTTTCTGAACTCGAACATTGAAGGGAAAGAACATTTCAAGTATCACGTTGCTTCCAGCAGTGTTAGCAAGCCAATATCCTACTGCCACCTAGCGTAGAAAAGCACAACTACTACTACTTATAGTTAAGACAATAATGAAGACAGAAGACAAATGAATCCTGAAGTATGGCAGAGTAAATCAATGTTTTCAGTCTCTTCTAATCTACACATTTCAAGACCAGATATTTTGCATTCTTTTCTTATAATCAAGTTAATTTCTTATTATTTAATATTTACTGTCTGAAATGTGTAAGGGTGGAGTTCATTCTTACACTGCCCAAAAAGATATCACTTTACGTTTTCATTGTAAAGAGAGACCAATAACATATTAAAAAATCTTACACCGTAAAATCTTTCTACAGTATATAATAAATGCAGAAACCCTATTGTAACACAAGAAAGTTGAATATTAAAAGCATTCTGAAAAAAAATAAACATAAATAAAACTAAAAAGTACTCTGGCTTTTTCACAAGAATGAAGTACTAGATACATTCCACAAGATAAATCTCAAACGGAAACTGAAAATACCATTTTCTGACAATACAAAAAGAATTATTACTAATAGGCAGTCAACTTAAATTCCTTTATAAACTTAATACCAAATGTACTTTAAAGCTTCTGCTTTTACTATAAACACTTCTCACAAAATTTTCCTGGTTTTTTGGAAACTAGGATCAAATTGTGCTTTTAAAATAATATAAACAGGGGCGCCTGGGTGGCTCAGTCAGTTAAGCGTCTGCCTTCAGCTCAGGTCATGATCTCAGAGTCCTGCGATCGAGCCCTGCATCAGGCTTCACTGCTCGGTGGGAAGCCCGCTTCTCCCTCTCCCTCTGCCTATCGCTCCCCCTGCTTGTGGTCTCTCTCTGTCAAGTAAATAAATAAATCTTTAAAAAAATAAAATAATATAATATAAACAAGTAATAGAAAACCAAAAACATACACCACAGTTTGCAAAACATAAAACTACTAGAATATTAAAAAGGTTAAGTTCTCTGGGAGAATTTAACATCTTCTACTTTCATCATATCCCGAAACATCTCAGCAATATGTTTATTAAAAGTCTCCAAAAAAAGCTTTCACAAGCGCTGAGTACAAGTATACCAAATTCTTAATACTGAAAATAGCACACAAAAACCACTCAAGATAAATAAATTTTTTAAAAGCCAAAGCAGAAAATTATGTAGTCTATGCCCCCACCTCGTGTTTTAAGAAAGAAAGGAGAGATTGTTGGTGATGGGGTTCAGGGCATGCTACCCCAAAATACAGCAGCTTGGCATAGAGATTCTTGGAAACTGAAGTAGTTGGAAAAAAGGCAGAGCAAGGTCTTTTTGACCTCTTCCCCCACCCCCTTCCCCTGAAATAGGTCATAAAACCCACTTGTGAGAGATGCCTCCAGAAGAAAGGAGCATCCTCATCTCCAAAGACAGAGATACCAAGAAGAACCCTACAAATAGGTCTTGATAAGTTTTCCCCAGTTTACTACGTTTAACTCTTCATCAAACCCAAAATAAAATATTCAGGTCTGTTCATTTGGATCTTCATTTCCTTACAAAAGCTCCAATATCATGCAAAACTTTTAAGAAATAAATTTGTATGCTTTTCTCCTGTTAATCTGTCTTTGTCAGTTTATTTTCAGACATGGCCAGGGACTCTATGAGGATCAAGAAGAAACCTTTTCCTCCCTTACAGTGACTAAACATAGTATATTGTCTATGTCAAAAGAAAATTCCTGGAAATTTAAAACATGACCAAGTGAAAAATGCAATTAAAATGCTAGAGGAAGTAAATGCTAGTAAAATTGAGGAAATGCTAGTAAAGTTGAGGAAATCTATCAAAAAGGAAAAATAAAAACAAAAAGTGGAAAATAGAGAAAAAAAAGAAAACCAAGGATTCAGTCTAGAAGGTCTAACATATGAAATCAGAGTGCTAGAAAGAGATTAGAGGAAAAAATCAAAGTAAGAATAAAACTTTTCCCAGAACTAAAGGTCATGAGTCTCCAGATTCAAAGGGTCCACAGTGGCCAAAATAATGAAATAATGAAATAAAAGAAAACCACGCACCAAGGATACTCACAGAAATAAAGGATAGAAAGAAAATCCTAAAAGCTCAGAGAAAAAGGTCACATCGAATGAAACAAAGCCTTCAAAACTAAGTCAATATCACAACCTAGAAATATATTCTCAACCAAACTAGCAATTAAGTGTGAACTAGAATAAAGATACTTTTTTAAAACTTAAAAAGAAAAAAGTGAGAGGGCCAATTATCATATGATCTCACTAATTTGAGGAATTTGAGAAACAAGACAGAGCATCATAGAGGAAGGGAGGGAAAAATGAAACAAGACAAAAATCAGAGAGGGAGACAAACCATAAGAGACTCTTGGTCTCAGGAAACAAACTGAGCGTTGCTGCAGTGGAGAGGGGTGGGAGGGATAGGATGGCTGGGTGATGGACACTGGGGAGGGTATGTGCTATGGTGAGTGCTGTGAATTGTGTAAGACTGATGAATCACAGACCTGTACCCCAGAAACAAATTATGCATTATACGTTAATTTAAACATTAATTAATTAATTTTTAAAACAAAAAGAAAAGAAACAAAAAAAAGAAAAAAGTGACCCTTTCTTAAGGAGCTACTTGAAAACATGCTTCAGGCTCTGTGAAGAGATACCGAAAGTAAGGAGAAAGCAGCAAGAAGACAGAGCCACTCTAAGTGTATATCTTGGACTGTTCAGGTGATGCTCTGACAGCCAATCCGGCCCTGAAGACCATGTCAAGAAACCTAAAATAAGGTATCAAAGCAGTCAAATCCTCATGTAGGAAAGACATTACCATGATTATAATCAACCATATTTATGAGAAACCCCTACCTTGGGACCAGCGGAAGACAACTAAAGGAAGGAAAATTACTTGTGTGCTGTGTCTTTCTTTTCAGTTCATTGTACCTAATAAGTAAGCCATTCCCTGCTTTTCATTCTTTGTTCATGTTGTAGAGTGGGCTAGGAACCACTCTAAACTGCCTATAATCTGCATAAATTGGCACCTTCTAACTGCCTTTTCAAAAGCTAACCAGACTTACTGTCTGTATTCCTCAGGAACTATAAATTCCACAAGGGCGGGGACTGTAGCTATGACGTTTACTGCTGCGTCCCAAGCACAGGGCATGGCATGTACTAAGATGCTTTAAAATGTCTGTGGTATAAATAAGTGCACAAAAACATTAATACTGGTTATGTCAGCATGTGGTATTATGAACTTTTTATACATTTCACATTTCTAAATAATGCTTATTATAAAAATTAATAAGGGAATGAGGGTTGCTGGGGGAGGGGAAGTGTGGAGAGGGTGCTCGGGTTATGGACATTGGGGAGGGTATGTGATATGGTGAGTGCTGTGAAGTGTGTAAGCCTGATGATTCACAAACCTGTACCCCTGGGGCAAATAATACATTATATGTTAATAAAAATAATTAATAAAAAATAATTAATAATTAACAAGGGAAAGCATATAGGTAGCTCAATATTTGTAAAACAAAAAAAAATTTGAATCCAGAATTCTTCAGATGATATACCTGAATTACAAAACATACGGAACTCATATCAACACAGGTCCTTTCTTTCCAGTCAATCTAATTCTCAAACAAGAATTTTCATTTTTCATGGCTTCAAGAAGAGAAACAGAACCAGGTATTTCAAATAGAAATATTTGGGGGTCGCCTGGGTGGCTCAGTTGGTTAAGCATCTGACTCTTCTTTTTTTTAAGATATTATTTATTGATTGATGAGAGAGAGAGAGAGAGAGAGAGGCAGAGGGAGATCAATGTGGGACTCAATCCCAGGACCCTGGGAACATGACCTGAGCCAAAGGCAGATGCTTAACTAACTGAACTACCCAGGTACCCCACATCTGATTCTTGATTTCGGCTCAGGTCATGATCCCAGGGTCATGAGATCAAGTCCTCTGTGGGGCTCCATGCTCAGGGCAGAGACTGCTTAGGATTCTTACTCTCCCTCTCTCTCCGCCCCTCTCCCCTGCTCACTCACACCTGCTCATTCTCTCTAAAATAAATAAAATCTTTAAAATAGAAATATTTTTATAGCCTTTTACTATTATAAATCTTTACAGCGTGCCTGGGTGGCTCAGTCTGTGAAGCATCTACCTTCGGCTCAGGTCACGATCCCAGGGTCCTGGGATCCAGCCACACATCTGGCTCCCTGCTCACCAAGAAGCCTGCTTCTCCCTCTCCCACTCCCCCTAGTTGTGTTCCCTCTCTCACTATCTCTCTGTCAATTAAAGAAATAAATAAAATCTTAAAAATAAATAAATAAATCTTTTCTTTAAATTTGTTTGTTTTAGTAATCTCTACGCCCAACGTGGGGCTCGAACTAATAAACTCAGGACCAAGAGTCATGCTATTCCAACTAAGCAGCCAGGTACCCCTTAGAGATTTTAAGTAACCTCTATAGCCGACATGGGGCTCTAACTTACAAACCTGGGATCAAAAGTCACATGCTCTACTGACTGAGCCACCAGGCTCCCCTTATATTTCTTTTTTTAAGACTTATTTATTTATTTGGGGGGAGTAGGGGCAGAGGGAGAGGGAGATAGAGAATCTCAAGCAGACTACCCACTGAGTGTGGAGCCCAACAGGGGCACAATCCCACAATCCTGAGATCATGACCTGAGCTGAAACCAAGAGGTGGATGTTCATCTGACTGAGCCACCCAGGTGCCCCTAAACATTATTATGTTATTGGTAAGTTATTTTCTTATGTAAGTTTAAACCAGTTTTCATGTTGATAGTTTTTACTTGGTTCTCAGGCATACAACGTTGTGTATTACCTTCTATTACATTAATAAACACATAAACTTCACATATTCAATATGAAAAAAAAATTCAAATTCTATGTCTTATGAAGAACATACACTGAGTACCACAGAAACATTAAAGCTCATTTCTTATTTACCACAGACCTCATGAACCTAAAGAACAAGCAGCAAAATTCCTCAGAGGATAAACACCAAATAATCCCTATTTCCAGCTTTCAGATTTTTATCAAGTAACCAACTTCTAAACATAATTTATATATTATATTGTTTCCAAATATTAAACCTGAGTTTAAAAACAGATGTTTGAGACAGGAATCAGCACATTTTTTTCTGTAAAGGTTCAGACAGAAAATGTGTTAGGTTTTGGGGCACCTGGGTGGCTCAGTCAATTAAGCATCTGCCTTCAGCTCAGGTCATGATCCCAGGGCCCTGGGATCAAGCCCCACATCAGGCTACCTGCTCATCAGGGGAGTCTGCTTCTCCGCCTCTCTCTGCCTCTGCCCCTGCTCGTGCGCATGCTCTCCCTAATAAATAAAATAAAAACTTAATAAAAAAATGTTTTAATATAAAACCTCAGTGAGGGAACACGAAATTATCACCAAAAGAGGGCAGCTGTGAATACAGACATAGGCCAGTGGTGAGTACAGAAGGTAAGTACAAAAGGTGATGTAGCTTCAGTTAAGTAATATCTTTCTCTAGAATTCCAGTAAACTAAGATAAGAAGCGTCCCTTGCAAGGTTAACAGCAGAGGCAAGAAATAAAGAATATGCAAATGCATATCTAGAATAAGTTGAAATTATAAATAAACCAAAAGATGGGTTAAAGAGTATTTATATATGAGGTCATCTCCCTAACTAAACACATCACTCCCAATTTACTGGTTTCACTGCCTCTCAGGAGCTACCAAAAACAAAACTGGAGCAAACAAATGGCCAGGTTCGGGTATCTACAAACTGATGAAAGGTGTGCCCTCTTGGGAGCAATAGGTAAGGCCAGAGAAGATCCATGTCCCAGCCAAGTAGGATAGGAAAACTTCCAAACGGAAAACAGAGATTAGTACAAATGCCACAAACAGTACAATACATCTGGGCACACAATGTGAAGGTCAGAGGGAAAGACTGCAGCTCGGGATATCTGAAACACAGCCTATAAATGAATGCAGTAAGGAACCTAACACGTATATCCTATTCCCTGCCAGGAGTTAGACATCCTTTCCTCCTACTCCAGTTGTTCCTCTCACTTTCTTCACAGAACTTGATTCTCTACAGATGACTGAAAGGTGTGGCCACCAAACCAGATAAGGTACTACTCCACTTTTGTCCTCAGTTTGTTTCCCTTTGCTCAGATTCCTTCATTTTTTTTTTTTTATTTTCTTCTCTGCTCTTCTAGCCTGCATGTTGAATTCAAGATAGCTGCGACTCCACAAAGACAAAAGAAAAAAATGTTTTTAATTCTGCTGTTATCTACATGTAAAAATGCATACCCTGCTCACCTTATACTCATAAGGACAGCTCGTATCAAAACAAAACCAGAAAATACCAAGTGTTGGCAATGGTGTAAAGAAATCAGAACTCTTTTTTTTTTAAGACTTTATTTATTTATTTGACAGACAGAGATCACAAGTATGCAGAGAGGCAGGCAGAGTGAGAGGAGGAAGCAGGCTCCCTGCTGGGCAGAGAGACCTGATGTGTGGCTCGATCCCAGGACCCTGGGATCATGACCCGAGCTGAAGGCAGAGGCTTTAACCCACTGAGCCCCAAGAAATCAGAACTCTTATGCACTGTTGGTGGAAATGTAAAATGGTACAGCCACTGTGGAAAACAGCTGGCAGTTCTCAAAAAATTACATATAGAATTACCACATGACCCAGCAATTCCACCTCTGGATATTTACCCCAAAGAACTGAAAGCAGCGTCGCAAAGAGGTATCTGCAACCCTGTGTTCACAGCAGCATCATTCACAACAACTAAAACATGGTAGCAACACAAGTGTCCAATGACATGAATGCATAAAGCAAATGTAGGATATACATACAATGGAATATTATTCAGCCTTTAAAAGGAAATTCTGACGTATGCAACATAAACCTTGATGACATTATGCTAAGCAAAGTAAGTCAGCCACACACACAAAAAAAGACAAATACTTTATGATTCCACTTACATGAGATACTTAAGAGTAGTCAAAATCATAGAAACAGTAGAATGGCGTTATGGGGAGTTAGTGTTTAATGGGTACAGAATTCCAGTTTCACAGGATGAAAAGAGTTATAGATACAGATGGTGGTAATGGATGCACAATATTATAAATGTATTTAATACCACTGAACTGTACACTTGAAAATGGTTATGATAAAAAAAATTTCCTTTTTTTAAAGATTTATTCATCTATTTTAGAGAGGGCATGAGCAGGGGGAGAGGGGTTGAAGGAGACAAGGACAGAGAGTCCCAAGCAGACTCCCCACTGACCGGGGAGCCTAACATGGGGCTCCATCCCACAACCCTGAGATCACGACCCGAGCCGAAACCCAGAGATGGCCACTTAACAGATTATGCTACCCAGGTGCCCCCAATGATAAATTTTGTTATTAAGTATTTTGCCGCAAAAAAAAAAAAAAAAAAAAAGTATGCCCTGCTCAAGAGCAGGAATTATGGTTAGCAGAAATAAAGAAATAAAAGGTTGCTTCATTTTTTTCTTGGCTCCTCCACCAACATATATTGGATACCACCATGCTATTGTCAAATTGAACATATTTATTATTTCCTGAACCTGCTCCATTGGACTAGTTACCATTTTCCTGCCTGACTCCTGCTATTTTCTTAACCTAGAATGCCCTATATGGTTGCCCCTCATTTCAGTCTAAAATATTCTACACTTTCTTCAAGAGCAGCAAAAATGGCATTTCCAAGAACCTGCCCAAAAGAGCTATTGCCTCTTTCTGTTCACAGTAGCTTACTCAGATCTCTACTTCAAAATACTACAGCAACCTTGTATCATGATTGCTTGTGTGTGTTCTCTTTTACTGCAGAAGAACATGCTCAAAGACTTCTATATAAAAATCCTGTTTGCTTTTTATGCTTTCTGAAAAATTAGAGAGATGTTTGCAACTCAGTGTTGCTTAAAAGGTAAGTGAAGATTGGAACTAGATGTCATCTAGAAACCATAGTTTCAGCCCTAGGTCAAAAAATCATAGGTTGTTTCCCCTTGATATCTCAAATGGCTATACAGAGGCTGTTCTGCAAAGCACAGGCAAATAAATCTTCTGTTCTACTCCCAGCACCAACTGAGCCATGCCAGCTCTTCAACTACTTCAAAATTACTTCAGCTCTTCAAAATTACTCAGAAAACTGAAGTATTCCATCCTCAGACAGAAGACTGAAAGCAGAAAGAGCAATACTTGGATACTATTCATCAATATATTCAAAAGCATGAAAGAGAGCATTTCCAGGCAATGTCTTCTCTGGGTAGCCTGCAATTCTTACCTCACTACCAAGCAAAATAATCATACTGTCCACTTAAAGAGCAGTAGCCCCCAGTGTTTGGAGTTCCTAAGATACTGCCTACACACGTGCTGTTCGTTCTTCTTGGCCTACAGTCCCTCATCCTCATCCCCCTTACAGGCTTAGCAAACACCTCAAAAACCCAGGTAAGAAGTCAAATTCTCTAGGAAACCTTTTCTGACCACTTGGAGAATAAGATTTGATAGAAACAAAAGGCATTCATCTTTATGATATCAATTAAAATTAGAATAGGGGTGCCTGACCGGCTTAATCGGTAGAGAACACAACTCTTGATCCTGGGTTTGTGAGATCAAGCCCATACTGGGTATATAGAGATTTCTTTAAAATCTTTAAAATAGCGGCGCCTGGGTGGCTCAGTGGGTTAAGCCTCTGCCTTCGACTCAGGTCATGATCTCGGTCCTGGGATCGAGCCCCCATCAGGCTCTCTGCTCAGCGGGGAGCCTGCTTCCCCCTTTCTCTTCTCTGCCTGCCTCTCTGCCTACTTGTGATCTCTGTCAAATAATAAAATCTTAAAAAATACTTAAAATCTTTAAAATAAAATAAGATTACTCGGAATGTCTAGGATCACACCTGAGATAATACCTCTAATATTTCCATGAGACAGTCCATTAACTTTTTGTGAAATAACTGTTTTGCCTTTCCCCCCGCCCCCAGATTCAAATCCTATAAGCAAAAGCAGTTTAAAAAAAAAAAAAAAAGAATGCCTCTTAAAGCCTAAGCAATTTCAAAACAAATAGCAGATGCAAAAAACTGATGAAATTTCAAAACCATCTTTAATCAAAGTGTGATTTTAGAATAACTAGAATTAGACGCCCTGAGCCTGTTTCCTATTCTTTAAAATGGGTGTCCACCTAGTACAGTTCCTCACAGAAGGCCCACAAAAATCGAAAATCACTTTTATTGTCTATCTCTAGAGTATACTTCGGCACTGGATTCATTCAGGTGACCAGCTCTCAGTCTGAAACTGTGTTGTTCAATGGCCACAGGTAACTACTGGTCACTTGAAATCTGGCTAGTACAAAATGACATGTGCTTTAAGTGTAAAATATATACATTTCAAAGACTCGGTAAAAAAAAATAAAATACCTTATTAACATTTTGTAGTCGATTACATGAAAAGAGATAATACTTTGGTTCCACTGGGTTAAATGTAATAAAATTCATTTCATCTGCTTCTTTTTAACTTTTTTAATGTGGCTTTTAGAAAATTTTTAATTATAAGTTTATTACATGTTTACTGGACAGGCTGACTTATAATTTGACTTCAAGCTAGTAAATGCGCTTTTAACCATACCATGCACTATTTAACACGGGTTCACTCCGGCGAACCCTCCACCCGCTATCCCAGCATGCAGTGGCTCACTTTAACACTCCCCACTTCCACACCTCGGAAAGCTAGACTTAACAGCTCTTTAATTTTAATTTTAATCTGGAGCGCACAGATTCGCCAAAGCAACTCGAAATTGCTGCCCACATCACAATAGAGAAAAAATCGAGAAAAAGCCCAGAGTCCTGCCTGTTCGTGTCTGCTCCGGGGCAGGGAGCTTGAGCAGAAAGGGGTCACCCTTAAGAAAGTGAGAAGCGGCGACGGAGCGAGCGGCCCGCATCTGAAGGAGTATAATGTAGAGCCCACGGAGTGGAGGTGTAAGAAGGAAAGCCTTCTCAGCCTCTGGGTGCCCAATCTGAGAGCCGAGGGGAAGGGGTTGGGCTCAGCGGCCGCAGCTGCGGGGAGGACGGATACCTTAAGAATCCCCCTCATCTTCGCCAGAAAGGGGCGGAACTCCTCGAGTGACACCTCGGGATAGAGCTGGCTCCGCAGCAGCTCCTCCGTGATGCCTTGGTGCCCATAGAAAGCTTCCTGGGCCAGGCCGTTCAGCAACCCACTCAGAGATTTGGAGCTCTCAAGTTCGCCCGCCATGGTCAGCAGCAGCCCCGCCCCGCAACAGCTGAGCGAGGGCCCCACTACGGCACCCGGGATGGGCCGAAATGGCTTGGGCAAAAGCGCTCGGGACGAATGGAGGCCAAGTTCCACCAGAGGTCGGTATTGGCAGCTATCAGCTTTGCTCCGCAAAACTCATCCCCTTAGGTTGCCACCAGGGAGCCATCCATTCAGTTCAGAAGAATCACTTTACTTACTGATTCCCTTCATCACTGCAGGGTCTGCTGAAAGGAAAGGTCTACTTGATGGAGATCACTTGAGATGGGGAACTATCCTATGAAGGTGGCAGTTTAACTTTGGAACAGCTGCATCTCATTCCAGGCCTTACCAATCCGCTAACTGAATAGGATCACTCATATCGATCTATCACTCGTATCTAATCTCTGCCTAATCATTACCTGACCACCTTTTGTCCCCGAAAATTTAACTATCCCCTGATAACATAATGTGTTTGCTGGGATTGTTACTTGCCTTTTTACAATTAGTCCTGTCTTTCTGGCTAAATCGGTGTGGCTCTGATCCAATGCTCCTTTCTATAATAAAGATTTTGCTAAGACCTTCTTTACAGTCCTGAAATGAAATGCACAGGTTATGTAACTTTCTACCCATATGATTTCAAAAAATCAACATGTTATTCGCCCATAAAAAGGAATGAGGTACTGATACATGCTACAACATGGATGAATCTTAAAAACATGCTAAGTGAAAGAAGACAGACACAAAAGGTGAGATAAGGTAAGATCCTATCTACATGAAATGTCCAGAAAAGACAAATCCATAGAGACAGAAAGATTTCATGGTTGCCAGGGACCTAGAGGAAGGGGGAATGGATTAATGAGTAATAGATTTCTTCCAGGGGTGACAAACATGTTCTAGAATTAGATATTGGTATGGTCACACAACTTTGTGAATATGCTAAACCCACCGAATTATACACTTTGAAAGATGAATTTCACAGCATGTTAATTATATTTCAATTTAAAAGTCAACATAATGACTAATTATAATTTAGAATAAAAACAAAAGGAAATTAATTTAAACATACGTGTTTCAATGTGTAAGTGTTGGGGTATAACTATAGTAGGTGACTAGGAGACATATGGGATAGCCAAATCCCTGCAGCTTTATGTTGAACCTTCTGTGACAAATACAAATTGATACAGGTATGCTGTATTGGTGATTCCAGAGAGAAAGAGAGAGAGAGCAGCTGCTACTGGTAACTTGATCTTCTGTAATGTGAACAAAGGTTGGTAGATGTTCAGAACAAAAACATTCTTTCCTCACTTTATCCAGTAACTGTAAACCAGGAATGTTCTGTGTATATTAAAACCATGTTAAGAACATAAAAACAATGGTGTAACTGAGTTCCATTTCAGACTCAGACAATAATAAACATGTAGGTTTTTCACCTAAGTGAATATCCCCGTGCATAGCAGGATCTCTTATACACCTGGCCCTGTCCAGCCTAGGCCATCCCTCCCTTTCCGTTGTCAGGACAACTGACATTCCCTCTCAAGGCATAGTGCCACCTTGTTGCAGTGTTGAGAATCACTGATCTAGACTGATCTAATGTTTATCCAGTATTTGACTGAAGTCAAGAGGCATTCTTTATAATAGAAAAGATGTATTTCTTTCCCTAGAGGAATTAATTTTCTAAAAGACAAATTCAGAGATGCTTTCACAGCTCCAAGAAAAGCAAACCTAGAGATAAATTATACATTGTGTTAAGTATGCCTATAGGAATGCAGAAAATGGTCAACATAAGGGGGAAAAGGGTTATGAGTGGAAACAGCACTGCCTGCCTGAGCCTACAGCAAGTTCCAAGCACATACCTTCCAAATTACCTACCAGAAAGTACCATTTATTTCTATTTCTATGAAAGTACCATATATTTCTATTTCTATGAAACCTTCCTAACAGTCTGATATTATTCTATATAATCTTTGCCACCTGATAGATGAGAAATATTATCTTATTTTCACTTGTATTTCTTAAATTTGAGGACGAATACTTTTTAATATATATTTATCAACTACTTGTATTTCCTCCCATTTTCTTGACAATTCTCTATAGAGTTTCTGTCACTTCAGTAGAGCTCTTATACACTAGGAATATTAATGATTCTCACCTATATTGAGACATTTTCCTAGGTTTAGATAGTTGGATCTGTCAACCTGCATAGAACTCTGGAAGGTTATTCACCAACTTGCTATAGAGTGTATCTCTGAATAATTGAGAATGGTTTGTTTGTTTTTGTTTTTAGAGAGAGAGAGAGGTCAGAGGGAGAGGGAGAAAGAATCCCAAGAGATTCCACGCCCAGCACAGATCTCACAACCCTGAGATCATGATCTGAGCAGAAACCAAGAGTCAGATACTTAAAACTACTGAGCCACCCAGGCACCCCAAGAGTGGTTTTTATTTGCTTCTTTTGCTTACCTAATTTTTCTAAATGTCTAGAGTGCACATGCAATACTACTCTAATAAAAGGTTATATAATGAAAAGATAAATAGTATGTCCTAAAATCAAAATCCTTTTAATAAAAAGCTTTAAAGAACATATGTGTTCAGGCACCTGGGTGGCTCAGTGGGTTAAAGCCTCTGCCTTTGGCTCAGGTCATGATCTCAGGGTCCTAGGATCGAGCCCTACATCAGGCTCCTGCTCAGCCGGGAGTCTGCTTCTCCCTCTCATTCTTCCTCTGTGCTTTCCCTCTCTCTCTCTCTCAAATAAATAAATAAAATATTTTTTTAAAAAAGAACATATGTGTTCTACATGACTGAGAAAAGCCATATACCTTACATAGTGTTTCTTGAATGTTTTGATAACAGAACATGCTCTCAGAATCCAATAGAAACCTCAGATACTTTCCCCCAAAATACACACCAAATGTAGCCTACAATATCTAGGGGTTAATTTACCCCTATGAAGTCTTTCTATAAACCTACTTTTTTACTGGCCCTAAGAACTCCCTCTCAGGGCTCACAGGTCTAATTAAAACTCACAAGAAATAGATGACTTAAAAACAATGGAAACTGGGGCACCTGGGTGGCTCAGTGGGTTAAGCCTCTGCCTTTGGCTCAGGTCATGATCTCAGGGTCCTGGGATCAAACTCTGCATCAGGGTCTCTGCTCAGCAGGGAGCCTGCTTCCTCCCCTCCTGCTCTGTCTGCCTCTCTACCTACTTGTGATCTCTCTCTCTAATAAATAAATAAAATCTTAAAAAAAAACAATGGAAACTACTGTACATCACTACCACCATTTAACTCTTATCCTATTGTATGTAATACCTGGACATATCACTGCCTGCCTGAGCCTACAGCAAGTTCCAAAACACCAATGTGATTAATAAAAGAAAATCATCCTGTGCCACCAGGAGTTGCTATTGCCAATGCAGCTATTAAGGCTGGTTAACAGCTGCATTGCTGGAATGCCTTTCAAATGAAAGTATTAAAGCACAAAGTTTTATTTTATTAAATTTCAAAACACAACCTGTTTCACAGATAACCTGGGCACAGTCCCATTAAAAAGATTACCTAAGGCAAGGCAGCAGCAAAGAAAAGATCCAGAAGCCTTGGCTCAAATGAAAAATACAGGCACCTAACACAGCCTTCCCAGAAAATAGGTTTCTGTTCTAAGTTCCATTAACCAACTGGTCATTTCTTTTAAACTCCTTTTATGGCTCACAGGCTGTTTGATCCAGGGCCAGAAATAGGAGTTTTTCTAAGATTTTCCATTTCTGAAAATGTTAAAATAGAAATGTGGGCCAAAATAATGTGCAAACACAATGGCCCAAAGTTTTGCAATAAACTCTTCCTGCTCCCTGTCTCTACTCTACCTTCTCAAATTCTATTTTAATTACCATGCACTCCATTCAGCCAGCCACTCAGCAGCTATTAGTGGAGAGCTTTATGCCATTCTGCTAGGCTCCAGGGGATACAGAAATAAACAAAACAGTCTCTGTACTAAAATCTTACATTCTGGTAAAGGAAAATGATATGTAAATGAAGGGCAGCAGAATATGCTGCCTTAATATGTGCCACTTTGGCATAAGGTTTTTTTTTTGTTTTTTTTTTTTTTTTAGCTAAAGGCAGTGAGAAGCAGATACAAGAAAAGCTTCTGGCCCTCCTATTTACCTAAAGGCAGGACAAAAATTTTCAAAAATCTCCTTCCTCTGTCTACAGGAAAGGAAAGAGTTAATCCCAGGAGACAACTTTAGACCATTACCAATGAAGAAGCCATGGAAATAAAACTGCTGTGCAACAAATCTCTTGTTTACTGGGCTTTTCCTGGTCATCATCCCATAACTGACTGGTCTTCCTGAACTTTCTTTCTTTTCTGCTGAAAATGGCATATAAACTGGAGCTCTAAGCCATTGCTTTGAGTTACTCATTTTTCCCTGGGTACCTCACATGTATATATAAGATATACATGTTAATAAACTTCTGTTTTTCTCATTAATCTATCTTTTGTTATGGGGTCCCTGCCAAGAACTTATTAGACACAAAATTATTTTTTCTTCCTTTACTTAAACAAATGATTAAAATACAAGGAACTAAGGGTTACTATGCCTAAGTACCTAGAAGTAACTCTCAGATTTGGTGGTAGAAGAAAGAAAAATTAACTCAAACTCAGCTTGTATAGGTCAGAGTAGCTTAATGGTGAATAGTGTTGAAGGAGGTAATCAAGAGGACGTGACACTAGTTGACCCATGAACTGGAGCTGTGCAATCAGAGGCTCCTCACCCTTTCCCATCCCTGGAATGTATATTTTGTCCAGTTCCCACAATGGGAACTATTCCAAGGACATGGTCTGTAGAGAGGTGTTGTTGAGACCATCTGGATGGTATATGTGACTGAGCTCACTTATAGCTTCTATATGAACTTTAAGATGATAGGTCCAGAGATCTACTCATCTTGCAAGCCACCCAAGAAAAGCCTCATAAGTAAATTTCCTCGCCTACTAAAACTACCTACTGGGGCGCCTGGGTGGCTCAATGGATTAAGCCTCTGCCTTCAGCTCAGGTCATGATTTCAGGGTTCTGGGATCGAGCCCTGCATTGGGCTCCCTGCTTGGCGGGAAGCCTGCTTCCTCCTCTCTCTCTGCCTGCCTCTCTGCCTACTTGTGATCTCTCTGTGTCAAATAAATAAAATATTTTAAAAATTAAAAATTAAAAAAAATAAAACTACCTACTACCAGTTTTGAGTGGTATGCCTCTTTCTTTAGTCTTTCCTGCCCTTCACGTACAGGACCTGGTTTCAGATTTCACCCAGGAATCTGAGGTTGCAAACCAACAAGTAACCTGACATGTTGCAGGGGAAATAGCATGTTCCTATGTATGGAGACATGAAAGAGTGGTATGTTGAGGTACATTATGAACTCCATGGTGTAATGATGGGGTACAGAACATACCACACCAAAATATGGAACCTTGGCATAGTGAATATGTGACAAAACCCGAGAAACAAAACCTAAGAAATAACAGGTACGGGAAGAACTCCATGATCTCCCCCTTTTTCTTCTAAAGTAGATCAGAAGACTCTCATGTGAGAGTTGCTCTCCCTGTACCTGAGCATTATTATCTCCAAAAATGGAGGAGGCCAAGAGGAAACTGAACAAACAGGCCTTGCTGAGTTTTCCCGGTTTACAACCCTCGGCTCTTTTTCTTTTTGTCCTATCACATTTTTTTCCCACAACTTTCCACTGTTCATCAAATTTAACATAGTTTAACCACTTCTTCAGGTCTCCTTCTCTTTATCAAGCCTCCCATGTCACATAAAACTTATATTAAATAAATTTGTATGCTTTTCTCTTGTGGATCTGTCTTTTGTTACAGAGCCCCAGCCAAGAAGCTTGAAGTGCAGAAGGGAAAAGATTTTTCCTCCCCTACTGTAGCATGAATAGAAGGAGGAGCCTAGGGTAATAAATCTGGAAAGATAAACAGAGTCTATGTCATAAAGTGGAGAATTTACATGTAATGCTGGCTTTTATACTTAGTCATTGAGGAGTAACTGAACAGTTGTAAGCAGGGGAGTAATAGATCAGATTTGCGGGGTTTTTTAAAAAAATATTTATTTGAGGGTTGCCTGGGTGGCTCAGTCAGTTAAGCAGCTGCCTTTGTCTCAGGTCATGATCCCAGAGTCCTGGGATCATGCCCCGTATCAGGCTTCCTGATCAGCAGAAGCCCTGCTTCACCCTCTCTTGCTCCCCCTGCTTGTGCTCTCCTTGTCAAATAAATAAAATCTTAAAAAAAAAAAAAGATGTATTTATTTATTTGAGAATGCATGGGCATGCAAGCTCACAGAAGCTGGGGGAGAGGTAGAGGGAAAGAATCTTCAAGCAGACTCCCCACCAAGCATGGAGCGCAACATGGGGCTCCATCCCAGGACCCAAGAGATCATGACCCATGAGATCATGACCTGAGCAGAAGGCTTAACCAACTGAGCCACCCAGGTGACCCATCAGATTTGCATTTTTAAGATTCCTCTGTGTGGTGGGTGGCACATACCCACCTGAAGGAGTTTTGAAGGAACAAGGAAGGCCAAGGCTAGACTATCACTGAAAGCAAACAGGTGATGATGTGGGTCTGACTAACGAGTCTCACATCAGGCTCTCTACTCGGTGGCAAACCCGCTTCTCTCTTTGCCTGCCACCTCCCCTGCTTCTGCTTTCTCTATCTCTCTCTGTGACAAATAAATAAAATCTTAAAAAAAAAAAAACCACCTCTTTATTGGTAAATATTTCATTATATTTCTCTAAAAGATAAAGACATTTTTAGAAAACCATAATTATTCACATAAAATGTAAATCCATACTCAACTATAAATCCATACTCAACAACTATAAATCCATACTCAAACTTCTCTCACAAACTTCCTATTTTTTAACTGTCTGAATATTTAAGTACTTAATTAACCAGCAAGGAACAATTAGCTTTCTTCTCCCTTGTTTATTTTGCTATTGAGAGCATCATTAAGCCTATATTTTTAGAAGATTTTATTTATTTATTTGACAGAGAGAGAGATCACAAGTAGGCAGAGAGTCAGGCAGATAGAGAGAGAGAGGGAGGGAAGCAGGCTCCCTGCTGAGCAGAAAGCCCAATGCGGGGCTCGATCCCAGGACCCTGAGATATGACCTGAGCAGAAGGCAGAGGCTTAACGCACTGAGCCACCCAGGCGCCCCAAGCCTATTTTATTAAGCCATATTGCTTGCATCATTCTTTTAATTCTTTTAAGTTTATTTAGTTATTTAAGTAATCTCTATACCCAACATGGGGCTTGAACTTACGACTCCAAGACCAAAAGTCGGACCCTTCCCTGATTAAGCCAGCCATGCACACTCATTCCTTTTTTTTTAATCTGAAGTTTCTTTTCATCTGTACGTTCCCCTTCCATCTTGCTATTGTTTTTCTTTTCTTACAATGTATTTGCAGGTCATGTATCCTAAAGAGTTTCCCACATTCTATGTTTTATTGATTGTATCCTCATGGGGTATCATTTTTAAAAACCATATTCTATTCTGTATATCCTGTAAATCCGTAAATTAAAAATTAGATCTAGGAACTTCATTAGATTTAGGTTCAATTCTTTTTTTCTTCCATTGGGAAGTATCTAATGTCTGCTTGCCTCTCTTATGTTGCGCCCCATGACTTGACCTCCAAAACAATAATTTATTTTGCCTACAAATTTGCAGTAGTTAATATTAGTTAATCCCTATTTTTAGATGGAAAATCTGGTTTACTTAAAACAGATCACAACGTGGGGTGCCTGGGTGGGTCAGTGGATTTAGCCTCTGCCTTTGGCTCAGGTCATGATCTCAGGGTCCTGGGATTGGGCCCCGCATCAGGCTCTCTGCTTGACGGGGAGCCTGCTTTCCCCTCTCTCTCTCTGCCTGCCTGCCTGTGATCTCTCTCTCTCTCTCTCTGTCAAGTGAATAAATAAAATCTTGGAAAAAAAAAAAAAAACCAGATCATGAAGCTTTTAAGTTTGCCAGCATCCTCTTTTGGTTTTTCCATTTCCCATCCTCAGACACATTTCACTGGAAAGCTTACAAAGTGATAAAAATGTCAACTAGAAATATTTCAGGGAAAATTAGGAAAATCAAATTAAATTTAAGGAAAACAGGCCTCTGCTTCATGTAATATTGCAAGGCAAACAAAAAAATGAATGATGCAAGCAATATGGCTTAGGAAAAATAGGGCTTAATGGTTGTCTCAATGACATAAACTAAGGCAGAGAGGAAAAACAGATTATACATAGTAACAATAAAAACCATTGTCTTTGCTGTGGAAAATTGAGAAAACATATACACATCCCTCCCCCCTTCTCCAACCCCAAACAGAGCCTAGCTCAGTTTTGCTTTTAGGGGCTTAGCAAGTGGTTTACCATCCACCAGGCAAGACAACCCTCACCTGGATAGACGGCCAAGTATTACTGTTTTATAAAACCTACTTTACAAATCATTAAAGAAACTCTGTAAGGCTATTGCTATTGCCAACATTCTCACATATGCTTTGTGTCTGCTTGGATCTAACTGACAGGATTTGTTTTCAATATTTCCATTCTTCACTAGCAACAGTGCTTTGCATAGCATACACAAGTTTGCACATTTTAATACTTAATATAATCCCATTCTAATGGGGAATTCTAATGGGGAATTAATGCATATTGACACTTTTAAGCAAGCAAATTTTCAGCACTTATTTATTGGGTAAGTTGAGGGGATAAAAAGTAATTCCAATTTGTCACAGAAAAAGAAAAAATATCTTTAGAACTTGAAAACTTTAATTAAAGCAATTGTGTTACCCCATGGGGACAAAAAAGCCAGTAATGGCATCTTCCAAATTCTGCTCTTTTATGGCTAATAGGTCTACAACTTACACTAATAAAACTAGTAGGGTATAACCAACCTTTAGAGATCATGTAATTTAATCCTATTATACAGGTGAGGAAAATGAGACCCAAAGAACTTAAATGACTTGCCCAAGATCCCATAGTTAATAAGTAGCAGAGCAGAACTCTGAAGCCAGGATTTTGGATCCCCAAATTACCGCTGTTTCCAGCATCATACACTTGTTTCCCCGACTGCACATCAGTTGTCTTAACAAGTAATCATATGATATTTATGAGCTACATCAAAGAAGTCTGGTCCTTTTAAAATAGAAATCAGCTTGGTTTTGGCTTGCTTCATGATGGGGGCGGGTCATAAAATGGAGCCCCCTATGAGCTCTACACTCAGCAGGGATTCTGCTAGATTTTCTCTCTCCCTCTCTGTCACCCCTCGCCCCCCACCCTGCTCGCTCACGCACTCATGCTCTTTCTCTCTAAAATAAGTAAATAAATCTTAAAAAATAAAATAAAAGTCAGCATCAGATGCATATGAGTAGAAAGCACTTAGGAAGGGTCATCGTCTAATGCTCATTTCCTCATGGTGTGTAAAAGCGCCTAGTGATCACACGATTAAGTACTAGGTATATCCCAGACATCCCTGCTTTATGAGCGCTTAATATTTATTTGTGAAAGAACATTAAATGAACTTAACTTACATGAACTTCCATAATGAAAAGTGGTAACAGGAGCCCAGCAGTTCAGCTCATGATCTGGGAAGTCGTTGCTCTGAATGCAAATACGGTTTCAATCTACTTACAGGTTTACCTGTAAGTTCTTTGTGCTTTGGCTGGCTACCTTATCTACTAAAAGTAAATAATAATAATAATAATAATAATAATAGTTATTATTATTATTACTATAGCGTCCACTTCATGGAATTATAGTGAAGATTAAAAGAGATAAAATATCTAAAGGGGTTAGCAATGCACCTAGCACACAATTGAACTATAATGATCGCAACTAAAATACTTTGGCTCCCTGTGAGTGAGTGGCTCATGTTATGTGTAAGAAACTAGTAACACCGAGGGCGTTATTCCAGACAGTCCTGGTTTGGCAGGCAATCACAGGTTCAAAGCAAAAGTCTCTGCAATTTAACAAGGAAGTATTTATATCTCTAACTACCCCTCAGTAACAATCAATAGGAGACAATCAACACTTAAACCAAATGAAAACAGGCACCCATCCCAAACCCCTCTTCCAACTCTCTTTCAAAACGAACAAAATTGAACAAAATACAGGACTAAGCCGCCCAGCAAAAACGAGCTCAGCCCCGACCATCCCGGTGTAATCCGGGAGCCGACACCACCTCTGAGACGCGTAGGGTTTGAATTAACGGAAGGGACCTCACGACCCAGGCCAGGGCAGCGGGCGATGTTGGTGCCCAACACCCGCCTTTAAAATCATGGGTTGTCCTGGCTCCCTCGCAAGCGTCGTCCCTCAGCGCGCCTTCACCCCGGGCCCGGGGCCAACACTCTCAGTAAACCCCCAGTTGGCAGCCACAGCCACCTCAACCGGCGCGCGGCGGGCAGCCTGCTACGTCACGTCGGCGCCGCGCTGGTTGGCAGGCCCCCTCTCCACCTCCTCCTCCCGGCGTCCGCGCCGCTTTCTGGAAGCTTCGTGAAGGCGGTGGGCGCGTTCCGTTAGTCTGCGGCCGGCTGAAATCCGGGTCCATCCGTCCTTCCCGAGCCCACGCAGACCCAGCCAAGTTTGCCATGCCCGAGAACGTGGCACCCCGGAGCGGGGCGCCAGCCGGGACTGCCGGCGGCCGCAGCAAAAGCGCCTATCAGGACCGTGACAAGCCGGCCCAAATCCGCTTCAGCAACATCTCCGCGGCCAAAGGTATCGCTTCTTGAGTCCGACCCGAGGCCGTGCGGGGTCGAGCTTATACTCTCATCCTGAACTTGGGTTGCTAAAGCTCATTTTTCTGTTACTTGAGATAATCCTGTCCTTCCAGGGATGGCAGCTCAGTGGAGGGATCTTTACTGTTTTCTGCCGGCAATTCCCAAGGCCAAGTATGGAGACCTTGGGGCTGGCCCTATTCTGAGTCTTACGCGCTCGTAATTTTTCATCCCCGGTCGCTAATCACGCTTCAGGAGAAGCCGAGGACCGCAAGCAGCCGTACCTTGGGATCTGACACATAAGCGCTGTCGTTTATCTGCTTATGGGTTCCACGGTGGTAGAATGTTGTTTGCAGAATACATTTTAGTTTTCAGATGTTCTATAAAAATATCATTTAAAGACGCTCCTGGCGCAACTGATGAAACGAATTTGGTAACCTCCGCGCTTACGTTGGGGCGGGGCCCTTTGTACTGGGCTGTGGGGAAGACTCACCCGTCCTGATGGAGCATGTGGAAAGCCAGGTTGTGCTTTATGTTCTCTCTGCATGTGCAGCCAAACACAAGCAAGTCTAGAAATATGGACAATTTATTGGTGTTTCTTTGTTTTGTATAATTGTATGGTATATGATAGAAATGAAAACCTGAGTTACAGTTCTCTGTTACCATTACTGAGTGGCTTTGTGACCTTCGACCTTTACAACGTTTCTTCACCCATAAAATTGAAGAAAGTGTTCGCACCCCGCACCCCCCCCCCCGGAGTTGTGAGAATTAAGAGTAGTTGTTGAGACAGAAGAGCCTGGAAAAATGAGAACGAAGACTTAGAGATCTTAGCTGATGTATATTGAGTATTGAAATGTGCGTATTTCATTACAGTTAGAGATTAAAGTGCAAGAAGACCTGAGAGGTGAAGATTGAAAGGGTAGGATGGAGCCAAATCTTGAAGGGCCTGGTGAGCAGAGGCCACCTGAATTACCTGTGAACCTGATCTTTTTTTTTTTTCTTTTATTTATTTATTTTTATTTAATTTTTTTTTAAGTGTAACAATTCATTGTTTAGAACCTGACCTTTTTAAATGAGAACTCAGAGGGGCACAACTAGTCTTTCCAAGTCAGACAAAACCCAACAAACTTGATAGAGAAAAGTTGCTGTAGTTTAGGTGCATTTTCAGGATAATTCAGGGAGTCAGTTTTTTATTTGGATGTTATCTCAAAAACATGCCACCCCAAAATTGGTTGATAATGTAAAAACCGTAAACACAGAAAAGTAATACTAGTTCTAGTACTCTTCAGGAGGTCCTTTTAACAGACCCTACTGTGTGCCATACTGTATCTTAAACATCAGACACTTTTGGAGATGTAAGCAGTCTAAAATCTTTTATTTTTTTTGGGTAGGGTGTGTTTTCCTAACTTCATGTAGATGAGTGTGAGGACATTCTTAAAGTGAATCAGTCTTTTGGTAGAATCATAGCCATGGGGTCCACTAAAATCTCCTGAGAGGCTAATATTGACTGGATAATTAGGAATAGCAGTCCAAAATTATGAGACAATTAAATAGAAAATAACTTTTAATTATAGCATTTTTTTTTTCCTTAAGGTCTTTATGTATTATTCACGCAGTAAAAGGAAGTGTGCTGGTTGTGGGGTATACGATGATTAGGGCACAATCTCAGCCCTGTGTATATGGGGTGAGGTGGTATGTGAGGAAGGGGAGGATCTAATTATTTGTCTTGGGCTTCTCAAAGAAAAGGGGATTTGTCTTGACTGTTCATCAAATCCAGTTTCCCTTCAGTGGACCAATAAACATTCTTAGGGAAGTTAATAAGAGTAAGTAACTTTGGAATGGTAGACTATATACCCAGCGATGTTTCATAATGTACCTACCGATGATGACTGAAAGCTAGGGTTTTTGTTTGGGTTTATTTGGTGGCAGGGTATGTAAAGATGGGCCATCTTTATACCAGCTTCACATTGGTGGACAAGTCTTAGCCTTCAAAAATTACACTCTGTATTTAGAGAAGACAGAATAGACAAATAAAGGGAATTATATAGTAGGAAGTCTTGCCTCTCCTGTTGCTTGTGTTCTTTTAAGGAATGGAGAAAAAATGCAGTCTCCATTTTGAGCTCATAACTACATTGTGCTTATTTTGATACTTAGAGGAAGGTTAGGTAAATCCTCAAATTTTATTCTACTATAGGTAGGGCGCAAGTATTATGTACAGTGACTTTAACAACAAAAGGTGGGTGTCGTACAATTAAAGGAATAAATTACTGTGTTTCCAGTAGATTATTATTAGACAGTGAGTTTTCTTTAATAGACACAGTAAATGGTTGCACACCATATCCTAATAAGGACAGATGATCATTTGAGAGGAGAAATATGTTGATTTTTTTAAAGAGGTCCTGATTTCTTCCTTCTGTTTACAGCTGTTGCTGATGCTATTAGAACAAGCCTTGGACCAAAAGGAATGGACAAAATGGTAAAAAAAAAAACAACAAACAACGGATTATTCATTACATATTGGGTGCTGCTGTCCACACTGCAGATTCTCAATAGTGGGTTAAGATAGGCTGCCTAAAGAGCAAAAAGTGCTAGAAGGGTACTTTGAGAGTTTAGAAGACTAATAGATTGCTTTGGGGTGAGCAGGACTTAAGTATAATTCATATTTTTTTAATGATCTTTAAACAATGAAAGTACATACACAAAAGTTGTTATCTGTTGTGTTGTTACACAACAGTAGAGTAGTAGTAGTAGAGTAAGGCTGTAGCTATACATGCTTGAGTTCAGTGTTCCTTATTGCTGTCACTGTGACCCTGCATGGTTCTGTGGAATTTCAGTTGTTCTAGTGTGACTGAAAGGCAGCGTAAAACATTGCAGTGCATTCCAGACCATCCAGTTTTGAGAAATATACCCTCAAATTCAGTGCCAATTAATATCCAAAATGAGAGAGAAACCATATGAGGGATTATCTAGATGATACACAGATTATTATTCCGTGTGGATGTTTTAAAATCTATCCCTGCTAGTGAGCCTGTTTACCCTTTGTTGAAAATACTAAGACATAAGTTACTTTTTTGAATGTAAGAATTGTATTTACTGTGTTTGTGGTGCTTTTTGAAAATCCATGGTGTCATTTCTTTCTTCTTCTTTTTTTAATTATTTTTATTAACATAAAATGTATTATTTGCCCCAGAGGTACAGGTCTGTGAATCATCAGGCCTACACATTTCACAGCACTCAACAATAGCACACACCCTCCCCAATGTCCATAAACCCAACCACCGCTTCCCTACTCCCCCCCCCCCCCCCCCCCCCCGCAAGCAACCCTCAGTTTGCTCTGTGAGATTAAGAGTCTGTTATGGTTTGTCTCCCTCCTGATCTCATCTTGTTTCATTTTTTCCTTCCCTACCCCGCACAGCCCTCTGCCCTGCCTATCAAATTTCTCTTTATCAGAGAGATCATATGATAATTGTCTTTCTCTGATTGACTTATTTCGCTCAGCATAATACCCTCTAGTTCCATCACGTCTTTGCAAATGGCAAGATTTCATTTCTTTTGATGGCTGCATAGTATTCCATTGTATGTGTATATATATATATATATATATATATACCACATCTTCTTTATCCATTCATCTGTTGATGGACATCTAGGTTCTTTCCATAGTTTGACTATTGTGGACATTGCTGCTATAAACATTCGGGTGCACATGCCCCTTCAGATCACTACATTTGTATCTTTAGGTTAAATACCCAGTAGTATGATTGCTGGGTTATAGGGTAGCTTTATTTTCAACTTTTTGAGGACCTCCATGCTGTTTTCCAGAGTGGCTGCACCAGCTTGCATTCCCACCAACAGTGTAAGAGGGTTCCATGGTATCATTTCTTAAGATGGATGAACCCAGTAATGTTAGTAATTTTTCTTAGTAGTATTTCTGCTTTGTGTTTTGTGTGTCTAGTTTTCCTTCACTTTCAAACAAATGAAAAAAATAGCTGGAGTAAAGCCAGGTATTTCCATTTGTAAAGTTAGACTGTTGCTGCATATTTCTTAAATCACTATAGTAATGTAAGAGAATTTGAAATTAAGCACAGTTGTAAACTATGCAAACATAAATTAACTTCTCTACCAAGAAACTTTAAAATTAATAGAGCTTTTAGGGTGTCATTGTGCTGGGTAAAGAACAATTTTTGAAATACAGCTTTTTTAAAAAATGAAACTTTACAGATTCAAGATGGAAAAGGCGATGTGACCATTACAAATGATGGAGCCACCATTCTGAAACAAATGCAAGTGTTACATCCAGCAGCCAGAATGGTAAGTATAATTTCAGATGAGATTCCTTTTTTTTTAAAGTGTATTGTTTGATATTTGTAAACAATTAATTTTGTTTTATTTGATCACATTGTATTATTTAAACACTGTGAATTCTTTTTTGTTTTAAAACAGGCATGTTATTAGGATACATTGTGTGCCTAACATTGTGCTCTTCAGTGCAAGGTTGTAATAAAACATGAATCTCCTTGTCCATAGGAATGTACTGTATAGTAGAGGGAGAAGAAGATAAAAACATGAAATGGCTTTAATAGTTCAGTGGGTGTTAGTTGACAGAGAGCAGTGTAACCTTAATTGTGTGCAAAATCAAGCTTCTAAAATACTGAGGTTCATTAAAAACAGTTACCAGTCCAGCTTAAGTGTGATGATGATTCCAGTATAAGTGAGAAGTCACCATATCTGCGAAAAGAAATTCCTGTCAAAAAGTTATGTTTGATTACGTAAAGTGACTTTTAAGATGAATCAGGTTAGGCTTATCCAGGGTCAGTTCAGATAAACTACCAAAGGACTCCAAACTGACACGTGTCTCTTCCAGAATCCCCTGTTGTTTAGTTTCCAAGTCTACAGGGTACCTTTGGTGCAACATCATTTACACTTTCTGACAGGAACTTTTAATAGCTGGGGAGAAAAAATGTATAACCATAGTCTGAACCAAAAAATCATAACATAGATTCTTATAGAGAGTATATGAGCAAAATTTTGCATGTCACAAATAAGTCAATCATTTTAAAATGAAACTCATAAATAAAATGAAACCCAAGAAGTCAAGAATTTTATTGTGGGGCGCCTGGGTGGCTCATTGGGTTAAAGCCTCTGCCTTCTGCTCCGGTCATGATCCGAGGGTCCTGGAATCGAGCCCCGCATCGGGCTCTCTGCTCAGCAGGAAGCCTGCTTCCTCCTTTCTGCCTGCCTCCCTCCCTCTATACCTGCTTGTGATCTCTATCAGTCAAATAAATAAATAAATAATCTTTAAAAAAAAAAAAAGAATTGTATTGAGTCTTACAGTGTTGATAATAATCAAATTGTTTTTGACACTGATATGAATGCCATTCATTTATATTTCACTTAGATGTTATTGGGTCCTCACGTTTCTCACTGAGCAACTTAGCATGTTCTGTTTACTTAGCTGGTGGAGCTGTCTAAGGCACAAGATATAGAAGCAGGAGATGGCACCACATCAGTAGTCATCATTGCTGGCTCTCTCTTAGATTCCTGTACCAAGCTTCTTCAAAAAGGTAGGTAGGACATAGGACATGTTTTATTACTAAATAAAGGCCAAAAGTTACTGAGTAATAGATTTGGTATTTGATTTGGAATAACTAATTTTGTTAGGAATTTTTAGGTTTAATTTTGTTGTGTTTATTATATGAATAAGAACATTGTTTCTTTTTGTTTCTTCATTTTTTTTTTTTCCTCAACCGGCCTTCATTTTGAATGGAACTTCATAAAATTTTTGCTTTTCTAAAATAAGGTGTGGTGGTGGTACTGATCTTAGATTCTAGATGAGAATGATGATTTGGGAAAGGTAGCATAGTTTCTTCTGGTAAATACTGCTTAATCATAGTGGAGACTCTCCAGTCATTTATTCTATTATAACATAGATTTGTGGTTTTGAAAAGTGTAAATATCGCATGAGTGCAGAATTGACTGTTCCAGATTAATGGAAATAAGTTATTTGCCATAATAGCAGTTAAGGTTGTTCAGACTGTTTTATTTATAACTGAAGCGTAAGTTAATAGAGATCATTTTAAAAATTATGACTACTCTGAAATTATAATGAATAAAAAATCTTAAGGGGTGTCATATGTAGTTTATGTGTTGTAATAACTAAATTTTAACAAATGACAGGGATTCATCCAACCATCATTTCTGAGTCATTCCAGAAGGCTTTGGAAAAGGGTATAGAAATCTTGACTGACATGTCTCGACCTGTGGAACTGAGTGACAGAGAAACCTTATTAAATAGTGCTACCACTTCCCTGAACTCAAAGGTGAGACCAGTACTAAGGGATCATTTTTAAATTACTTTTTAAAGCTTGTTAAGAATTGTAACTCTTAGGTTGTGATTTTTATGCTGTGCAGTTCATAAACATAAGGTCTGGAGTGTCTGGGTAATTGAGGTAATTTGTACAACTGAATTAGTTAACGTCAAATCTCTTCCTCAGGGCTGTCAGATAAACTGTACGTCCATGTTATAGACGGGAAAATAGATCTAGTGAAGTTAAGTAACTAATCCAAGACCTATCAGTAAGGGATAAGTGGAGATTGGAACCCAGGACAGGTTTGCCCATCCGTGGTCCCTCTTAACTAATAACCAGTGCTTTTTTAGTTTTCAAGTGTAAAGCATTGATTTTTTTTTTAAATTTCCCGCAAACTTAACGTTCTTGTTTTCTGTCATGTCCTTTGTCCCCCCCCCCATTTTTTTTCATCAGCATTATTTTGATACATTCATCTTCTTCAGTGACCTGGATAGTGTTAGTGACATACATGATAACTGTTGAATGTCCTCAGACCTAATATGGACAGAATAGCAGGGTCACAGAGTCTAGACTGTTTGGTTTATTGCTGGGCTCATTACTTGACTAAGCTGTGTGACTCTGAATTTCTTCATCTGAAGATTGAGTGAGTATATAAACATAAAGGGCTAAGACCATTGTCTTACATACAATAAGTTCTTAGTAAAGTGTTAGCCAGAAGTTATTTTTATTAGTCCCTCAGTATTATGTGTGCATATATAGAGCATTTGCTCACAGATTGATTGTAGGTAAGAAACGTCTACATATAATTTGATTTTTGGATTTTCTATAGAGCTACTAATCTAGACAGTCCCATCTAATAGGTTAATAAACTAGGAAAAGAAGCCTACATATTTTGTGCCCTTGGTGATGGACAGCTGAGTGGAGAAGATAGTTTGTCTGGAATGTGGTGTCGTGTTCCCATTCTCCCTGTTACCCCAAAAAAGTGGTTACGATTTCTTGAAGATCTTAGTTATTAAAGAACTAGGAGGGGTGCCTGGGTGGCTCAGTGCGTTAAGCCTCTGCCTTCAGCTCAGGTCATGATCTCAGGGTCCTGGGATCGAGCCCCACATCGAGCTCCCTGCTCAGTGAAGAGCCTGCTTCCCCTCCCCCCTTCTGCCTGCCTCTCTGCCTACTTGTGATCTCTGTTTGTCAGATAAATACATAAAATCTTTAAGAAACAAAAAGAACTAGGATTTTTTGTGTGTGTGTGAAAGTGACTTTATTTAATTTTTTAAATTCTAGGTTGTCTCTCAGTATTCAAGTCTGCTTTCTCCAATGAGTGTAAATGCAGTGATGAAAGTGATTGATCCAGCCACAGCTACTAGTGTAGATCTTAGAGACATTAAAATTGTTAAGAAACTTGGGTAAGCATTTCTAATTACGATTTTAGTAAAAATTAAAGAGACACCTGGGTGGCTTAGTCGATTAAGCCTCTACCTTCAGCTCAGGTCATGATCCCAGGGTACTGGGATCAAGTCCTGCATCAGGCTCCGGCTTCTCCCTCTGCCTGCCATTCCCCCTGCTTGTGTGCTCTCTCTGTCTCTGACAAATTTTTTTAAAAAATTAAGAACTTTTATTAATGTGGGAATCTCAGGAATTTGTTTATATTCCGTTATGATGGCAAGGCATTAGTGTGATCAAAGAATTTTAGGAATTGGGGCAGTAATAAATGTGAGACTGACTTGTATTTTATTGACTGATGATTTTTAATCTGTTAGCAACCTATTAAACTCACAGATTTCCACCCTTTGTTAACTGTGTCCTCCTTGTTTCCTTTTTTCTTAGTGGCACAATTGATGACTGTGAGCTGGTGGAAGGGCTGGTACTTACTCAAAAGGTGGCAAATTCTGGCATAACGAGAGTTGAAAAGGCTAAGATTGGACTTATTCAGTTTTGCTTATCTGCTCCCAAAACAGATGTAAGTAAAAGCAAATGAAATTAGTTCCTTATGTATGTAACTTTCTAATAGCTTAGATCTTTGTTCAATATTATAAAAATACAGTATAGTGATACTAGTGGTAAAGATCATAGATTCTGAAAGAATTAGTAGAATTGAGACAAAAGGAGAAATTATTGGATGCCAGACATGACAGATCTATAGCTTCAGTTGGCTGTCATTGAAATTGAGCGTTGACTCACAGATGAAGGCGAATAACAGGGCACTATGTATGAAATAATAAAATTAGGTTATGTAAAAGTTACAAAGTAAGTGGAAGTTCCAGTTTCTTTAGGTTTCTGAGAAACCGCCATCCATCCTGTAGCAGCAGACAGATCTTTTGTCCTATATTTACACAAATGAAAGTTGAAACCAGCTTACTATTTAAGGTATTTTCTTATCTTTTAATCGTAAGTGCTTTTTCCAAAAGGGAGTGGTTGATCCTGTCACTTCGCTCAGATTTGCTCCTTTTACATTGTACTGGCATATAGGTTTCCTGTTGAGTCATGTGTTTCCCAAACATTAAACCCATAGAAAAATTAATGTTGTTTTATACACGTTTAATTAATAAGATTTGTCTCTGATACCACCTTTTAGCATACCAGTTTTTCTAACAAGCCATAGAGTTAAAAGGATACAACTGAAATTTCAGTAATGTGTATCTTTCTATGAAAAAAATTGACATATTCAGGAACAAGGATAACCATTTTAAAATTACCAAAGTGTACTTGCAAAAAATATAAATAACACAGCAAGGTGTATAGATGAAAGTTAAAGACCTGAGTTACAGTTGGTATATTTACTCATTTTCCTAGACCTTTTCTGTGTATGACTCTGGTTTGTTGTTAGGCATAATTTTGGTTGAATTTATTATGATAACGTAATATTTTCATTAAAAGTCTGTCCTTTTCACTTAAAAACTTTTTTAAACACCAAAAAAAAAAAAAACAACAACAACAACAACGAAAAACCGACCACAAAACTCTTAGAGTGCAATTTATTAATACGATGTTCTTTTTTCTCAACAGATGGATAATCAAATAGTAGTTTCTGACTATGTCCAGATGGACCGAGTGCTGCGGGAGGAGAGAGCCTATATTCTCAATTTAGTGAAGCAAATTAAAAAAACAGGATGTAATGTCCTTCTCATACAGAAGTCTATTCTGAGGTGTGGGAGCTATTTATTTTGTTCAGCTTTGAATGACAAGTTTATTTTAGCAAATTTTTTTTTTAAGCAATTTTTTAAAGAAACATTTGGAGTGGGTAGATTGCTAGAAATCTAGAATGAATCTGCATTTTGGGACATTGTATTCTGATAAATCCTCTGAAGTGGATTCTCTTTCCATTGCGATGATTTAACTATGTGGGATATACAGTTGACCCTCGAGCAACTCAGGTTTGAACTATATGAGTCCACTTACATGTGGATTTTTTTTTTTTACAGTACATAAATTTTTTTTTAACAGTACTATAAATGTATTTTCCTTGTGGTTTTTAAGTTCTCTTTAAGTAATCTCTGCACCCAACATGGGGTTCGGAACTCGTGACCCTTAGATTAAGAGCTGCATATTCCAACTAAGCCAGCCAGCCAGCCAGCCACTCATGATTTTCTTAACATTTTCTTTTCTCTAGCTTTATTGTAAGAATACAGCATATTGACTAGCTATGTTTTCTGTAAGGCTTTGGTCAGCAAGTTATTAGTAGTCAAGTTTTGGGGAAGTCAGAAGTTATATGCATATTTTTTTACTGGAGAGGGGGAGTTGGTGCCCCTAATTCTCATTGTTTTGGGGTCAACTTTATGTTCTTTCTAGACCAAGATCCTAAATATCGAGCAAATGGAATGCTTTGTTTTTGATACATTTGGTTTAGAATTGGTTAGCTAGCTAAAAGAGGCGTTTATTTAAAGGTCCATGGAATTGCTTGCCTTGAAATTTAGAAATTCTTTTGAGGGGAATGTAAGATAGTTCATGGATCAAAAGAATTTTCCAAAGTTTGAACTGATCCCTTTTATTTCCTTCAGTGTTTTCTTCTAATAAGTAGATGTAGTCCCTTGTACTCTGTTAATAAATGTTATGCCAGGAAATACTAGGGGTGACTATTTTATATAGAAACCTTGATGAAGAGTTTGATTACCTGGTTCTCCTACCAAGTCGTATCATAGGTAGTGACCTTAAGTAAACTTCTCAAAATTTTAGTTAGCTTATCTGTAGAACAGGGATCAGAATATCCACCCTTCCAGTGTCACAGGGTTGTCAGGAGCTTTGTTCAGATAATTTGTGAGAAAGCATAAATTTGTGGAGTCTTGAATTAATCATACGTCTAAATTCATCAAATATCAATAAAGTTTCAATTATCAAAGATACATTCATTTAGTACTAAAAACTATGACAGTAATTACCTTTTATTGTATTCTTTATAAATAGTGTTGCCTGGGGTACATTTTAATATGATCCATTGGAAATCTTCAAAGAGTTTTGAGCTCATAAACTTGGTCAACTAAATTTAAAGCGTCTTCCTATACTAATTGAGTTATTCATCATTAAACAGTAATGATGAATAGCTTAAAAAGCAGTTTAAGAGCATTTTTTTAAATCTAGCATTGGCCTAATCACTGATTTTGTGTTTTAGAGATGCTCTTAGTGATCTTGCATTACATTTCCTGAACAAAATGAAGATTATGGTGGTTAAGGATATTGAAAGAGAAGACATCGAATTCATTTGTAAGGTAAAATATTCGTAGCTTCTGTGTGAAAATATCCAGTAATCAAATGTTGTCTTAATTTGTGGGTTTGATACTTTTCCCAGACAATTGGAACCAAGCCAGTTGCTCATATTGACCAATTTACTGCCGACATGCTGGGATCAGCTGAGTTAGCTGAGGAGGTCAATTTAAATGGTTCTGGCAAACTACTCAAGGTAACAGTATTGTAATACAGCTTTTATTTACCTGGGTTTTTGTTTGTTTTAACCCTTATTTCTGTACCTAATTTGGAGTGTGTTTACTATAGATTACAGGCTGTACAAGCCCTGGAAAAACAGTTACAATTGTTGTCCGTGGATCTAACAAATTGGTGATTGAAGAAGCTGAGCGCTCCATTCATGATGCCCTGTGTGTTATTCGCTGTTTAGTGAAGAAGAGGTAATATAAGTCACTGAGTAACGTTTTGATTGTTAACATTTCTATTTTGACTATTTTTAAGGTATAAATAGTAAGTTATTAAAAATAGCTTTTTGTTGGATAAAATAAGCTAAAAATGTATTTGTGAATTTCAGAGCTCTTATTGCAGGCGGTGGTGCTCCAGAGATAGAATTGGCCCTACGGTTAACTGAATATTCACGAACATTGAGTGGCATGGAATCCTACTGCGTTCGTGCTTTTGCAGATGCTATGGAAGTCATTCCATCTACACTAGCTGAAAATGCTGGCCTGAATCCCATTTCTACAGTAACAGAACTAAGAAACCGGCACGCCCAAGGAGAAAAAACTACCGGCATTAATGTCCGAAAGGTAATAATTTAGTCTTTTTAATTATTACAGAAAATACTGATTAAAATGTTAACAACTTCATAATTGTCTATTGAAAAAGAGCTTTTTTTTTTTTTTTTTTTTTTTTTTGGTGGACAGCAAAGCAAGATTTATTGAGCAATTGTAAAGTCTACTGAATGATAGAGTACAAAGCTACCAGAGAGGGAGGGGACCCGAGAGAGTTGCCTGGATGAAAAGCTTTTTAATGAATTTTTTTTTAAAGATTTTATTTATTTATTTGACAGAGATCACAGGTAGGCAGAGAGGCAGGCAGAGAGAAGGGGGAAGCAGGCTTTGCTGAGCAGAGAGCCCGACGCGGGGCTTGATTCCAGGACCCTGAGATCATGACCTGAGCCGAAGGCAGAGGCTTAACCCACTGAGCCACCCAGGCGCCCCTGGATGAAAAGCTTTTTAATCGAAAGTAATCTTGTGGGGGAGCTGGGTGGCTCAGTCGATTAAATATCTGACCCTTGATTTTGACTCAAGTCACGGTCTCAAGAGTTGTGGGGTCAGGCTCCCTGCTCAGTGGGGAGTTTGCTCAAGATTCCCTCTCCCTCTGCCCACCATGCTTACTCACTCTCAGGTAAATAAATCTTTTGAAAAAAAGTACTCTTGGGTTTAGGGGCACCTGGCTGGCTCAGTTGGAAAAGCATATGACTCCTGATCTTCATGTTGTGAATTCAAAGCACTGCATTATGCATAGAGATTACCTTAAAAAAAAAGTAATCTCAGATCCAAGTATGAGAACCACAGGTCAACTAATTCATGCCATTGAGTAAGAATGAAGAGGATGTCTTCAGTGAAAAGTAGTGTTTGTTCATTACTCTGCTACTTATTGATTGTGTAACTCTTAGTGAGTTATTTAGTCTGTGCTTCAGTTTTCTCAGTTGTAAAAACAGGGACAATTAATAGTTCCCTCAAAGGCCTGTTGTGAGGATTAAATGTATTACCAGCTAGGAGACTCTTACTAAGTTGCCTGGCATAGAGTAAACATTACATAAATATTAATTGTTGCTGCTTTTGTGACCAGTAGCCTAGTATAGTTGTGTAGCGTAAACACAACAGTAATAATCTTCCCTTTTGTATTAGTGCTTCATTAATGTCTCTATTGAAGAGACAAATAATACGTAATGGAAGATAACTGACAATCCAAGGATAAATAGATTTATTTATTTAAAATAATACCGAACTCAAAAGGAAGGGCATTGCCTAGTTAGGGAAAGCTTTATGAAGGTGCAGCTTTGGTAGGAGATGAAATTTTAGGTGGGGAAACAAATGTTTTATAGGTGAAAGGAACCAAGAAATTACTTGTTTTTTGTCTAGAGGGTTATACGCTGGTCATACAGTGGACTTTAAGGTTGGAAAAGCTCCCATAAGAGCTAGAATGAGGAGGCCTTTTGAGTATTGGATCAGTTGTGAAGGAGTTTCATTTTGCTTTTATTCCAGTAGTTGGGAACTACTAATTTTTTTTTTAACCAAGAGGCTAAGATTATGAAAAAGTATTTTTAGGAGGGAAGACTGGAGGCATGGTTACCTGTTACAGCCATCTTCACAGAATGCAGCAATCCCGAGAGAAGGGAGACTGAGATAGTTGCAGTAACAATTTAAAAGTGGGATTTGAGGGAGATACAAAGGCAGGGCAGACCAGCCTTGGCCATATTCAGAATTAGGGTTCAGGGATGATTTGAGCATTAAAGATCTTAGAATTTTTAATATGTATAATTGCCTAATTTTGCCTGGGTATTTTTAAGTTGAAGATAATTAGGAATTGGGTCACCTGGATGTCGTTGGACGTCTGCCTTCGGCTCAGGTCATGATCCCAGGGTCCTGGGATCAAGCCCCTAGTTAGGCTCCCTGCTTAGCAGGGAGCCTGCTTCTCCTCTCCCATTCCCCCTGCTTGTATTCCCTCTCTTGCTGTCTCTCTGTTAAATAAATAAAATCTTTTTTTTTTTTTCCCAAGATAATTAGGAGTTGTTTGGGGTCTAGGATTGGGGGAATCCAGAATTCCCCCAAAACTAAAAATTCAGTTTAATTTTCGTTAAATAGAACGTCCGATATAGAGAAGAGCTTAAATAGAGTATTTTACTTTTGACTAGAACAAGGGAAAACTAGGTTCGAAAGGCCTTGTGTTATACTGTTAACAGTGTAATTGGTGAGGTATGTAATCACAAACACTAAAAGCAATTTGTGCTATTTGGCAGGGTGGTATTTCCAACATTTTGGAGGAACTGGTTGTCCAGCCTTTGTTGGTTTCAGTCAGTGCACTGACTCTAGCAACTGAAACTGTCCGGAGCATTCTGAAAATTGATGATGTGGTAAGTATAAATAGATTATGAATTTCCCTACAGGGTCAAAAAGGTATATTTTTTAAAGAATTTTGGGAGGGGAACAGGGTGGTACATGTTACTTTGTTGGTCATCAAGGTGATAATAAGAGTTCATAATTTTTACAGTCATTTCTCACTTGTGAAAATAGGATTTGGTAATCGGGCAGTTTGGTAATTGCACGAAACTTCTTTGATCATTAAAATTCTATTATTATAAGTTGTGGAACTCAGGTTTTTTTCTTGTCAGGTAAACACTCGGTAATTGGATGAACACTGGCCGACTGGCACCACTGTGGCCCCTAAAGTGCTTCTGGAGTGGAAGATCACCTTGGTGTTCCTTGCTGTTTGGAAGATTGTTTCCTTTGTGAATTCCTGGGCCTGGTCTTCCAGTGGCACTTGCTTAAAATTGTATTGACAAAACTTAATTAAAATATTAAATGTTTGGTTTCAAAAAGCAGATTAATTTATTGGCTCTTCCGTCCCAACATTCAGTTACTTCTCATATTGTTGAAAAAGCTATGTAAGAAGAGAAAAAAATGAGTTCATATTTACCTGTTGACTTTGTTAAGTCTCAGTCCTGAGTGCTTTAAGTTTTGTGGGTTTTGTTTTTTTGTTTTTAAACAGAAGTATTGAGAAATTTTAAATGGCCCAATATGCTCATCACCCTGATAAATGAACAGATAGGGGTGCCTGGGTGGCTCAGTCATTAAGTGTGCCTCTATAGTGTTAACTTTTAAAATAGCATATCAAAGTGATACATGCTGTTCTTTAAACTTTTTGTGAAAATTTTCATAATAAAAAATTAAGGGTTAGGAATAAATAACACTTGAGGAAAAAAAACAAGCATGCAAAATCTCTGCCCCACTGGGGCATAAAACTATCCTCTATATTTATAGATATCTAATGATATAGCTGCAAAGTATGTAAAGCAGAAATGGTTCAGTTGGTTAAGTGTCTGACTGGCTCACATGATCTCAGGGTTGTGAGATGGAGCCCTCCTCCTACCACATTACTTTGCAATGACACCTGCAACTTAACAATATTTGACAGAGAGGGAATACAAGCAAGGGGAGTGGGAGAGAGAAGCTGAGCAGTATGTATGCCATAATGTCAATAATTAAGTGTATAGGTTGGTACATCAATTCACTGTTAAGCTACACTCATCCACATCAGGTGTTAAAACAGGACCATGGGATCGTAACCTGAGTGTTGTGCCCTTAACTACATTTCTCTAAGTCCTATGGTTTCCCTCGCATAATTCTGCATTATCATTTTAGGTGTTAGTGAATGAAAGTTTGTCTGCTCTTCTACGCACACACAGACACATGATGTGTTTGTCCTCGAACTCATTCCTTCTAATCTTCAATTTGTGGTGCTTCAGCATGCAGGCCTGTCTTGCTGTTAGGGTCAGGCTTACACCGAATCCCAAGAGGGTCACCTGCAGCCACAGAACCATTTGCATGTGAATAACTAGAAGTCCCTACTGTGGTGGCTTAAGGCACCCATACCTCATGAACTTCTGGTTCTGGCTTCTGCTTGGAATTGAGCCAGCATTTGTTCCAGTAGGCAAAGCAAGTCTCAGCCAAAAGAAAGAACAGCCTGAAGGAGGTGGGGAAATGGATTTTCCAGCCCCGTGACCAAGAAAGGCTTGGTAAGAAGGGCTCATGGGTGCCTGGCTGACTCAGAACAGCATATGACTAGATCTGAGAGTCCTGAGTTCAGTCTCCATGATGGGCATAAAGCTTGGTTAAAAAGAAGATTAAAAAAGAAAAAGGGCTCAGACCTCACAGATAGGTGCTAGGAAATGCACACTACATACCTTAACTTTAGGTAGGGTGGCAATGGCTGGTTGTAGGGCTAGGGGGCCAGAGGAGGCCGAAGGATAGGGAGGAGAGGGTGTGGGCAGCTTCAGCCCGAAGTAGTAGACTTAGCAGGTTGGCTGAGACTGCACCACAGACATGGTATAGAGGGAAGGCGCCATTTGAAACGCCCAAATCCTGAGTAGGGAGCTGCTGATGGGGTGTGGTGGAGATGGTGTGTGTCTGTGGTTACTGTCGGGCGCTTGCACCCTCAACCCCATCACTGTAAAGTTGATTGTCCTAACCACAAACACCTGGTTCATACACTGCAGTGTCACTCACTGGTGGGTGGGCCCGGCTCCACCCAACTCTGGGCTTTTACTGGTCAAACAAAAAAACCAAGTGCGATAACTAGAAAACTCCTTCGGATTGGTTGACTCCTGCGAGCTCTCAAGTCAATCAAAGTAGAATGTACCTCATTCCTTTCGGTTCGCTGGCTCCTAGGGGAGCCATGTTAGGTAACAGATGAAAACCACGCCACTGTTCTGAGATCTCCACGCAATAACATCCCCTGCTTTCCTCTGCCGCCGCCGGCTTCAACAAACGTTATTTCAATGAATGAAAATGCGCTTATTTTTGTCTACAAAGCAAGTTGTTTAACTGATATAATGTGAGAAGTGTGCGTTTAGGCGGTGAGGCGCGAAGCTGGCGAAGAGATGTGCTGTTCTGCCCGCCAACCCTCTAAACCAGCGAAGATTCAGGACTCACTCCCACTGTTCAGGAAGCGTCCATCTCGGGTTTCCTGCAGCCGAAGGGAGTTTGAGTGACATTTGGCCCCTCGCGGCCCCTGTAGCGTCCCTAGTTACTGCGGCCCTAGTAACCGCCCGCCCCAAGCCAGGAGCCGCTGGCTGGCCTGAGTCGGCGCCAGCTTCCCCGCCCCGGGCCAGCGCGGGCGCTCAGGCCTCGGCGGCGCGCTGATGGCCGCCTCGCACCGAGCGGCGAAGCTGGAGGCCTCCAGTCTCCAAACTCCGGAAAATCCCAGCATCGGAGCGCAGGTCGCCCAGAATGAACGCGAAGACCCTTCGGAGGCCCTGGCGGCGGCGGCCTTAGAGGAGGAAGAAGGCGACGAAGAGAAGGAGAAGGCGGTGCTGCCGGCGCTGGCGCGGGTAATGCAGGGGCGGGACGGAGGCTGGGGCTGTGTGTCCGCAGGGCGCGGGCTGAGGGCTGGTCTGCGTCCCCGCTGGGCTGAGGGACATGCTGGGAAACGGGCTGCCCTGTCCATCTCCGCCCTACCCAGTAAACCTGGCCCACCAGGTTTCTCTCTAAAGTCTTGGTTATTAGTGCATTTTATTTATTTATTTATTTATTTTAAATTTATTTATTTGTTAGAGAGAGAGAGAGAGTGAGCACAGGCAGACAGAGTGGTAGGCAGAGGCAGAGGGAGAAGCAGGCTCCCTGCCGAGCAAGGAGCCCGATGTGGGACTCGATCCGAGGACGCTGGGATCATGACCCGAGCCGAAGGCAGCCGCTCAACCAACTGAGCCACTCAGGCGTCCGTATTAGTGCATTTTAATACATTGTCATGAGGGGTGGTGTTTAAAATCATTTAAGAGTTGGGTGGGCAGTTAGATACACAGATTAAAGTTAGCCATCCAGAGAAGCAAATTACTGAGGTTCCAGTTTCCTAAGCGACTCTTCAGGGTGAGAAAGCCTTTTCACTGATCAATTTTCGGTGTCAAATGTGTCGTGAACACCTGCCCATCAAGTAGAGGGCTTAGTCTGCCATCTACTCTATTCATTTAAAAGATGGGAACATTGAATTTTAACTAGCAGTGTGCAGGTATAAATCTCCTTACCCCCAGTTAAGATTCTTAATACCATTTGTCCAAAGCTTCTCATACAAAACCATTATGGCCTATGGCTAATAAAATCACTGGATATTTTGGAATTCTAACCTGTTTACACTAAAACTGTTAATGAGAAAGTCTGTAGCAACCCTTTTATGGTCACAATTTCACCAAGAGACAAAGAAAAAAACCGAGGGTGATAACTAGCAAACTCCTTCGGATTGGTTGATTCCTCCAGAGTAAGGCAGATTGAGACCCTGAACAGGAACCATGGTGAGAGTCCTGAGAACAGTTTCATTCATGATAAAGCTTCCCACAGCACAAATCTCAGTACCCAACAAAGGAGGCAAAGTGATAGAGGAAAAAAATTTGAGTGGAGGAAGAGGATTGGGAATCCTGGATAGGATCCATTCTCTGCCATTTGCTAGGTGCTTCTAAGATGTAACTTTCTTCAATCTCAGTTTCCTTAAATGTGAAAGAACTGTAATAAATGTCTCTCTTGTCTCACCGGGATATTAGGAGAACCAAATGAGTAGATTTGTGTCATATCTAAAGAGCAGTTTATATAAATTCGTAGCAATAACTGCCAGTGATTTGAACAGCTCACCCAAAGATTAAATCTGGCTCTGCTGTGCTAGAAGAGTGCGTCATTTCTGTAGTGGCAGGCATACTTCCAGAGTGCCCTGTGAAACTGCAAATTTGTATTAGAAATTTAGTACCTTGGGAGGGATTAGTTTATCTAATACGCTAATTTTAAAGGGACAGGATCCTACCAAGCAAACAGAAAAGGGAGCTAAGTCTTATGGGTTTGACACTTTTCTAAGACTACCACACTTGGAGGATCCAAAAGCAAACCCGGATGAGCTATGCGTAGACCCAATAGAGGGTACCAGTTGGAGGAAGAAGCCCTGAAAAGGCAGAAATGGGTTCAGGAGCCAAGCTTGTGTTCTTCACAGTAGGAAGCTCAGATACTATGTGCGCCACACAAGACTGATTGGAGGGGCGCCTGAGTGGCTCAGTTGGTTAAGTGTCGGACTCCTGATTTCAGCTCAGGCCTTGATCTCAGGGTTGTGAGTTCAGGCTCTGTGCTGGCTCCACGCTGGGCTCCGTGCCAGTCATGGAGCCTAATTTTTAAAAAAGACTGATTAAAGAACCAATTGTCACAGTAGGTTCCTTTCAGTCCTTTGCTTTGCCAAAGCCACCCTCCCTTCCCCTCCCCCACACACCCCTTGCAGGACTCTGAGCCCATATTGGGTTCTGAGGCATGTTCCTTGAATCTAGCCTCAGTTGAAGATAGCACTCCATAGGCCTTGTTATGTGGTTGATGATGACACGGGTAAAGCAGTATTCTTTAATTCACTGTTAAAGTTTCACTGACTTTCCTAATGAAGTGACCTTTTTCAACAAATATCCAGCAGTTATTAAGAGCTGGTTACTTTATTCAGTTGTGAGTGAAGCGGACATAGAGCACATCGTCACAAAGCTTCCAGTCTGGTGGGGAAGTTAGATAATACAAAATGAATAGTGACCATAATATAATGTATTAGATATATATCTAATATATCCAATATATATTATATAATATGTTATATATAATTATATATAAGCATATATATAATATATTCTATATATTGGATATATTAGATATATAATAGATGATTATAAAACGAGAAATGCTGGGAAAGAAATGAACAGACTTCTATGATTAAAAAAAGTAGCTAGGAACCTACTTAAATGAATTAAATTTGAAGACGATGTCTGGTAGATGAGAAAGAGCAACCATTTGAAGACTAGGGGTAGAAAAAGCATTCCAAGCAGAGGGAACGGCATATGCAGAGGCCCGAAGATGGGAAGAGAAAGAGTTTTGTGTAATTGAGGGTCTGAAGAGAGAGGAGGAAGGGAAGAAGATGAGGTTGGAGAGGTGAGCTGGGCCTGAACATTCAGGGCCTTTTGGACCAAGATAAAGAGTTTATGTTTATTTTTGGTACAGGTACAGCAGGAGGTCCTTGAAGACTTTTAAGAGATCAGACATGTTTCTGTTTACATTTTTAAAAGACAACTGATGGCTCTCTGGAGAATAATTAGAGGCTTTGACAAAGCAGAAGTAAGGAAATTGGTTAGGAGGCTGTTGCAGTGACTCAGGGGCCAGTGGTGGTAGCTTGGTCCTAGTCCAGGAGAGGTGGCAAGAAGTGGACAGATTTCTTTAGAATGGATAAGATTTACTGTTAGATTGGATGTGAAGGCCAAGGAAGAAGAAGAAATGAAGAATATTCACTCCCAGGCTTCTGGTTTGACCAGCTGTATGAAAAGTAATTCCATTTACTGAATTGGGGATAACTAAGGGAGGAATAGGTTTACAAGCTGGGTAGAATTCGGGGTCCGAGTTTTGTTTGTTTGTTTTTTAAGATTTTATTTATTTATTTGACAGAGAAAGATCACAAGTATGCAGAGAGAGAGAGAGAGAGAGAAGCAGGCTCCCTGCTGAGCAAAGAGCCTGATGTGGGGCTTGATCCCAGGACCCTGAGATCATGACCTGAGCCGAAGGCAGCAGCTTAACCCACTGAACCACTCAGGCACCCCTGTTTTGTTTTGTTTTTTGTTTTTTTTTCCCTTTTAAAGATTTATTTATTTTAGAGAGAGAGAGCATGAGCAGCAGGGGCAGAGGGAGATGGAGAGAGAATCTCAACCAGACTCTGTGCTGAGCACGAAGCCGAAGCAGGGCTTGATCTCATGACCCTGAGCTCACAATCCTGAAATCGGTACTTGGGCCAAAACAAGAGTCAGATGCTCAACAGACTGTGTCACCCTGGCATCCCAGGATTTCAGGGGTTTTTTTTGTTTTATTTTGTTTTTTAAGATTTTATTTATTTATTTGACAGAGAGAAAGATCACAAGGAGGCAGTGAGGCAGACAGAGAGAGAGGGGGAAACAGGCTCCTCGCTGAGCAGGGAACCCAATGCAGGGCTCGATCCCAGGACCCTGAGATCATGACCTGAGCCGAAGGCAGAGGCTTAACCCACTGAGCCACCTAGGTGCCCCCAGGATTTCACTTTTGAACATGATAAATTTGAGATGCCTGTGAAACTACCAAGTAGGAATATGTAGAAACCATAGTCCTGTGGGGTCTGGACTGTAGACTTCTGTCTGGGAGTTTCCAGCCTTTTTAAGACAATGGGAATGAACGAAGTCATTTAGGGACAGAATTTAGAGAAAGAAGAGAAAGGGTCTACTACTGAACTCTGAAGAACCTAGCCTTGAAGGGGTATCTGGCTGGCTCCGTAGCGGAGCATGGGACTCTTTATCTCAGGGTCCTGAGTTCAGGCACCATGTTGGGTGTGGAACCTACTTAAAAATATATGTATTTTTAAAAAGGGGGTGCCTGGGGGGCTCAGTCGTTAAGTGTCTGCCTTCAGCTTATGTCATGATCCCAGGGTCCTGGGATCAAGCCCCACTTCAGGCTCCTTGCTCAGCAGAAAGCCTGCTTCTCCTTCTCCCCCTCCTGCTGCTTGTGTTCCCTCTCTTGCTGTGTCTCTCTCTGTCAAATAAGTAAAAAAAAAATCTTAAAAAAAAAAAAAGGTGCCTGAGTGGCTCAGTCAGTAGAGTGTCAGACTCGGTTTCGGCTCAGGTCAGGTCGTGATCTCAGCGTTGTGATATCAAGCCGCCCTCCCCCCCATCCAGCTCCACATTCAGCAGGGAATCTGCTTGAGATTCTCTCCTCCCCCTGCTCCCTGCTCCCCACCCCCCACACTCAAGCTCTCTCTCTCTCTCAAATAAATAAACCTTAAAAAAAAAAAAAAAAGTAAAGAAAAAGGGAACAGAAGAGATTAAGGACCAGCTACAGTAGTAGTAGGGGTGTAAGTTTCCCATTCATTGGTTTTAGTGATAAAGAGTTAAATGCTGTTAAGAAAAGGAATATTTCATCTCTGAAACAGGAGAGAAGGAGAGAAAGGGTAAAAGTAGGCAGTTTTGTAGATGGGAATATGAGTGAACTTCCCTCTGATGGTTTCTATTTTCTTAAAGAAATGAAAGAGTTCTCATGGGTAATTGGGGGTGGGTGTGGGAGCAGGTAGAAGAGCAGAGGAAAGTGAGAGCCACCTTCCAAAAGGAATGGGGGAAGTGCTAGGCAGACCAAGTATCCATTAGAAATTTTTCGGTTTTGGGGCACCTGAGTGGTTTGGTTGGTTAAGCATCTGCCTTCAGCTCAGGTCATGATCCCAGGATCCTGGGATCAAGTCCGGCTTTGAATTTCCTGCTCAGTGGGGAGTCTTTTTCTCCCATTCCCTCTGCCCCTCTGCCAGCTTGTGCTCGTTCTCTCAAATAATAAAATCTTAAAAAAAAAGAAAAAGGGAAAAATTATTCAGTTTTGGGGGATTGTTCAGTTTTACATAAATTTTAAAAAAGAGGGTTCCTCCCTCTTTTTTAAAATTTATGTATTTATTTGAAAGAGAGAGAGAGTAGAGAGAGGGGCAGAGGGAGAAAAAGTCTCTGAAGCCAGCTTTGCACTGAGCTGGGAGTCTGACGCAGTGCTCGATCTCACAACCCTGAATCAGGACCTGAGCCAAAATCAGCAGTCAGACACTCCATCAACTGAGCCACCAAGGCGCCCCAGAAATTGTTCAGTTTTTAATTTAGTATCAATATTCACAAAATATTCTCTTCATTTTATTTTTAAATTTAGTTTATTTAAGTAGGCTCCACACCCAAAATGGGCTTGAACTCATGACCCCGAGATCAAGACCTGAGCTGAGACCAAGAGTCAACTTAGCTCAGCTTAACCAGCTGAGCTCCCAGCCACCCCCCTTTTTTTAAAGTAATATTTTAATTGTGGAAATACTATATGAACATATTTTCCTTTTAAATATCAAATGTTGCAAGGGTGCCTGGCTGGCTCAGTCAGTAGAGCATGTGACTCTTGATCTCAGGAATGTGAGTTTGAGCCCATTTGGGGTATAGAGATTACTTAAAATTACTTAAAAATAAAATCTTAAAAAATTTCAAATGCTACAAGTAAGGCACAGGCCCTTTTACCACTTCTCCCCCCAGAAAGAAAATCTGCCTCCCCTACATTGGTAGCCACTCTTTTACCAATATATAGTCTTCTGGGCTTTTTTCTGTTTCCTGTGTACATAGTATTTTAACGTATGGTCACATTTTATTTATTTGTTTATTTGTTTGTTTATAAAGATTTTATTTATTTATTTATTTGTCAGAGAGAGAGAGAGAGAGCGTGCACGCACAAGCAGGCAGAGTGGCAGGCAGAGGCAGAGAGAGAGAAGCAGGCTCCCCGGTGAGAAGGAGCCTTACTCAGGACTCGATCCCAGGGCCCTGGGATCACGACCTGAGCCGAAGGCAGTGTCTCAACTGACTGAGCCACCCAGACATCCCGGTCACATTTTATATATACATATTTTTCTGCAGCTGGTGTTTTCTCTTACATTTATTGGGGTTTTATCCATGTTAGTATATATAAATCTACCTTATTCCTTAGAAATCTTTTCAATGCAAAGAAGTTTTTTTGTTTTTTAAGATTTTATTTATTTGACAGAGAGAGAGAGCGAGCAAGCACAGAAGCAGGGGGAACAACAGACAGAGGGACAGGGAGAAGCAGGCTCCCTGTTGAGCAAGGAGGTGGAAGCGGGTCTCAATCCGAGGACCACAGGATCATGACCTGAGCTGAAGGCAGATACTTAACCAACTGAGTCACCCCAGTGCCCCGCAAAGAAGTTTTTAAATAAAAATTTTTAAATAAAAATTTTTAAATAAAAATTCCAGAACTGTGGATGATACTACATAGGCTAGAACACATTATGCTTGTTACTGATGAAGCAACATGTGCTAGAAGGAGTCATTATCTAAATGGGTCAAGCCAATCTAGGGAAGATTATCCTCTAATCTGGTGGCTACATGCACAACGTTCCATAGAAAGCTGAAGAATTAATTAAAGGGAAAGGGTACTATTTTAGGTTTTTGGAAAATAATGTCCTCAGCCTATGTTATTTGATTTACTGAATATTTTTTTCTGTGTGGAGATAATGAAAGATGAAATTAGAATTGGCGGGGCACCTGGGTGGCTCAGTGGGTTAAAGCCTCTGCCTTCGGCTCAGGTCGTGATCCCAGGGTCCTGAGATCGAGCCCCGCATTGGGCTCTCTGCTCTGTGGAGAGCCTGCTTCCTCCTCTCTCTCTGCCTGCCTCTCTGCCTACTTGTGATCTCTGTCTGTCAAATAAATAAATAAAATCTTTAAAAAGAGAGAGAGAAATTAGAATTGGAAGTTGCTTATTAACCATTTACCTGTTTAAGATAAAACACTGTGAGATCAGTTTATATGAAAAATTAGAACTACTAAGCTGAAATGGAATGGATACTGTGCAAAAGTTAGCACCTAAGTAAAGTTTGTGAGACCTGTGCCTCTCATCAGAAGTTACTCTTCCTTCTATAATTTTTCAAACAGTTTTTCAGGTCCAAATACATTTTATCCTTTTTGTGAAAATGATTGTTACAAGGCCTCCTTTTAAGGGATGTTGTAAAAGAATGAATGAAGAGTGCACGGATCCTTTTGCCAAAAACAGTTCTTTGGAATATCCTCTTGGTTTTTATTGTAGTTTTTGGAAAATAAGCACTTTCCTTAATATTGAGTAGAATATAGCTATTTAGGGCAGCCAGTATTTCTTCAAAAGATTCAGTCCTCTGGGAGGGAATACCTTTCTTCTTCTGCATGTCGAAACTTAATATTTTTTTAGCTTACATTCATTCATCCAACAGATATTTCCTGAGTATCTGCCACTGGCCAAGAACTTTCTAGGCACTGGGAACACAGCCATAAACAAAGACAAATCCTTGCCTTTGTGGTGCTTCCTTTTTGGTAGGGACAGACACACAATACACAAAGTCATGTAGAATGTCAGTTGGTGGTGAGTATTTATGAAAAAAATTAAGCAGAAAAGGGAGGCTGACAATGAGTGGGGGAGAGGTTGTAATTTCAAATAGGGTAGTCAGTGAAGACCTTGTTGAGAAGATGGCATTTCATTAAGATCTGAAGGACTGAACAAGTGGTCCATGCAAATATCTGGAGGAAGAGCACCCCAGGGAAAGGGAACAGCAAGTGCAAAGGTCCTGAGGTGATTTTCCTGATTCTGTGAGCATTGGAAAAACTGCAAACTGGAATCAACTACTGCTACTAAAATGAAGTACTGCTGCTGCCCAATGGAAGAACCATTGCTGGTTCTTCTATACTAACAGGAAGGTATAAAAGTCCCTTCCTGTCCAGCCATGCAGTTTCCCTCTAGTGTTACTTTTAGCAGAGTCCAGCGGGGAACAGCTGGCAAAGCAGAAACACTGCAGAATCCCATCGCCAGCATCACACAACAGGGGCTAGAAGGGTGGCGTTGGAGCCAAGAGACAATAGTTTAACACCCGGCACACCTACTTTATGTGTCATAAAATTAATGTTCACAAGGTAAATGCCCATGTCACATGGCTAAGAAGTGCAGAACCTAGACTTAAATGAAAATTCTAACACCATGCCTGTGATCTTTCTCCCAAGCCATGACAGCGCTCCAAACTGAAAAGTTACTTAGCTTCCATATGGGTGTTTCTTATTGAAGGGTTAAGATTATAAGGAAGGTAAAACCAGTTAACCAGTGAGTGGTTGGGAGCCAGAAGTTAGATGAGAAATGGGAACCACTTCCTGCTTCCTCCCCGAAACTGCTTTATGCATTTTACTCTCCTCTTATCCTGCAACTTTGTGTACCTTCCTCCCCACCATGTTGTCCACCCCTGCTGCTTTTACTAATGTCATTCAGCTTCATCTGGAAGTTTATCTGGAGTACCCTTTTCCTTTAGCCCCCTACATTCTCTCTGAAACCCCAGATTCTTCCATTTTTTGACTCATCTCAAATATCACCTCCTCCGGGAAGCCTTCCTTTATCTTCCAAACTCAAACCAAACTAAAGCTCTTTTTGTTTGAATATCCTTATCACTTGGTCTTTGTATCTCTTATGACCACTTTTTCCTTCATATCAGTCCTCCTCTCCCTGCTTATTTAAATGTTGGTGTTCGCAAGCATTTCCATCCTCAGGTTTTTGTCTCTCATTACTCCATTCTCCCTAGTGAACCTTATCCACATCCAAAGCTGTACCTGTCACTTCTGTGTGCACTAGTACCTGCCATATCTCCCTCTCCAGCCCAGCCTTATTACTAGCTCTCCGCATACATTCTCCCCCTCCCCTCCCCATTTCCTGGACATCTAGCTGCCCCTACTATCCCTTCAAACTCAGTGTGTCCTAAGAGATTAGTTTCCTTTCCACTTTTATACACTTTTCTGCTGTATTCCCTATATTGATGCATGGCAGCACCATCTACTTAGACAGACAGCACTCCAAACAGAAATCGTTTTACTCTCTTGCCCACAACCCAGGCCATTATCAAGTTGAAACTTCAGCCTCCTTAGTCTCCCAAGGCAGCCTCCTTTCTTTTGTTCCTGGCACTGCTCCCTTCATTTTGCCCATAGGATATCTAACTCAGACCTTTGCAGTAGCCCATTAACTACTGCCAAACTTACCTTTCTTCTCTCTCTCCTACTTGTTACGAGAAGATTCCTTCTGAGCATTACCATTTCACTCCTCTGCTCACATCCTTCAATGTTCCTGTTGGCTATGGCCTGAGCTCTTGGTTAGGGCTCTTGACTTACCTTTTTTAACTTGTTTACCACTCTCTTCTGGGTTCCATATACCCTGTTCCCCACCGCCACTCAGACTACCTCTCTCTGAGCACATAATGCCTGTTCTGCTTGAGGCTTAAAAAACCCTCCTGCCCTTGAGAGGAGTGTGGTATGCTTTTGGAGCCTAACAGATTTGGGATTGAATACCAGCTCTGCTACTTATAAGCTGTGTGACTGCAGACAGGTCACCTAACTCTTCTGAGCCTGTTTCCTTGAGATCGCACTACCTACTAGTTGCATTGTCATGAGGTAACATGATGAATGTTCTAGCACTGTGCCTCAGATTTCTTTGTTTTTCACCGCTTCCTTGATTTGGCACACTCCTCACCCATCCTTATGTCTCCAATCTGGCTCATCTCTCTAAATTCTGCCTCTTCTTTCTCCCTGGTTAGAATTAGCCATTCTTTCTGAGTTCTCATGGTGTCTTATATCATGACATACATGGTCACTCATCTGTCTCCCTGTTCAGCTGGGAGCAGCTTGTGGTCAGGAGTCAGGAGTTCTGTCTTAGTCAAAGTCTACTATTGATTTATTTACATGTCCTCTGCTAAACTAGCTGGAAGCTTCTGGAAAGTAGAGTTTGTTTGTTTGTTTGTTTTTTTAAAGATTTTATTTATTTATTTCACAGACAGAGATCACAAGTCAGACAGAGATCACAAGTAGGCAGAGGCAGGCAGAGAGAGAGGGGGAAGCAGGCTCCCTGCCGAGCAGAGAGCCCGATGCGGGGCTTGATCCCAGGACCCTGGGATCATGACCTGAGCCGAAGGCAGAGGCTTTAACCCACTGAGCCACCCAGGTGCCCCTGGAAAGTAAAGTTTTTATCTGATTTGTATCTTTCAGGAGCCAGCTGAATGCTGGATGTCTCTAAATATTTAATGGATGAGTAAGTTAACAAAGTTCTTATCCCCACAGCTAAGAAAGTAATGGTGAGGAACACATACAGAAACAACAGAAGAATCAGAAAAATTTTTTATTTGAGTTGTGGGACATATATAAAGCAATTCTCTGAGTCACAAATTTGTTGGTAATAAATTTCTGCATACGAGTTCTTTTGAGGAAACTTGTTTTCCTTCATTTGCTTTCTTTAAGTTACCCCAAGTGGTACAACACTTGCTTCTTGTATACTCTGTTTAGTCTGTTAAAAAGCAAAAACACCACACCTCTAAGTATTTGTATACAGTTGATGTTCTGAGTTTTCCTATTAAGAGAAGCTTCTCAATTTTATTTTCTAGAGTGTTACCGGATTGTTATATATTTATAATTTTCTATGGCAAATAAGGTTTTCTCATTTTGAGTCTATTTCAGGCAGTAGGTTAAATTTAAAACCATGATCAGCAGCCTTTTATACACCCCATCATAAATAATTTAAACTGTTTCTCAACTGAGAAACTATTAAGATTTTTTTATTTATGGAGAAAATGGGATTTTACCTCCTTAGTTGTTTCAGTTAAAGAACTTTGAAAGGAGGGCACATGGGTGGCTCACATGGTTGTCTGCCTTTGGCTTAGGTTGTGATCTCCAGGTCCTGGGACTGAGCCCCACATCGGGCTCCCAGCTTACCAGGGAGTCTGCTTCTCCTTCTGCCTCTGCCTCTCCCTCTGTTCTCTCTCGCTCTCTCTCTATTGAATAAATAAAATCTTAAATTAAAAAAAAAAAAAAAAGAACTTTGAAAGGTATGTGAAAGGAGTGAGGGAGGAAGATAGACCCTTTTAGGCATGCCTGTCTATACCATAGCTGTACTGTGTGCAGTCTCTGTACTATACTACTCTTGTTCTCTTGTCACCCTCAAAGTTTCTGTCACCCATGGGAGCTGTTGGCTCTTGTTGCCACAGAAGTGGCTTTTCTGATGGTCCCTCCTACCCTCTCCCACACCCTCCTATTCCCTCCTGAGGCATCAAGGAGGCCTTCTCCCTGGACCCTTGGTGACCCACTGAGAAATTTTTTCCCCTGTCCCCATTCTCCCATTTCCCTGACTTCTCTCTTTCCCTGTCTTTTCTCCAGTGGCACACCTTTGGGGCCCACACTTCAGGACCCCAGCTAAGGGTGGGTATTGGGCTGTGTTTCACCAGTTTGCAGCAGGAAGAACTGTTTTTCTTCATCTCAGTTAAAACTTACAACTCAGAAGGAGGTTCTTTATAAAGGGTGGTTTGGGTCTATCCTGTTATGGTGTATGAACTGGGAATTTAAGCATCCTTTATAAAATGAATTAAAAAGCATTTATTTTCTGGCAATTTGGTGTCTGTCTGTCTCTCTCCTTTTTTTTTTTTTTTAAATATTTATTCACTTATTATAGAGAAAGGGGGGAGAGGCAGAGGGAGAGAGAATCTCTAGCAGACTCCCTGCTGGGCAGGCAGCCTGACTCAGGGCCGAACCCACAACCCCAAGATCATGACTGGAGCCGAAAATCAAGAGATGGACACTCAAATGACTGAGCTACCCAGGTGCCCCATCTCTCATTCTTAATAAAATATCATTAGTGGATAGTCCACAAGTAACTTATATTCCATTATGTGTATGTAGCCTACAAGTAACGTATAACCTAATTAAATGTACGCTTTAAGAGGCAGCATTGGGAATCGGAGTCAATTTAATTTGTCTTTCAGTTCTAAACACCATATAACAGGTTTTTTACTTCCTCCCAGGCTGATTTTAACACCAACATTTCTGAGGTGGACGAACAAACACATATAAGCAAGGAGGAGTTTGTGGACTTTTCTGATATATACCACTCGAATGAAGAGTATTTTAGGAAGCTAGAAGAGCTGAAAGCTGCCCATTTGGAAACTATGGCAAAGTTAGAGAAGATGTACCAGAATAAATTAAATTTAAAAGAAGTTCAGCCAGTGATCATCAGGGAAGAAGCTTCTAGTGTCTCTTCTAGGTAAGTTTGTACATAACGTTGTTTGTGGGCTATAAAATGTATACTTAAAAGTGCAGAACCAGACTATTCAGAATATTTTTTCTCAACTCTCCCTTTGTACTTTTAATGATATACAGAGGTTGGACTGTATTCAAAACGTGTAATGGCTTGTCCACCAGTACCTTCTTGTTTTGAGAGTCATTTAGTCTTTTCTCACTGACCTGCCACTCAAAGAACTATAGATATGTATCAAAATATTTAGTCTTGGCCATTTTGATTTTTATTTATTGTTATTTTTTAAAAGAGTTTTAAGTATTCTCTACACCTAACGTGGGACTTAAACTTACAACCCGACATCAAGAGTCGCATGCTTTACCAGCTGAACCAGCCAGGCGCCCCTAGTCTGGGCCATCTTTAAAAGATAAATATTAAAATTTAATTTCAAAAGTCCTTTATATTATGTGGATTAACATGAGCTCAGCAGCACTTGGGTGGCTCAGTAGGTTAAGCATCCTAACCTTGATTTCAACTCAGGTCTTGATCTCAGGGTTGTGAGTTCAAGCCCCATGTTGGAACTCCATGCCTTTGGGCTCCATGCCTAGCATGGAGCCTGCTTATAAAAAAACAACACAAAAAACACAAGTCATTAAAAATATAAAGTATAGGAACAGCTCTCTCTCAAGTGCTCCCACTCTTATATCTCAAGAGTGTACTTTTTGTTTTTTCTTTTTTTTTTTTTTTTTTAAGATTTTACTTATTTATTTGACGGAGAGAGAAAGATCACAAGTAGACAGAGAGGCAGACAGAGAGACAGAGGGAAAGGGGGGAAGCAGACTCCCTGCTGAGCAGAGAGCCTGATGTGGGCCTTAATCCCAGGACCCTGAGATCGTGACCTGAGTCGAAGGCAGAGACTTAACCCACTGAGCCACCCAGGCACCCTGTACTTTTCGTTTTGATAAACTTTCCATTTCTGTTACTTGAAAAAATAATTAAGTTAAAAAATAAATAAATTACACACACACACACACGCACACGCACACGTGCACACTCCCACACACAAACAGTTCAGGATTGAGACATAAATCTGATTCAGGTTTTCAAAATAGTCTGTAATTTCTGGACCCATTTCTCCTATGAACTCTCTTGTTTTTGAAACTTCAGGCAGGTCTCTTAACTCATCCAGTTGGTCAATGCTAATTATGCATCTCCTGTGTGCCAGAAGTTGCCTGGACACTGAGGAATGAAAAATCAAGTTGCCCTTAAGGAGCTCAAAAACTAACTAAGAACCAAAAATTGTGATACAACTTGATGTAACAGCGTTATGGAGACAGAAGAAGAAGCGACTGATCATGTCATGGTGTTGGTAGAGAGATGCAAGCAGGAATTGTCTATGGAACTGTCATATCCAAGTTCAGTATTAAAGGAGGAGTAGCTATTGCAGATGGAGGAAGCAAGGAATGGGCTTCTAGGCCACAGAAACCATGTGTGCAGAGGCATGGCAGTATGAGACTTCATGGTGTGTCCGAGGAACTTCATATGGTTGGATATGACTCAAGATTGGTAACTGAAGGTAGAGAGAGGCAAGAGGTGAAACAGGAAAGGTAAAAGGGGACTAGTCTTTTTTTTTTTTTTTAAGACTTCATTTATCTAAGAGAGAGAGAGAAGATGAGAGAGAAGGGGAGGAGTCAAGATGGCGGAGAAGTAGCAGGCTGAGACGACATCGGGTAGCACGAGATCAGCTAAATAGCTTATCTAACCATTGTGAACACCTACAAATCCAATGGGAAATCGAAGAGAAGAAGAGCAACAATTCTAGAAACAGAAAATCGACCACTTTCTGAAAGGTAGGACCTGCGGAGAAGTGAATCCAAAGCCACAGGAAGACAGACCGCGGGGGGAGGGGCCGGCTCCCAGCAAGCGGCGGAGCAACGGAGCACAAAATCGGGACTTTTAAAAGTCTGCTCCAGGGAGGGACATCGCTCCAGAGGCTAAACCGGGGGGAAGCCCAGCTGGGGTCAGCGTAACCCCAGGTCCCACGGGGTCACAGAAGGATAGGGGGTGTCTGAGTGCCACAGAGCTCGCAGGTATTAGAGCGGGGAAGCCGGCTACAGCGACAAAGCCGAGGAGTGAGCTCTCAGCCCGGGGTTACCTTGTGCCGGTCACAGGCTGGGTGGGCTCGGAGCGCGGCCGGAGGCCACGGAGACGGAAGCGACCAGGCGCATTTCTCCAAGTGCCAGCGATTGACTGCTTTCCTACTGGCGCGACCACAGGCCAGGGAGGCAGGGCGGTTGGGCGCTTTTCTCTGAGGGCGCACTGAGGAGTGGAACCCCAAGCTCTCGGTTCCTCCAGGCCGAGAGATTGGGAGGCCGCCATCTTCATTCCCGTCTTCTGGAACTCTATGGAAAGCGTTCAGGGAACAAAAGCTCCCGAAAGCAAACCCGAGCGGATTACTTAGCCAGGCCCCTCCAAGGGCAGTGCAATTCTGCCTGCGGCAAAGACACTTGAGAATCACTACAACAGGCCCCTCCCCCAGAAGATCAACAAGAAACCCAGCCAAGACCAACTTCGCTCACCAAGAACTGCGGAATTCTAGAGGAGGAGAAAGCAAATCTTATTTGGACAAAATGACAAGGCGGAAAAACTCACCACAAAAAAAAGAACAAGAGGCTGTACTGAAGGCTGGGGACCTAATCAATACAGACATTGGTAATATGACAGATCTAGAGTTCAGAATGACTATTCTCAAGGTTCTAGCCGGGCTCGAAAAAGGCATAGAAGTTATTAGAGAAACCCTTTCCAGAGAGATAAAAGCCCTTTCTGGAGAAATAAAAGAACTAAAATCTAACCAAGTTGAAATCAAAAAAGCTATTAATGAGGTGCAATAAAAAATGGAAGCTCTTACTGCTAGGATAAATGAGGCAGAAGAAAGAATTAGTGACATAGAAGACCAAATGACAGAGAATAAAGAAGCTGAGCAAAAGAGAGACAAACAAATACTGGACCACGAGGAGAGAATTCAAGAGATAAGCGACACCATAAGACGACACAACATTAGAATAATCGGGATTCCAGAAGAAGAAGAAAGAGAGAGGGGAGCAGAAGGTATATTGGAGACAATTATTGGAGAGAATTTCCCTAATATGGCAAAGGGAACAAACATCAAAATCCAGGAGATGCTAAGAACGCCCCTCAAAATCAATAAAAATAGGACCACACCTCGTCACCTGATAGTAAAATTTACAAGTCTTAGCCACAAAGAGAAAATCCTGAAAGCAGCCCGGGAAAGGAAGTCTGTAACATACAAGGGTAAAAACATTAGATTGGCAGCAGACCTATCCACAGAGACCTGGCAGGCCAGAAAGAACTGGCATGATATATTCAGAGCACTAAACGAGAAAAACATGCAGCCAAGAATACTATATCCGGCTAGGCTATCATTGAAAATAGAAGGAGAGATAAAGAGCTTCCAGGACAAACAAAAGCTGAAAGAATTTGCAAACACCAAACCAGCTCTACAGGAAATATTGAAAGGGGTCCTCTAAGCAAAGAGAGACCCTAAAAGTAGTAGATCAGAAAGAAACAGACAATATACAGTAACAGTCACCTTACAGGCAGTACAATGGCACTAAATTCATATCTCTCAATAGTTACCCTGAATGTTAATGGGCTAAATGCCCCAATCAAAAGACACAGGGTATCAGAATGGATAAAAAACCAAAACCCATCAATATGCTGCCTACAAGAAACTCATTTTAGACCTGAAGACACCTCCAGATTTAAAGTGAGGGAGCGGAAAACAATGTACCATGCTAATGGACATCAGAAGAAAGCTGGGGTGGCAATCCTTATATCAGATCAATTAGATGTTAAGCCAAAGACTATAATAAGAGATGAGGAAGGACACTATATCATACTCAAAGGGTCTGTCCAACAAGAAGACCTAACAATCTTAAATATCTATGCCCCTAACATGGGAGCAGCCAACTATATAAACCAATTAATAACAAAATCAAAGAAATACATCGACAGTAATACAATAATAGCAGGGGACTTTAACACTCCCCTCACTGAAATGGACAGATCATCTAAGCAAAAGATCAACAAGGAAATAAAGGCCTTAAATGACACACTGGACCAGATGGACATCACAGATACATTCAGAACATCCATCCCAAAGCAACAGAATATATATTCTTCTCTAGTGCACATGGAACATTCTCCAGAATAGACCACATCCTGGGTCATAAATCAGGTCTCAACCGGTATCAAAAGATTGAGATCATTCCCTGCATATTTACAGACCACAATGCTCTGAAGTTAGAACACTCAATCACAAGAGGAAATTTGGAAAGAACGCAAATACATGGAGACTAAACAGCATCCTTCTAAAAAATGATTGGGTCAACCAGGAAATTAAAGAAGAATTGAAAAAATTCATGGAAACAAATGATAATGAAAACACAACGGTTCAAAATCTGTGGGACATAACAAAGGCAGTCCTGAGAGGAAAATATATAGCGGTGCAAGCCTTTCTCAAGAAACAAGAAAGGTCTCAAATACACAACCTAACCCTACACCTAAAGGAGCTGGAGAAAGAACAACAAAGAAAGCCTAAACCCAGCAGGAGAAGAGAAATCATAAAGATCAGAGCAGAAATCAATGAAATAGAAACTAAAAAAACAATAGAACAAATCAACGAAACTAGGAGCTGGTTCTTTGAAAGAATTAATAAGATTAACAAACCCCTGGCCAGACTTATCAAAAAGAAAAGAGAAAGGACCCAAATAAATAAAATCATGAATGAAAGAGGAGAGATCACAACCAACACCAAAGAAATACAAACAATTATAAGAACATACTACGAGCAACTCTACGCCAACAAATTTGACAACCTGGAAGAAATGGATACATTTCTAGAGACATATAAACTACCACAACTGAACCAGGAAGAAATAGAAAACCTGAACAGACCCATAACCAGTAAGGAGATTGAAACAGTCATCAAAAATCTCCAAACAAACAAAAGTCCAGGACCAGACGGCTTCCCAGGGGAATTCTACCAAACATTTAAAGAAAAATTAATTCCTATTCTCCTGAAACTGTTCCAAAAAATAGAAGTGGAAGGAAAACTTCCAAACTCATTTTATGAGGCCAGCATCACCTTGATCCCAAAGCCAGAGAAGGATCCGACCAAAAAAGAGAATTACAGACCCATATCCTTGATGAACACAGATGCGAAAATTCTCACCAAAATACTAGCCAATAGGATCCAACAGTACATTAAAAGGATTATTCACCACAACCAAGTGGGATTTATTCCAGGGCTGCAAGGTTGGTTCAACATCCGCAAATCCATCAATGTGATACAATACATTAATAAAAGAAAGAGTGAGAACCATATGATACTCTCAGTAGATGCTGAAAAAGCATTTGACAAAGTGCAGCATCCCTTCCTGATTAAAACTCTTCAAAGTGTAGGGATAGAAGGCACATACCTCAATATTATCAAAGCCATCTATGAAAAACCCACCGCAAATATCATTCTCAATGGAGAAAAAGTGAAAGCTTTTCCGCTAAGGTCAGGAACACGGCAAGGATGTCCGTTATCACTACTGCTGTTCAACATAGTACCAGAAGTCCTAGCCTCAGCAATCAGACAACAAAAAGAAATTAAAGGCATCCAAATTGGCAAAGAAGAAGTCAAACTATCACTCTTTGCAGATGATATGATACTACTTGTGGAAAACCCAAAAGGCTCCACTCCAAAACTGCTAGAACCTGTACAGGAATTCAGTAAAGTGTCAGGATATAAAGTCAATGCACAGAAATCAGTCGTATTTCTTTACACTAACAACAAGACAGAAGAAAGAGAAATTGAGGAGTCAGTCCCATTTACAATTGCACCCTAAGATACCTAGGAATAAATCTAACCAAAGAGGCAAAGAATCTATACTCAGAAAACTATAAAGTCCTCATGAAAGAAATTGAGGAAGACACAAAGAAATGGAAAAATATTCCATGCTCATGGATTGGAAGAACAAATATTGTGAAAATGTCTATTCTACCTAAAGCAATCTACACATTTCATGCAATCCCTATCAAAATCCCACCCATTTTTTTTAAAGAAATAGAACAAATAATCCTAAAATTTATATGGAACCAGAAAAGACCTCGAATAGCCAAAGGAATATTGAAAAAGAAAGCCAAAGTTGGGGGCATCACAATTCCAGACTTCAAGCTCTATTACAAAGCTGTCATCATCAAGACAGTATGGTACTGGCACAAAAACAGACATATAGATCAATGGAACAGAATAGAGAACCCAGAAATAGACCCTCAACTCTATGGTCAACTAATCTTCGACAAAGCAGGAAGGAATGTCCAATGGAAAAAAGACAGCCTCTTCAACAAATGGTGCTGGGAAAATTCGACAGCCACATGCAGAGAAGTGAAATTGAACTATTTCCTTACACCACACGCGAAAATAGACTCAAAATGGATGAAGGACCTCAATGTGAGAAAGGAATCCATCAAAATCCTTGAGGAGAACACAGGCAGCAACCTCTTTGACCTCAGCCGCAGCAACGTCTTCATAGGAACATCGCTAAAGGCAAGGGAAGCAAGGGCAAAAATGAACTATTGGGATTTCATCAAGATCAAAAGCTTTTGCACAGCAAAGGAAACGGTTAACAAAACCAAAAGACAACTGACAGAATGGGAGAAGATATTTGCAAACGACATATCAGATAAAGGGCTAGTGTCTAAAATCTATAAAGAACTTAATGAACTCAATACCCAAAGAACAAATAATCCAATCAAGAAATGGGCAGAAGACATGAACAGACATTTCTGCAACGAAGACATCCAGATGGCCAACAGACACATGAAAAAGTGCTCCACATCACTCGGCATCAGGGAAATACAAATCAAAACCACAATGAGATACCACCTCACACCAGTCAGAATGGCTAAAATTAACAAGTCAGGAAATGACAGATGCTGGCGAGGATGCGGAGAAAGGGGAACCCTCCTACACTGTTGGTGGGAATGCAAGCTGGTGCAACCACTCTGGAAAACAGCATGGTGGTTCCTCAAAAAGTTGAAAATAGAACTACCCTACGACCCAGCAATTGCACTACTGGGTATTTACCCTAAAGATACAAATGTAGTGATCCGAAGGGGCACGTGCACTCGAATGTTTATAGCAGCAATGTCTATAATAGCCAAACTATGGAAAGAACCTAGATGTCCATCAACAGATGAATGGATAAAGAAGATGTGGTATATATACACAATGGAATACTATGCAGCCATCAAAAGAAATGAAATCTTGCCATTTGCGATGACGTGGATGGAACTAGAGGGTATCATGCTTAGTGAAATAAGTCAGTCGGAGAAAGACAACTATCACATGATCTCCCTAATATGAGAAAGTGGAGATGCAACATGGGGGGTTAGGGAGATAGGAGAAGAATAAATGAAATGAGATGGGATCGGGAGGGAGACAAACCATAAGTGACTCTTAATCTCACAAAACAAACTGAGGGTTGCTGGGGGGAGTGGGGTAGGGAGAGGGTGGTGGGGTTATGGACATTGGGGAGGGTATGAACTATGGTGATTGCTGTGAAATGTGTAAACCTGGCGATTCACAGTCCTGTACCCCTGGGGATAAAAATACATTATATGTTTATAAAAAAAATAATAATTAAAAAAAATAAAATGAGAGAAAGGGAGAAAGCACAAGTGGGGGAGGAGCAGAGGGAGAGGGAGAAGCGACTCCCCACCAAGCAGGGAGCCTGATGAGGGCTTGATCTCAGGACACTGGATCCTGACCTGAGCTGAAGGCAGAGGCTTAACCATCTGAGCCACCCAGGCACCCCATATTTTTTTTTTAAGATTTTATGTATTTATTTGAGAGAGGGAGTCCATAAGTGGGGAAGTGGCAGAGGGAGAAGGAGAAGCAGACTCCCCACCAAGCAGGGAGCCTGACACAGTGCTTGATCTCAGGACCCTGGGATCCTGACCTGAGCCAAAGATAGTTGTTTAACCAACTGAGCCACCAAGGTGCCCCAGACAGGGGCTAGTCTTGAAGGACTTTATAATCTAGGCTTTGTTACAATGGCAAATCATAGAAAAGTTTCAAGAAGGGGAGTGACATGATGTTTGCTTTAAGTTGGTTACTCTGGAAAACATGTGGAGAATTTAATAGAGGTTAGCCACAAGGAGCCTTTGCTGCCTCAGGTTCCCCTGTAAAATGAGAGAGTTGAATTAGATAATTTATAGACATCTCTTAGCTCTATTCTAAATAAAGGTGATAATTATAAGGCCTATCTATCCAGTGCCTATCTTCTGAATATACCTTGATCTTTTAGTTCTTAATTTTTATATCTGGTCACATGCAACTGAGAGTGTGACTTTATTATTCTTCTCATACAGGTCTGATTCAGAAAAGAACTCCTATCACACTATCTCGTTAATGACATCATTTTCAGAGCCTGATTTAGGACAGTCTTCCTCCTTGATTATGTCTTCCTCTGAAGATGAGTTGCCGAACTCAGTAAAAGAGTATCCTGAGAAAAAGAGGGTGATGAGCTATGCTAAAGAACTCATTAACAACATGTGGACAAATTTTTCTGTTGAAGATTATATTCGGTATAAAGATGCTGATTTCCCGGCAGTTGAAAAAACAAAGAAGAAACCAAGAGAATGGGTGCCAAAGATTACAGTACCTGAGCCTTTTCAAATGATGATTAGGGAACAGAGGAAAAAAGAAGAGAACATGAAATCTAAATCAGATATTGAAATGGCACACCAAGTGCTCAGAGAACAAGAAGAAGAATCAGAGTGTAAGAAAAAATTTCGAGCCAATCCAGTTCCTGCATTCGTCTTTCTCCCCCTTTATCATGACATAGTCAAGCAAAATGAAGAACGCAGGAGGCGTTTGAAGGAAAAAAACAAAGAAGCTCTTTTGGCCTCACAAAAACCATTTAAGTTTATTGCAAGGGAGGAACAGAAGCAAGCAATCCGGGAAAAGCAGCTGAGAGACTTATGTAAGTCTAAAAAGAAAACAAATCAATTTAAGGCCAGACCTATACCTCGATCTACTTATGGCCCAACATCCGATGAAAAGTTAAAAGAAGAGGAGCTCTATAGAGAGGTTATGATGCAGCTGAGGGCCCAAGAGCTTTTACAGTATTCATCTCCTCTGCCTTGTAGGTCAGGTCACAGAAGCTGTGCTCCGAGGAAGCTCAAGTGTCCTGAACAGGTTGAAAACTTGAAGTGTAAACATGTGTTGAGATGCCAGACTGCCGATTTTGAAGACCTTCCTGAGAGATACCGGAAGCACCTCTCAGAACAGAAGTGTTCAAAACTCCTAACTGTTGGCCGTAAACCGCCTGGTCTTCGTGCAGCCTCTAACGCATCCACTAAAAGAGAGAAAATTCTGGCAGACATTGCAGCAGATGAAGAACATTTAAAAGAAACACGGCCTAATCTCTCTCCAAGGCACAGACTGACAGTAAGAAGTGCAAGTGCAAAGCCTGTGCCTTGTAACTACAACCCTCCAGTGCCCACAGTGTCTTCCAGAGGAAGAGAGCAAGCCACGAGGTAAATGACTAGGATGTAGTGCCAGCTGACTCACGGCTGCTAAAATAGTGTTTGTAGCTCTATTGATTTTTGTGTTGGTCATTTGGAAAATAGGAAGAAATAGATTTGGTAATATATTTTACTATATAAGGCAGAGCATTTTGCCAGAGAGTGTCCTTCTAAGAAATGAGTATCTTTTCCATTTTATGAATCTCCAGGGATAGAAGATAGTCAGCCTGTTGATTTCCAGTTGCACAAGTCAGAGCCTTTTTTCAGTGTTTAAATTTTCCCATGTTAAATCTTTGCTAAATCACGTTCTCATTGGCTTAAAGTGAATTAAGCCTTAGTTTGTTGCCCTCAGGAGATCACTTGAGGAAAAGAAAATGTTGGAAGAAGAGAGAAATCGGATCCTAACTAAGCAGAAGCAAAGAATGAAAGAATTGCAGAAACTCCTGACAATCCGGGCTAAGGCTTATGACTCACATCAAAGTTTAGCTCAAATGTCTAAATCCAGAGTCAAATCTCTCAGGTATCATAAAAGAATCCTGAACCTCCAGATCATTGGTTTTCAAACTTTCTTTCTTAATCAGCAGATACAATATATGAACAGATTAATTAGTATTTTAGTTTCTGGATTCAAGTTGCTATCAGTTACACTCAACGCACAGACACATACACATTCACACTCACTCACTCACCTTACCTCATGGTGAGGACTATAATGCCATGTTGATGAACTGAAACGTTTTATACCATGGCCATAGTTAATAGTTGTAACCGTATGTCAGTATCTAATCTTTTCTTTTACTTTATACTATGTTTTTTTTAAAGTAGTCTCCATGCCCAGTGTGGGGCCTCAATATGACCTGACCTGAGACTAAGAGTTCTATGCTCTACCGATTGAGCCAGCCAGGGGCCCCTTCTTTATACTATTTTTGATAGCCCAGTACAATATTGAGAAAAAATCTTTTTCTTTTTGGTTTTTTCTTTTTTTTTTTTTAAGATTTTATTTATTTATTTGACAGAGAGACAAGCAAGGGGAGTGAGAGAGGGAGACGCAGACTTCCCACTGAGCAGGGAATCAATCCCAGGACCCTGGGACCATGACCTGAGCCGAAGGCAGACTCCCAATGACTGAGCCACTCAGGCGCCCCTTAAGTTTGTTTTTGTAATTCCAGTATAGTTAACAGAAAAATCTTGATTCATACAGATAAAGCTCTTTTTTTAATAGTTTGCCATGTAAACTCAGAATATTCTTCAATAAATTGATCTGTCAGAGAGCTTTGTTCTAAGGTCTTCATGAAATCTGATATCACAAATGAACATGTTGATGTCAATTAACATCAGTTATGTGATGTGTCAGTTAACACGTGTATGTGTTCAGCGTGTGTGTTGCATTCATTGTAGTTCTAATATAAAGAAATATAAATAAATAAAAATATTTGCAGAACCCCTTCACAGAGCACTGGAATTCTGCTGTACAAAGTTTGAAAACCAGTGTTCCAGAGGAACATTTTTCTGTAAAAATGTTCATGTTTAAGTAGGAAAATATCTCCCCCCAAAGCTGGGTAAGTAATATGATTTATTTTTAATCTGATTTATAAGTACCACCCAAATCTATATTTGCTTTTAATTATGAGTTACTCCTTTTTAAATACATAGTGTTTATAATAATTATTATATTCCTTTATAATATATATTATGTTTATATTCCTTATATCAGTGTAATTCGTGATAGAGGAGAAATTTGATGGAACTTGAGCAAAAATCTTTTAGAAATATACTCTTCACCCTAAGAAAGTAAACTGGATTTTTCATAATACCAATTTTGTGTATAATTAAGCATAATTATCATTCTGTAGTACAATTATCTTTTCTAATCCATGAAATCTTATTATCTTAATAGAGTTAGTATGTTTTACATAGAGGAAAAAGCATATTTTATTCATTATAGGATCTTGTGCAAATAGTAAGTACATTTATAGTGAATTTATGTATTTTGGTTCCTTTTCCTCTCTATGTCCTATTCCCTTATTCTCTCTTTTCCCCTGACCTGCTCGAATTTAATTAACTTTGCCACCAACCTATAGGAGATCTTTAGACTAAATTTTCTTGGTTTTCTGCATTTAAAATTGAGTTAAGAAGGCATTTATTCATCTCTTCAAGCCAATTTAATACATTATATTTTGAAAATTTCAGAAAATCAGAGTATCCAGACTGTTCCCAGGATGTAAAATGTGTGCTCTCACAACCTAGAGTTTTTATTCTGCGTTCCATAAAAATTTACCAGTCTAGGAAAGGAATTGTGGTAAACTGTAAGCCATGCTTGTAATTTAATTTCTGATTTGTCATCTAAGCTAAATGTTCTATATGTAAACTGTTATTTCTTTTAAAATTCCATTCCTTTTATTTGATTTTAGAAAGAGTGAAAAGGAAAGGATGAGAGAATACCAACGAGAACTAGAAGAAAGAGAAGAAAAATTAAAACACAGGCCGCTACTATTTGAAAGAGTTGCTCAGGTTGTGTTTGCTGGAATTTAAGAGCTTCAGTCAACCTTTTTTTTTTTAAACATCTCTAGATCCTAAGTTACAGTCCATTTTTCTTACATGTTATATAATTTATTGAGACATATTATTGTTTCTGTGACAGCTTCATCAATCAGTCAAGTAAGTTTGTGCTTAAATCTGATCAAAGCTAGTCGAGGAGGCATGTCAGCTTGATACAGAATGTGCTGCTGATGCAGTCATAGTCAGAATAATAGTTTCACAACCTGTTTTTCATGGCTGATCTTTTTTTTTTTTTGGTACCAACTTAGCCATATATTAAGGTGAGTCTTCGCAATATGATTTGGAAGTCCTTGAAAAATTAAAAAATGAAACAAAATGCTAATGGAATCAGATTTCTTTCTGCCAGGTTTTTTTTTTTCAGTTTCATTGAGATATAACTGACCTAGAGCACCATGTAAAGTTAAGATATACAGCATGTGACCTGACATACATATATGGCAAAACGATTACTACCATAAGTTTAGTTAAAAACCCATACCTCATATAATACCGAACTTTTAGGATTTACTAAAATCTGAACTTTGGGGATTTACTCTCTTAGCAGCTTTCAGATATACCATACAGTGGTATTAACTACAATCATCATGTTGTACATTACATTCCTAGTACTTATTTATCTTATAATTAGAGGCTTATACCTTTGACCACCATCATCTAGTTTCCCTAGTAACCATAAATCTGATCTGTTTTTCTATGAGTTTTTGTTTTTAGATTCCACATATAAGTGAGATCTGTAGCATTTGTCTTCCTCTGTCTGACTTATTTCACTTAGCATAAAGTCCTCAAAGTCTATCCATATCATTGCATATGGCAGGACTTCCTTTTTAATGGCCAAATAGTATTCCTTTGCACATATACCACATTTTCTTTAACCATTCATCTTTTGATGGATGCTTATGTTGTTTCCCTGTCTTGGCTATTTAATTAATGCTTCCGTGAATGTGGGGTACAGATATCTCTTCAACATAGTGATTTTGTTTCCTTCAGTTAAATACCCAGAAGTTGGATATCACTGGATTGTATCATATTTCTGTTTTTAACTTTTTGAGGAACCTCTGTACTGTTTTCCATAGCGGCCGTTCTATTTTACATTCCTACCAACAGTGCATAAGGGCTCCCTTTTCTCCACATCCTCACTAGCATAGCATTTGTTATCTCTTATCTTTTTTTTTTTTTAAGATTTTATTTATTTATTTGACAGACAGAGATCACAAATAGGCGGAGAGGCAGGCAGAGAGAGAGGAGGAAGCATGCTCCCCACTGAGCAGAGAGCCTAATGCGGGGCTCAATCCCAGGACCCTGGGATCATGACCTGAGCCGAAGGCAAAGGCTTTAATCCACTGAGCCACCCAGGCACCCCTCTCTTATCTTTTTGATACTAGCCATTCTAACAGGTGTGGGGTGATACCTTACTGTGGTTTTGATTTACATTTCCCTGATGATTAGTGACGTTGAGCACCTTTTCGGGTACCTGTTGGCCATTTGAATATCTTCTTTGGAAAAATGTCTGTTCAGATCCTTTGCCCATGTTAATTGGATTATTTCTTTTTTTGCTATTGACTTGTATGACTTCTTTATATATTTTGGATATTAACCCACTTTTCTGATATATCATTTGCAGATATTTTCTTCATTCAGTAGGTTGCCTTTTCATTTTGCTGATTGGTTTTTTTAAGTGAGCCTATAATTTTCATTCTTATCTACAATTACTGAAAGGACTTCCTTTTCATTGGGAAAATAATTTGGTCCTATGGACAGTGAGTCCTGATTTTACTAAATTTATAGTTGGTTTTACAATCTTCCCCTAAGAGATATCTATCCATTTCGCATCATCTTCTCCTTTGTACTCGGAAGGTAGGTGTTCTTATGGGTGACATAGCTTAACAATAGACAGGATTACTGGAGGTTACAGGTGCTGTGTTGTGAATTTCAAGCTGTTGCATTTGGAGCTTCCTGCCAGCATTACAGGACCACCCTTCTCAATGCATCAAGGACAGGGGACGTGGCTTTACCTATTCAGGTGAATTTACATATTCAGTCTCTCAAACCCTTTACCTACAGATTTGGATATAATTTTATGTAATACTTTTCATTTTAAGGGTGGGTTTCTTTTTTTAATATCTCAGTTTCAACTTCAGAGGGAAAAATACAGAAAAATTCTGTAGTGGAAAAATTCTAGTGGAAAGTGATTGACTTTAAGCTCAAAGTAGTTCTTTCCAGCTCCTAGCTGCAGGTTGTTATGTCTGTCTCTCTGTCTGTCTGGTGGTTATACCTACACAGATTTCCCACAGACGTCTACATTTATCTTGCCTCAAACTAGATCTTCCTCTTTGATTTCCTGTTTTTGTTGGGCCACAGTTTTGGTGGCTGGGAACCACTTTTCCTCCCTCTTTCAATTGGCACTGAGAGACCTGACAAGTTTTCTTCCTAAATAATTTTTGGATCTGCCTTTCTCCATTCCTGAAGATGAAATGCCATGTGAAGCCTCTATTATCTCCTCTCTGAGTTATTGTAATTGTTTGACTGTTTTTCCAGCCTTGCTCTTTGCAAAGCCACCCATTATATTTTCACTTTACCATTCCCGTTCCCTTGCCAAAATGTTAACCCTGGGTAGGTAGTAAATAACCTTTGGTAATGGTGACAGTCGTGCATTTTCATTGATTCATTGATTTCATTGATTGTACTCGTTCTCATTTTCAATGAATGGGATCAAGTCTTGTCACTGACTTCTTCAAACAGTACTACAAAGTGGGTATCCGTGTATTACTGAGGAAAAAACTGAAGTTCGAAGAAGGTAAGTAACTAATAAGGTTTATAGGTCGTCAGTAATGGAACTAGGATTGGACCCAAGTCCATCTGCTTCCAAACAGTTAAGACTAAGCTGTCCTGCCTTCTCCCAGAAGATACCTCCATGAGTCTCAGCATAGTGAGTAGACCCCTCTACATTCTGATCCCTGTTAACCTTTAATTGAGTAGATTCTAAATTCTAAACCAAATTCATCAGCCACAGCACTGCCCCCGCCCCCTCACCATGGACACCCTTTACTTTCAGACCATACCAGACCACTAGTTTCAAACTTGAAATCTTTATTCATGCTGTTTCTGAACACTCTTCGAGCCTCTTCCTGTTTTTCCTCCTGATCTTTCAAGTCTTCATCTAAAATCACTTCTTGCATTGTTTCCCAGGTCGGATTGGGTGCCCTTTCCTGTGTTTTTCATTACCCTTTGCATACTTCTGTCTTCACTCCTGCCTCACTGTGTGGGAATTACCTGTTTCAGGATCTCTCTTCCCTTCTAACTAGTTCCTTTTAAAAGTTGTGTTCAAATCTTTGTATTCCCAGCACCTAGCACCCAGGATAACGTCTGGCACAGAGGAGATGTTAATAAACATTTATTGAACCAAAACTGAACTGTCAGGATCAAATTAGCCAGATTGTGACCTCTTGCTTTTTTTCTGGGATTAGTGGTGGGGAGTGGAGTGGGGTTTGGGGGGTGCGGGGGAGTGGGGATGAGAGCACACCCCTCTTAGTGATGAGTCTCAGCAGGAGTGAGCAGTTGTGCCATGCTGTGAATCCTGCCGCTTCTAAGCACCAGAGAAAGTGAGGCCGAATATGTAGCGTGTGTGAAATTAAACCCATAGAGAGATTTTAAATGTTGAAAACATAGATTAGTATCACAGCTCATTCTACTTCTGCCACTTCTGGCCCTCACATATACTGGTCCCTTTATCCAAAAATACTTCTGTCTCCATATATACCCCCCTACCTCCCATAAGGACTTGTTACAAAAGAAGTATTCAGTAATTAAAGATTTTTTTATTTAATTTAATTAATTAATTTATTTGACAGAGAGAGATCACAAGTAGGCAGAGAGTCAGGCAGAGAGGTTGGGGGTGGGTGGGTGGAAGCAGGCTCCCCGCTGAGCAGAGAGCCCTCTGTGAGGCTCCATCCCAGGACCCTGAGATCATGACCGGAGCTGCAGCCAGAGGCTTAACCCACTGAGCCACCCAGGTGCCCCAAGAAGTATTCAGTAATTAAATAAGTGAAAGAGTTACTACAAATGAAACTTATGGTTATGAAAAGTTAAGTATTTTTCCCCCTTCAAATGAGGGCACTGATTGTAGACAAACTTTCATCATTGCATGTTATTTTGGTTTCCTGAAGAAGCAACACTAATTTTTTTTTCCATCTTTGATAGTAAGATCAAATAATCATACAGTTATTTTAATTGTTCCTTTTATCTCATAGTCTGTGCAATTCTTTGCATGGTGAAATGCGAGGAGGAAATGTTTATTTCAATTAAGAGTAATTATATACCATTCGCCTTGATAGGAAATATGTAAAAGTAATTAATTCTGTATGTAGAGTGACTGGCAGTGACTCACCATTGCTTTGGTTTTGTTAACACAAATTAGTGCAGCTTTTTCTTGCAGTCTGTTTTGCTGTGACTATTGCTGCTAATTAACAGCTGTTAATTGATAAATTCACTCACAACTTTGTGCATTATCCATTTATGAGTGTTAATTGTGATCTTGCTGCTGTTGAGTTGTTCTCTCGCAGAGTAAGGCTATGATCTGGGGCAGAACAAACCATTTTGTCCTACTTCTTGGAAATCACAGGGTTTACTAATTGAGTAAATTCTAAATTCTAAACCATGTTCAAATGAAGATTTATGAGCACTGACTTGGGTGTCATTTTAATCTCTTTTGTATTTAATTTGCGTATATCAGAGTATACTGTTCCTAATGCATTTAGAGTTAGGTCTGGGTTTTCTTTATTCTGCTTTACTGTCCTTGGAGCAGTTCTTATTTTCTCACTTTGCCATGACTCAGTTTCTCAAAGCTTGTATATTGGTGTTCATAGCCTCTGGATGCATTTTTTTAAAGATTTTATTTTTTTAGGGGCACCTGGGTGGCTCAGTGGGTTAAGCCTCTGCCTTCAGCTCTGGTCATGATCTCAGGGTCCTGGGATGGAGCCTCACAGAGGGCTCTCTGCTCAGTGGGGAGCCTGCTTCCCCAACCCACCCCCCGCCCCCGCTGCCTGCCTCTCTGCCTACTTGTGATCTCTGTCTGTCAAATAAATAAATAAAATCTTAAAAAAAAAAAAAGATTTTATTTATTTGAGAGCGAGAGAGAACAAGAGCAGGAGGGGAGGGAGAGAGGAAGAGGGAGAAGCAGATTCCCCTCTGAGCAGGGAGCCTGGTGTCTCACTTGATCCCGGACCCTGCAATCATGACCTGAGCTTAATTGACTGACTGAGCCACCCAGGTGCCCCCTGGCTGCATTTTTATTAACTTTTCTGAAAATCGTTATTCATAGTGGGTGCATTTTAACAACAGTTTGAGTGTGTTTTTAGTTTTCCAGAGCATCAGGAAATCACCAGTGACAGTTTATCCATTGTCATCAATCTGTTATTTTGGTTTCTCCTGTGCAACACTAGATGCCATGGCCCCTCATGACGCTGGAGTCCCTAGGTTAGCCAAGTAAATATCTGACACCTGCTTTGCTGAAGTCAGGTTTAAGTTACCTTCACACTCCATGATGAGCACTACTACTTAGAGAAAGCAGGATGGTGCCATGGAAAAGACCCAGGAAATGGTCAGGAGACTTGGTTCTACCACTCACTATCCTTGTGACCTTAAGCAAACTGCTTAATCTTAGTTGGAGTGGAGGGAGTGTTTCGGTTTCCTTATTTGTTAAATTTGGGGGTGAGACTGGGTTCCCTCCCACACCCTCTTCAATATGGGATGCCATTGGTGCACTGGAACTGGCCCATCCTAGTTACCTTGCTTCAGTTGGAGGACAAGATGGCAATTCTTTTTTTTTTTTTTTTTTAAGATTTTATTTATTTATTTATTTGACAGAGAGAGATCACAAGTAGGCAGAGAGAGAGGGGAGGAAGCAGGCTCCCTATTGAGCAGAGAGCCCGATGTGGGGTTCGATCCCAGGACCCTGAGATCATGACCTGAGCCGAAGGCAGAGGCTTTAACCCACTGAGCCACCCAGGCGCCCCAAAATGGCAGTTCTTGGCCCTATACTCATAGGAGGTAAAAGGTGACCAAAGCTGAGACACTAGTGTGAACCCCAGTCCTCCTGTGACCCTGGGAAGCCCGTGGTCTCAGGAACTGTGCTGACTCCTTCCTGTCTTGCTTCAGGTGTGAGAGGCTCATCACAATTTCACAGGTGCAAAAGCCAGGAAACAACATTCTGGAAATTTGAACCCAGTGCTAAATTCTTGTTCTTATTGCTGTATCCCTTGATTCCTCCGGATTAAAGATAACAACAGTGATGAATTTATCATCTTTGAGGGATTAGAGATATAGCATATAAAGAATAAAAATTACAGTAGGTACATAAACTAAAAGAACCCTCTGACAACTATCACAAACTTATTTTCTTCCTGGTGTTTCCAGATAGTCTTCAATAGTCATAAAGGTGTATTTTTTAAAAAGTATATAAAACAGGTAGAGTGCAAAGAATAACTATAGACCAAAACTCATGTGGCTACTACCTAGGTTAATAAACAGAATATGGCCAGCACCCCAGAAACCCTTTGTGCCCATTCCAGATCAAAACCCTCTCCTCTCCCAGAGGTAACCACCATTCTAATTTTTGAGATTAATTCTTCCTTGTTTTTGTTACTATTATTGCTTGTGTTTTGCAGTTTTACCATCCTGTGTATCTATTCCCACACAGTATAGTTTAGTTTCGCCCATTTGGGAACTTTATGTAAATGAATCATACATACTATATGTATTCTCTTGTGTTTTGCTTCTTTTGCTTAGTAGTATGTTCATGAGATCTGTCCATATGGTCATGTACAACTAGAGTTCATTCATTTTCATTGCTTATTTTACTCTGTTGTATGAATAGACCACGATTTATCCATCCTCTTGTTGAGAGATGTTCAGGGTTGTTCCAAACAGTAGTGTCCTGTGTATTTTGGTACAGGTCTTCTGGAGCACATATGTAGGAGCTTCTCTGGGTATAGGCCTGGGAGTGGGATTGCTGGTCAGAAGGTCTGCATACTGTCAGCCACCTGTGATTATTGGGTTTAATTTTCACTGGAGCTTTTAACTCATACGTTTTTAATGGAAATTTAAAGTCTTCTGTTCTCCTCTAAAAAGGTTTGTCTTTCCTATAGAAAAATGCAAGAATGGCAGCAGAAAAGCATTATTCTAACACCCTAAAAGCACTAGGACTGTCTGATGAGTTTGTTTCAAAGAAAGGCCAAAGTGGAAAAATAATTGAGTACTTCAGCAATCAACAGATGAAGAGTTTCGCTGAAGATAAAGAAAGGTAACATATATAAGATGTCTAAATGGTTTACCTTTGAAAAAATTCTTACCTGCCAGAAAGCATAAAATTCTGTCCTATATTTTTAAAAGATCTTTTAACCTAACAAAATACATGTGAACTGTTTGTAAAACATTGCTGTTTTAACACTTGGCACATTCAAAATGACATGGTTTTGAAGTATCTTATTTTTAAAGGAGAATAATTTAACTTTCTTACTGACATGAATGATGAAAATAATAAGATGTTTTCAAATGAAGTTTAAAGAGTCACTCAAGTTTGGAAATAGATAAGTTCCCAATTGGCACTTTTATAGAGTTTTCTTAATAAATTGGAGCTCATATACTTGAGGAAGGAAGACTGCATGATGGCATACATTGCAAAGGGTTTGTTGACCTTTAAACCAAATCATTTTTCCTTTGAAAGATTGATAAATTTCTTCCTCCAGCTTTGAGGAAGAAGAAAAAAGAGAAGAAAGAGAGAGTGGGGAGGAAAATCATTTTATTGATACGAACAGCCAGGATTCTTACAAGGAAAAAGAGGAAGCTGATGAAGAAAGCGGAGAAGAGAAATCTGTTAAGGAGTAACACAGTACCTGCGGGTCTCCCATCTGTGCCTGCACTGTTGATGGCGGCCGTGGGCCTAAGCATCCATGCTTGTGGTGTGAAGAACATCTATGAGAGCCCTCCAATAGGTACAGGGCTCTTAAGCAAAGTCATCTGTAACCTGAAAAGGCCAAGTCCAGCCAAACGGTTGTCGGGTCAGTTAGGGTAAGGCTTTGCCTAGTCAGGTTTTTTAATCGCTCCAGATGGTTTGCAACTTTGATCTTACTTGTATTTTTTTAAAAAGCATTTGAGAATCATAGTTGTCACAAACTGATTGGTTAGAAAAGTATGTGTTACTTCTGTATTTGGGGTGGAAACAAATGGCGTGGCATTGAGAGCAGAGAGAAGTATTGGCTTTTGGTGATTCCAAAAAATTTTTCCGGAAATACTGAATCAATAAATCTTCAAATTATACTATTTGCCCATTCTTTTCCTCTGTGATACATTTCATAAAATGAATCCTCACACTTGTTTTACTGGGTATTTAAAGTTTCTTATCTGAGCCATTTTTTTAAAAGTAATAAAATATAGAGGTGCCCGGGTGGCTCAGTGGGTTAAAGCCTCTGCCTTCGGCTCGGGTCATGATCCCAGGGTCCTGGGATCGAGCCCCACATCGGGCTCTCTGCTCAGCAGGGAGCCTGCTTTCCCCCCCTCTCTCTCTGCTTACCTCTCTGCCTACTTGTTATCTCTGTCAAATAAATAAATAAAATCTTAAAAAAAAAAGTGATAAAATATAGAAAAAAATAGGTCTTTACAAATTTGTGTTCATTACTGTACTGTTTGCTGTTAAATTATCCACACTATCATGACTTTTTCTTTTTATCCCTAGTTTTATTCCAAATTATTTTTGATATGTAAATTATTAGAAAAGTTTTTATACCAGGTTTTTTTTTAACCTTGTGTATTATGACAGAGGTAATTATAAAAATCTGTGTTAAAATCTTAATGGGGTAAATATCAACACTTGTATATATGATGAAATTGTACAGAATAATTTGTCCAAGGCAAATCTCCAAAGTAATTCAGATTTAACTCTTTAATAGTAGACCCGGTTGTGCTCAAATTTTGATACATTATTGTAGATATATTTTGTCTTTCTGTGCATGATGGTAATTTGTATGAATCTATCATTTTTCCTCTTTAAGCAAATTTTTGTTTTTAAAAATTTCAAACCAGACATAAAGGTGTGATACGATAAGACATTTTCTTTTCTAAAAACAACCTCCTCTAAAGAGAATGAACTAATTAAGGTGTTTATAATAGCAGTGTTTCCCAGGTGAAAATTTATGCTTTAAATTAAGAAATAAGGTGATTTTTCTCAAGGGCACATGTTTCCTTGTAATTCCTTCCTAAAGTTTGTGTTAAAACTATTTGTCACTATAATTAGATTCTAAACTCTCTGGGAGTTGGAACCATTTTAAAATTCATCTTTGTATTCCTTTAATATTTTGCCCACGCACTTAATAAAGGCTTGGATGAGTAAGTAGATGAATATGGTTTTTAATTATATTTCAGAATGAGTACACATAGGATTAAAATTATCTCCCTTTTAATTTACTGAAAGCCTGTGAAACACAATCCACAAATTGTAATATTTAAAATGTGACTTGCTTCCAAGGATTTGCTCCTCATTCTGTCCCTTCTCAGTTTCATGAGAATAGTGTGGGACTTGGTTTCAGGACCAATGTTCAGTTTTCTTTTCTTTAAAAATGGGAGTAGTACCTATTTGGGTGGCTGTAGGAAGGATTGAATGATATCATGTATGGGGAAAAACTCTTTGGAAACTAGGCTATTTGAATGATTAGTGTCAGAGGACAGAATATTCCTGAAGAAAGTTAACTAACCATACTTGTATTTCAATGAGATACAAAGTGATTTAAATATTGTATTAAAAATAATAATTGGGTGCGCTTGGGTGACTCAGTTGGCTCAGGTCATGATCTCAGGGTCATGGAATGGAGCCCCGAGTTGGGCTCGGTGCTCAACACGAAGTCTGCTTGAGATTCTCTCTCTTCCTCTCCCTCAGGCCACTTTTTTAAAAGACAGTGATCTGGTAAGGGGCGCCAGTGTGGCTCAGTCAGTTAAGAGGCTGCCTTCGGCTCAGGTCATGGTCTTGGGGTCCTGGGATCAAACCCGGCATTGGGTTCCCTGCTCAGCAGGAAGCCTGCCTCTCCTTTTGCCACTCTTCCTCTTATGTTCCCTCTCTTACTGTCTCTCTCTCTCTCTCTCTGTCAAATAAATAAAATCTTTTTAAAATTTTTTTTGAAAAGACAGTGATCTGGTAAACTCAGAGCCAAACTTATAAGACACTGGCAGTTTCAAATCTTTCTATGCAAAATCAAAATTTTTCTTTTAGAAGATATCAGATTGGTAACTGAAGCATTTCTTTATCATGTGGCATTACACAGAGATGGGCAGAAGTCAGTCTTAAAGATGAAATCAAATATAGTTTTCAGGTGGTCAGTAACTGAGAATATTGTGCATTTGTATCATCAGAATTTGCTCCATAATTCTTTTCACTTAGGGGATTGTCTGTTATTCAGGATTAGCTTAGCATCAAAAAGAATGTTATGCTCTTTTCCCCTTAAATAAGAAAAATATTACTGGGTTACCTAGTGGCCTCAAACATATATTTCTTCAGAAGAAATCATCTGGATATTGGAGGATTAAGTGATTTTATTTATTTTATATATATATATTATATGTATAATATATATACACACACATGTACACTTACTATGTGTATTCTACATATATATGTATGTACATTCTACATAGATAAATACACTTAATGTAATAACTTTAATATACTTAACTATATATACTAAATTTTTATCATCATATAATATAGTATATATAAGATATATATTATGTATACTACATAAGCACATACAAGTATATGTATGTATATGATAGAAAATTTTAGAAATTACTTTTTAAGGATGAGTGATTTTTTTTAAAGATATTATTTATTTATTTGACAGACAGAGATCACAAGTAGGCAGAGAGTCAGGCAGAGAGAGAGGAGGAAGCAAGCTCCCCGAGGACAGAGAGCCCGATGCGGGGCTCGATCCTAGGACCCTGGGATCATGACCTGAGCCGAAGGCAGAGGCTTTAACCCACTGAGCCACCCAGGCGCCCCTAGAAATTACTTTTATCACATTTATTTAGTCTACACAATAAAATTCACATGCCTCAAAGGCATTATTTTCATGGATGTTATTTTTAAGTTAATCCTAATAATTTGAGAGTAGCAAAGATTTTAACATTTAGACATAAGCAATAAAAATCATCAGCCTTAATATGCTGCCTTACTGCTTAAAAAAAATTGTTTTTACCCTTCTCAACCTTCATATGCCTGTATGTAGATGTGTGTTCTTGGTGGTGGTTATAGAAGGAAACAAGGTTTTGTGAAATGAAGTTTTGGTCAATAAAGCTTTGTCAATATATTATGGTCTAAAGAAAGTGATTACTTTGTCCAAATGCTCTAGGCATTCTCAATTCTTACAGCTTATAAGTTGTGCTGATGTGGCCTGTGGTTGGCCAATTTATCTGTATCATCCTTTAGAAAAGTTATAGGAATAACTTTTAAAGGAATTTTTTTTGTTTGTTTCTATAGAGGAAAAAAAAAAAACAATATATGGTAATGTTTTTTAAATTCTACTTGTAAAAAATCCCAATATTCAGAATCTGTCTAGCAACTAATAAATGAAAAAAACAAAACCATGGTTTATGAGATTTCCTAACTCTGAAAGCAGATATGTTAATATTTAGAATATTTACTCTAGTTATTTTTCCTTATTTCTTTTATTTATTTATTTTTTTAAACTTTTATTTTTTTTTTATTTTTTTATTTTTTTAAGATTTGATTTGTTTATTTGACAGAGAGGCAGAGCAAGAGAGAGAACACAAGCAGGGGGAGTGGCAGGCAGAGGGAGAAGCAGGCTTCCCACCAAGCAGGGAGCCCAAAGTGGGGCTCAATCCCAGGACCCTGGGATCATGATCTGAGCCACCCAAGTGCCCCTCCTTATTTCTTTTAGGGTTTTTTTCCCAGTTTTATTGCAATAAAGTTGACATTGAGCTCTGTGTGAGTTTAAAGTATAGAGCATAATGACCCCCATATATTGTGAAATAGCTACCACAGTAAATTTAGTTGACACTCATCATCTCATATGGAAACAAACAAACAAACAAAAGTTTATTTTTCTTTGTGTTGAGAACTTTTAGGATTTACTCTCTTAGCAGCTTTCAAATATACTGTATAGTAGTGTTAATTATAGTCACCATATACATTATGTCCCCGGTACTTATTTATAAAAGTTTGTATCTTTTGACCAGCTTTCTCAATTTTTATCCTTTCTGTAACTTTTATCCTTTCTGTAACAACCAAGACTTTGTGCTCTTTAGCAAGTTCTAAATCTCAAAAAGAGGGAAAAAATTTGAGAATAAAAATAGTAAAATCTATTATATAACTGTCAAAAGTTAAGGAATAATATGCATGTTTATATTTAACTCTGAAAAGGTGGTAATACCAAAAAATGATAACAGAATTTGCCTCTGGGAACAGTCTGGGAGTGGGCAGTGGAAGACTTAGTTTTTTTGTTTTTTGTTTTCCTTTTCAACATATATTAAATATATATATATATATATATAAATGAGTCTTGTTGGAAGCTATTTTCTACTCGGATTTATAGTATCCTTGTATCAAGAAAAGAGAAAAACGCTTTTTTCTTGGTACTAAAAAAAACTTTATTATGAAATATTTTGGACATACACAAAAGCAGAGTGAATGGTCATGAACCCCATATACCCATCACCCAATGTCAATAATTATCAAATCAAAATTATTTCCTCTATACGCCTATCCACTGCTCCCTAATTGTTTTGAAGCAAATCATAGCCATATTTCATGTGTACACATTTCAGTATATATCTTGAAAAGGTAAAATTCTCCTGCCTTAACACACACATGAAATAAGTAATTCCTTAATACCAGTTATTTACTAGTGTTCACATTTAACTTATTGTTTTATACATTTTATACAGTCTATTTGAATCAGGATCCAAACATTGCAATTGGTTAACAAGCCTCTGAAGTCTCTTTTTTAAAAAATATTTATTTGAGACAGCAAGAGTACACACATGTGCGTACACGTGTGTGGGGGGAGGGGTAGAAAGAATCTTCCAGCAGACTCCCCACTGAGTGTGGAGCACAGCACGGGGCTCAATCTCATGACTCTGAGATCATGACCCGAGTCAAAACCAAGAGTCCAACCCTCAACTGAGACACCCAGGTGCCCATCAGAAGTCTCTTTTTAATATATCTCTTTTTTCTTGCAATTTTATTGTTGAAGAGAACAGGTCCTTTGTCCCGCTCAGTATCCCACTATAAATTCTGTCATTTAATGTGTTCCTCTGTTCTTTGTATTTCCTGTAAATTAGTAGTTAGATCCAGGCTTGGTCAGGTTCGTATTTGATGTTTTTGACAGGATCGTTTCATAGGTGGTGGTGTGCATTTCTATCAGGAAGTGATGTTTAATGATTTTTCTTTTGGTGACATGATCTGCTATTGCTGAACATTGCTACCACTCTTCCTGCCAGTATCTCTCCACTCACTTGGGTTATCTGAAGCTCCCTTCTCTAAGTAAATTCCTTAGGAAGGGCTCATGGAGAGAATAGTCCCTGATTCCTTAACAACTTCATAACTGTTTGTCTATGTTCTTTGCATTTGAAAATCAGTTTGGCTGGATATAAAAGCTTTACCTCATATTAAGTGTCTTAAATATATCTCTATTGTCTTTGGGCATAAAATATCATATGGTCTGATAGAAACCTTATTTTCTTGCTTTTGTAAGTGACTTGGTGTAGCCAAAGTTTTTCTTTTTTTGAAGGCCAGTACTTTATTAATAGACTGTGTCTCAGTGTTGGCCTCCTGACCCAGTTTCCCCAGAAATACGGTGTGTCTTTTTTTGTTTTTAAGCTTTTTGTGTGTGTGTATTTGTGTAATCTCTACACCCAACGTGGGGCTTGAACCCACAATCTCAAGCTCAAGAGTCCCATGCTCTTCTGACTGAGCCAGCCGGCACCCCTTAACACATTATTTTTTGTGTTTTATTCTCTCCAGTCTTCATTTTTGAAATGATTATTTTCATTTACTTCTGATCTTTCCTGGGTTTTTTACTTCTCTTTTTAAATCTTTTTCAAATCACTTTACTTCAAATTTTTCTCACTATATGAATATTTTCTCTTACAGTTTTTAGCATTTTCTTTTAGCTCATTCTGAAATATGATGGCTATAGTTTTAATTTCTTTTGTGTGTATTTTTTTCTTCTGTGCCTTCATTGCCCAAAGAGACATTATTCTTCTCTTGTTCTCTTATTTAAAAAAAAAATTGGGGGCGCCCTGGTGGCTCAGTTGGTTAAGCATCTGCACTCGGCTTGGGTCAGGATCCCAGGGCCCTGGGATCAAGCCCCGCATCAGGCTTCTTGCTCTGCAGGGAGCCTGCTTCTCCCTTTCCTCTGCCTGCTGCTTTGCCTGCTTGTATTCTCTCTCTGTCAAATAAGTAAATAAAATATTCTAAAAAATTTAAAAACAATTTTAAAAAACAGGATCCAATTGTGATCCTTTTACTTTGCTAATGTTTTAAGTGAAATGAGTTAGAAGCAGCCCAGGGCAGCTTTTCTAGCTTCTGTTACAAACTGTGCAGGGTCTAGGACTTTACACTTGTCAGTTCATGAGTTAGCATGCCTCAGTCTCATAGATGTTGGCAGAAAACGTGAGACTCCTGTGTCAGAGACAAAGGACTGTTACTCATAGTAAAAGCAATAGGTGGCATGTCAGCATGTTGTCTATTTGAGCTGGTTCCCTTTGTCCCCCGAGTTCCATGGGGGAGATGCAAAGAGACCATCGTGTATGTATGCCTTCACTTTGGGGTGGCCTGTGTTGTAAGAGAAGAACTGAGATTGGGGGGAGTTGCAACTTTCAGAGTAGGTGGAAACAAGACTGTAATTTGTCTGGAGGTAGAGGTGGGAGAGACATTACTTCAGCCCTGAAGCTTGCTTGCTACAAACAAAACCCTGAGAAAATGACCCCGGGTAAATAGCGGTCAGGACCTTGCATCCTGGCTTATCTAGCAAGAATGTGTTTGGACTCTCTGGGCCTGTGGCAGGTTACCTCCTCTAACCGCTTTTTTTTTTTTCCTTTTTTTTTTTTTTCTTTTTAAGTAGGCTCCACACCCAGCATGGGGCCCAACATAGAGCTTGAACTCAGGACCCTGAGATCAGGACCTGAGCTGAGATCAAGAGTCAGACACCTGGGGTGCCTGGATGGCTCGTCAGTTGAGTGTCTGCCTTTGGCTCAGGTTGTGATCCTGAGTCCTGGGACCGAGTCCTGCATCGGGCTCCCTTCTCTGCAAGGGAGGACTCTTTCTCTTCTGCCTCTTTCTCTCTGTCTCTCATGAATAAATAAATAAAATCTTGGGAAAAAAAAAGGGGGGGTCAGACACTTACCTGACTGAGCCACCCAGGCACCCCTTCTCCATCAGCTTTAAACTTTGCTGTTTGTATGATGTTATTAAAATAAAATATGGGCTTGAACTTTCTGAGATTTTTCTACTTTGCTCACCCATGAGCTTTTATGTGACTCTCCTATTTTCTTTCCCCCAGTTGTCCCTACTCAGAGTAGCTGAGTAGTAGCCAGGGGCTCCTGGCTGGCTCAGTATGTAGAGCATCCAACTCAGGTTTGTGAGTTCAAACCCCACATCAGGGGTAGAGCTTACTTAAAAATAAACAAAAAAAATTTTCACCTCATTGTGGGACTTTTTCCTGGGAGGATGCTTTGGTCCTTTTGGGACCCTAGACCACTTCAGCATTCTCAGACCTTCCTGTAGGCTCTTCCTACTCAACTGTGTATTGGAGACTGCAAAGTCTGCCCCCGTTTCTGCTGCTGGCCTCAGCCTACTCCGCTGTTGCCAATTTTAGGGCTTTCGGATTCTCGGTGCCTCCAAAAGTGCCTTTGACTTCTCCACCTCCTTTCACATTCTCCCTGACACCACGAGGGTCTTATTTTTCCATTTTGGTATTGGTGGCTCTATCTTATCCTTTGTAGATGTTAGCTGAGGGTTTTTGGTTTTGTCATTGTCCTTTCCTATAGGTGGATATGGGACAATTTCAACACTAGGGTGCTGGCTCTGCCTCTTCTCCACACACAGTTTGCCTGGGTACTTTTGGAACTGTTGGAATTTTTTTTCCTTACTGTATTACTTAGAAAAAAATAACTTAATTAAAAGAAGATACTGGAGGGGTGCCTGGATGGCTCAGTCGTTAATTGTCCACCTTCAGCTCGGGTCATGATCCCAGGGTCCTGGGTTCTAGCCCCGCATCAGGCTCACTGCTCGGCGGGAAGCATGATTCTCCCTCTCCCACTCCCCCCCTGCTTATGTTCCCTCTCTTGCTGTGTCTCTCTCTGTCAATAAATAAAAATCTTTAAAAAAAAAAAAAAGATACTGGACTAGGAGCAAAAGTTTTAGTTCCCTTCCACCACTTAAAGGAAACAAAAAGATGGTGCTGATAAATTCAAGTGCTATAGGAAACAAACGAAGCGGAGAAGGGAGATGGGGGGGAGCTCATGCTGCAAATTTTTTTTTTAAGATTTTATTTATTTATTTATTTGAGAGAGAGCGAGAGAGCGCATGCGAATGAGGGGAAGGGCAGGGAATCCTGAGCAGACTCCACACTGATGGCGGAGCCAGACCCAGGGCTCCATCTCACCTGAGACCATGATCCAAGCTGAAAGTTAGAGTCGGATGCTTAACTGACTGCACCATCAGGGGCCCCTCGTGCTGCAGGGAGTGTGACCTTCCGACAAAGGCCTGAAAGGGCGAGGGGTGGCCCCAGTGGCCATCAGTGGGGAAAGTGCGGCAGGCAAAGAAGAGCCAGTGCTGAGCTCCGAGCGGGTTATGCCTCGGATGTCTAAGGAACAGTGAGGAGGCCGTGGTGGCTGGAGCAGAAGACGAGGAAAAGACAGGAGATAAGGTCAGAAAGACATGGGGCAGGTTGTGGGGGCCGGCAGAGAAGGAGGGGATCTTGAAAGCCGCTGCAAGGATTGGGCTTCTGGTGAGATGGGAGAATCATCTGACAGCATTAGGGTCATTCTGCAGCTGGATGAGAACGGCCCGTAAGTGCAAGAGCAAAAGCAGGAAGGTCACTTAAGAGACTTTTAAAAATAGCCCATAGGGCAGATCCAGGTGTGTCTAACTTCAAAGCCGGTTCTCCATTCATTACACCTTATGTACTAAAGCAGTCATAAGGGAGACTATACTTATGATGTATGGGTAGTTATTTTCTCCTCAAAACCACTCTACTGCAAACAAGCCATAAAAATATCCTTTCAAAACAAAAACAAATATCCTCTCAAGACCCACCAACTACAGTGTTGAGTTTATGATATTTCCAACAAAACTACTCCCCCAAAACAAGATAACTGACTTGCTTTAGTGATAGCATTGAGAAATTCAAACCAGCCCTTACAACTCCTATGTTGCTGTTGTAATTAGAAAATAACCATTAGGTTGTAGACATAATCTTGAGATAGTGATGTTTTTCCAAGAAAAGAGTGTAGTAGAAACTGTCAGTTGTTTGGCGAAACTATTTTTCCCTTTCTTCCTTATTATTTGTCCCCTACTTTTGCCGGACGTGGCAATTCGCCCAGGTGAAAACAAAACAACACAAAATGATACTTCCCAAACTTCCTTACAGCTAGGTGGTCACATGATACCATCCTGGGCAGAGAGAGGTAAGTGGGTTTTCAGGTAAGGCCTTCAGGAGGGAAAGGTTTGAGGGGGGTGGCCTTTTGGTCTTTGCCTTTTCTCTTTTCTTCTCCTTTCTTTCTGGAACTTGAATGTGGTGGTTAGAGCCAGAGTAGTCATCAGCATGAGGGAAAGCCTGAGGGAAACCTGAGACGCTATGGCCCTCACACCTTTGAGCCACAGAATCAACAAAGCAAAGGCTAACCTCCAAACTCTTGTGTTAATCCTGTTTGAGCCTTCCTGTTTCTTGTTTAAACTGCAGTCACTTACTCACGTGTGCCAGAACACAGTCCTCAATTCAACAGCGGCACCCAGCCCATCATGAAATATGCTTCAGAAAGAAGTAACATTTCTGAATTTCCACGAGCTACAAGTGCCTGTGATGTTAAACATGTACGCTGAGGTGTGTATTTTACTTCTCCTTGAAAAACGCTCACTTTTTTCCAAAAAGAAAAACATCCCCTGCATTTGTCTATTAGGGAAGAAATGCAAAACAGGGAATCAACATTGTAAAGAAAAACAATGGGACTTGGGCCCTTCTCAAATACTTACGTTCATCCTAAATTTTTTTCTTTTTTTTAAGTAATCTCTATGCCCAGTGTGGGGCTTGAACTCAAGGTCAAGAGGCGTGTGCCTTACCAACAGAGCCAGCCAGGGACCCTGTTCATCCTGAATTACTAACAAAAAGAAGCATGGTATACTCTGTTATGAAAATAAGCTACCCTGTGGCACTCAGATGGACTGAGAAAGCTACAGTGTCCTTTTGCCAACCCTAAACGTTATATTCTTGAAAACGATGCCAAGAGAAAGTGTGGCTGAGGGACTGAAATACTTCATGAGAAATATGGAGACAGAGGAACCAAAATAGGCCAAGAGGAAGCCAAACAAAGTATATTTCTAAAAATGTTCACCGATATAAAACAGCCCGCTAAATATTTTGTATTGATGGCATTATGGACATATATATGTAATGAATAATGAGTACCATACTATTCATTCCCTTTGTTATCTTCCTTGCTCATCAAGAAATTTTCAGACGTTCTTTCTCCTATATTTTTGATAGGATCTTGTAAATTTGCTTTGCTCTCTAGGGAGTAGAGAGAAATTGTATTTTGCCTCAGCATTTCTTTCTTTCACAAGGAGACCCTGAACTAATATTTCCAGATCAGATGAGCAAGTGCACTAGACGAGAAGACTCTCCAGGGCCTATCATCACTTCTGGAACCACTTGGGAAGTACACGTGTGAAAAAAAGAGGAAAGGAGGAAAGTTTAAAAACAGCAAATAATAAGAATCTTTTGTTTGTGTAACACTGTAGTTTTCAATGTATTTCATATCATATCATTGGGGATTCCCATGCAGCCTGTGAGGGCAGGTAGAGTATCCTTTCCATTTTGCAGAGGAAGGAATTAAATATCCCAGGCAAAGGCTATATTGTTAAAAAAAAAATGCTATATTGTGCAACTAGTTAATGACGAAAGCAGGCTCAGAGTCTTCTGCTGGTTCAACTGCCCCCAACTCCCCCTACAATTTACAGAATGTTACCTTCAGACATAATCAGTTTATGTTCTAAGTAGACTCAGAAACCAAACAGTAGTTTCTTTCAAGGAAAGCACAGGATTTTTTTGGTCCTTAGAATAGATCCTACTCAGGACACTTGACTGGCCTAGTTGGAAGAGCATGTGACTCTTGATCTCAAGGTTGTGAGTTGGAGCCCCATGTTGAGTGTAGAGATTACTTTTAAAAATAAAATTAAGGGGACAGATGCTTGCGAGGATGTGAAGAAAGGGGAACCCTCCTACACTGTTGGTGGGAATGCAAGCTGGTGCAACCACTCTGGAAAACAGCATGGAGGTTCCTCAAAAAGTTGAAAAGAGAGCTACCCTATGACCCAGCAATTGCACTACTGGGTATTTACCCTAAAGATACAAACGTAGTGATCCGACCGGGCATGTGCACCCAAATGTTTATAGCAGCAATGTGCACAATAGCCAATTATGGAAAGAACCTAGATGTCCATCAACAGATGATTGGATAAAGAAGATGTGATATATATATATATATCTATATATATACACACACACACACACACACACACACAATGGAATACTATGCAGCCATCAAAAGAAATGAAATCTTGCCATTTGCGACGACGTGGATGGAACTAAAGGGTATCATGCTTAGCGAAATAAGTCAATTGGAGAAAGACAATATCATATGATCTCCCTGATATGAGGAAGTGGAGATGCAACGTGAGGGGTTTGAGGGGTAGGAAAAGAATAAATGAAACAAGATGGGATCAGGAGGGAGACAAACCATAAGAGACTCTTAATCTCACAAAACAAACAGGGTTGCTGGGGGGAGGGGTTCGGGAGAGGGTGGTGGGCTTATAGACATTGGGAAGGGTATGTACTATGGTAAGTGCTGTGAAGTGTGTAAACCTGGCGATTCACAGACCTGTACCCCTGGGGCTAATAACAAATTATATGTTTATAAAAAATAAAAATTAAAAGAGAAAAGAAATAAAATAATAAAAACGTAAAAAAAAATAAATAAAATTAAGGGGCACCTGGGTGGCTCAGTCATTAAGCATCTGCCTTTGGTTCAGGTCATGATCCCAGAGTCCTGGGATCAAGTCCCGCATCTTGCTCCCTGCTCCACGAGAAGCCTGCTTCTCCCTCTCCCACTCCCTCTTCCATGGTCCCTCTCTCGCTATGTCTCTCTCTGTCAAATAAATAAATAAAATCTTTTTTTAAATGTTTAAAAAATTTAAAAAAAAAGAATAGGGATGCGTGGGTGGCTCAGTTGGTAAGCATCTGCCTTCGGCTCAGGTCATGATTCCAGGGTCCTAAGATCAAGCCCCACATCGGGCTCTCTGCTCAGCAGGGGGCCTGCTTCCGCCTTTCTCTCTGCCTGCCTCTCTGCCTACTTGTGATCTCTGTCTGTCAAATAAATAAATCTTTTTTTAAAAAAATGTGGTTGTGAAGCAAGTGGGACAGAGAATGAAAAGCCACGTGTCCTAAGTCAAGGCAGCTGCACATATTGTCAAACCTGCTGTTAAACCCACTTTACAACTGGGCAGCATAGAGACAGAGTAAACCAGAGCTCTGAGCTCCATCCACCCCTGCCCCTGCCCCTCAGAGATTTGGGCAAAGAGTGAAGGGATGCCTTTGCTGTCATGGTGTCATTCAAGGTCATCGTGCTTTAATGTGACCCAGGCAGGGGGGAGGACAAATATAAGGTAATGAGGTGAGAGAATGTGTGAATAGGAGTAAGATTCTTTGTGTAGAAGAGATGCAGGGCTTCCGAAGAACATGTTTCCTTTGCTGTGGAGGTGTGTTTGGCTTTATGCTCTGGAAGGAAGCCAGCATGGAGTGGAGGTCTCATTCACCCCCTATGATCCAGAGCTTATCACTCCTCAAAAGGTGGGGGTGGGAAAAGCAAGCAAAGTTTCAGCTTCCCTTTCCTTTTTGCAGAGCCAGCAGAACTGGGATTAAGAGCTCAGGAGAAGATGCTGATTTTCAGTAGAAGCCCAAGGACGCAACATTTGCAAGACAGAAGAAAGAAGAGGGTAAGTGTTGCATTATTTTTGTTGGGAGTATTGGTTACCCGGGGTAGTGGTAACAGAAGGTATAGTGGGGAAGAAGGGACAGAAAATAGGGAGAAGTTAAAGGAGGGACTTTGGGAAATAAAGGAGAGAAGAACTGAAGGGTAACCAGCATTTATGGATCCAAAAGAGTAGAGTTTGAGGCCTAATTTTCCATTCCCCGCTCTCCTTTACTTGGGAAAGAACCTCTTAAGCATTGTCAGGGGCTCTCTCTGTGTGTTTTCCCAGTAAGGAGGTAAACTATAGACACTTGCCAGAATTCCTCAGATAAGCCTAATTTAGTTCTTTCTCCCCATCCTGCCCCCCCACCTCCCCTTTGAGAGGAAATAATGATATGGTGGAATTTTCAGGACAGCACGAGACCTAGAGACCAATCAAAGGGGTAATCAGTTGCTCTGCCTTGTCTGTACAGAATATAGTACATAATGATTCGCTTTTACCACCTGGTTTCCACTGCAGTAAGATCTGCTCATCTTCAAATGTCTGAACACACACACACACACACACACACACACACACACACACACACCCTTTTCAGAGGGTGGGCAGTTGGCCTCTGAGGAGAGAGGCTTCTGCATCCGCTAGTGTTTGCTCTCCTGGAAAAGAACACTTGGCCACCGGATGTTAGTCCTGACCCATCCCCACCCTGAGGCTCCTTCTGGGGCAGGTTCCCTTCTGCTCTCCCAGCACCCCGTGAAGGAGCTTGCCATTACAGCTTTTAGACAAAGTTTTTTTCCACATAACTTTATAATTATGTACAATCTGAGAAAGGTCCTCCCAGAACCTGGGGTGATTTACTAGAGAACAATAATTTATAGCCACAGTGGGCAAATCCCACATGTATCCCCAGAGGGAGGGAAAATGTTGATTGGAAGGTTAAGGGACTTGGGCCCTAGAAAGAGTCAGCCTGGGACTGTCCCTCCCTGCTCCAGGCTCATCTTTATTTATTTATTTATTTATTTAAGATGTTTTCTTTAAAGATTATTTATTTGTTTATTTGACGGACAGAGATCACAAGTAGGCAGAGAGGCAGGCAGAGAGGGGGGTGGGAAGCAGGCTCCCTGCCAAGTAGAGAGCCCGATGCAGGGCTCGATCTCAGGACCCCAGGATCATGACCTGAGCCGAAGGCAGAGGCTCTAACCCACTGAGCCACCCAGGCGCCCCCAGGCTCATCTTTAAATGGTCATTCTGGCTCTTGCCTCAATCCAACTGAGAGATGATGAGGACTTCGACTAGAAGTTGTCATGAGGGAGATAATGAGAAATATTTGGATTCTGGATATATTTTAAATATAACAGTAGAAGGATTTTACTGTAGAGTGTGAAACAAATTGATGAGTGTAGGGATGGAGTTTCTACCTTGAACAAGAAGAGAATGGAGTTACCCTTACTGGATTAGAAAAGATTTGGGGGTGGGGTGCCTGGGTGGCTCAGTTGATTAAGCAACTGCCTTTGGCTCAGGTCATGATCCTGCAGTCCCAGGTTGGAGTCCCGCATCAGGACTCCCTGCTCAGCAGGGAGTCTGCTTCTTTCTCTGACCCTCCGCTCTCTCATCTTCCCTTTCTCTCTCACATAAATAAATAAAATCTTAAAAAAAAAAAAAAAGAAAGAAAGAAAAGATTTGGGAAGAAATGGGTTTGGGGAGTTACCAAATGCTATTTGTACCTTATCCCACCTTCCCTTGGCCTACTTCTGAGTTTACTTGCAGCTCGGCAAGTAAACTTCCCTGCCTTGGGGATCCTCCATTGCTGGGAGACTTGTTCAGCCAAGCTGAAGGGCTGGGGAACTTTGCTTAGACTTTCTGGAGTAGCCTTCCGCATAAGTTAGCTTTTGCTGCATAACCAACTATTATTTCTATTATTACAACTATAATCAAAAGGTAGTGGCTTCAAACAACTATTATTTTTGTTCACGATTCTGTGGGTCAGCAGTTTGGTCTGGACTCTGCTGGGTGACCCTTCTGCTGGCCTTGCCCACATCACTTAGTGGCTACAATCAACTGGCAGCTGGACTGGTGCTGAATAGTTTGAGATAACCTCTGCTGGTACATGGTAGATGCTAGTTGTCAGCTGGTTGATTTAAGAGGCTTCAGATGGAAGGGCTCATCTACTCCCCCAGGCTTCTCATCCTCCCCTAGCATAGACTGGGGCTCTACAAGGCAGTCTCAGAGCCGAATCCTAAGGGGGGCAAAAGTAGAAGCCACAAAGCATCCTGGGGCCTGGGGTCCGAAGTCCCACACTGTCACTTCTACCGCATTCTTTTAGTCAAAGCAAGTCACAATGCAGGGCCCGATTCAAAGGGTGAAGTGATAAATCCCACTTCTTATTGGAAGGGACATTAGAGTCCTCATGCACAGGAGCAGGCACATGGGAAGGGAGGAAAGCTTAGATGTTTTTTCACACAATCTCCCCTTCTCCCCTACTCCCCAAGGTACTACTGTTCCAGCTCCCTGTTTCAGAATCTGCTCTTTGGGGAACAGAAACTAAGATGGGCATGGGTAGGCATCAAAGCTCTAGTTTGGATATGCAAATTGTGAGATGCTTATTGGAGAAAGCCAAAGAGAGATTTTGAATTAGCATTTGGATATATGAGTCTAGAATTCAGAACAGAGGTCTGGGCTAGAGATACTCAGTTTGGGAGTCATTGAAGTAGACACAAATATTGAAAGTCATAGACCTGGATAAAAGCATATAAAGAACATGTGTAGAGAGAAGAGGTCAGAAGACTGAGTCCTGAGCTACCAGTGATGAGAAATTGAGGAGAGGGTGAGGGGCCAGCAAAGGACACTGAGAAGGAGTAGCCTTGGTGTCCTGGAGGCCAAGGAAAGAGTGTTTCTGAGAGATAAACAGTGACGAGGGGAACTTCCTTATACTGTCTGTATAAAGTGACCTGGGCTCACTGATTCATTTATGTCAGCATTTTATATTGTTTTTAAAAACCCCACAGGCCCTAAATGGTGTTACTTAGACTGAGTTCCCAAACTGATGCTTAATATGTAATCGAATTTTAATTTCAACCTCCCCCAGAAATACAGTCTGAACCTGTTGGCCGGGAATATTTCAGTCCCTGTGGATGAGTCTGCCTCTTGAGCCCCTCCCTCCCCCAAAGAAGATGAAGTCATCTGCTTGATAAAACACCTTGTTTTCCTCCCTAAAGAGCACCCTCTCCCAGTTCTTTTCTTCTCCTAATAACTTTCTTGCCACCACGCTCTTTCTAGAAAAACCTTCCATTTTGTGTAACTCCTTGGAGTGCCTCTCTATTTGCTTGATGGGATGCTGCCCAATTCATGAATCATTTAATAAAGCCAACTACATCTTCAAACTTACCTGATTGAATTTTATTACTTAACAACATCCATCTTCATTATTTTTTTCTTCATTCACTTTTAAGAATTATTTTGCGGGACGCCTGGGTGGCTTAGTCAGCTAACTGCCTGGCTTTGGCTCAAGTCATGATCTTGGGGTCCTGGGATGGAGCCCCATGTTGTGCTCTCCCTGCTCAGCACCAAGTTTTCTTCTCTTTCTTCCTCTGCCCCTCCCCCTGCTCCTGCTCGCTCTCTCTCTCTCTCTCAAATAAATAAATAAAATCTTTTAAAAAATTATTTTGCAACTCTGAGACAGAGGTAAGCAGAACATGTACCTTTGGGGCCGGTATGTAAATCAAGATGGAGTCGAGAAGGAAGCCAAGGAGGGCAAAGGGCACATACATAGCACAGTACCCCTGTCCTGCATACAGGAATTACTGCCGGCTCTCCAAAGGAGCTAGCGGATCAGACCATTTTAAACCTCACACATAAAAGGAAAGCAGCATTGCATTTCTTGTTTACAGTTAGTTGGTGATCAGGTATTACCAACTGCCCCCCCAAAAACAATTCTGCTGTGCTAGTCATACCTCACTTTATTTTTTTTAAATTAATTTTTATTAAACACCAGAACTAATGCCTTTCTTGGTCTGTTTGGGGACAGGATCAAAACCACAATGTTGCCAGTGTCAGAGTCACATTCTCCCCAACTGAGCTAACTAGCCAGCTGTAGACCTCATTTTTTAAAATTATATAATAAGTATTTCACATTTTATTTTATTTTAAAAGATTTTATTTATTTATTTGACAGAGAGACACAGCGAGAGAGGGAACACAAGCAGGGGGTGTGGGAGAGGGAGAAGCAGGATTCCCAATGTGGGGCTTGATCCCACGGCTCTGGGATCATGACCTGAGTGGAAGGCAGATGCTTAACGACTGAGCCACCCACGTGCCCTGTGGACCTCATTTTTAAGTGTTTTTGTCCTCTTCCCTCAGGAGTAATAATTTACCTTTCCCTCTCTGTGTCTTCCAGAACTTACTCTTGTCATGCATTCCAGATACAATAATGCTCTAATTTCCCGAATACTGCATCCTATGCCTAAAAGAAAAAGAACCTACCTTAAATCCTGGGTTCAGGACACATTCAGAAAACTTTTTCCATTGTCTGCAAACAATTACTAAGAAGCCTTCAGTACCTGTACTGTTAATGAATGAAACCTCCAAACAGTTCCTTTGACAAGACGAGGCAATTTCCCCAGTCCCTCTTTCCAGTGGTTGCCAGATGGCTGGGGCCGCAGGGCTTCCCTACTTCTACATCAGTTCCTGCAACCCCCTCCCAAATAAACCCTTGCTCCCAAATCCCTGTCTCAGGGCCGGTTTTTGAGGGGAGCCCAAACAGCGTCCTTCTGAATATCTGAAATGTCTAGCAGCGCTGGGCCCGCACTTCCCCGGCCCACAGACAGTGGAGCCCAGAGCAACTGACCCTTCCGAGGACGCCAGTGCCTCCATTCCGAGCAGCCTTCTCTGGGATCGCTGGGTAAACATCTGGGTTTGCGATCCTGCACACCTAAGACACAGGTAAGGGGAGGTATTTCTTTTTCACACTTTTTAAAAAAGATCTTTTTTTCTTTTTAAGTAATCTCTACACCCAACATGGGGTTTGAATTTACAAACTCAAGGTTGAGAGTTGAGTGCTCTACTGACTGAGCCAGCCAGGCGCCCCTCTTTTTCACATCTTAAAGCAGCAAGACAATGCATTTTACAACTTCTGTTATTATTATTTTATTTTTATTTTTATTTTTTGAGAGACACAGAGAGAGCAAGAGAGTGTGCATGGTGGGGGTGGGTAGAGGGAGAGGAAGAGAGAGAATCTTCAGCAGGTTCTGCAACCACAGAGCCCGACTTGGGCTCCATCTCATGACCCTGAGATCATGACCTGAGCCGAAATCAAGACGCTGAACCGTGGAACCACCTGGACACCACCCCCCCTCACACATTTTATAACTTCAAAACCACAGTATAATCTATGCAATGCATGTAATTGAAAAAGCCAAATAGATAATTTAACAAAAAATATTTCCTTTCATAAGTGCCTCATATTCTGTCATTTTTTTCTCTTTCTAATACTTCTCTTCCTGCTTCTCTATTTTCTCAAGTTGGGGTTTCAAGAGTCTCATTTCAAGAACTAACTTGTTTTGCTTAATTTTTGTCCTCTGGGCTTTTGTTACCTCATTAGCTTGAGTGTTTTCAGGAGGACATTTAATGCTTCAACTGCAATTAGCAATGCTCTCCTGGAAGAAAACACATACCACTGTCATTTCTAAATTAATTCTAAGACCTTACCAGATTTGATTTCCACAAAAGAATGTGAAAATCATCTTCGATAATTTAGGCAGCAATTTCATCTGACAAATGTGAGCTTTGATTCTTTCAAACAAGAAGACATGAAAGGCAAAATTGCTTTCATGTGAAAAGTACAGACCCATGATTTAAGCTGTTTAATATCAATTACTCATAAAAATTCTCTTTCCCTACAGTTACTTCCAAATAGAATCTGAGACTTAATATTACATTTCCAAGACTGCTGGTCTTTTCCTTGATTTTAAGACATGGTTAATTTTCCCATTTCCTAGGTGTTTAAAATGAACGTTTCGCACTGACAGTGATAGGGTGACAGGAGCCCAGTGTAGTCACCGCCACACCTGAAGCCTGCTCATGGTCAAGTAATGCCAGGTTTGTACACCTCGACTGAAAAAATAATGGGAGTTTCTCAGCAGAACTTCAACATGCACTTAGACAAGTGGTGATGGCTCCTTCAGAAGAATGGTTCTCAGTATGTTCTGAGCCATAGGGGTTCAAAACATGCTTAGAACCATCTTTCTGGATTGAAATTGCTTTCTGAGCTCAAGATATATTCTTTTCTTTTTTTAAGATTTATTGATTTATTTATTTGAGAGAAAGAGAGAGAGAGTGGGGGATGGGGCAGAGGGAGAGAATTTCAAGCAGACTCCCCACTGAGCATAGAGCCGGCATGGGGCTCAAATCCCATGACCCATGAGATTAAGACCGGAGCCAAAGTTAAGAGTTGGTCGCTCAACCAACTGAGCCACCCAGATGCCCTCCAGGGTATATTCTTTTGAGTATCTCAATAGTGCCAAATATTTCTTCTTTGAGAACTGGTTACTTTTCTTAAAAACTGATCAAAGGAATTTGATAATAAGTCTAGTGAATAAGATGGGCGATCATAGCGGTTGGCACTGACTTAGCAAAAAAAGCCTATGAGACCGGTGTTCCTGCCTTGCTCAGACGCTGCCTCTGAGATGAGTCCATTGTGCCCCAAGTGTTCCAGACACTGCAGCATCACTGGCAGCTACAGCTCCCCATGGTGGTGACCGAGACCAGTTGCGCAATTACTGTACCCCCAACACCTCCCATAGTGACTGGTACACAGCAGGTGTCCAATAAACATTGGTTGGATGAATAAATCAAAGCAACCATTTACAGGGATACTAACTTAAAGTACCTGAAATTCATTTAATGCATATATTTACAATAGTTGTGGGGTTTTTTTGTTTTGTTTGGGGGGGAGGGGCCGAGGGAGAATCTTCAGCAGGCTCCACACCCAGCACAGGGCCACTATGCAGGCTTGATTTCACAATCCTGAGATCATGACCAGAGCCAAAACCAAGAGTCAGATGGTCAACCAACTGAGCCACCCAGTGCCCCTGAAATAGTTGTTTTTCAAAATAGTTTTCATAATTTGTAAACCCAACAATAATCTGATAGTTTATAGGAAATGCCCCAAGCTACTCGGTCTAATTTTATTTATTTTGGCATAACACCCCCTTCTAGATATAGTCCATTTTATAAAATAAAATAGCACTTTTACAGTGATTATGTTGGATAGATAGGGAAGACAGTATCACCCCCATTTTATAGACTAAACATTGGGATGCTAAGCAGTTAAGTAATTTGTTCAGCATTCATGTTATTAATTAGAATATTTTTGGCCACTAATAATAGAAATCCTAAGTTATACTGACTAATGCCCATTTCTGACCAAACTACTTGGTAAGGGAAAGGGAATTACTCGTGGTGCTGGGGATGGGATCAGCTCCTCCTAAAATGCCAGGGCTTGGTGGGGCAAGATGATGCTTGAGTAAGCCTGCGTCCTACTGGAATGTAAGAATGTGGGAGTGCATCCTGGGTCAGTACTATGTTCCCTGTGGTCACCAACTGGCACTCAAATCCAGCTCTCCTAAAATCAAATGTGTGTTTTTTTTAAGGGAACATGCTGTAACAAAGTATATTTTACAAGTTCATTTTATAGCATGTTTTCAGGGATTAATAAATTTTACCCTGAGAGCATATCAGCAGTTTTATTCTGGCTGAAAGTTAAATTTGATTTATGTGTCTTCTGTATTTTGATTCAGCTTAATACAGTTCATAAATAAAGAGTTGTGGGGAGAAGGCAAATTATACAAGTTTTTGTGTTTGTCATTTTGAGTCTTAATTTAAAGTTGTATTACATTCCTAGAGTACTTCTGGTGGCGCTATTCTAAGTCCTTTAGTAACATTATTTAAGAGGGCCTGGATAATGTATTCCAGTAATTTTTGAAGTGGTGTTCTTTAATGTTGCCCCACAGAGAAGCATTAATGTTTCCTACGAGCTTCTACCCTAAGTCGTCCTAAGAAATTACAGAGTTCAATAAATATCAGATTCGTGATTAGCGTCCTTAAGTTACATAGTAAGCCAATGTGGCAGACCTTGCAAGTGGCTTGCCCAGTAGCCGTTGTTTTTATTCACAGAATACAATCCTATTCTAGGCACAGAGTGTCCAGTTAAAATAATGAACTCTCAGCCTCTCTGGTAGTTGTGGATACCCTATGGTTCTGGCCAATTCTCAATTCTATAAACAGTGGATTGGTGGAGCTTCTGGGAACATACCCATTGCCTTTCCCCTTTTCTTCCTGCCTGACTCCTGGACATGATGCTTGACAGTGGAGAAGCCATCTTGCCACCATCCCTATTTGGTGAAGCCATTGTAGTTGGACTTCTATTTGCATGCAACCAGATGCAATGCCTGAGAGACCCATTCGGTATTTCCAATTTTGGCATTCTTTAAAGCTCCAGTGAGAAGACTAAACAACAGGACCATTACTATAGGAAGTCTTCCCCTGCCCAACTTACTAACTACAATTCATTCTTCTCTGACATGTGTTTCTGTGACAGTCATTAGCTTACATGCAATTGGCAGGTAGGGAAAAAAGAACAGCATGACATGGAAGTCCCATTGAGTTACACACTGTTTTTCACAGCATATTCATATTTTGAAGCAACTCATGAAAGTTTTAAGGGAAAAACTAAAAATCTTACAGAAATGCCTTTCTTTAATACAAGTAGTGGCACTTCAGTGGCCTTAAGAACTGCCAATCTTCCCTCAATGTTAAACTGTCCTGGACAAGGTGACCAAAGGGCAGCTGAAGAAGCTGGGCCTACATATAATTCATTTAATTCCAGAAGAGTTGTTGCCTCCAGTGAAGATCTTTAATTTCATCATTTCATCATGTATATCCCAGAGGAGGCCATGCGAGCCCTAGGGATTGGTGCTGCAAAAAGTGACAGGGTAGGGATGCCTGGGTGGCTCAGTCAGTTAAGTGTCTGCCTTCAGCTCAGGTCATGATCCCGGGGCCCTGGGATTGAGTTCCACGTGAGGCTCCTTGCTCAGCAGAGAGCCTGCTTCTCCCTCTGCCTGCCACTCGCCTGCTTGTACTCTCTCTCTCTTTCTGACAAATAAATAAATAAAATCTTAAAAAAAAAAAACAAACCTGACAGGGCATGAAGGTGGGTGCAGCTGCATCTGCAGGTTGGATGTGCTAATATTTTTTTTTATCAGAATTCTTATTGTTTTCATTAGTGTTCTGGTTACAGCATTGCACAGAATTTTAAAAGTTTGCACCAGATCCATTTTCCCCCTAAGTCCAAATGATTTTTAGAGAGTGATCTTGTAAAATTCAATCTTTAGAAAAGGAATACATATACCTACTAAAGCAGAAATGTTGGATTCTTAGAAACAGATATTAACTCTTGTCAGGACTGCCATTAATAATCTGGGTAGATTAAAAAAAAATCGTATCATTAGGGCTTCTAAAAAAAGTGCGCTGAATAATGGAAATAAAAATGTTTTATTTCCATCAGCCTGGCCACAGAGAAAAGTCTTGTGCATAGTAGTGTTTTCTATATAAAGGAAATCATTTCACACCTTTGCAAGTAACCATATGTTCTATTCGCAATGAATTCTGGAAACAAATTATCCCACAGAGCAAGTCTTTTCTAGTTCCTGTCTTCCTAAATAATCTCTAAACAAAGTGAGCAAGCATGGGCTGAGCAGAATCTTTCATGCATCTTTAACGTCTCACGATGAACAACAGTACTACTCATTTAAAGACAACACCACTACAAACGTTAGTAAGTCCAAGCTCTACTCCTACTAGAAGAAACAACCTAAACTCTCTATCCATTCGTAAAACTGAACAGCACACTAAAAATTGAGAGCTTGGAAGACAAAAAGAGTGAGGAGAAAGGTAGATATGTAAAAGCTCCCTGTTTCTTTTTTTTTTTTTTTAAGATTTTATTTATTTGTCAGAGAGAGATCACAAGTAGGCAGAGAGGCAGGCAGAGAGAGTGAGAGGGAAGCAGGCTCCCTGCTGAGCAGAGAGCCCGATGTGGGACTCGATCCCAGGACCCTGAGATCATCACCTGAGCCGAAGGCAGCAGCTTAAACCACTGAGCCACCCAGGCGCCCCCCAAATGCTCCCTGTTTCTTTTAGCTAAATGAAGTTCAGAAAATTTGGGATCACTTATAAATTCTTTGTAGAAACTTGGTGTGTTTTTTCCCCTTCTATTTCAGCCAAGTCCTAACCAAAAAAAGGTCCCTTGTGATCTTGCTCCTGCCTTGCCCATCTCTGGTCTAATTTCCCACAGTTCCACTGTTACACATTCTACTCCAAAGCCACACTGGCCTTTTTGTTGTTCTTCCGCTTCTTCTTATACACCAAGCCCTCTCCCATCATAGGACCTTTGCACATAACTTTCCCTCTGCCTAGAATACGTTTTCCTCAGCCACCAGAGTTGCTCTCTCACCTCATTCAGACCCTTGTTCAAATGTCACCTCCTCTGGGAAACCTTCCTAACTCCCGTATCTAAAACGGCACTCCCTCGCAATCCCAGTCCCTCTCTGCCCCTTTATTCTGCTTTGCCCACATAGCATGTATCATTACTAGGCATTATGTAATATACTTATTTGCTTATTTATTATCTTTCCTCCACACCAATGGAAGATCCACAAGTACAGAGACATCATCGGTTTTGTTCACTGCTATATCCCAGGGCCTAGAGGAGTGGTTAGCAAACATCTTTCAAAAACTTACCGAGCCTCTGCTAGATGATAAGGATATAGCAGTGAACAAAACTGAAAAAAATCTCTGCCCAATGGAGCTTATATTCTAGTGGTATGTAGTAAGTGTTTGATTTAATATTTGTTGAACAATTGGGCGCCTGGGTGGCTCAGTTGGTTGAGCGACTGCCTTCGGCTCAGGTCATGATCCCGGACTTCCAGGATCAAGTCCCGCATTGGGCTCCCAGCTCCTTGGGGAGTCTGCTTCTCCCTCTGACCTTCTCCTCTCTCATATTCTCTCTCAAATAAATAAATAAAATCTTAAAATATATATATATATGTGTGTGTGTATATATATATATTTGTTGAACAAATCCTCAATCCTCAAGATTGCAATCAATCCACTAAAATAAACATTTTGCCCCCTAAACTGATTATAATGCATGAATTAATGAGACCCTCATCATACTAGTGCCCTGGGTAACAAATGACCACAAACTGGGTGGCTTCAAACAACACAAATTTATTTTCTCACAGTTCTGGAGGCTGGGAGTAGGAGATCAGTATCACTGGGCCCAAATCAAGGGGTCAGCCGGGCCTTCTCCCTCTGCAGGCTCTGTCAGGAGACTTCATGTCTCGCCCCTTTCGACTTCTGGAGGCTGCTGGCCCTCCTTGCTTGTGAGGCTATCACTCCAATCACTGCTTCTGTCTTTACATCACCTTCTCCTCTGTGCCTACAACAAATCTGTCTCCTTCTCTCTTGTGAGGAGGTATATGATGGCTTTCGGGGCCCACCGGATAATCCAAGATAATCTCCCCATTTGAAAAACGTCAGATCTGCAAAGACCTTTCTCCCAGATAAGGCAACGTCTGCAGGTTGCTGGGAAAAGACCTGATGTCTGTGGGGGCCATCATTAAGCCTACCACACTAACGTTCTCGTAGATGAAGGGAAGTCCCTGTCAGGAGAATACCACGACGTATCTTCCTCTCTCTGCTTTTGTCTTCTCCTCTTCTTGGAAAACATGTTTATTTCTGGAAAACTAAGAAAGGCGATGACTCTTTATTTTCATCTTAACAATAGAATTCTATTTTCCAAAGAATCAGTGGAGTTGTATTTGTGACTCACACATAAATGTGTTTGATTGTCTTCCATCAAGAAACTCCCACAAAATTAAGTTAATGAACAGTGGAGGTGGCAAAGCAATATTTGAGAACAAATTGTTTTATACCTTGTACCATGAGATCTCATTATGATTTGCAGACAGAATATGAAATCCTTACCATTCACTTAGAGTCATAATCTCCACCTCACAAAAGCAGGCTGTGACCTTAGGGTGCTTGAGAAATGCCAATGAACAGAGTAGGGGACTGGCTTCACAGGGTGAGCTGGAGCCCCGCAGCCTTTGGTGTGTTTGGGAGCCCCTACGATGAAGGACAAACAAGCATCATTCACAAATAAAGCCATTTTGATGCAATTAAGCCTCTCTGGAATTTGTTTTTTTCTTTTTAAAGATTTTATTCATTTATTTGACAAGAGATCACAAGTAGGCAGGGAGGCAGGCACAGATAGAGGGGAAAGCAGTCTCCCCCCTGAGCAGAGAGCCTGATGCAGGGCTCGATCCCAGGACCCTGGGACCATGACCTGAGCCGAAGGCAGAGGCTTTAACCTACAGAGCCACCCAGGCGCCCCTCTGTTTTGTTTTGTTTTTTAATAAAGATTTTTACTTATTTGACAGAGAGAGAGAGAGAACATGAGCATGAGTTCAGCTCCTGCTGAGCAGGGAGCCTGATTCAGGACTTGATCCCAGGACCCTGGGATCATGACCTGAGCCAAAGGCAGATGCTTAACCAACTGAGCCACCCAGATGCCCCAAGCCTCTCTGGAATTTGATCTGCAAGCCCAGAATTTATATTTGCCCTGCTTTTTGGCTTCTTAAGAGGAAAAAAATATTCTACAAATTTTTTTCTCCTATACTTTATTCAAAATATTTTCACTGCTTCTTTAGTGGGAAAGAACATTCTTAGTTAGATTTATTTAAATATGGTCAAATTTAATCTGTATAAAGTCACACTTATTTTTCATAATAGTATTTTTCTCTTGTAAAAATCTCATTATTAAGTAATATATTCTATTGAGAAGGTCAGGTCTAACAAAGATTTGAATGATTCTCATGAGTTTTATTTCATTTACAATGAATTCAGAGGAACATTTTAATTTTGTTTAACTTTATTTTTGCGTTAGTACTTTTCAAAATAAAATTGTGAGAGTAAATTGTGAATTTCTCCTTTACCCAAAAACCTAGTTTTTTTTTTTTAAAAAACCTAGTTTTAAAGACTTTGATTCTAATTAGGTCCATAAAATTGACAGCATACGTGTTTTTTCTTGGGAATTAAAAATTTCTCAAGTATGCTGTTTCATTTATTCACATGGGCATTTATTTTTTGAACACATATTATGTGCCAGTGATGGTACCAGGCACTGGGGATACCACAGTAAACAAGACCCAGTCTCTGCCCTCAGAAAGCCTATGGTGTAAAGGGAATGGGGACAAAGACATTGTTCCTCCCAGAGTGTGCCCGTGCTCTGCCTAAAGACTGGGTAAAAGTCAGACTGTTGCTCAAAGAGACTGCAGTGACGGAGGTGGGGGGTGTGAAGGTCCAGAAGTAAGAGAAAGTCTAGGTCTTGGGAAATGGAGGTAGTTCCTGGCTAGATCTGAAAGGGACAGGGCTGAGTTAAAAGAAGAGGGGAGGCCAGACCCTCCACGGCCCCTAAGCTTATTAAAGAGCCTGGACTTCAAAACCCATCGAAGGACTTCACTGATTTAATTTCATTCATTAATTAATTTGAAGATTTTATTTTTAAGTAATCATTATACCCAATTAAGGGGCTTGAACTCATAACTCTGAGGTCAAGAGTGCATGTTCTACTGACTGAGCCAGCCAGGCACCCCTACCATTGAAGGATTTTTTTTTTTGTTAAAGATTTTATTTATTTATTTATCAGAGAGAGAGAGAGCGAGAGAGAGCATGCACAAGCAGGCAGAGTGGCAGGCAGAGGCAGAGAGAGAAGCAGGCTCCCCGTCAAGCATGGAGCCCGATGGGGGACTCGATCCCAGGACCTAGGCTCATGACCTGAGCCGAAGGCAGCAGCTTAACCCACTGAGCCACTCAGGTGTCCCCCATTGAAGGATTTTAAAGAAGAGCAGTAGTATGCTGAGATCTGTATACTATAATGATCATTCTAGTTGCAGGGAGAGAATGGATTGGAGGTTGGCACAACTGGAAGCAGAGCTCTGTCAGGATGGGGGGGTAAGAGTGGGGGTAGAGTGGGGCGGGGATGGGGGGGAGATCCATGGGAGAGCCTACTTACCTGAATTGGAGCTCTGTGAGGAAGTCGGCAGATTTGAGAAATAATTTCGCCTAGTAACATTCTTAAAACAAACAATAAAGTTAAATACTTTTGTGGAACCATGACAAATTTTAGTGGTCTGTGGTGAATGAGTTTATATATAAAGAATGTGATTGACAAGAGCTTTCTGTAATTTTTATTCCAAAGTCACCTGACACAAGCCGGAAACCTAACCTGCCCACAGAGTATAGAAACATATCAAAGCTGCTCTGATCCCCAAAACTATAGGTATTGAAGCAGCCAATAATATTACCACCAGCACTTCTCTTGGCTCTCAGAACCCGTAGGTGAATTTCCCTGATGTTTTCCTGGCTCACCTTAGTAGTAGCCCACTCCAACACCTTCCATTCTCTTGAGGTAAAGGGATGGATGCAGGTTGCAGGACATTCTCAGGAACTGAAAGGCCAGAGAACCTCCTTCTCCCGGAGTCCAACCACATGCATTCCTCTGTGTTCACCTGGGGCAATAAGGGGCTACTTCTTTGAGGCCAAGTATGATTTCCATGCAAAGCATTCAGTTGCACTCCTTCTCTTCTCCGGCAGGTGGCAACATGTAAGCAACAAAACTCCAAAGAGGCCCATTCATAGCCAAAGCCAGAAGGGCACTGAACGTTTAAAATTCTTAACTAAATGCCAACTGTTAAAATATTTAAATTTTGTTTAGATTGGCACAAAATGGAAGGCCTACATAAGGTCCTTGGGATTACAAATAATTGTGGCAGAAGCAAGCACCTCAACATATTTTATAAAAGCAGAATCCTAATGTTTCCATTTTTTTATATAAAAAGATGACACTACTAACCAATGCCAGCGGTGACTAGTCTGCAAATGATCCCAGGAGATCACTCTGGGTTTCCTGGACAATGAACCAGCTGTGACCAATGGTCTCCCTTCCCTGTTTCTTCCAAACTCAGCTTCCCACAACACCAGTGGCTTTTTCCTTCCCAGCAGAAGAGGCTGTGACCTCCCAAAGACAACCCTCCACCCCCATCCATCCTCACCCTCAGAGTCCAGACACAGGCAGCTGGTTCTCTCAGATAACTCCTGACAGTTGACATCTAAACCCTGACAGCCTGATACCAAAGAGTCTGTGTGGACCCCACTGACAAGAATGTTCACAGCTTTGGTCATGGAGGGAGCAAAAGGGAGAAAGTGTCCCTTCTCTGGAATGCTCCCTTATGACATGTCCAACAGAGCACCCTGCTTCCACTGTATCCCCTGTGCCTTCTCTTGCAGACTCGTGGCTTGCCACTTTCCCAGTAAAGCCTGTTCCTTTGTCTGTGACACTGAATTTGCCTCAGCCCTGTTGATGACAGCATAGGCTTTAAGTTGCTTTCCAGATGATGAGTGTTCCTTGGGCAGTCCAGTCTCACGACTGTAATCTCTCTGGGGATCAACAGTACATAGAATAAGACAGGAATCTTTCTAATTAGAAGGAGGCAAGTAAAACCATTATGTTTCCTAGTGGAATGTCTTTAGAGGTCTTTTTTTTTTTTTTTCTTTAAAGATTTTATTTATTTATTTGAGAGAGAGAGAGCACACACATAGAGCAGCAGGCAGAGGGAGAGGGAGAGGGAGAAGCAGACTCCCCAATGCAGGGCTTGATCCAAGGCCCCTGGGATCGTGACATGGGCTGAAGGCAGATGCTTAATGCACTGAGCCACCCAGGCACCCAGGGATCATACTGTTTTATGATACTTTTCCTACTTACCAGTATATCTTGGACAACTTTCCGTGTCATTATTTTAAAAGACTGTGTAGTATCTCAATACGTGAATATCATTATGCTAACCAATTCCACATTTATAGATACCGGCATTGTTTTCAATCTTTTGCTATTATAAACGATGTTGCAATAAGTATCCTGTGTCTATAGATCTTTGTGCTCTTGAATGATATTTACAGAGGATCAATTGCTGGAGGTAAAATTGCTGAGTCCAACAGTATGACTGTTTGGGTTTTAACAGATATTGCCAAATAGTCCCTCCAAAGGTTTGAACCACTAAATATTCTTGTATAAATACTGTATCCAGCTAAGGCAGTGATTTTCAGACTTGTGTACTGTGGGAACTCTTTCTTTGAAAGAAATCCTTTTCAGAATCAGTAATGTAAAGCAGAAAAGGAGCTTTGTTTGGGTGGAAGCTGATACCCGGGTGGGAGGCCTGCAGCTTGGCTGGCCTGGCCCTCACCTTAGCCTCTGCAGCAGCTCAGGCGGCCTCCTGGGCCACAAAGCGATTGAGGCAGTTCCCTTCTTTCTAACAATGTCCTCAAATATCTTTGACCATCTGCAAGTAGAACTAACATGATCTAAGACTTTAAAGTTACTATAAAGCGCCTATTACCCTTGGTTTCTTTATTTTCTTTATTTTTTGTTGAGATTTTTAAAAATTTATTTGACAGAGAAAGAGAGAGCACAAGCAGGCAGAGGAGCAGAGGGAGAAGGAGAGAAACAGGCTCCCCACCAAGCAGGGATCTTGATGTGGGGCTTGATCCCAGGACCCTGGAATCATGATCTGAGCCAAAGGCAGATGCTTAACTGACTGAGCCACCCAGGTGCCCCTAAGTTTTGTTCCTTTTAGATAGTTGAGTGATTTCCATCTTTGTCTTAACTGTACTAAGTGTATGAAACCTAAACTTGGTTTCACTGGGACCCACACTTTCATTTTTGTTTCTCTTCAGTTTAAAGATTTTTTTTTTTTTTAATGTATTCAGTAGTGGGGCACCTGTGTGGCTCAGTTGTTAAGGGTCTGCCTTCAGCTCAGGTCATGATCCTGGGGTCCTGGAATCAAGCCCTGCATCTGGCTCCCTGCTCAGCGGGAAGCCTGCTTCTCCCTCTCCGTCTCCCCCGGCTTGTGTTCCCTCTCTCGCTGTCTCTCTCTCTCAAATAAATAAATAAAAACTTTAAAAAAAATTTATTCAGTAGAGAGAGCACAAGCAGGTGGAGCAGCAGGCAGAAGGAGAGGGAGAAGCCGACTCCCTGAGGAGCTGGGAGCCTGACGCTTGGGGCTCCATTACAGGACCCTGGGATCATGACCTGAGGTGAAGGCAGCCCCTAACCATCTGAGCCACCAGGCGCCCCTGTTTCTCTTCATTTTAATAAGAGAAGGACAAGATGCAATAAAATATTCAAATAATTACACAGACTCATCGACAAAGGTAGTGACTGTGACTGTCAAAACTGAAACGAGGGGCGCCTGGGTGGCTCAGTGGGTTAAAGCCTCTGCCTTCGGCTCAGGTCATGCATGATCCCAGGGTCCTGGGATCAAGCCCCACGTCGGTCTCTCTGCTCAGCAGGGAGCCTGCTTCCCTTCCTCTCTCTCTGCCTGCCTCTCTGCCTACTTGTGATTTCTGTCTGTCAAATAAATAAATAAATAATCTTAAAAAAAAACCCGAAACAAAACTCTTGGCTGTCTCACCATATAATATTTCAAAATATCAATTCATTAACTGATATTTAAGAACGTGAACTGAAGAAAAGGTGGGTTGGGGTGTGACTATAATACATAGAGGAATGGGGGTAAAAATGTGAAGAACCACGTATATAGCATTGCAATCAGTGACCCTAGTCTGGGGTTTAGAAGGCTATTTTCAATGTTTTCTTAAGAGATTTGCCAGACTTGAACAAATCTATGTTCCCAGAGAAGCAATGAGAGAAGAGTGCACTGGGTAATACGTAAATGTCCACTGAGGCTAGGGAGCCATTTGTACCGGTCATCTCTGAAAACTAGATGTCCTGCTCAGAGCTCTCACTCCAGACCCAAGCTTCTGTGAGATTCCTCTAAATAGAGGCCTCTGCTTCCCCTCATTTTTCCCAAGAGAATGCTCACCTCTCTCTCTCTCTTTTTCCTCTAAACCTTTTCACTTTTATTCCCATTTCTATCAGATCAAAATCACGCAAGGTTTATTTCAAGGTTGCTTCACAGAGGCATAATTGGGCTTATTATTTTTAGCCAACCAGGTATTGTCCCCCTTTTCATAATTATATAATGCTTCTTAAAAGCATCCAGAAATCCCGGCTCTTAGAGACAAGGATGGAACACATTCAACCATCTAAAAGGAGCAGATCTTTAGCCTCAATCAGATGCTTATTGTGAAGGAAGAAACAACTCAGGAGAAAACACACAGAATGCTAGAATGATTTTATTCGGCGAGTCAACAAATACGTGACGCCCTATGAGGCAATCACTCGTTGCTAAGAGAGTGCAGAACGTGCAAACGGCGGTCACTCTCCTAAGCCGATGATCTCACCGGGGCAACTGGGTATATACACCCAAGAAGTTCCATGATCAGGAGGTAGTTTTTTAATTAATGTGAAATGTGTGGTACAGATGATGGTTGCTATAGAAGACCCACCCTTTCAGGGTCTCGGTTTATTAACCCCCTTAGAGTTTCACATGCCCTTGTTCCTGGTCTAGCCACTTCAATTACATCGGCATCTCAGAATCCTTTGCCCACTTGATCTTTCATATCTGCCTTATCATTCCTTGATCCTGGTAAATGCCACTGTCTGCTTTCTCAGCTTACTCTCCTGGGGTGCTAAGCATCCCTGGAGAGAATGATGTTCTTTGCTCTACCTGATTCTCTGTGTGGTGTCTCCTAGCGGTTCTTCCAATTTTTCCTACTCTCCTGGAGCTCCTGGTCCCAGAGGCTCCCTCATCTCAGCAGGTGACCTGACCTCCTGTATAAGAATCAAGGAGGTCTGGCAAGATTGTACCTTCCATCCTTCCCATCTGAATTTTTTTCTGATCCATGCTCTTCCTTTCCAAAAATAACTTCTCCATCCTTCCCTGATGATTCTCTCCCCTACAAACTTCCTCCAGAATTTGACATAACCATGATTTCCTCTCTCCTGCAGAATCTACAGGATCCCAGGCTCTGTTGGCTGCTTCTTCTCAACCCACAAACATGTTCAAGACTGCCTTATCCCCTCACCTCTTTTATTTTTTATCGTTGCATAACAAACTTCCTCAAAATTTAGCAGATTAAAGCAACACTTACAGTTTCTATAGGTCAGGAATATAAGATCAACTTAGCTGGTGGTCCTTCTGGCTCTGCGCCTCTCCTGTGGCTGCAATCGTGATGTCCCCAAGAGCTTGTCTTGGGGCTTACAGAATCTACTTCCAAGGTTGAGTTTCCTCCCAGCATGGCAGCTGCCTTCCCCCGGGGCAAGTGATCCAAGAAGGCAAGAGGGAAGCCCCAGTGCCACTTAGGACCTAGTCTCAGAAGTGTCATACCATCACTTCTACCTTATTCAATTCACTAGAAGTGAGTAACCAAATCCAGCCCACACTCAAAGGAGCAGAACTGTTTCCATCTCTCAGAGAAAGGAATATCAAAGAAGTTGTAGACATATTTTAAACCTACCACATCTTTCAAGCTGTTTTTTAAAAAAAATTATTTTTGCAACAGAGAAAAAGAGAGCATACTCACACAAGTGAGGGGAAGGGGCAGAGGGAGAAGAAGACTCCCACTGAGCAGGAAGCCCAAGCTGGGGCTCGATCCCAGGACCCTGGCTTCATGACCTGAGCCAAAAGCAGATGCATAACTGATGGAGTTACCCAGGTGTCCTCAAACTGTTCTTACAAACCTGCTAGTTCTTGGGGCACCTGGGTGGCTCATTTGGTTGAGCCACTGCCTTCGGCTGAGGTCGTGATCCTGGAGTTTCGGGATTGAGTCCTTCATCAGGCTCCCAGGTCCGCGGGAAGTCTGCTTCTCCCTCTGACCTCCCTTCTCATGCTCTCTCTCTCTCTCTCAAATAAATAATCTTTAAAACAAACAAACAAACAAACAAACAAAAAACCCTGCTAGTTCTTCAAGCTACTCCACTGCTTCCTTACTCCTTTCTTTGCCATGCTTCTCAAAGCAGTGATCTGCTCCCTTCCCCCACTGTCTCACCACCTAGTACTCAACTGTTGACAGTCCAGACGTTTATTGCCTTCCTGAACACTACTGCTGTTGACCATAATACCTGAATTAGCGTGGTATTCAGGGCCCTACAAAACCTAGCCACAGCCTAGCTTTTCATTTCATCTCCCCCAGGTCCCCATCCACCTAGCTAAATTTCTCACCGTCATTCCCCAAACATGACCTCAGCTTTTGCTCAGATGGTTCCCTCACTAGAAAGGTCCTCTCCTCACGTTCTCATTGTTCAAGACCCAGTTTAAATGTCTTTTCATCCAAGATTTCCTTGCTCTTCCCTTTCCTCCTCTCTACTCCCAGAGTGTGTTCTCATTCCATTTCACACCAGTACTGTGTTGTATTTGTATTCCTTTCAGCACCCCAACAATACCTGGCTCATACTAAGACCTTAATCTTTTTTGAATGAACAAATTTATCTAAATCATTAAGATTTAATTTTACTCTTATCAAAAGGCAAATTAAAGTCCCTATAATCTCTAACTCTATTAGACTAATATACGGAGCTAAGGGAAATTGCAGAATGGTCTCTGCCAGAGAAGAATAGCCTTTTCTATTATTTGAACAATTTTAATGGAGTGGCTCAAATTAAATCACGATTATTCTCCAAAAAGGTTTGCCTCTGAGATATGTTTGCATATAGTATTTTTACAGTTCCTGGTCAACATGAAATTTCCATGGAAACAGATCACACACACTGGAGAATAAAAGAATTGAATTGTGTTTGAGCTGCATTTTGTCATCTCCATGGAGCTATTTGTGCTAAATATTTGAGTGTGTAGGGAAACTGTAATTTAAAATCACCCAAGAAAAGACATAATATTTAATGCTTTTTAAAAATGATAATATCTGTTACTAGTTTTAAAGATTTTTATTAATATGTGGAGATACTATAAAAAGAAGTTTGATTATTTCTCAAATCATACATTAATATAGGCGAACAAAATACCCTTTTGCCTCTTTGCCAGTGCATAAAATGGAAGAAATTAAATGCCAGCATGGAAAGGGTGATGGTGCTGGTTTTGGTCAATAGATAGACTAATTTCTTCTGGATATCATTTAGTTTTTAGTCTAGGTTCATGTAGCAATGAACTATCTAACAATTTTGATTCCAAATATGACTAATTAAATAGAGACAGTTTAGGGGCGCCTGGGTGGCTCAGTGGGTTAAAGCCTCTGCCTTCGGCTCAGGTCATGATCCCAGGGTCCTGGGATCGAGCCCCGCATCGGGCTCTCTGCTCAGCGGGGAGCCTGCTTCCTCCCCTCTCTCTCTCTGCCTGCCTCTCTGCCTACTTGTGATCTATGTCTGTCAAATAAAGAAATAAAATCTTTAAAAAAAAAAAATAGAGACAGTTTAAAATTATGTATAGAAACTAAAAGACAAAATTTTTTTTTCTCACTCAATAGTTCTGTAAGCCTTTATGATTTGAGAAATGTATTCTTTTCCTAAGCACTATAAACCCTACCCAGGAACTTGAAACCATCAGAAATACTGTATCTTGAAGATTATCTTTTTCTAATCTGTTTTTGGAATGTAAATCTTTGTACATCAAAATTACTAGAGATTTATTCAAACAACTCAAAATGTTCAAGAGGAATCAGAAACATCTCAGGGGTTTTGGTGTTTGTTTGTTTGTTTGTTTGTTTGTTTTAATAAAGACTCTATTTATTTGACAGAAAAAGAGACACAGCAAGAGAGGGAACACAAGCAGAGGGAGTGGGAGAGGGAGAAGCAGGCTTCTCTCCTAGCAAGGAACCCGATGTGGGGTTTGATCCCAGGACCCTAGGATCATGACCTGAGCGGAAGATAGATGCTTAACCCGGGCACCCAGGATTTTCTTAAATTCTCATTCAACGGGCCGCTTGGGTGGCTCAGTTGGTTAAGGGTCTGCTCAGGTCATGATCCCATGGTCCTGGGATCAAGTCCTCCATCAGGCTCCCTGCTGAGTAAGGGAGCTTGCTTCTCTCTCTGCCTGCTGCTCCCCTGCTTATGAGCTCTCTTGCACTTTCTCTTTCTTTCCCTGACAAATGAATAAGATAAAATCTTTTTAAAAAGAGAGAGATTTATTTAAAAAAATAAAATAAAATAATAAATTCTCATTCAACATCAGCTGTTGATTTTTATTTTTACATTTCAATAAGTATAATCAGAACAAACATAACAGAAAAAAGGAAAAGAATTACAAAAGTTGTATACCCTTTTGTGCACATAGGCTATTCACAAAAAGAAGTTACATCACATTTACTCTACATTTTACTTGCTCCAAAATTACAATTGTTGGCATTTATTTATTTATTTAAATTTTTTTTCAACTCTTGATTTTTAATATTAATGAAAGGATGTATTGGTAGAAGGCAATTTTAATGTGTCAGTAATGTAAAGGCCACTTTTAGGCAAACAGGCTTGAGCAATGGAATGTCGAAAGGCCCACAGTGACCCTACCTCTCCCAACTAAATACAGACCAGCCCATCAGGTGAGCCAAAATATCTGTAGGTCCTAACTAACTAATGGGTTACTTACAACCAGGCACTGTTACCAAAAAAGGGAACATTCCATAACTCGTGATATCTCCTTCTTTCCCCTTTAAAAACAGCCCTGGTCCCACTACCTGGATACAGACGTCCTCTTCTCTGCCTGGGAATCCCTTGCGGTATGTTCAATAACCTTCCATCTCCTCTGTCTGCCTCAGGTAAATTCTTTCAAGTCTTGTGCCACTGGCCTTCACCCGATCGACACCCCACATTTGGGGGCTCCCACCCCATTTAGACACCACAAGTAATACACTTAGCTTGTTCTTCATTGATCAACCTTCAGCACCAAAATTTATCTCACAAAAAAGACCAGGTCTCTTACTTTGCCAGGGACAAAAACTGAAAAAGCCATCAAAGCCAAAAAAGCAGCAGAAAACGGTCAATGGAGTATCCTTTCCATTTAGTTAGTTTTAATTATTTTCTGATAGTTTTGCTCAGGTGGAAATTTGAATGAAGCCTCCACCTATTTGTTTGAGTGATGATAACCCATTCAGATAGGTTTGCTGCAAGCGAACTTTCTCCAGTTGGGGGAGGGCTGGCTTCGGGGCTCTGATGGTTTCCTCACAGGCCTGTAGGACTTTACCTAAATTACTGGCAACCATACTGAAACCATGTTTGTCCTTCTTATAGGACCCAGCTTCTTATAGGACCCTGGGGCAGCTGTAGCTTTGATTGGAATAAACAGCAGCTCAGAGGTGATTATACTTTGACTCTTCCAAGGTGGGGAGTCGGGGAGGTTGGGAGGGTGACTTTAGTGGAACAGAGGGCCATTCATGCAAAAGAAGGTAAGCTTAAAATCCAAAATGTAACGACGGAGGCAAAAAAAAAAAAAAAAAAAAAAGGATGAAAAAGCCAAAATACTCAGGCCTGGAAAGTGACACTTTGATTAATTTTAATGAGAATCTACGCACCAGAGATTATTTTTCCTTTCAGATTCATTCTGCTGCCTCCTCTGTGCTCTGAGAGGCTGACCTGTATGGGCTGCAGCACTGGGCTCCCTGCTCTCCGATTTCTATCTGAGTTCCCTGAACGGGAGGGGCGGTGCTGGTACTGGTAGGAAGTTGGTGAGGGAGTGAGGAAGGGATGTTTATTTCCCTGGCTCCCTCCTTTCCATGTTGCCATAGGTTGACTGTTTCCCTTTGCCAAAATCACTGTTCCTGTTATGTGGCCCTCAAACGAAGTTCACCCTCAAAGGTTCAGCAACCGTTCCTTCCCTTTGCCCTTTCAAAGGTAAGTGTGGAAACTGCTCCCTACTGTTACTAGCCTTGGGGGGCACTACACCATCCCTTCTTTTTTTTCCCCCAAATCTTGTCTTTATAAATAACCTCTTTATTAAATGCTCCTTAATGACTTGGTTTGACGGTGCCATCTGCTTCCTGGATCCTGACTGATACAGATGGTACTGATTTTCAACAAGAAATCTCAGAAACATGATTCTGCATTGCAGTTTGACTACACAATCCCATTCATATTATGGACACATTTCCTTGTTCATGTTCATGCTCATGACTAAAACCTTTCCACGCCTCTGGGCTGACCCTTGACATACACGTCCTTCTCTCTCTGCACAAGTGAGAGGGGTTTAGAACAGTTCTTCCTTCCACTCTGGGAATGCACCAAGACCCTGGGCACATTCATGAACGGTTAGACTGTAGATTTCCTTTGAGTTGTGTCCAGTCTATCTGACTAATCTTCAGTGCTGGCTATTGGTTTTCAGATTAGGCTTCCTGCTGGGACTAGAGTCTGACCTTGAACCCCAACCTTGTAAATCTGACCTCTGCTTTTCCCAGATATTTAATTATTTCCCCATTGTCTTTTAGCTGCCGGCTGCTTCCTATGTCACCAAGATGGACCTTCTTACCACTCTATCTTTGGCCTGCTCCTGAACTTAAAAACTGTCTGTCTCAAAATCCCTTTTATTACACTACACCTGTCCCTAAGAAAGAAATCCTATTTACTGATTCTCCTGGAACTTTCCTATTTGGTCTGCTGGTCCCTCCTTGGAGGCTATGCCTGTTGGGTGTATTCCTCCCCCAGGTATCATGACTCCTATAGGCAGTGCTAGCAGTGGGATTCTGAAATAGTCCATGGCCATGGTGACATCACTCATGATCAATACAACCTGAAGGGGAATGGACAATACAACGTTAAAAATAGAGACTCACAAAGCAAGAATCAGTAAGTGTGCTTTCAGCAAAATACTAAGGATTATGCATTCTAAGCAACCGTTACATGTATTGCTCAGTTTGGCATTTTGATTTACTAATCAGCCCTTATGAATCAATGCCCTGAGGTTTAATCAGCCTAGATAAACTTCAAAATAAGGAATTTAAAATCTAAAGATCAAGATCCTGAAAAGAGAGTAATAATTCTTGGACTCCAACACAAAGAATCTGCCAAGAAACAATCTTAAATGTCCAAAAATAGGAGAAAGGTTAAAATTATGGTATTAATAACAGCTATTTTGTTGGACACCTACTATGTGCCAGGTATTTTGCACATATCACTTTTTTTCCTTAAGTTTCCCTTTTAACATTTTTTAAAAAGATTTTATTTATTTATTTGACAGAGAGAGAGAGAACATAAGCAGGGGCACAAGCTGGCAGGGGGAGAGGGAGAAGCTGACTCACTGCTGATGGTGGGGCTAGACCCTGGGATCATGACCTAAGCCAAAGGCAGACAGTTAAATGACTGAGCCACTAAGGTACCCCAATGTATATCACTTTAACTCTTAACAACCCTGAAACTTTGGTATTTTACTAATGACCAAGGCTGAGAAAGGTTAAGTGCCTTTAGTCACACTGCTAGTATTTGGGGAACTGGAATTTGAATTCAGCCTTGTTTAGAAGCTCATTCTTCTCTCTGTACTTCTTTCTATATTATGCTAATACATCAATATTATAGAATATTGGACTACCCTTAAAATAATAAATATGATGACTTTATTGATATAGAAGAAAATGTATATGAAGAAGGTAAATACAATATAATACAAAAACATAAAAATTCAGTGACCCTAAAATCATTTACAAAAGGGAACTCGGAGAAAATAAAGTAGTTGCTACTTTAAAGCAATGAGATTATGTTTTGATAATTTTTTAAAGATTCTTTTATTTATTTGAGAGAGAGAGAGCAACCATGCATGTAGGGAAGGAGAGAATCTCTAGCAGACTCACCTTTGACCACAGAGCCTGATATGGGCTTGATCTCATGATCGAGACCTGAGCCCAAACCAAGTCAGTCCCTCAACTGACTGAGCCACCCAGACACCCCTTGTTTTGATAAATTTATATCTATGTATTTCTCTTTTTTTGGAGGGGGAGCAATTATAAATATTACTTTTAAATTTTTTTGTTTACAACTGTTAGTATATAGAAATTTGTGTGTTGACCTTGCTGTATCTTGCAATCTTGCTAAACTCAGTCATTTGTTCTAGATTTTCTTTTTTGGGGGATAGATTTCTTGGAGTTTTCTTTGTAGACAATCACATCGTCTGCAAATAGGGAAGATTTTATTTCTTCCTTTCCGATCTGTATGCCTGTTATTTCTTTTTCTTACTTCCCCTGGCTAGGACTTCCGTATGTTGTTGAGCAGGAGTAGAGGGATGGACAGCTTTGACTTGTTCTTTATCTTAGGGAGAAGCACACAGTCTTTCATCATTAAGTACGATGTTAGCTGTAGGGTTTTTTTTCCTCCCTAAGATTTTATTTATTTATTTGAGAGCAAGACAGAGAGAACACAAGTTGGGGGGAGAAGCAGAGGGCGATAGAGAAGCAGACACCCTGCTGAGCAGGAACCCCCATGTGGGGCTCAATCCCAGGACCCTTGATCAGGACCTGAGCCGAAGGCAGATGCTTAACCCACTGAGCCACCCAGGCGCCCCTAGCTGTAGGTTTTTTGAGGATACTTTTACCATGTTGAGGAAAGTTCCTTCTATCCCTAGTTGGTTGAGAGGCTTTTTTTTTTTTTAATCATGAATTGATGCTTAATGCTTCAAATTCTTTTTCTGCATCAATTAATATGGTCATGTGATTTTTCTTCTGTAGACTGTTAAGCTAATTGTATTAATTTTCTAATATTGAACAAACTTTGCCTTCTTAGAATAAACCCCACTTGGTCATGATGTGTTACTCTTTTTATATTACTGGATTCAATTTTCAAATATTTTGTTGAAGATTTTTCTATGTTCATGAGGGACATTGATACATAGTTTTCTTTTCCTGTAACGTTTTTGGTTTTAGTACTATGGTAATAATATTTGTATCTTCTATGCTTTTGTTAATTTTCTGTTTGCTACTGTGTTACTGAGAGAGGAGTACTGAAGTTCCCAACTATGATGTGAATTTATATATTTCTTTTTCACTTCTGACAGATTTTTCTTCCTGTATTTTGAAGATCTATGGTTAGATGCATAAACAATTGGAATTCTTACACCATCTCAATGAACTGACTCCTCTATTGCTATGAAATGACCTTCTTTATCCCTGCTGATTTTCTTTGCTGTTAACTCTGCCTTGTCTGATATCAACCTAACTGTTTCAGTTTTCTTTCAGTTAGTTTTCAAAGTATATCTTTTTTCATTCTTCAGCATTGAATCTATAGATCATATTTGAAATGAGTTTCTCATATATAGCAGATAGTTTTTTGTTGTTGTTGGGGTTTTTTTTTAAAGATTTTTTATTTATTTATTTGACAGACAGAGATCACAAGTAGGCAGAGAGACAGGCAGAGAGAGAGGGAGAAGCAGGCTCCCCACTGAGCAGAGAGCCCGATGCGGGACTCGATCCCAGGACCCTGGGATCATGACCTGAGCCGAAAGCAGAGGCTTTAACCCACTGAGCCACCCAGGTTCCCTGTTGTTTGTTTTTTTGTCCATTTTGACTAATCTGTCATATCTCACTGGCTCAAATTCCACTTTAGCCAAGGAAATACCGGGCACCAATTTGCTTAAGGCTGGCAATTATCGTGACAAGAGGGAAAAAGATCACCTGACTGGGCAGCAAATTAGAGAATAAATCAATAAGTAGAATTGAATTTACCTTTTCCCATAATCCTATGGTTGCTACACAGCTGGGGAGATACACTCACAATGTCCGGGACAAGCTTCAGCTACCATGACGCTAGAAACATTTAGTATTTGTAAAGCTGAACCCTTAAATGATATCAGCTGACTTTGTATCCCAAAAGAAAGACAAAAGTTCTAGAGAGGGGAAAATTGTTCTCTCACAGAAAAGTGTTTTAACAGATATTTTTGCTGAGATTGTATCTCAAGGATAGGCTGGCACAAAACTAACTTGTATTCACACAACAATAGTAGTGTTCCCGTGTTAGTGCTGAAGTAAGGTAAAGGTAATTTTAAGTAATCTGACGTACAACTGTGGTCTTTCTGTGTAGACTGAAGAGTATTGATTCTTGCTTGGAGTCATATCCCCACCCTGCTGAAATATGACAGTCATGTGATTTGCTTTGACCAGTGAAATATGAGTGAACAGGATATGTATCAATTTACAGGAGGAAGTTTTAAGAGCCAGTAGATAACTATGTTCTCTTTTTTTCTTTGCCGTCATGACCTTCAGTGTTCCAAAGTAGTATGAGTAAGAAACAAATTCATAGTGATGCCTGGGTGGCTCAGCTGGTTAAGCGGCTTCCTTTGGCTCAGGTCATGATCCCAGGGTGGTGGGATTGAGTCCCATATTGGGCTCCCTGTTCGGTGGGGAGCCCTCTTCTCCCTCTCCCTTTGCCTGCTGCTCCCTCTGCTTGTGCTCACTTCTCTCTCTGTCAAATAAATAAATAAAAATCTTAAAAGAAATTTGCAAGTCTCTGAGATCTTGGAGACATTTGTTACTAATAATTAATAATAATTAGCCTATGACTCATATTTTTTACATATGCTTTACTGCCTTTAAGCTTTCCTGTCTCATCTCTCTCCTGCTTCCATTTTTTTGTGCTTAGTTTTCCTCTTTTTATACCTTTATATTTTGCCATTATCCTGTCCTTGAGAATCTGTTTTTATTTATTTTATCTATTTATTGTTTTAACTGTCCTTGAGAATTTGAATCAACAAAAAGCAGAGGAACAGTTAACTAGCCTGGAGCCTTGAAGATTTTAAATTTCCTCTTGTTCTACAAAGTCCAGGTAGTTGATTTGTTTGTTTGTTTGTTTGTTTAAGATTTTACTTATTTATTTGGAAGAGGGAACGAGAGAGAGCACAGGAGCAGGGCCAGAGGGAGAAGCAGACTCCTTGGGTAGGGAGCCTAATGTGTGACTCAGTGAGGGACTCAATCCTACAACCCTGGGATCATGACCTGAGCTGAAGGCAGACGCTTAACTGACTGAGCCACCCAGGTGCCCCAATCCAGGTAGTTTTTACAAGAATCTTAGGCTTACTACTATTTAGGCAGAAAACTAGAAACCTGAGAATTAAACATTTCATTAAATTCTTGCATTTGACTAGCATTATAAATGCTTACCCTTACTTCACTTTTCATTATTGACTTTATAGTAAATACTTAATATAAATTTAAAGCAATTTAAAGTATATATTGTAATCCCAATATCTTAATTCTATTCTCTATAACAATAATACTAATATAAGCTTTAAAATAAAGGTTTTAAATTTTAACATTCTGGTCACTTGAAGAAAAAGAATGTCAACAAATAAACCTCCTTAAATTCTCTTCCAAGCTCTTAATGAAAAGAATTCCCATGGCTCCCATACCTCTTTATGAGTTTGAGAGGAAAGATTCCTCTATAGCACTCCTAGAGATTCCGATTCAGTACGTATTTGGAAACCATTGCGTTAAATGGTAGTGAATCCCTAGTATAACTGGAACAGAAACGTTTCATCCTCAATTCTCAGGCTGTACTTTCTTTCAAGTACTAATTAGGAATTTTGGAACAGCTGATGCAATGTACTGTCCCCACCGTATGTTGAAGCTCTAATCCCCAATATGATGGTATTGGAGCCAGGCCTTTGGGAGGTAGTTAAGTTTACATGAGATCATGAAGGTAGAATCCCCATTATAGGATTAATATCTGCGTAAGAGGAAGAAATCTGAGCTCACTGTCTACAGTGTGAGGACACAGTGAAAAGGCTGCTGTTTGCAAAGGAGGAAGAGGGCTCTCACCAGACATGGAATTTGCCAGCACCTTGATCTAGGACTTCCAGCCTCCAGAACCAAGAGAAATAAGTGTTTTTTTTTGTGTTAAGCCACTTGGTATATGGTGTTAACCTTAATAAAACTGCAGTTATTTTATCACCAAAGGATGGGTTTACTAGGGAATAGCTGAGAACTGCAATCTAGCAGACAAGCAGACAAACTGTACATAAATCCAGAGATCAAAGGGACAGAATGCTTTTTTGACGGAGAAAAGTGATCAGTTGGGAAGGCTGTTATAAACTAAAAGTCCACTGGAGTAAACTGAGTATAGTGGCTTCTCGTTGGCTGATAAGGAACTCCTCTCTTCCTCCCTTCTTTCTCCTCCCCTTTCCTAAATGAGGAGAATCAGACAGTGTCTTTTATTGAACCTCACAGAAGGATGGGGGTTGGTAGCCGGGAAAACCAGCACTGTGATTAGAGGACTGGAACTTTCAGTCCCACTCCCCTGACCTGGGAGGTGAGAGGGGCTGGAGGTTGATTCATTCATCAGTGGTCAATGATTAATCAATCATGCCTATGTAATGAAACCTCCATAAAAACCCCAAAGGATGAGGTTTGGAGAATTTTAAGGTTGGGGAACTTACACATGATGCTAAGCTGGGCCCCATACTCCACAAGGACAGAAGTTCCTTTGTTTTGGGAAATACCATCTGTCTCATCTATCAATTGATTCATATTCTTTTCTATCCTTTGCAATAAATGGGTAATCTAATGAGTAAATGGCTTTCCTGAGTTCTGTGAGCTGCTTTAGCAAATTAATCAAGCCCAAGGAGAGAGTTAACAGGAATCTGTGATTTCTAGCCAGTCAGTCACAAGTACAGGTAACAACCTGGGCTGTGCTTGGCATCTGAAATGGAGGGGGCAATCTTGTAAGACAGAGCCCTTAAGCTGTGGAATCTGTACTATCAGCAAGTAGGTAGTGATGTAGTTTTGGAATGTACGTGAGGTTTGGTGGGGTGAGGTCTGGTGCCGACAGCCAAGAAAGAATTCTTGAGATGTCTTTGGTGCAAACAGGTGATTTTATTAAAACACAGAGCAGGACCTGAGGACAGAAAGGGGCACTGGGTTTGTGAGGAGTGACTGATTATATATTGCGGGGTCAAGGGACGTTAGGAAAAAGGGAGGTGTCCAAAAGGACTTTCATATGCTAAAGAAGACCGGTACTGGTGGCCTTGCTATTAACAAGCTAAGCCTGTTTTTCCCTCTAGCAAAGCATTAACAATAAGATAGTTGGAAGTTTCCTGGAGGAATGTCACACATATCCCATCCAGGAGCTGGGAGTTTGGGGAGGTTGCAGGGTGTCAACTTGTGCTGTGTCTTCTGCTAGCCTTCTGCTTCCTCATCAGATAGTGTCAGAATTGAGTTAAATTATAGGACGCCCAGCTGGTGTGGAAGAATTGGTGGCACGTAAAACCCCCCCAAAGCAGAAATTGGGAGCAGAACCATTATTCCCAGTCACCTTCTTAAAATTATTAAATCAAGGGGTAGAGCACAGGAATAATTTTTTTTTAATTAATAGACTTAATTTTTTTAGTATAGTTTTAGGATTACAGAAAAATTGAGCAAATAATACAGATCTCATATTCTGTCCTTAGATCTATGTAATCTTCCTCATTATTAGCATCTTTACATTAGTATGTAATATATTAGTGCAATTAATGAGCTGATACAGATACATTACTAATAACTTAAGTCCATAGTTTATTCAGATTTGCTTCATTTTTACCTGTCTTTTTTATGTTCCAGGGTCTTATCCTGGATGTCATGTTACAGTAAGATGGCATGTCATCCTTTTTTTTTCTTTTTTTAAGATTTATTTATTATTTATTTGAGAGAGAGAATGAGCACTAGCGAGGACAGGGGGAAGGGAATGCAAAGAGCAGACTCCTCGCTGAGCAGGAAGACTGATGTGGGACTTGATCCCAGGACCCTGAGATGATGATCTGAGCTGAAGGCAGATGCTTAACCGACTGAGTCACCCAGGACCCCACATTTAGATGGTATGTCTTCTTAAGCTCCTCTTAATTGTGACACTTTCTCAGACTTTTCTTATTTTTGATGACCTTGACAATGTTGAGAAGTACTCGTCAGGTATATTGTATCATTCCCCTCTACTGAAATTTGGCTTAAATTTTTTTCATGATCAGACTAAAGTTATGAGGGTGCCTGGTTGGCTCAGATGATTAAGCATCTGTCTTCGACTTGGGTCCCGGAGTGCTAGGATTAAGGCCTGCATTGGGCTCCTTGCTCGGCAGGGAGCCTGCTTCTCCCTCTGCCTCTCTCTCTCTTTCTGTCTCTCATGAATAAATAAATCTTAAAAAAAAAAAAAAAGACTAAGTTTATGAGTTTGGGGAGGAAACTCACCAAGCATTTTTAATAGGCACTCAGGTGATTTTTTATGTTCACACAGTAGTTAGAGGCCCTACACATATGTGTATTATCTAGTAATTGTGACTGTAGGTGCAGCTTTGTGTGTTATACAGCCATAATGATATTTTCAAGAACAGAAACCATGCCTTACTCATCTTTGAATTCTTAGAGTTCAGCATAGGACTTATCACATAGTACCTACCTTACAGGTATTATAATATACTTGTATATTACTTGTTATTATAGTTACGCAAGTCCATTCATACCAGAAAAGGTAACTAAATATAAGGAAAGAAATAATTGTTCCTCTGAAAACAAAAATGAACATGAATCACCAAAAATAATGGGTATGGACTGAATGTTTGTGTCCCCCAAATGAATATGTTGAAACCCCAACCACCAACAGGACTCTGTTAAAGATAGGGCTTTTATGGAGGTAATTAAGGTTAAATAATGTCATAAGGGTAGGGCTCTGATCCAATAGGATTAATGTCCTTATAAGAAGAACAAGAGACGTCAGAGAATTCATTCTCTTTCATCCCATACTATGCAAGGACACAGCAAAAAGGTGGCCTTCTGTATACCAGAATAAAAATTCTCACCAGAACTTACCATCCTGGCTCCCTGATCTAGGACTTCTAGCCTCCAGAACTTTGGGAAAATAAATTTTTGTTAAGCCACCCAGTTGGTAGTATTGTATTATGGCAAGCCCGAGCAAACTAAAACAGATTTGGTACCAAGAAGTAGGATGTTGCTATTATAATAAAAACCTAAAAATATGGAAGTGGCTTTGAAACTGGGCTATGGGTAGAGGCCAGAAGAGTTTTGAAGTCCATGTTACAAAAAGCCTAGATTGTCATGAAGGGACTTTTGGAAGAAATATGTATGTTAAAGTTGGTTATGGTGAGAGCTTAGAAAGAGAAAAAGAGCTAGAGAGGCCTCTGGGTGGTTCAGTCTTTTAAGCATCTGCCTTTGGCTCAGGTCATGATCCCAGAGTCCTGGGGTTGAGCTGCACGTCGTGTTCCCTGCTCAGAGGGGAGTCTGCTTCTCCCTCTGCTTCTGCCCCCCACCCCACTCTCTCTCTCACTCTGTCTCTCTCTTAAATAAATAAAATCTTTATTTTCTTATAACAATTTTGTAGAGAGAGAGCACAAACAGAGAGAGCAGCAGGCAGAGGGAGAAGCAGGCCTCCCCCACCACCACAGCAGGGAGCCCAATGCCGCTGATCCCATCACAACCCAAGTGGAAGGCAGATGCTTAACTGACTGAGCCACCCAGTCACCCCAATAAAATCTTTAAAAAAAGAAAAAAGAGCTAGAGAGAAGGCCTCCATCGTCTTTCTTTCTTTCTTTTTTAAAGACTTTGTTTATTTATTTATTTGACAGAGAAAGACACACAGAGAGGGAACATGAGCAGGGAGAGTGGGAAAGGGAGAAGCAGGCCTCCTACCAAGCAGGGAGCCTGATGCAGGGCTCGATCCCAGGACCCCGGGAGCATGACCCGAGCCAAAGGCAGATGCTTAACAGTTGAGCCACCCAGGCACCCCAGGCCTCCATCTTCTTAGAGAACATATGAATAGTCATGAATGGAATGTTAGTAGAAATATGAATGCTAAAGGCCATTCTGGTGAGGTCTCAGATAGAAATGAGGAACAGTTATTGGAAAATGGAGAAAAGGTGATTCCTGTTTTAAAGCAGCAAAGAACGTGGCTGAATTGTGTTCTACTGTTTTGTGGAAGAAAGAACTTGTGAACAATGAAATTGGATATTTGGCTGAGGAGATTTAAAAAAAAATTTTTTTTTAAGATTTTACTCATTTATTTGAGAGAGAGAGCACAAGCACGGCAGGAGGGGCAGAGGGAGAGGGAGAAGCAGACTCCCCGCTGAGCAGGGACCACCCCTCCCCAACATAGGGCTCAATCCCAGGACCCTGACAGAGCTGAAGGCAGACACTTAACCAAGTGAGCCACCCAGCTGCCTCGACTGAGGAGGTTTCTAAGTAAGATGTTAAAGGTTGTAGCCTCCGTCCTCCTGACTACTACTAGTGAAGTATGAGAAGGGAGAGCTGAATTGAGGAAGAAATTATTAAAACCAAAAAAGAACCAAAATTTAAAGCTTTGGAAAGTTCTCAGCCTATCCAAGATGCAAAATAGGAGAATGCTTATTCTGAGGACAACACTAAAGGTGTGGTTGAACAACCATTTGGTAAAGATATTAATATGGGTGTGAACCCTGAATTTAATCATCACCTCAACAGACAGGCGGAACAAGAGATGGATTATACCAACAGAAACACTGTCAGTTGGCCCTAATATGAACAGGAAAAAATGAGGAAATGAAGAAAGGCTGCTGCACTTTTTTATTGTACAAAACTGGATGATAGAGCTCTTCTGCTGGAACATGGTTTTTTCTTTAAGAAAAAGGAAGGATGACCTTGAAGGTAGTCCAGAGAACTTTGGGGCTTCCATATCCACCATGGGCCCAGTGTGCAAGTTTTTCTCCTTGGTTTCAGAGGGTGGAGTCCTTGTAGAACAGCAGAGCATTGGACCAAAAAATATTATTCTCAAGGCTTAAGATCTAACAGAATTATGTAAGTCCTGGGAATGTAATGTACATCATTACAATTGACTATAATCATTACATTGACTATAATCAATATTGTATTATATATTGGATAGATGCTAAGTGAGTAGATCTTAAAAGTTCTCATCACCAGGAAGCAAAATTGTAAATATGTGTGGTGATGGATGTTAACTAAACTTAGTGTGGTAATCATTTTGCAACATATACATATATCACACCATGTTATACACCTAAACATAATACAATGTTATATGTCAATTATATCTCAATTGAAAGAATCTTTTAATTAAAAATAAGATCTAATGGGATTTGCCTTGCTAGGTTTAGACTTGCTTGGGACTCACCTGTCCCCCTTCCTTCCTTCCTCTTTCTCCTTTCTGGAATGGGAATGTCTATCTGGCCCATTATTGTACTTTGGAAGCACGTAGCTGCGTTTCACAGATTTTTAGCTGAGAGAATTCTGCCTCAGGATGAATCATACCTCTTAAGTCTTACCAATAACTGATTTAGATGATAATTAAATGAGACTTTGGACTTCAGATTTTAGAGTTGATGCTAGAACAAGTTAAGACTTTTGGGGTGACTGGAATAGACTGAATGTATTATATATACAAGAAGGACATGAGCTTGGGAATCCCAGTGGCAGACTAATGTAATAACTGTCAAATTTGTTGAGGGCAAGAGAATACTAAAAGATGAGAGAAAAAATGTAGAAATCTAGAATTCTGCATTCAGATTGTTCAGTGAGTATCTTTAAGTTCTTAACTTGCATGGAAGAAATTGAAGCTTGCAACCACAGCAGTGCATTATGGGTATGGTTCATGGAAGTATACTGATGAACTCCAAGAACCTGAATTCAAAAAGTCTTGGCCCTACATCAAAGCTCTGATAAATATTCATATGCTTTAAGTTAAAACAAAATGTTTAAGTACACCTGTATCAATTAGGAATGACAGTTGAGGGGCGCCTGGGTGGCTCAGTGGGTTAAAGTCTCTGCCTTCGGCTCAGGTCATGATCCCAGCATCCTGGGATTGAGCCCCACATCAGGCTCTCTGCTCAGCAGAGATTCTGCTTCCTCTCTGCCTACTTGTGATCTCTGTCTGTCAAGTAGATAAATAAAATCTTAAAAAAAAAAAAGGAGTAACATCTGGCTGTTAGTATCCAAGGTCCACATTTATTGTATAATAAGTAAGTCATACAAGGGCTTATTTTCTCACTGAAAACAAGCCCAGAGATAGGCAGCAAAGTTATCAACAATCAGATTCCTATACCATCTCTGGGGGCATAAAAGCTGACACTTAGAGCCCTAGCCATCATAAATGAATTCCAAACAGGAATCAAGAGAAAAAGGAGAACAAGAAAGGTCCCTCCCAGAAATCACACTCAACAGAGTCCATTTATATCTCAGTGACCAGCTCTAACTGCAAAGGCAGCTGAGAAGTGTCTTTTGTTTAGTACACTGCCTATGCAGAATGAAATACCAGTTTTATTGGTAAGGATGAAAGAGAATGAATTTCTTTTCAAAAATTCAAGTATAAGTAACACACAGTATTACATTAGTTTCAGGTGTAAAGAATGAAAATTATTTGGGCAACTAACAGACCCTGCCAGTGTAGATAATTTTGTAATGATTCTTTGTTTTAGTAACTTAAAACTAAATGACCAATTAACTGGCCCTAATGGCACAGAGTAGAAGAGCATGTATTCTACAGCCTATTCAGGTGGGATATGTGGGATGCTCTGATGGGATGGGGGGCCACCAAATGTGGGGTGACCTGATTGGGAGGAAGCCAGAGATGCGGGGGCAGTGAAAGAATTCACCCAAAGCAGAACCAAGGAGATAAAAGTTTATTGAATACACCAGAAGGGAGCAACGGGCATAACAGTAGAGCAGACTGTGTGCAACAAGGTGGTGGTGAGGGGCTGCAGTTTAGGGCAGAGTGAGAGAGTATGGGAGTATATGGAATTTTCCCTTTTTAGGTAGTCTTGGGAACTGTGCCTGTTTGTATTTGTCAGTTAGGGCCTATGGTTATTTTGAGGTTGGTTTCTTGATGATCATGTTTGCATTCAGCTTGGTGGTCACTGTGAGCCCTTTTACCTTACTCAGGTTTCCATTACTCAAGCTTGTTGCCTCATAGCTGCCTCTATAGGATACCGCAAAGCTGACTGGAGTACCTTTTTTACCCATGTGGCATCCAAAAGGGATAGATTCAGTGAAAGTCTGAAAATATGAGACTTGAAAGTTGGTTAGAGTTTAGTGCTAGAGATGCAGATGTGAGTGAGTCCTAACCCGTGGTATGGACAGCCTATTGGATGAACTCATAAAAAGGTAGAAAGAAGAAAGCCTAGGACATTAGCTCAAGCAATTGCAGTTAAACAGAATAAGAGTGAAGAAAATAAAGAAAAACCAGAAAGGATAGAAAGTTATATCATGAAGATGAAGAAAAAAGGGAGTGACCAGCATCAAATGAGATAAAAAGGTGAATGCGGATTCATAGAGCAAGCAGTGGAAAGAGGCTGGGGAGGGTCTCACTACTCAGTATATAGACTTTCTCATTAAATCCTTTTTTTGCTTGACCTGCTGTGCCTAAATCTCCTCTGGTTCCAACTCTCTACCAGTTCTAGGGTTAAGCTACTCACTTGGTTATTTGTCCAAAGGATGGTGACCTAGATCTAGAAGTCTAATTACTCCGTACAGATTTTCAATGGATCCTCTGGTGTTTCCTTCCACACCCTCCCATTGATGTGGTATCCGCAATTTACTTACGAGTCTATAGTATAATACGCCATGTCTTTGTCTCCTGTTCCTAGCAAAGAACTTATAAAAACTTTGGAATTTCCTAAGTGATAGGAGTATCTTTTGCTTATTCAGGAGGCTCCACTCTTTTTTTTTTTCAGGAGAGTGGGAGGTGAGTGGTGGTGCAGAGGGAGAGAGAGAACTTAAGCAAGCTCCAGGCCCAGCCCACCTTGGGGGCTCAATCTCATGACTCTGAGATCATGACCTGAGCCGAAATCAAGTCAGACACTTAACCAACTTAGCTACCCAGGTGCCCCTAAGAGGCTCCTCTTTTGAGTACACTTGAGTTCATGCTAATTTAGGGGAGGGCCCCTAAATAGACTCAGGATGGTGCTGGTCACCAGAAAGACCAAATGACTGGAGGGTTAGAACTTTTAGCCCCACGCACAGACCTCCAGGAAAGGGAGAGAGGGAGTAGAGATTAAGCTCTATAAAAACTCTTAAGGAAATCTGATGAGTTTCTGGTTTGGTGAACATCATGGAGGTGCTGGGAGGGTGGTGCATAGAGAGCATGGAAACTCTGTGCCCCTTCCCCCCTTCTTTGTATCTTTCCATGTGGCTGTTGCATTGTATGCTTTATAACAAATCAATAAGCATAAGTAAATATTTCCCTAAGTTCTGTGAGTTCTGTGAGTAATTATCAAATTACTAAGCCAGAGAAGGGAGTCCTAGGAATTCTAATTTAATTTATGGTTTTTTGGTCAGAAGTACAAGTGACAGTCTGGACTTGCAGTTGACATCTGAGGTGGAGGTAGTCTTGACGGCTGAGTCAGGGTTCTCTAGAGGAACAGAACCAATAGGATAGACAGATGATAGATAGGTGATAGATAGATAGATAGATAGATAGATGAGATTTGCTGTAGGAGTTGGCTCACATGATTGTGGAGAGCAAGAAGTCCTACACTCTGCTGTCTGCAAGCTGGAGAAATAGGAAAGCTATTTTGAGTCTGAAGGATGCAGAATGGCCCGGTCTGAGTACCCAGAGAGGGGGTCCCACAGGACTAGCCAAGAGGGTCCTTGGCTTCATGCAGGATGGAAATCAAATGAGCCAGCAGAAGTGAAAGCAGAGTTTATTGAAGATGTATGTAGAGACAGACAGATACAGACAAGAGTATCCCGGAGACTCGGAAAGGTAAGAAGCATGAGTCTTGTCTTTGCTTGGGTCCTGGAGTTTTTATTGCCCATTGTGTTCTGGTGCACAGTCTTTAACCTCTGGGATTTGATGCTGTCTCCAGGTAGAAAGTGTCAGAATTGAGTTAAATTTGTAGGACACCCAGGGGCACCTGGGTGGCTCAGTGAGTTAAAGCCTCTGCCTTCGGCTCAGGTCATGATCCCAGCGTCCTGGGATTGAGCCCCACATCGGACTCTCTGCCCAGCAGGGAGCCTGCCTCCCCCCCTCTCTCTGCTTGCCTCTCTGCCTACTTGTGATCTCTGTCTGTCAAATAAATAAATAAAATCTTTTAAAAAAAAAAATTTGTAGGACACCCAGTGTCCACTGCAAATTGGAGAACTGATGTGGGATAATCCCCCACATCTGGTGTCAAAGGTATTAAAAGTAGAGTGAGGAAAACAGAATTTTCCTTTACAGAGCCTTCCTGGAGTTCTGAATTATGAATTACTATACTTCTAATTGTCATTCCCCTCTGCATTCATCTTTCTTAGTTCCAACAATTTCTTTATCCTCTTTCCTTCTTCCACTAAGAACACTCCAACATCTCTCATTCCATTTCCCACTTTCTTAGTCCTTGTGGGTTTTTGTATTTTCTCATTTCAGTGGGGGTTCATAGGGAAACGAGACTAACATATGTTTGATTGCTCATGTTAAAAGTCACTCTGTAGAACATGTTTTCAAAATTATGAATTCTTTTAAAATCAGTTATGTGGTTATAAAATGCTTAAGTGATATCCTTTTTTTTTCAATACAGTAGTCCTCCTTTATCCACGGTTTCACTTTCTGAGACTGCAGTTACCAAGGCGAGCCAACCTCAGGCCTAACTCGGATGATCCTTCTCCTGATGTATAGTCAGGTCAATTGTCTAGTGCCACATCACAATACAAACATTATCCACTTCACTTCAAGTCATCACATGGGCATTTTACCATCTCACAGCCTCACAAAAAGGGTGAGTACCACTGTAAGATATTTTGAGAGAGACCAACATTCATGTAACTTTTATACAGTATATTCTTATAATTGTTCTATCTTATTATTGCTTATTATCAGTCTCTTGCTGTGTCTAATTTATAAATTAAACTTTATCATAGCTTTGTATGCATAGAAAAAAAAACAGTATAGATAGGGCTTGGTACCATTGTTAATTTCAGGGATCTCTTGGGGGTCTTGAATGTGGGCCCTGCAGATAAAGGGGCAGTACTGAATCTTATTTTTCTGATTAGAAATGTTTGCTCATTGGGGCACCTGGGTGGCTCAGTCGGTTAAGCGTCTGCCTTGGGCTCAGGTCATGATCCTAGAGTCCTTGGGATGGAGCCCTACATCAGGCTCCCTGCTCAGCAGGGAAACTGCTTCTCCCTCTCCCTCTGCTGCTCCCCCTTCTTGTGCTCTCTCTCTCTCTCTGTATCCAATAAAAAAATAAAATCTTAAAAAGAAACAAATGTTTGCTTATTAGAGTACCCAAAGGATACAGAAATATCTAACAAAGGGAAGGTCTTTCACAGTCATAGCCTTAGACAAAGTTACAGGTTGGTCTCTTAAGTATACTACTGTTTAGTGATTCTATATTTGTAAAATATAAGATAGATAAAAAACAACAGAAAGATAACACTAAAATGGTAACAGCAGTTAACTCTGGAGATTGGGATTAATGGATTTTTTCCCCTTCTAGCGATTTAGCTGTATTTTCTAATGTGCCCAAATTAACGTCTAATATTTATTTTTTGAACCATTTATATTTAAAAAACCTTAAAATGTTAAGATTTAAGTCTATTACTCAAAATAAATGTAATTATTTCAAACTTTCTCAATTTTTAGAAATTAAAAAAAAAATTTTTATTATCATATAATGTATTATTTGCCCCAGGGGTACAGGTCTGTGAATCGTCAGGCTTACACACTTCACAGCACTCACCATAGCACATACCCTCCCCAATGTCCATAAAACTTTTGCAATTTTTGAAATAAAATTTTTCATTACACTTAATATTCCAAGAATAAAAAAAAATTCCAAGAATAGTAAAAGGCTCTCTGATGTCTACAGATTAAAAGAATTTTAAAATTATAATAAAATTAAAGAATCAATACAATCTACCATACAGTTTCCATCACTTATGTAATTTGTGTTTAAGTATTTAAGGGTTTCATAGATGAACAAGCAGTTAATTTTCCCTTTTAACATCATTCACCAGATGGTCTAGAAATCTTTGATCTGCAAGCCTTGCGGGGTTTTCAGGCCTCCAGCTGAGGTGTTACTTCCCCAAAACTTTATGTGGTTCCTGTCCACTCTCTGGGACAGAATAATTAGACGTTTAGAGTAAAGTTACTGATCAATCACCATAAAGTTAGATAATTTGCCAAAGAGACCAGAATGAATTTTACAACGCTGTTCATGTATTGTTTTAAAGATTTTATTTATTTGAGAGAGAGAGAGAGACAAACACAGAGATAGCGACAGAGCAAACGGAGCCAGGGAGGAAAGGGTGAAGTAGGCTACCCCCTGACCCGGGAGCCTGAAGAGGGGATGGATCCCAGGACCCTGGGATCATGACCTAAGCAGAAGGTAGACGCTTAACTAATTGAGCCACCCAGGGTAACAAATCAGGGTATTTCTACAGGGTATTCTATTTTCTACAGGGTAATTCAGAAAGACTGCCTTAAAAGATGTCAACCTTTCCACCTAAATGTCCTATTGATATCTCAGACCCAAAGACCATTTATTTTGAAGCGTAATCATTCAAAAATTGGTTACCAACTTTCATCCCAAACACAAGCTTAGTTCTATCTGGTTCCTACACGAGTACAGGGGCGTGGGCCTGTTCATCTCTAAGGCCTCGCCACCTAACAGCCTCTCCTAGCCATTTTGCCGTCCAAGCGAGCTCTCTCGCCGGGTTGTTGGGTGTAGTAGGTCTCTCCCCTCCCCGCTTTCCCGGCCCTTGGCTAACCCAAGCAGCAGCCGGTAGGGGCCCGACCCTTCTACCTGGGCCTCGCCTTCCCTTCCTCCTCCTCCGCAGTCCCACGTCTGCAGTGGGTCCGGCCTCGGGGAGAGGGTGGTGGTGGAAAACCTCCCTTGACTCCTGCAGCCCACTAACCACGGGTGCGAGGAAGATTAAGACGCTCCCAATTCCAGGACGAGCATGAACCAGTCACTCCCCTCCCACCGCCCAGGTCCCCAGCCCCGCGCCCCGCGCCCAGATTCGGGTGTGAGAGTGACAGGCCCGCGAGCGCGCTCCCGCCCGGCCTCCCGGCGCGCGCTGGGCCTGAGGAGCCGGGCCAATCAGAGCGCGCCTCGCCTCTACGCCCCCAGCTCCGCGCGCGTCGGTCTTCCTGTAAGGGCAGCTTCCTAATACAAAAGCCTGCTAGCGGACCTTCCCTTTGCTGTGTGCCCATCGAAACGCCCTTCCCAGAGGCGGCCTTGAGGCCCCTCCCGAGGGAGAGAAAGCGGATGGTGGGGGAAGGGTGGGAAGTGAGGAAGGGTTTTTCACTTTCAAGAAAACACCTTTCCGTCTTCATACTTTTCCCCGTTCCCCTCTCTGGATAGAAAGTCCCTACACCAGCTTAAGTCAATAGCAAATGTTGTGTTAAGGGAAAGCGGTATTGGTTTTTCTTTCAAATGGTAAGTTCTCGTGAAGTAATGCGGCCTCCGTGCATTACCCAGAATTCCCAAGGTCCGCGTGGCGTGTTTCCGGTCTGCGTGCTGCCGCGGAGCCGCAAGGCTAGGCTCCAGTGTTCACGAGCCTTTTCACCCCGCCCCGCCCCTGCGGGTCCTCGCCCCATGCCCGCTCCCCCCACCCCCCGCAAAGTAATAGTTTACTTGTATTTTATGATGGTAAGAAGAAAACTGCTTTCAAAAAGTGACTGCTCCCTGCAAAACTGATAGTAAGTACATAAATGTTTATAAAAGAAAGTTGAACTCACCACTCACCCACAATCTCACCACCCAGAAATAACAGTATTAACACCCTGCTATTTTAAATTGGGAGACTTCACATAAAGTTTTGTTTTGTTTTGTTTGTTTTTAAAGACAGAAGTGTCTCATAGCGTTCCAGGTAAATTTAAATAATCATTTTTAATGGCTGTGTGGATATAATTTGTTCAACTAGTCCCTAAATTGTTGGGCTTTTAGGGTATTTACAGTTTTTCACATGTACAAATAATACCAGATGTCATCAAAAGGAATGAAAACTCGCCATTCGTAATGATGTGGATGGAGCTAGAGTGTATTATGCTAAAGAAAATAAGAGAATGACATTCCATATGATTTCACTCATATGGAATTTAAGAAACAAAACAGATGAACAAAGGAGAAGGAGAGAAAAAAAGGAGAGGGAGGCAAACCATAAGAGACTTATCTATAGAGAACAAACTGAAGGCTGCTGGAGGGAAGTAGGTGGTGGGGGATAGGCAAAATGGGTGATGGGTATTAAGGAGGGGACTTGTGATGAGTGCTGGGTGTTAAATATTTGTTTATTAATTTTGAGAGAGAGTGTGTGTGCATGCAAGCAGGATAGGAGCAGAGAGAGAGAGAGAAAAAAAAAAAAATCCAAAGCAGACTCCGTGCTCAGCACAGGATACCATGAGGGGCTTGATCTCACTACCGTGGGATCGTGGCCTGATGGGAAATCAGGAGTGTGCTGCTGACTGAGCCACCCAGGTGCCCTTGTTTTTGTTGTTGTTGTTGTTTTTAGAGATTTGTTTATGACAGAGAGAGATAGTGAGAGAGGGAACACAAGCATGGGGGAGCTGGAGAGGGAGAAGCAGGCTCCCCACTCGTTGGGAACCCAATATGGGGCTCCATCCCAGGACACTGGGATCATGACCAGAGCTAAAGGCAGCAGTTTAACCCACTGAGCCACCCAGGTTCCTCACCCAGGTGCCCTTGTACTGGGTGTTATATGTAAGTGATGAATCACTAAATTCTGCTTCTGAAACCAGTATTACCCTAAATGTTAAATAACTAGAATTTAAATAAAAACTTAAAAAAAGAATATACTCATTTAAACAATTCTGCTAGATAATTATTCTCATAGATAAATCTGTACATATTTCTGATTATTTCCTTATAATAAATTCATGGAAATATAAGTACTGGATGAAAGGAATACACTTTTTTTTTAAGACTTTATTTATTTATTTGACAGGCAGAGATCACAAGTAGGCAGAGAGGCAGGCAAATAGAGAGAGAGGTGGAAAGCAGGCTCCCTGCTGAGCAGAGAGCCAGATGCGGGGCTCGATCTCAGGACTCTGGGATCATGGCCTGAGCCGAAGGCAGAGGCTTTAACCCACTGAGCCACCCAGGAACCCCAAGGAATATACTTTTATAAGAAGAGTCTAGATGATGTTACCAGACTCTCCCCATGAAATATATTTATTACTTTTCTACCTGTGTCTTCAACTTCTTGCTAATCTTCAGTACTGTTAGGCTTTGAGATCTTTATCACCTTTTGAACATTTTTGTCATCTTGTTTTAATTTACATTTTTGTTGACTATAAAACAACATCATTCGTATATTTATTGGCTCTGTTTTTTTTTTTTTTAATTTTATTTATTTATTTATTTATTTGACAGGGAAAGAGATCACAAGTAGGCAGAGAGGCAGGCAGAGAGAGAGGGGGAAGCAGGCTCCCCGCTGAGCAGAGAGCCGGATGCAGGGCTCGATCCTAGGACCCTGAGACCATGACCTGAGCCGAAGGCAGAGGCTTAATCCAAGGAGCCACCCAGGTGCCCCTGACTGGCTCTGTTTTTGTGCATTGCTCGTCAATTACTCCTGGTTTAAAACTGAAGTATTTACATTTAAAAATTACAAGTGTTTTTGTATATCAGGAATATTAACCTTTGAATGAAATGTAATTACAAATATTACCATATTTTTAAAGATTTTATTTATTTATTTCAGATAGAGAGAGCTTGAGAGAGCACAAGCGGTGGGGGGGAGGGTAGTGGGAGAAGCAGGCTCCCCACTGAGCAAGGAGCCCAATGTGGGGCACAATCCCAGGATCCCAGGATCATGACCTGAGTTGAACGCAGATGCTTAACCAACTAAGCCACACATTATTACCATTTTTTTTTTAAACGCAGCTACAACTTCCACCTTATAGACATGGTGAGGGTTCAGTTTAGAGAATTCAAACTATGGGTATTGTTTTATTTTAAAGACTTCATTTATTTGAAAGAGATCAGAAGTAGAGAAGCAGGCAGAGAGAGAGAGAGAGAGAGAGAGGGAGGGAAGCAGGCTCCCTGCTGAGCAGAGAGCCCGATGCAGGGCTCCATCCCAGGACCCTGAGATCATGACCTGAGCCAAAGGCAGAGGCTTAACCCACTGAGCTACCCAAGTGCCCCATTATTACCATTTTTTAATATGGCCTATGGTGGTCATTTGCTGAAGGAGAAAAAAGTCTTACAAAAAGAAAGAACATATAATGTCAGATGGACTAACATAGCAAAGAATACAATTCATCTCTAAGTTATTTGTATGTCAAAAGTTTAAATTAAAATGCAAAAAAAATAGATCTTAAGAAAATGATACTAAAATTCACTTGAGAAAGTACAGTTGACCCTTGAATAACACAGATTTGAACTGCTTCCATCCACTTATATGTGGATTTTTTTTTGATACAGTATAGTACTGTAAATGTATTTTCCTTATGATTTTCTTAATATTTTTCTCTGGCTTACTTTGTTGTACAAAATATGTGTTAACAGTTTATGTTGTCAGTAAGAATAGTCAGTTTATTATTAATAAAGTTTTTTGGGGTGCCTGTGTGCCTCAATTTGTTAGGTGTCCAACTTTTGACCTCAGCTCACGTCTTGATCTCAGGGTGGCAAATTCAGGCCCTCTGTTGGGCTCCACTCTGGGCATGGAGCCTACTTAAATAATAATAATAACAAAGTTTTGGGGGAGTCAAGAGTTACGTGTGGATTTTCTACTTGGGAGGGGTTGGTGCCCCTAATTCCTGTGTTGTTCAAGGGACAACTGTAAATGGTCATAACTTTTTTTTTAAAGATTTTATTTGTTTATTTGTCAGAGAGACAGAAGAGAGAGTGAGGGCACAAGCAGAGGGAATGGCAGGCAGAGGGAGAAGCAGGCTCCCCGCTGAGCAAGGAGCCTGATGTGCACTGATTCCAGAATCCTAGGATCCTGACCTGAGCCAAAGGCAGAGACTTAACCGGATGAGCCACCCAGGAGTCCCTGGTCATAGCTTTCTTTCTTTCTTTCTTTTTCTTTTCCTGGTCATAACTTTCAAAGAAACTTATTTAGAAGGGGGAAAGGGAAGTGGAGTAGAGGAGAATGGACTCTCCTGACATGATTTGTACACTAAATATAAAGATAACTAGGAATACAAGAAAAAATATGTGGTAAGGTTATATAAAGTGTATACCATAAAATTATGCACAATTTTGTACTATGTAAAAACTCAGTTTACGTAGAATTAATCAGAATCAGAACCCATAAGTAAGTAAAATAAGTAGAAGTTTAAGGTCATGGGATTTTTTTTTTTTAAAGATTTTGTTTATTTATTTGAGGGGCACCTGGGGGGCTCAGTGGGTTAAGCCTCTGCCTTTGGCTCAGGTCATCATCTCAGGGTCCTGGGATCAAGCCCTGCATCAGGCTCTCTGCTCAACGGAGAGCCTGCTTCCCCCTCTCTCTCTGCCTGCCTCTCTGCCTACTTGTGATCTCTCTCTCTCTCTGTCAAATAAATAAATAACATCTTAAAAAAAATACTCAGTCTTCACTATAGATTTAAAATCTGTACTGCACTCTTTCTATATGTACTTTATTTTCTATAACATTGATTTATTTGTTATTAGATGGCAATATTATTATTTTAATATATCTTAACATTGTTTTTAAATTTCTGGTGGGGTAAGTCCCTGCTTAGTAGATTTCTTTTTCAGAGTATTCTTTAAGAACTGTCTTTTTAAAATCTATTTGATATGTAGAAAACTTAAAAAACATAACATGAGGGGTGCCTGGGTGGCTCAGTGGGTTAAGCCTCTGCCTTCGGCTCAGGTCATGATCTCAGGGTCCTGGGATCGAATCCCGCATCGGGCTGTCTGCTTGGCGGAGAGCTTGCTTCCTTCTCTCTCTCTGCCTGCCTCTCTGCCTACTTATGATCTCTCTCTCTGTCAAATAAATAAATAAAATCTTAAAAAAAAAAATAACACGAAGCAAACCGCCAACCTAAGAACTACATTACCAGTAACTTGCATCAGTCTATGTTCTCTTCCCATTCTACTCTGTGTCATCCTTGCCATAGATATAGTGTTTCATTGTCTCTTTTATAGTAACTTTAAATTTACTTTGTCAAATTAGAAGAGTTGTGATTTTGATTGAAATTGCATTAATTTTTTGGATTAATTTAGGGAAAATGGGCATATTATAAAAATAACTCTGTAGTTTTTTTAGTGCTATTTGTGTTTTTTAATCTACAGAACTCGATTGTTACCCCTCTCACTTTACAGATGAGGAAACTCATGCATAGATTACTTGTTGAGGTCAGGAAACAGAGCCTGTGCTCTTTACCTCTATGTCATATTGCCTCTCCACAATATGGAATCTGCTCGTCTGTAATAGACATGCCCTTCAACTTGTCTGCACTACTCCCCCATGTCCCAGTATGCATCTTTATCTTCTGTTAATGAGTAGATGCCTACTTGACCCTCCCCTCCTCTGCTATAGCTGATTAGACTAGCAGGTTGGTAGAAAGCTGGTCCAATCAGATTGTTTCTCCCAGAAATTTGCAATTAGTCTTAACTGGTCTCTTTACCTAGAAAATGATGACACAAAGGTAAAGCAGGGAGAGAGGTTTGACCCACAGATAGGTAGCGTAGAGAAAGTGGGCCCTGAGAGGCAGTCAGGAGAGAAGCAGAGCTAAGAAGCCAGAAGAGGGTGGCGGGGCAGCTGCCTGGATTCTGGGGCTTTCCACAGCCTGGTTTGCCCCTACTAAGACCTTGTTACCCTTTGTGCTCTTGGGGATCTATACAAGGTACCTCTCTTCCTTCAAATAAACTTCTTTCACTTTAAATTCACCTGATTACTTTTCCTTTGGAAACCAATTATGCCATCTAAAAACATGGCCCCTTGATTTACCCATTTTCTTTTGGTTTCCCAGTAGCATTTTTTTTTACATAAGTCCTGCACATTTCAGGGCACCTGGGTGGCTCAGTCGTTAAGCATCTGCCTTCAGCTCAGGTCATGATCCCAGGGTCCTGGGATCAAGCCCCACATCAGGCTCCCTGCTCAGTGGGAAGCCTGCTTCTCCCTCTCCCTCTCCCACTCCCCCTGCTTGTGTTCCCTCTCTCGCTGAGTCTCTCTCTGTCAAATAAATAAATAAATAAAATATTTTTTAAAAATCCTGCACATTTCTTGTTCAGTTCATTCCTAAATATATTTTAGTTGTTTTTTGCTCTTTATAATGATAATATGTTTATTGTTGTTCCCTTTACATCTTAATCTATAAAAATTTTACTTTCATCAGCTGAGACTGCTAGATGTCAGTGGTTTGTAAATGTGAATTAGTCTTTTAAATGCATTTTGAAATAGTGTTCCTACTAAATATATTTTTTAATTCTATACTTTAAATTGTTCTGCTTATGATTCATGTGAGGATGATGATGATTCATCTGATGGAAATGAGCCACAAGGATCCCAAGAAGTATAGCATTTCCTGTAAACTGATTTAAAAAGTCTCACATGTGAATAAGAAACATGGAGTTTTCAACAATGTTTAGCTGATATTAAAACAGATAAAACGAGGAAAGCACTTTTCAATAAGACCACTTTTTCAGATATAAAATAATAAATATAGGGCATTATTTGGGTATATATTTTGAATATAGTAGATAAAAAAAATAGAGAGTAAGAGAAATCGATATCTCATACTTAATATAGGCATTCTCCTTTATCTAAAACCCTTGGGCCAGATGTGTTTCAGAACTCAGAATTGTTAGGATTTTAGACAGGAATATAATGCATATACCATATTTTCTGTAATAACTCAGTGGGTGTGGAGTAGCATCTTATAATGAAACATATTAATATTCATCCCAATAAGAATGCATTAGTATTAAGCCTAAGTATGATAAAATAAAGGCTATATAATCTATATAATATCTGTATATATATAGATTATATATCAGGTCAGAGTTGCTGCTAAATGAGTTTGCCTTAACCTTATGAGGTTTCTAAAGCTTTTCTGGATTTTGGAATTTCGGATAATGATTTATAGACCTCTGCAAGCAAATATGTTCAAATTTCAACAACTAGACAGCTCTGGGGGTCAGTGAAAGACTTCTTTGAAGTCCTGGCTGTGTTAGATAGTCCTGTGATTTGGGATGTTTAGTCTGAAGGCAAAGAAGTACATTTTCAGAAGAACAAAATAGATTTTGAAATAAGTATTGAAAAAGTAATGGGTAAAATATCTTAACTTGTATTCTTTTTTTTTTTCCTAAGATTTTGCTTATTTATTTGAGAAAGAGAGAGGCGGGGGAGGGTGGAAGATGAAGAGAGAAAATCTTGAGCAGACTTTGTGCTGAGCCCAGAGCTTGGAGCCTAGAGTAGGACTCCATCCCAGGATCCTCAGATCATAACCTGAGCCAAAACCAAGAGTCAGACACTCATTGCTCAATGTACTGAGCCACCCAGATGGCCCATTAACTTGCATGCTTGAGCTTTGTCATCAGTCATTATTTCAGTGTGTGATGTTTTGGTTGAAAAGAATTGCAGTAAGCGCTAACAGTTCCTAGAAAATCTTAACTTAAAAAATTGCTGTATTTTTCCTTCAACTTATTAATGAAGGGATCCTTTTTTTTTTTTTTAATTTTTAAAAATTTTGTTTCAGTGTTCCAAGAATTGAAGGGATCCTTGATGTTTTTATCTCTACCACATAGACTCCTTTCCTTCTAAATATCCTCTGACTGTGATGGTACTGTTTCAGTTGACTCTTTTAAAGTACCCAGATTAAGTAACCTATTCAGTCATCATACACATTGAGTGCCTACTCTGTGTCAAACAGTGCGAGGTGCTGAGGATACAGGCTGGTAGTAGAGAAGCACACATAAATAGGATACTGTAATATCGTGAGATAAGTGATGTGATAGGGTAAGTACAGTGTGCCATGGAACACCATGTTCTGGGGTAAGAGAAGGACTGAAGGTTAAGTAAAATATTAGGCAAGTAAATGGGGGAGGGAAATAAAAAATGTTCTAACAGGGATTTTCAAAGTATGATTGGTTTATGGACCAGCAACATCAACATTTACCTGGGAACTTGTCAAAAATTCAGGTTCTTAGGCCCTATCACAGATCTACTTAATCAAAAACTTGGGGTAAAACCTAACAATCTGTGTTTTAATAAGCCTGACCATCTAGGGCACCTGGGTGGTTCAGTTGGTTAAGCCTCCGACTCTTGGTTTCAGTTCAGGTCATAATCTCCAGGTCCTGAGATCAAGTGCCCCATCAGGCTCTACCCTCAATGTGACATCTACTTGAGATTGTCTCCCTCTCCCTCTGTCCCTACCCCTGCCGGCTCACTCGCTTTCTCTCTCACTCTCTCTCTCACACACACACATGCACAAACACACTCATTCTCTCTCAAATAAGTAAATAAATAAGTAAAATCTTAAAACAAAAACAAAAACCTAACCATCCAAGTGATTCTTATGTACACCAAAGTTTGAGAACCCACTGTTCTAAACAGCAAATATGATAAAACAAGAGTGTATAGGCGATCTTGCCATAAATTAGGTGTGTATGGGATTCGGTTAGCAGAATAGGGGGTGTCATGGAAGTGCCAGATGAGATTACAAAGGTGAACATGCTTCATTTGGGGTCTTTTAGGCCATGTTAAAGAGTTTGGACTTCATTTATTCAACAAATATTTATACTATGTCTACATTAAGAGTATAATGTGCAAAATGGATTCCCTGCTGTCAGGGAACTTAGCAATAAATGTATATGTTAGGTGGTTAAAAAAAAAATGCTATGACACAACAACTTGGATGAATCTCCAGAGAATTATGCTGACTAGAAAAAGGCAATCCCAAAAGGTTAATACTGTATAATTCCATTTATGTAACATTCTTGAAATAACAAAACTATAGAAATGGAGAACAGATTAGTGGTTGCCAGGGGTTACGGCTGGGGTGGAGGTTGGAGGGAAGTGGGTGTGGCTATAAAAGAGCGACACAAGCCCTTTGGTGATGGAACTGTGGAAATGTTGTGTATCTTAACTGTATCAATGTCAGTATCCTAGTCGGGATATTGTACTATAGCTTTATAAAATGTGACCGTTGGAGGAAACTGAGTAAAGAATATGCAGAATCTATCTGTATTATTTCTTACAAGTGTCTATGAATCTACAATGTTTCAAAATAAAGTTGTTGGGTTTTTAAAAAGATTTTATTTATTTATTTGACAGAGACAGAGCATACAAGCAGGGAAGCAGCAGGCAGAGGGAGAGGGAGAAGCAGTCCCCTCACTGAGCAGAGAGCCTGACACAGGTCTTGATTCCAGGACCCTGGGATCATGACCTGAGCCTAAGGCAGATGCTTAACTGACTGAGCCATCCAAGTACCCCAAGAAAGTGTTTTTTTAGTGCTATAAATATAAATCGGGATAGGGGACTGAAAGAGATGAGAGGATTTATTTTATTTGGGATATTTAGGAAAAGCCTAGCTGATAAAGGAAGTTAGAGAATAACATATGAATATCTGGAAAATATTAGAAGCATAAAGGCCATGAGAATATGCTTGGTGTGGGTAAGGAATAGCAAGGACACCATTGTGGCTAGAGTGGGGTGAGCAAGAAGAAGAGCAATGGGAAATGAAATCAGAGAGTTGATATAGATGGTGGTTGTAGAGACAGATCAGATACGGGCTTATAGGTCACAATTAAAGACTTTTCATTCTGAGTAAAATGGGAAGCTATAGAAGAGTTTTAAGCAGAAAAGTAACAATCAAATTTACATTTTTAAAAAATTTATTTGAGAGAGAAAGAGAGAGGGTGAAGCAGGCTCCCTGCTTAGCAGGGAGCCTGATGTGGGACTCCATCCCAGGACCCTGGGATCATGACCTGAGCCAAAGGCAGACGCTTAACTGACTGAGCCACCCAGGTGCCCTCAAATTTACATTTTAAAAATATCACTTCACTAGATAAAAAACTGAGTGGCGGGAACATGAGATTATGGGGGTTTGGACTAAGGGGGTAGAAGGTTAGTGGTTTAGTTTTGGGCTTGTTGAGATGCCTACAGATATCTCAGTGGCGATATTATATAGCCTGTTGGACATGTAAACGTGTCTGGAGTTTGGGTGGGAGTTGGGCTAAATATATGAATTTAGCAGGCAATAGCATATAGGTATTTAAAGTTATGGTCTAGTGCTCGCTTCGGCAGCACATATACTAAAGTTATGGCCTGGATGAGAACTCCAACAAATGTGTGTGTATATAGATTGGGAAGAGAAGAGGATAGCTACTTTTTAAAGGTTGGGAAGATAAAAGAGAACTCAACAAAGAATGCAGAGAAGAAAAGGACATTGAGATAGGAGAAAAATGGGGGGGGGAGGGGAGGGTATCTTGGTATTTCAGGAAGAAAAGAACAACTAATAGAATGAAGTAAGAACTGAGATTTATCCTTTAGATTTGCCTGCACGGAGGTCATTGGTGATTTTGGTAAGTGCAGTTTTGATGACAGTAGGAGGAAGACCTGATTGGAGTGAGCTCAAGAGAGAAAGGAGAGTCACTAGAAATTAAGTATAGGCAGTTCTTTGGAAGAATTTTGATCACAGGAAAGGAGGTGCAAAGAGAAAATAGCTTTATCCTATGAACAATGGGGGAGTTAATGAGCTCTTGGTGTCCCCCCTTTCAAGGACAGTTTAAAGTATTTGATATGACTAGGCACCTGGCTGGCTCAATAGAAAGAGCATGTGACTCTTGATCTTGGTGGTCATGAGTGTGAGCCCCATACTGCGTGTAGAGATTACTAAAAAACTAAATAAACTTTAAAAGTAATACATACATACATACATACATACATAAAACACTTGATATGACTGCTTCATTAATGTGTCTTTATTAGCTATTATGTTGGGAGAGATTATGCTAGCTAACATCTTTATGTACGGTGAAACAATGTCATTGAAAGTCAGTAACTCACTAAAGACTATTGGATATCAGATTTTGGTTGTCTGCTTTAAGTAATAAGATTTGTTCTTTATCTGTGAGTGTCCATATACATATACATTTATACATATATGTATATACACATTAAATATATGTACTATATAGGGGTGTGTGTGTGTGTATGTATACAAATACACATACATATATTTGCTAAAAAAGATATTTAAAGTCCCTTTCATGTAGGTTAGACTTAAAATACTCCTTGGTTCCAGAGAGAAATAGAGAAGTGGAACCAATTTTAGTAATTTTTTTTTTCTCAGAAAGGAAGAGAGAGAAGGGGAGTGGGGGAGGAGAGGCAGAGGGAGAGAGAGAATCTTAAGTGGGCTCCACACCTGACTCAGGGCTTGATCTCACAACCCTGAGATCATGGCCTGAGTGGAAATCAAGAATCAGACACTTAACCAACTGAGTCCCAGTAGGTGTTTTCTAAATTACATCATTATATTATTGGTTAGAATTCTGCTTTTAATGGACTAGTCTCTTAAAAGGTACAGACATAAAAACTAGAGGTAGGAGGGAGGGAAGGAGGGATCCTGTGGGAGGAAGAGAGGATCATTCTCTTGTGAGGCAGGAGTTTTGGACATTTCTGCCATGTGGGCTGAATAGTACATAAGCCAGTTTTCAGAGAAAATAGTTATATGTAACATTTACCAAAAATGTACTGTCAAACTACAAGGCTCTGTGCAGAGAGGTAACCTGCCCAAAGCCCTACAGCCTATAAGAAGTAGAATCAGGATTTGAACACAGGCAATCTAGGTCAGGAACCTAAGAGTTTCACCATCACTCTCAGCAGATAAACAGGAACAAATGGCAGCAGTACTGCTTAAAATTGCCTAAGCAGAAAGCAAAAAGGGAAGTAATCATAAAGACAGCAAACCTGGGTGCCTCCTGGGATTCAAGAGCAGGACCCGGACAAAGTCTCTGGAAGGACTGAGTTGGTGATTCATCAGGAAGCAGGTAGGATGTTCTAATTCCCAAATGGCAGACTCCATATGTGCTTCAAGCGATATATATTTTGGGCTTCTACAAATAAAATGTTTTATCTTCAATTAGGTTCTTTTCCATAAATGTACAACAGCATACAACAGGCAAAATAACATATAAAAGCATAGCCTTTCATCAAGTGTGAGAGAAGCAGCACAGCACCGTCCTAGGTCCCTAAAGATTGGGGTTTTGTTCATTCATAAATGCTCATGGAAACTTTTGGGAGTGATGGATATGTTTGATATATTTAATGCCTTGATTGTGGTGTTAGTTTCACAGATGTGTACATATGTCAGAACTTAATGCTTTAAATATGTGCAGTTTACTGTAAATCATTTTTACCTCACCAAAGTTGTTTAAAATAGTGACTGAGTGCCCACAGGGTTGCTGGCCAGGCTACAGAGAGAATATAGGCAGAACCCCATCCCTCAAAGGACTTTTACTCAAGTGTGGGGCCAAGGCATGGAAGCACACAAGTCACAGAGGAACAGACAGAGGCTGTAACATAGAGAATCATGTGCTTTGCCTCCATTTCCTTATCACATCTGCTCCCCTACCTCAAAGGTAGTAAAAATCCAATGAAAGCACTTTGTGACAAATGCTATAAAAATATAAAGGGGTTGTTTTCAAAACAGGATTTTTTTTTAAGATCTTATTTATTTATTTGACAGAACACAAGCAAGGAGAAAGACAGGCAAAGGGAGAGGGAGAAACAGGCTTTCTGCTGAGTGGGGAGCCTGATGTGGGGCTCAGTCCCAGGACCCTGGAATCATAACCTGAGCCCAAGACAGACACTTAGCCCACTGAGCCACCCAGACACCCCAAAAACCAAGATGATTCCAGTTAAACAACTTATTTAGAATCCTTGATGAGCCATTTTCAAATAATGCCAATATAAAGTAATTAGTGAAGGTGTTATATCTACACACAAAGTAATAAAAAATAGTCAGACTTGACTTTGCCATTATTGTCACAGTAATTTCATTTGTGTGACTTTAGGTAAGTGACTGCTTCTCTAAGCCATCTCTATAAAATGGAAATATTAGGGGCACCTGGGTGGCTCAGTGGTTTAAGCCTCTGCCTTCGGCTCGGGTCATGATCCCAGTGTCCTGGGATAGAGCCCCACATCGGGCTCTCTGCTCAGCGGGGAGCCTGCTTCCCCTTCTCTCTCTGCCTGCCTCTCTGCCTACTTGTGATCTGTCTGTCAAATAAGTAAATAAAAAATCTTTAAAAAAAATGGAAATATTAAAATTGACCTCCAGGGTAGTTTTGAGAATTAAATGAAATAAGGTATGTTAACTGTTTAATATGGAGCAATAATGAAAAGTACACCTGATTTGAATTTTTTTAAAGAAAAACTATTCATTCCTTTTGAACTAGTTCACATCTAACATTTTCTCTTTCATTAAGCTATTTGTACACATAGGGAATTTTTCATAATAAGTTTCGCCCCATAACAATATCATAGTAATTCCAAATTTGTTTCTGTCTTATTGTAGTTGTAGGTTGGAGGATAGAAAAGATGAAGAGTTGGATAAATTTGGTTGTCACCCTGCAGTCCTTGAGTAATTCAGTCTGTTTTTATCCTACTTTGATGGCTCCAAATAATTACAGGATGATAGTTTTATATGTCCTGTTTGAGGTTTATTTGGTCCCTTTGATTGTTGCCTTTGACAGTGGAAAAAATACTGATAAGGTCAGTTGGGGTGAAGAAATAATGTATGCTCAACTCAGGCCATTAGTTCCTCCTACTTCAGTGGCTGATCCGTAATATGAGGTAAGAAATACAATTTTATTTTTATTTTTATTTTCCTTATTTAAATTCAATTAGCCAACATATGGTACATCATTAGTTTCAGATGTAGTATTCAGTAATTCATCAGTTGCATATAACACTGCAGTTTTATTTTTTAACTTTTTTTCTATGGACTTTTTTTTTATTGAGGTATAGTTGACATACAATGTTATATTAGTTTCAGGCATACAACATAGTGACTTGACAATTCCATACACATTAAGCTATGCTCACTAAGGTAAGTGTAGTTACAATACAACATTATTATAATATTATGGGTGGTATTCATCATGCTGTACTTTTCATCCCCATAACTTACTTATTTTATAACTGGAAGTTTGTACCTCTTAATCCCCTTTACCTGTTTTGCCCATCCCCCTAAACTCTTCCCCTCTGGCAGCCACCAGTTTATTCTCTGTATTTATGATTCTGTTTCTGTTTGTTTATTTGTTTTGTTTTTTAGATTCCACATATAAGTGAAGTCATATGATATTTGTCCTTCTCTGATTTATTTCACTTAGCATAATACTCTCTAGGTCCATCCTTCTTATCCTGAAAGGCAAGATTTCATTCTTTTTTTTAAAATTTTATTTATTTATTTGATAGAGATTACAAGTAGTCAGAGAGGCAGGCAGAGAGAGTAGAGGAAGCAGGCTCCCCGCTGAGCAGAGAGCCCGATGCGGGGCTCGATCCTAGGACCCTGATACCATGACACCTGAGCTGAAGGCAGAGGCTTTAACCCACTGAGCCACCCAGGAGCCCTGATTTCATTCTTTTTTATGGCTGAGTAACATCCCACTAAATATAATCCTATATATATCTATATGTATTACACCTTCTTTATCCATTTATCTATTGATGGACACTTAGGTTGCTTCAGAGTCTTTGTTCATGCTATTTCCTCTCCCTGGAATGCCCTTCTCCTTGAATGATTAGCATCCTTTTGATTCAGTTTGTGACTTACCTCCTTATTCATTTACTGAATGCCTGCTACATTCCAGGCATGTTCTAGATGCTAAGGAGAGAGCAGTGAAGCAAAGATCCCTGCCCTCAGAGACCTCCCCTAATTACCCAAATGAAGCCCTCTTCCCCGTTATTATTCTCCTTCCATCCTTGTTTGTCTCCCTTTTTAGGACTCACTGCAGTCTGCAACTATTTTACTTCTTTGCTTGTCTGCCGTCTCCCTCAACTGAAATACAAGCTCCATGATGGCTGGGGCCTTATCCATTTGCTATTGTATCCCCCATGCCTGGGATGTGGCAGGTCTCAATAGACACTAAATGAGGAATCATCAGCATCTGAAGAAATTTTACAATGACATCTGCTAAGAACTAAAGCTAAAGAAGATGTGAATTATGTTTACTGCAGATTCAATATAGAAAATTAGTAGTTTAAAAAAATGAGTAATCTATAGCAAAGTCCTAGCTCATAACAAATGCCCATCAAGATAATATTTGAATACATAGATGAATGAATAAGTTTGAATTTATTGCCATAAGTCCCATGTGGGACATTTGTAATAACTTGAATACCAACCAATATTTTTTTTTCATCTCACCTGATTCTATCTCATTTAATGTTCAAATTCTTGGCCAAGGAGCCAACAAGTGCAATAATTCCCTTTAATAAACCCGTAAATTTATTTTCTATGGTACTTTTTTTTAAGATTTTATTTTAAGGTTATCTCTACATCCAATGTGGGGCTCGAATTTACAACCCCGAGATCAAGAGTCACGTGGTCCACCAACTGAGCCAGCCAGGTGTCCCTTCTATGTTTGTTTTTTTTTTTTTAAAGTAGGCTCTACTGGGTGATGGACACTGGGGAGGGTTTGTATTGTAATGAGCATTGATATTATATAAAACTGATGAATCACAGACCTGTACCCCTGAAGCCAATAATACATTATATGTTAATTAATTTAAAATTTTTTTAAAGTAAAAAAAAGAAGAAAGTAGGCTGTATGCCCAGTGTGGAGTCCAACATAGGACTTGCACTCATGACCCCAAGGTCTTGCAAGACCTGAGCTGAAATCGAGAGTGGGATGCTTAACTGACTGAGCCACCCAGGCGACCTGAAAAATCACCATTTTACAGCTATCTTAGTGATAACTGATTCAGACTATATTCAAGGATACTAAGACAATTGGGCAAAAGACTGGAGCACAGAATATTCACACAATCTTACTTTTACTCCCCTGATCAGGTATTAATTAATTAGCACATATAAAGATAAAGATATAAAAGAATCATCAAAATTTTATGGAAAACTAACCCCCACGTAAGAAAAGCACTGAATTTGGGGCACCTGGGTGGCTCAGTTGGTTAAGCGTCTGCCTTCAGCTCAGGTCCTGATCCCAGGGTCCTGGGATTGAGTCCTGTGTCGGGCTCTCTGCTAAATGGGGTGCTTGCTTCTCCCTCTCCCTCTGCCTGCTGCTCTCCCTGCTTGTGCTCTCTCTCTTTTTCTCGCTCTGTCAAATAAGTAAGATCTTTAAAAAAAAAGGGGGGGGGCATTGAATTCAACAAATGGAACTAAACTCTCAAGAGAGTTGATACACCAAACAAAAGGACTCTGGGTGAGGAAACGAAATTAGTATTTTTAGTGTGTTGTGAAAGGATTCTGCAACCACATCAAAGAGTCAGTTTGAAATCTAGGAAATTAAATTTTTGGTTTTTGAAATAAATCAATAGAAGGTTTATTAATAGAAGAGAGGTGGCTGAAGAATAAATTAGTGAGTGGAAGGTAGGGGCCAAGGAATTCTCCTTCAGTGCATCTCAAAATAGATCTGAAAGTTTAAATATTCATATATAGAAGCACTAGAAAAGAGAAAGGAGAGCATGTAGAGGAGAAAATAAAGTAATGATAAAAGTAGGTTGCTCAGAGTTTAAGAAAGATACAAGTCAGGGGCTAAGAGGATGAGCAAACTGGGTGAAGTGGAATGGGAGAAACAGGTCTCCAGTTATGGAATGAAAAAGTCTTGGTGATAAAAGGTACAGCATAAGGCATATAGTCATTGGCATTGTAACGATGTCGTATGGTGACAGATGGTAGCTACACTTGTGGTGAGCATAGTATAAGGTATAGACTTGTCAAATCACTCTGTTGTACTCTTGAAACTAATGTAACATTGCATGTCAAACTATTTCAGTGAAAAAAAGAAAAGCTACAAATCTTCAAATTGAAAATGTTAACCAAGATGAATGAAGTAGAACCAACACCTAGACTTGTCATAGTGAAATTTTAGAAAACTAGGAATAAAGATCAAATCCTAAAAGCTTCCAAAGGGGTAAACAGGTTAAGCTTAAAGGAATGCAAATCATGGCATCAGGTTTCTCATTGACAGCACTGCTGGAAGATGATGGAATGGTGTCTTGAAAGATGTGTGGGAAAATGATACTGAGAAAAACTAGGTTTTAAGTAGAAGTACAAAATAAAATTTCTTTTGTATACCCAAAGGTCCAGAAATTTTACCTCCTACAGATCTATGTTGAAATAATTAGTTGGGAATGTACTTTAGCAAAGTGAACAATGAATCCAAGAAAAAGGAAGATGTAGGATTGTGAAAGGGAGAGTGGGTAGGCTTGAGGTACAGTGCGTTCTGAGTTACTGCTAATTACCCTGTATCCAGAACCTCCAAGGCCACATCAAATAGGACACATTCCCATCCTAGATGATACTTAGGATTTTCATCACCAAAAAGTTTCTCTTTTATAAAGATAATTAGAAATTTTGTTGGATGTAAAGGACTCTTCCAACTTAGAACGAAACTCGAATATGGCTTTACCCTATTGTTTCTTATAGGATTAGAATTAAGGTCACATTTGCTGTGAAAATAATTACATGATATTGTACTCATCACTGCATTTTTCCAGTTGTAAAAGTTTGCATTAAAAGGTTGTTCTTGGGACACCTGGGTGGCTCAGTTGGTTAAGCAGCTGCCTTCTGCTCGGGTCATGATCCCAGCGTCCTGGGATCGAGTCCCACATCGGGCTCCTTGCTCGGCGGGGAGCCTGCTTCTCCCTCTGCCTGCCACTCTGTCTGCTTGTGCTCACTCTCGCTCGTCTCTCTCTGTCTCTCTGACAAATAAATAAATAAATCTTAAAAAAAAAAAATAAAAGGTTGTTCTTTTGGGACAGCATAGGAAATGCTTTATTTCTTTTGGGTTGTTCTTTTGGGAGCCACTTGGGTGGCTCAGTGGGTTAAGCCTCTGCCTTCTGCTCAGGTCATGATCTCAGGGTCCTGGGATTGAGACCTGTATCAGCCTCTCTGCTCAGCAGGAAGCCTGTTTCTCCCTCTCTGTCTGCCTCTCTGCCTACTTGTGATCTCTCTCTCTCTGTCAATTAAATAAATAAAATCTTAACAAAGAAAAAGGCTGTTCTTTCTTAAGAGGCATATAAAGTTGGGAACTGGTATAGTAAAGTGTTCTGTGAAGTCAGACCTATCTGGGTTTGAATTACAACTCTGTGATTTCATCTTGAGTAAAATCCTTTCTGAACCTTGGTTTATTCACGTATAACAGTCATAAGATCTCCCTCTCAGGTTTGTGTAAGTATTTAAGAAGTTAAAATATGTAAAGTAGTATAGTGTGCCAAGAATTTCAACCCTCGTTGCACATTAGAATCATTGGCGGGTCTTTTAGAAACTATAGATATTCACGCCTCGCCCCTAGAGATTTAGTTTCAGTAGGTTTCAGGTTGGCATATTTTACATTTTCAAAAAATTGAAGTGTAATTAATATTCAGTGTTACATTGGTCTCAGGTATATAATGATTTAATAATTGTATACATTCTATACATGCTCAGCACTCATCACAATAAGTGTACTCTTAATCCTCTTTATTTATTTCACTCATTCCCCCACCTACCTCCCCTCTGGCAACCACCAGTTTGTTCTATGTATTTAAGAGTCTGTTTTTTTATCTCTTTTTTCTTTGTTTTCTTAAATTCCACATATGAGTGAAATTATATGGTGTTTGTCTTTTTCTGTCTGACTTATTTCACTTAACATAATACCCTTTAGGTCATGTTGTTGCAAATGGCAAAATCTTATTCTTTTTTATGGCAAGGCAATATTCCATTTTATGTATATACCACAACTTCTTTATTCATCTGTGGATGGACACTTGGATTCCTTCCATAACATGCCTATTGTAAATAATGCTGCAGTAAAGATAGGAATACATATATCTTTTTGAATTGGCGTTGTCATTTTCCTTGGGTAAATACCCAGTAGTGGAATTACTGGATCATATGGCAATTCTATTTTTAATTATTTTAGCAATCTCCATGCTGTTTTCTACAGTGACTGCACCAATTTCATTCCCACAAACAGTGCATGAAGGGCCTTTTTTTCCACATCCTTGTCAACACTTGTTGTTATCTTTTTGATTTTAGCTATTCTGAGAGGTGCCAGCTGTTATCTCATTGTGGTTTTGATTTGCCTTTCCTTGGTAATTACTGATATTGAACATCTTCTCATGTGTCTGTCAGCCATGTGTATGTCTTCTTTAGAAAAATGTTTATTGAGGTCCTCTGCCCATTTTATTAATTGGATTTTTTGGGCATTGAGTTGTATGAGTTCTTTATATATTTTGGATGTTAACCGTTTACAGATATATCATTTGCAAATATCTTCTCCCATTCAGTAAGTTGCTTATTGTTTTGATGATGGTTTCCTTTGCTGTGCAGAAACTTCTTATTGTGATGTAGTCCCAATAGTTTAATTTTACTTTTATTTCCCTTGCCCTAAGGCCTATGTCCAAGAGACTACTGCCTATGTTTTCTTTGAGGAATTTTATGGCCTCATGTCTCACATTTAGGTTTTTAATCCATTTTGAGTTTACTTTTTGTTTGCTAAATTTTAAAAGCTTCCTGAGTGATTCTAAAGTATTGACATGGTTGAGAAAAATTGACAAGTACATATATGGCTCGCACAGAGTAAGCACCTAATAAATGGTAACTTAAAAAAAAATTGGGGAAAATGTAATAGAAAACTTCTAGACAGAGGTGGATTTAATTTGAAGCAAATGAGGCTTATGTTTCATGACCCTTAACAAGCACAGTCTCCTCCTAAGGCTCAGAGAGGTCTCTGTGAGGGGAGGAGAGTAGTCAGCAGCCTAAGCCCTGTGGAGAGCTGCCCTACACAGGGCCACCTGCCTATGCTACCTAATTCTCTTTCACTTCCCTGTTTCTGTTTCTTCCAACTGCAGAAGGAACTTTATTTTTTTAAAGATTTTATTTATTTATGTGACACAGAGAGAATGAGAGCACAAGCAGGGAGAGTGACAGAGAGACAGAGAAGCAGGTTCCCCACTGCTCAAGGAGCCTGATGCAGGGCTTGATCCCAGGACCCTGGAATCATTACCTGAGCCCAAGACAGACAGACACTTAACCAACTGAGCCAACGAAGCACCCAGAAGGAACATTAGATAATAAGAATTAGCAAGATTTCAGAACAAGGATAAAAATTATGTCTGTGGTAAGACCTCAGTATACCCCACAAATAGGTAATTCTTGTTACTCTATTTTACTAGTGTTGAAACCAGCACCCAGAGATGATATGATCTGCCTCAAGTCCCAAATCAGCAAATAGTAGCAGTAGCAGCCGCACAGTAATAGTATCTGTGAGTCTTGTCTTACAGCCCTGAGCCTAAGCGCACGAATATATCTCTTGAGCGACTGTGCAGGTCTGTGCTGGCTAATCATGCATAAACTCCAGAGGATGGTGTCATTGACCTTTCAAAACTTGCCCCATTCCTTGAGTAATTGATATGTCTTCATGCCTTACTAGCTTGTGACCTCAAAACAAGGCCATGTGCCTTAATATCCAGACCATAGCTCTGAGCCCATGGAGCTGAGGAGTCTGTTCCTTTGCTGAATTTATATGCTCCTCCCCACCTCCCCCAAATCCAAGGAGTGCTTAGGAGTGCTTGTCATCTCCATCAGTCCCTCGCTTCCAAAGTGGCTTCCTCTAAGGCCCTGGGAGAAGCCCTCGCAGTACATTTAAATGGGTGTATGTTTTTTTAGAAGTTGTATTTTAATTGCAATAATTTCAGACTTCTGTCTGTTTCTACTACTACTTTTGCTCCTTTATTCTCTCCCTGTCTGGGGTGGTACTGGAGTGGCTGCGGGCCTTTTTATAGGATCTGGCTAAGAGGAGAGTGAATACTATATATGTTGTACCTCCTTTTTTTTTCTTTTTTTTTTTTTTACAGAGCAAGTTAACTTGGAAATATGCTGTTTTTTTATACCTTTAATGTCAGATATTGACATACTTTAAGGGGCTCATATTTAAAGTGTATAATTTGATATGTTTTGACTCATGCATAGCCTGAGAAACCATCACCAAATCAAGATGATGAACAGACCCATCACCCTTAAAAGGTTTCCTCATGTCTCTTTGTAATTCTTCCGCCTTGTTCTCACTCCCATCCTCAACCACTGATTTCTGTCAGTTTAGTTTGCATTTTCTATAACTTTCTATAAATGGAATCATACAGTATACTCCTTTTTTCTGGTTTTGTTTGCTCAACATAGTTATTTTGGGATTCATGCATGCTGTATCAATAGTTTGTTCCTTTTTATTACTGTTATATTCCATTTTATGAATATGCTGCAATTTCCTTATCCTTTCTACTGTTGAGACATTTGGATTTTTTCTAATGTAGGGGTTATTACAAATCTGTGAAAATTTGCATATAATTCTTTGTACCTTCATCTCTCTTGGTTAATACCTGGAAGGAGAATGAATGGCTGGGTCAGATGGTAGCTTTATAGTTAACTTTTAAGAAATTGCTAAGTCTTCCAAAGTGATTGTATCATTTTGCATTCCCAACTAACAATGTATGGAAATTCTAGTTGATCTGTATTCTTGCTGATTCTTAGTATGGTCAGTCTTATATTTTAGCCATTCTAATAAGGGTAGCAGAATTTCACTGTGATTTTAATTGACAGTTCCCTAATAGCTAATGATGTAGATTTTCATTGTGCTTGACATCTTTATATCTTCTCAGTGAAGTGTCTTTTCAGATATTTTCACATTTAAAGTTTTTTGTGTTGTTTGTTTCCTTATTATTGAGTTTTGAGAGTTCTTTATATATTCTGAATATTCCCAGATGTGGTCAGGCTCCATATGGCCAAAATGAAGCAATCAGTATGGATGACAGAGTATTTTCAAAGCTGATTACTGTGTCTTGAATAATGCCACTGTGGGACACCCCCTACCATAACCTGCAATGTAGTCCATGCAGCACTGGGCCAAAATACCCCATATAGGAACAATACTCCCTGTGTTTTTCCTCTACTCTCACACTACTGCCACACTTCACTTCGGACACCAGATGTGTAGATTTCCTACACATTAGGCAATTCTCTGACACCAGCTGGGTGTTCCACAATTTAACTCAATTCTGACAGTATCTACTTGGAGTTAATATCAGATCCCACATGTCAAGGTCTCAGTCCCACAAGATTGCCTACCCCCACTTCGGATGCTGATCTCAAGTCCCAAGTGGTCATCTGTACTTTTGACTGATTATCTGTAAATCTCATGTCACACTCCTTGAGTTTGATAATTTGCTACAGTGACTCACAGGACTCAGGAAAAAGCTAAATTACCTTTACCAGTTTATTATAAGAAGCTATGATAAAGGATACAAAGTGACATCCAGATGGAAGAGATGCCTAAGGCAAGCTATAGGGAGTAGGGCTCAGAGCTTTCAAGTCCTTGCCAGGTGCCACCCTCCCCAGAACCTCCATCCTCCATCCACAGTGTGTTCAGCAAGCTGGAAAATCTCGGGAACTCATACTTTTGGTTTTATGGAGGCATCATCACGTATGGATGGTTGATCAACACCTCAATTTTTAGCCTCCTCTTCCTGGAGTGTAGGGGGTGCTGCTGAAAGTTCTAAGTTTCTAACCATGGCATGGTCTTTCTGGTGACCAGCCCCCACCTGGAGCCCACCAATCATTGACTCATGAGTACAAAAGATACTCTATCACTTAGGAAATTACAAGGGTTTTTAGGAGCTCTGTGCTAGGAACTGGGGACAGAGGTCAATATATACATTTTCTATTATTTCACATACTCCCAGTCCTTTTCACAGCTTTTCTTCTAGCATAGAGGAAAGAGAAGTTCAGACATGCAGGTTATCCTGCCTACTGTCTAGTCTTAAAATCTCCCATTAACAAATACTTTAATAAAAATACAAATACCTCTTGCAAAAACAAATACCTCTTGCAAGAACCATCACTTTTAGGGACATTCCAGTCTACATAGGCAGTTAGAAAAACAAAGGAGAAAAACAGCTCTCTTACTCTGAAAGCATGTAGTCCTGCTAATAATACTCCCAATTTGTATCCCTAAATGAAAGGCTTAACATTTTAAGTTTTCAAATGCTTTACAACAGCCTGCATATGTCTTCACAGTTGTCTCCAAGAGCAGTTGATGGATTCCTGTTTGTCGTTTACATTTTGCAGGTTCCATTTTCATCTCTACTTCTAGAGACAGAATATTTGTAATAAATATCACCTCTTCCATTTCTCAAAACACTGAACTTCTTTATCCGCTTGACACTGAAATGCACGTACACGTGTGTGTGTGTGTGTGTGTACACAAATGTATATACTACCTTATAAATATGTATATGAGTTGTGAATGTTCCATATAGAAAAGTATATAAGGGCACCTGGGTGGCTCAGTGGGTTAAAGCCTCTGCCTTTGGCTCAAGTCATGATCTCAGGGTGCTGGGATCGAACCCCGCATCGGGCTCTCTGCTCGGCAGAGAGCAGAGAGCCTGCTTCCCCTCTCTCTGCCCGCCTCTCTGCCTGCTTGTGATCTTTCTCTGTCAAATGAATGAAATCTTAAAAAAAAAAAAGTATATTTATTTGCAACTTTCTCTTCTAAAGAACTTCTGTTGGGAAGTCTCTGGATCAATGAACAAGTATTTTGGAGGTTTCTAATGGTCCTAAATGTGTGAGCCTGGCATCTAGTCAACACTGGCAAAACTGATAGAGGAGTAAGGGAGTGACCCTAAATGGGGCCAAGCAGTGGGTGGCAGAATATTCTTTCCATCCTAAACTTCTCCTTGCTGCTATAACCTTTAGCTATGCAAAAACAAAGGTTTTACAAAGGGGCATAGAATAGGAACATTTATTGCAGAATTTTGAAAGACTTTGGAAACTAAACCAAGTTAACCAAAGGAATTTTTAAAATCCCAGTTGTTTGCAGAACATTTATTATAGGATCAAAAAGCATTATACCCCTCAACATCCTCTGACTACCTTGTCATATTCAATATAGCACTGTCATCATCTTCATCATCATTATCACATAAGCATTGGTTTTGTTTATTAGCATTGGCCAGTTACCAAACTACATGATTTATACATTTATCTTTTAGTAACTCAGAACAGCCCTATGTGTTAGATATTATTATCCCTTTTCACAGATTAAAAAGCAGAAGCATGGAGAAATTAATTTTCCCGCAGTCACAAACTAATAAGTGAAGTTAAAAATCAAACATTTAAACAGAGTCATGCTCATAATAAGCTTACCGTATTCACCCCTTCACTCAATGATTGATCTTTGTAGAAGCAGATTTACCATGAACTAGTGAAGCTTAAGTTCAGACCCATAAGTTGTACAAACCCCTTCCAAAGCCTTGGGCATGGGGGTCCCTAATGATGTGTCCACATGGCCATGTGCCTTTGTAAAATGAGCTATCAGTTAAGATGCTTTTCCTTCCATTCAACTCCTCCTCCATCACACTTTCCCTTACATCAGAGGGTGTTGGAATTTGCTGTGGACATTCTAATACTGAACTGGAGATTTGGGGATACATTTAGTTTGGGTTTTGTGTGATATTTTATGTAGTTCACAATCACTTGTGTACAGTCAAACAGTTGCTATCTATGTTGGTATAGGAATGGCTTTTAATAATACTCTAATCACTGATGGTGCCAACTCACCTGGTGTTGTGACATTTAAACTAAAAGAGTTAACTAGCTGTGAGGGAATCAAAGAAAATGGAATTAGAATGAAAATTATGTTTTTGACATCTTAAACTAGCATAAGAATTCATAAATCTTAAAATTAAGCTCCTTACTATTAGAATTAACTGATTAAACCATTAATGAAGTTAAGTACAGTATAATCTCTAATACATTTTAGAGAGATTTTTATTAAGTGGTTTATATAAATGAGCATCATTTTTCTGAGTAATGTGCTTATAAGAAGCAGCTCATTCCCCTGGTGGTGCCTGATAAAGCATAAATTTGATGAGAAAGAACCCTGGCATATGATCATATGTGATGTGTGATGAATTTGTAACATTGGCCCTCCCAGTTTAAACTGTCAGATGAGCAGTGAGAAACCTGTCTGGCACATATTTAAGGAGGCATTTGTCAAACGAATGAGCAAATGAATGAGTGAATGAATCATTAAATTTGTAGGGTTTACATATCATTCGATTTGCATGATCAAGACCCCCTGGTTCAGAGAGGCTGAGTGTGATTTACTTCCTCACATTCAGTGGCAGGGTGAGATAAGGACTCAGGTTTCCTAACTTGCAATCCTATGTTCTTTTTTTTCTTTCTTTATTTTTTTTTTTTTTTTAAGATTTTACTTATTCATTAGAGAGAGAGCATAGATGGAAGGGAGAGGCAGAAGGAGAGGGAGAAATGGGTTCCCCACTGAGCAGGGACCAGAAGCACCCGATCCCAGGACCTGGAGATCATGACCTGAGCTGAAGGCAGATGCTTAACAACTGAGTCACCCAGGTGCCCCTCAATCTTTTGTCCTTTAATAAGATTTCAGATTGTAAAAATTTTCTAGAAGGCTTTAAAAAGTCTCTACCAATTCCAACAACTAAAAGTACCTCTTTTATATCCTAGAGAGATTATTGTCCTATGGAAAAGAATTCTTCCTTAGAAAATACAAGAAATTAGGTAGTGATTGTTTTAAATATTCCCTCATGTTACCTGACCTGGTTCTGATAAGCAAATGCCAAAAGAGTCTTGGGGGGCCATTTTATTTTATTTTATTTTAAAGATTTTATTTATTTGAGAGAGAGTACAAGCAGGGGGAGTGGCAGGCAGAAGGAGAGGGAGAAGCGGGCTCCCTGGGGATCCTGACATAGGGCTCAATCCCAGGACCCTGGGATCATGATCTAAGCTAAAGGCAGACATTTAACTGACTGAGCCACCCAGGTGCCCCTTTTACTTTATTTTATTTTATTTTTAAAAATGGGGGGCCCTTTAGATCAAGGGTTTTCAAACTGAGGGTCCTGACCTCATAGTGGTTACTGAAATCAATTTAGTGGCTGAATTTTTTCACTAGAATAAAGAAGAAAATTCAGATTATATTGCCACATGGTAAGAGACTAGTTTAGGGAAAACTTTTATATGCAACCAGTCACAATATAATTTTGTTTGTTTTGTTTTGTTTACTGTGGATCACAGTCAAAATTGAAAACAAATCACAAACAAAAAAACTAGGAGTGATGACCCAAGTGCCTAGAACAGAATAAGAATGTAACATCAGTGAGTTACCTGGGTGACTCAGTTGGTTAAGTGTCTCCCTTTAGCTTGGGTCATAATCCCAGGGTCCTGGGATCAAGTCCTGCTTTGGGCTCCTTGCTCAGCCAAGAGCCTGCTTCTCCCTCTGTCTGCCACTCCCCGCTTGTGCTCTCTCACAAATAAGTAAATTTTCTTTCTTTCTTTCTTTTTTAAGATTACTTATTTATTATTTGAAAGAGAGAGAGATCACAAGCAGGTGGGTGGGGGAAGGGAGAAGCAGACTCCCCGGTGAGCAGGGAGCCCAATGCAGAACTCAATCCCAGGATCCTGGGATCATGATCTGGGATCATAACCTGAGCTGAAGGCAGACACGTCACCAACTGAGCCACTCAAGTTCCCCACTCTGACAAATAAATTTTTAAAATCCTAAACAATATATATATAACATCAGCATAATATGTATTTGGGGGGAATAAGCCTGGGGACATAAATTTAATTATTTGGGGTTAAAGAGAAGAGGAGGGAGGAAGACTGCCACAGTTAGGCCAGCCCTTAAGCTCAGAGACCTTGTGGTATGGTTGGAGGTCAAGGCCTGGAGGTCTTTACATAACTGGTTGGAGACTTAGAACCCTAGGAAGTCTCTCATTGGGTCCAGATTCAGCCTGATCTTGGGCCTCTGATGGAATCTGATATGGACTGGTTTGCAAGGGGCCAGTTTGGAGCAGAGATCTCACTGGACTTGGGGGACAATCAAGGTTGTTGACTTTAAAGTTGGTTGAGCTCCAGTTATAAGTATAGTTGGGGGGCTGGGTGGCCCAGTCAGTTAGGCATTTGCCTTCAGCCCAGGTCATGATCTCAGAGTCCTGGGATCAAGTCCCATGTCAGGCCCCTTACTCAGCAAGGAGTCTGCTTCTCCTTTTCCCTCTGGCCTTCCCCATTGCTTGTGCTCACTTGCTCTCTCTTTCTCTCCCTCTGTCTGAAATAAATATTTGAAAAAAAAAAAAAAGTACTGTTGGTTTTATTCAGTGCTAGATTCTGAAGGAGTGGCATTAAGGGTTGTGTCTACGGATTTGTGGGGGATTCATAGGCAATGGAGTGGGGGTAGGCCAGGATGATACAATGGGTTTAGGAAGTTATCACTATTACCTATTTTTCTTCAGACTACTTATTTAGTACACAAAACAGTTATCTATTTAAAATATTGTGCTATTGAGAATAATCTCCAAGTAGAAAAATGATGATAGAAGTGCTATACCTGCCTTTTCATTAACATATTCCTAGTGAATCTTTTTCCATTCCTTTATTTTTTTCCTTTTTTTGACATGTTGTTTTAAGTGTGTCTCTTGTAAATAGGAGATAGTTATTTTTATTTAATTAAAAAATATCAAAATGTTAAACAGTACTTTGATTAGAAAGGTGACTACCTGTCAAGATTCAAATATCTTAAAGAAGCAATTATAATAATTTAAAATGATAATTATAGGGGCACCTGGCTGGCTCAGTCAGTAGAGCATGCGACTCTTAAATCTCAGGGATGTGAGTTTGAGCCCCGTGTTGGATGTAGAGATTAGTTTGTGTTTTTTTTTTAAGATTTTATTTATTTATTAGAAAGAGAGAGAGAGCATGCATGCATGCGCGCAGGGGAAGGGGCAGGCAGAGGGAGAAGAAGGCTCCCTGCTGAGCAAGGAGCTGTGTGAGACTGGTGTGAGACTGGATCCCAGGGCCCTGGAATCCTGACCTGAGTTGAAGGCATATGCTTAACCGACTGAGCCACCGAGGCATCCTGGGTGTAGAGAATACTTAAAAATAAAATCTTTTAAAATAAGTAAATAGATAAAATTCTTAATTATATAACTGGAAGAGTTAAAACAAATAATTCACCAACCAGTTTGAAATACAATTTGGAAATCTAAATCTATAAAATTACAATTACTATGTAATAAGTGACTGTAAAAGAAAGAAAGAAGGGTGGGAGCAAATGGTATTATCAGGTCTTATTAAACCAATTGCAGATTATTAAGGATTTGATATCTACCAATATAACTGAGAAGAAAAAAATTAAAAATGTAAAAAGTATGGCTACTATATTTATAGAAAAATACAGTTTTATGATTCCACTCTCAAGAATGCAAAGAGCCTGGGTGGCTAAGTGGGTTAAGCCTCTGCCTTTGGCTCAGGTCCATGATCCCAGGGTCCTGGGATCGAGCCTAGCATCCAGCTCTCTGCTCAGCAGGGAGCCTGTTTCCCCCCTCTCTCTCTGCCTGCCTCTCTGCCTACTTGTGATCTCTCTCTCTCTCTCTGTCAAATAAATAAATAAAAACTTAAAAAAGAAAAAAAGAATTCAAAGAATTGTATAGTTTTGTTGTTAATGTTTTTACTTGTTTTATCCAGTAGCAGGATGGATTTGGGTTGAAATATTGTACTCTTTTACCCGATCCACTTTGTCATGTTGTGAAGAAGGCTGGCTAAGGATCAGAACCACGAAGGTCACCTGGCCCACACCGGCATCGAACATGTGGGATTATATGCATCAGATAACTTGGAGCACCTGGGAGGCTCAGTTGGTTAAGCGTCTGCCTTTGGCTCAGGTCATGGTCCTAGGATTGAGCCTTGCATTGGGCTCCCTGCTCAGTGGGAAGTCTGCTTCTCCTCCTCCCTCTGTGTGCTTGCTCTCTCTATCTCTTTCTCTCTCTCAAATGAATAAATCTTAAAAAAAAAAAAAAACCCAAGCATCAGATAATTCTTTAAATGGACCCACTATAAATAGCTATAAAATATATTATTATGCACACTGCCATAATTCCAGCAGCTACATTTTCTGTTCTGATTATCTTTGCAGAGGGTAAATTTCTTCTCTGTTTCAGTGTTAACAGAAAATGGATTAAAACTGGATGGTCAGTGTGGTTAAACACGGACCAACCCAAGGGGCAACAGATTCCATAAGGATTCATTTTCAAACCCACGCTAAGGCAAAACCTAATTCATAATAGTCGTATTTCCAGGTAAAGCAGAAATACCTTGTGGGCTCTAGTAAGCTAACTTAAACAGTAGCATTTACTAGTATATCAAATGTCTCCTGCAATAGCCATGGTTAATTAGTATAAGACAGTAATTGTGCCCATGTTATGGAAACACCAAGATAATATCTGAATAAAGTGGTAATTATATCAGAAAGGATTTAAAATATAACTCTATCAGAAGTCATGTCATCAAACTTATTGGGAAATGATTATTGTTGAGGCTGAATGATACTCAGAGGTTTAATTCTCTCTACTTTTGTGTATCTTTGAAATTTTCCATTAAAGAAGTGATAAGCAAACAACAAAAGTGTAGAAAAACCTAAATCACTTTTTTACATCTGTGAAAGTAAAAATAAAGTTTTAAGTGATAGGTTCTAGAAAAAGCAAATACTACAATGAGTTTAAGTGGCCTTTACCACAAATCAAATTCATAGTCATTAAAATTTTTGCATTGATTTTAGTGTGTATATGTGTGGGCTTCAGTGCTCATAATGTATGTGGCAAGTTTGAGTAAAATGTTTTTATAAAATGTATGTCACAGTATAAATGTCAGGTATTATTTATTTTTAAAATTACCAGTGGCCAATATCACCGAAGTTGATAGATAGAGGGCAGCATGGTCTTGTCATTTTAGCAACACATCCTAAGAGATGGGCTGTGATCCCAGTTTTGCTTACTAAAGAAACAGACCTAGATTGGTCTGTTATTTATTGGTCTGTTAGATCATTATTTAAATGACACATAATAAGGGTTCAACACGGTACTGGAACAGTATGATAAAATGGGTATGGCATAATGATAGGTCTGGAGTCACACTTGGGCTAGAATCCTGGCTTGGCCACTTATAGCCATGTGATCATGGGCAAATTAATTTAAATTTATTAGACCAGGCTCAGTTTCCTCTTTTCTAAACAATAATAGCTAACTCAGAGGGTTGTTGTAAGGATAAAATGAGATACAACTCATTAAGTAACTAGAACAGTGTCTGGCATATAGTATGTACAATAAATGGTGGTTGTTATTATGATTGCCCCATTGACTATGATATATTCTCTCCATAGTGGAAAGTAGAATGTAGAAATATCCACAGTGGTAAGTGGAATATACAAATAGAAATATTTTTCAATTGCTCTAAGTGTTCTAAGATAGACCATGTATGCAGGACAGCCTATCTCTTGAAAGGAGCAGCATTATTCAAATGCAGTTTCTTTGTGTCAGCCTATCAGGCATCTGTACTTTTGGATATCTTAACATCTAGGTGCCTGCAGCTTCCTGAGGCTTGCATTTTGAGGAATCAGCCAAGTAGGAAGCAGGGCTCCTAAAACCTGTTCCACCCTCTAATTTTGCACTTGTACTCCACAGCTGGAATGATCTTCTAGGCACCCTCAATTCCAACTGATCTGGGTCCAGGTCGGCCCCTGGTACCATGACAATTGCCCAGAGTTCCCAAAGCCAGATGTCTCCACTCCTATTATACCCCTCAGATCAGATCACCTCTTGCATGCCATTGTCTGGATGTAGTTTAACTGCTCTCCCTGGGCTTAGATGTTAAGAGTTTGTACACCTCTCTAGCTAAGAGAGGCTCCACCTTTTCAATCAGTTGCTTTCTTACTGCTGCCTTATCCCAGACTCTGTTTCCCACCCTCCTCAACACTCCTAGCATGCTGCAAGACATGAATAAGTACCTGTCCTATAGAAGATAGTCATTAAATATTTGTTGAATTAATGATGTTCATGTTAATGATGGGAATGGGAGGATATTCAGCTGGTATGGGCACAAGTGCGAGTAATTCTGTAAGTAATGGTGTATCTAATACGTAGCACTAGACCTTATCTTGATGTCTTTCTTGTCATTTTGATTTTTGAAACTCATTCTCTGGTATATTCCTGGGAAAGGCACATGAGAACAGCAGTCCTTGATAACCGTTTATTTGTGCCCTTTATATATATTTTTTTTTCATTAAACTTTTGTTCTAATGGGTCTCAAACTTCATTTTTTAAGACTTTATTAATTTACTTAGAGAGAGAGTAAGCACAAGCAGGGGGGCAGCAGGCATGGGGAAAAGCAGGCTCTCCACTGAGAGGGGAGCACAGTGCAGGACTTGATCCCAGGACCCTGGGGTCATGACTCAAGCCGAAGACAGACACTTAATCAACTGAACCACCCAGGCTTCTGTGACAGATTTTTGGTCAAGTTGTTTCCATTAAAAAGCACTGATTTTAAAAACTAATAACTTAAAACTCACACACACACACAAATGCACACAAATGACCCACAAAACATTCTCTTTTCCTTCTGAAGGTTTTGCAATGCATTTTTATCATTAATCAGTCTTTACTATTAAACATAAATGGCCAATTGACACAAACAGTTCTGAGACTGTTCTTCCACCATCAAGTAAGACTGGGGTGGCAGGTATTGGGGATAATACTCATTTAGCCTTCCGAGCTTTCTGGACAGACCTGGTGACCTTGCCAGCTCCAGCTACTTTCTTGTCCACTGCTTTGATGACACGCACAGCAAGCATCTGTCTCATGTCACGAACAGCAAAATGGCCCAGAGGAGGATAGTCAGAGAAGCTCTCAACACACATAGGCTTGCCAGGAACCATATCAGCCATGGCAGCATCACCAGATTTAAAGAACTTGGGACCATCTTCCAGTTTTTTTCCAGAACGACGATCTATCTTCTCCTTCAGCTCAGCAAACTTGCAAGCAATGTGAGCTGTGTTACAATTCAGCACAGGTACATATCCAGCACTGATTTGGCCTGAATGGTTCAGGATAATCACCTGAGCCATGAAGCCAGCTGCTTCAATGGATGGGTCATTTTTGCTGTCACCAGCCACATTGCCATGATGAACATCTTTGACAGATATATTCTTGACATTGGAGCCCACTTTGTTCACAGGAAGAGCCTCACTCAAAGCTTCATTATACATTTCAACAGACTTAACTGTAACATTGACTGGTGCAAAGGTGACCACCATTGCCAGGTTTAAGAATACCAGTCTCCACTCGAACCACAGACACAGTACCAATACCACCAGCTTTGTAGATGTCCTGGAGAGGCAGATGCAAGGGCTTGCCAGTTGGACGAGTTAGAGGCAGAATGCAATCCAGAGCTTGAAGCAGTGTGGTTCCACTGCCATTCCCATTTACCGGTGACTTTCCATACTTTTAACCAAGGCGTGTTAGAACTTGGCTCCAGCATGTTGTCACCATTCCAACCAGGAATTGGCACAAATGCTACTGCATCAGGGTTATAGCCAATTTTCTTAATGAAGGTGCTGACTTCCTTAATGATTTCCTCGTATCTCTTCTGGCTGTAGGGTGGCTCTATGGAATCCCTTTTGTTAACACCAACAATTAGTTGTTTTACACCCAGTGTGTAAGCCAGAAGGGCATGTTCATGGATCTGCCCATTCTTGGAGTTACCTGCTTCAAATTCACCAACACCAGCAGCAATAATCAGGACAACACAGTCACCCTGAGATGTGCCTAATATCATGTTTTTGATAAAGTCTCTGTGGCTTAGGGCATCAGTGATGGTAAAATAATACTTGCTGGTCTCATATTTCCACAAGGAGATATCAGTGGTGATAACATGTTCACGTTCATCTTTCAGTTTATTCTAGAACCAAGCATATTTCAAGGAGCCCTTGCCCATCTCAGCATACTCCTCAAGTTTTTCAGTAGTTCTTTTGTCAGTCCCACCACATTTGTAGATCAGATGACCAGTAGTGGTAGACTTGCCCTAATCTACATGTCCAATGATGACAATGTTGATATGAGTCTTTTCCTTTCCTATTTTGGTTTAGATTGAGCGGTGGTTTTCACGACACCTATATTCTGGTGGCAAACCCATTGCAAAAAAATCTGTGCCATTTATATTTGAGTCAGTTTTGCCCCACAATGGTGATTTCAGCCTTCAATGTCTCAAACTTCTCAAAGCTCTGGCCACTCCCTTCTATCATTGGCAATAGCAAACCTACCCCTATACAACAGAGGAAATAGAAGCCCCCGTTTTCTCAATATGAAACTTAAGATTACTTCCCTCCTTCTTGTTGTTACAACAGAGAGCCTATTATTATTGCTCTTTAAAGTTAATCCCTCTTCTCTTTGTTTAGATTCCATTCCCTTCCTCTAAGGAAGATTACACTGTCAGTTATCCTCTTCTTTTCTTAAATGTTCAAACTTTCTTTCTCCTGATTAGACCCTTCTTATCAAGTTTTAAATACATTCAAGTCATCCCCAATTTTTTAAAAGGTCACTCAATCCCACATCCCCCTTCCAACTGTCATTGTATAATCAATCTCCTTCCCTTGTGGACACACTTTTTCAACATATGATTTGTACATGCTGTATAGCTGCTCTGGGTGCCTTCTCAATATCCATCTCCCCTGCTTTCTACAGAAACTGATTCTGTTAAGAATGATAATGAGTCAGACTAAAAAGCTACATTTCCCAGCTGCCCTTATCACTAGGAGTAGCCATATGACACAGTTCTGGCCAATGATAAGTAAGTTGAAGTCAGCTGAGGATTTACAGAAAATGTTTGTTTTCTTGGTATTAGGTACCAGACCTTTCCCCTTGATGTTTGTTTCTTCTGTCTATCTGAAACACTGGCTTGAGAGTTAGCAGCCATCTTGCATGCACAATGGGAAAAAAGCCACATACTAAGGATGACAGAGCATAAAGAAGGACTCTAGGACATTGGTGACATCATGGAATCACTGCCCCAGTCTTAACTGTCTCCCTCCATCATTCTTGTTATGTGAGGAAAAGAACCCTATTTAGTTAAACTACTGTCATCAGGATCCATTACATGTGACCAAATGCAATTCTTAATCTACAATTCTCCCTACATTTCCTCACCTTCTCCTTATTCTCAAATCATTCCATTCTGGCTTCTGGCCCAGCATTCCACTGGGCTCACCAATGACCTGCATGTTGTGAAATCCAGGGGATATTTTCAGTTCTCATATTTCTTAACCTCTCAGCAGCATTTGACTCTTGTCCATGGCCTCCTCTTTGGAAACACTGTCTTCCCATGGTTTCCATGACCAGTACTCTCTGAGTTTGTTCCTTCACTTGGAGCTGCTCCCTCTCTGTTTCCTTTGTGGATTCCTCTTCCTCTTCTAGACACACTCAGTCTCTCAGCCTCCAAGACAGACCATGGCCTTAGTTACATGCTCTTCCCTCTGTTGCAAATTCTCTCCTCTCCCTCCTTTTGCCAGCTTAGTCTTCCTTAATCCTTCAGTTCTCCATCCATTCTTTGCTTGCACAGGGAAGCTTCCTCTGACCTCCTTGTGAGGTCATATTTCCCCATTGTATATTCCTTCATAGCTCTTACATAGTTACAACCTCACCTGTTTTAGTGTGACTCTTTGAGTAAGCTGCCTCCCTCAGAATGTAGGCTCCATGAAGACAGGGATGATCTACTTCTGCTCATCATTGTATCCTGAGAATGCAAAATGTTCCCCAACACATAATATGTGCTCAATAATTAGTTCCTGTATGCATAAATGGGTGAATATATAGTTACATGGTGATTTATTTGCCTAACTGTTTATCATCATCTTCTTCCAGCTCCATGAGAGAAGGAAACATATCTATTTTGTTCACAACCACATATGCATTACCTAACACATACTACATGGCACATAGTAGGAAACACAATACATATTTAATGAATTAAAGAATGAAAGAGTAGGGTACCAAGAGAGACATTCCAATAGTTCCTTCCCTAAGATGTCAGTGTTTGGATATTATTTTACTATCTTTTTTTTTTTTTAACATTTTTTATGAATTACATTTTCTTTTTTTTTTAAAGATTTTATTTATTTATTTTACAGAGAGACATCATAAGTAGGCAGAGAGGGAGGCAGGGAGAGAGAGAGAGGGAAGCAGGCTCTCTGCTGAGCAGAGAACCCGATGCAGGACTCAATCCCAGGACCCTGAGATCATGACCTGAGCTGCAGGCAGAGACTTAACCCACTGAGCCACCCAGGTGTCCTATTTTACTCTCTTTTTATAAAGTTTCTGGTTACAATAGACTACCAGATACCTTTATTGTCTCTAGAGAAGAGTCTTTTGGAAAAAGACTGCTATCTGCTACCTTGTTCTCCTTATAATATGTCATGTCTAAAATGGGTTGTCTATAAAGATCTTGAATCTCTACACTTCCCCTTTTCATTGCCACCACTCTAGTCAAGCTCGCATATTTCCCCTGGAGTGAATTGGACCACACGCCTTTCTCTAAGCATGATTTATTAAATTATATATAAGCTTGGATGATTCAGAGTTTTGACTGTACCTCAGGGCCAAGGATTATATCTGCTTATGTTACCTCCAAAGAAACCTAAGTACATATGGCACATACATAATTTTTTATTTTGTTGTGGCAGAGAATTATTTCTACTTAAGGAAACAAAGTATTTTTAAACTAGCAACAAATCTTTGTTTTCAAATGACCAAACTGAAAACATTCAAAAAAAGCCAATAACCTTTTAAATCCTCCTACCTTCCTGCCCCATGAGTTCTTAGTCATTGAGGTACCTGAGATGCCCAGTGAGGTTGACAAGAAGAGTAATTTATGCAACTGTGACAGATTTGAGGATGCCCCCAGCCTTGTAGTCAGCATATCTGGATCCTGCCCTTCCACCGAGGCCAAGCCACCTGTCTTTCTTCCTCAATAGATCTTCCTTTCACTCATTCATAGCTGTGCCACCTTGACTTATCTTATCTGTCTAATAAACATATGTTTGTATATATCCCTTCTCTCCATATCCATGCCTGGGAAGATTGCAACCCATATCTTACACATTGTTGTATCCTCAGGACCTAGTACAAATTCTCGTTGATACAACGTTTTGCTGATGCTGATGCTGATGCTTATTTTCTTTTTGCTAATAAGATTTACCGAGCACCTACGCCTGTGCCAGGCACTATGTTAATGCTCAGTAGGTACTATTACTGTTCCCTTTTCACTGATGGGAATTTAAGGAACTAGCACAAGTGTTGTAGCTAGTGAGTAACAGACCCAGGGCTCAAACCCAGGTTATCAGATTCCAGAGTTGGAGCTCTTAACCACTAAACAATCCTGCCCTTCATGAATATTCATAAGTTACATACTCCAGCCAGGCTGCATTTGCTCCCAACTTTCAGAAGGCAGTAAGTGAGACCAGCTTTGCTTACAACTGATCGGGAGCATTTCAAGTTGTTTTCAAATGAAGTTATAAGTCTGCAGATAATTAAGAAAGAAACCATATTTGGAAACAGCAGGAAGGGGTGATGTATAGAGGCCCACTTTGACATTTTGAAGTGCACTTAAACACATAGCTCAGGGCTATAAAAGTCCCTACACTGAGATTCCAAAAGTATTAAAAATAAAATTGCCTTATTAATTTTTTAGAGAATTGTAAATGACAACCTTTCATCTCTGGGGAAATCTTTCCCTAGAGCTCAAAGCCTCCTGGTGTCTAGGATGAATAAGTTGGCCTCCATCCTTGTCATGTATCCATTCTCTGTCCCTGAGGGTCAAAGAAAACCATCTCATTTTAAAATGTAAGCATTATTTGTTGAAGTTTCTAGCCAGTTAAACTGGAAAAAGGAAAATCCACTTCATGTGGCATGAGAATAGAAAGCATTTCGCTGCAGTCCAGCATAGTGAGGGAAGACTAGTCAAGGTTATTATTAAGGTTTAGTCTCCTCATCTAGTTGATAAGGACAATTAATACTCTTCCTGTCAAGAAAAAAAAGCTTTATGAAGTCTTAACCATTGATACTTTAACCAGCTTGCCCTTTTGTGTTTTGAGTGAGAGGCTCTATTTCATGAACAACTGAGTTTCCTTGAAAGCTCCAGAGAATCCAACAGTTGCAGAAAAGACCAGGAGTAAGATAACCCAGAGACTTGAACCTGCAGCAAAATGGAGTTTCTTCAAATTAGGCATTAGAAGCAGCAGATAAAAGCAACTGGCAACTGGAGATATCCTTGTTATTCTCTGGGCTACAGTCATGCTGGCAGAAGCTTTAACTAACTAAATTTACTTGTGAGTTCTCCAAAGGGAGTGACTGTGTTGCACCAGGGTCATTTTTCATAACATACTACTTTGCAAATAAGTTCCTAGAACCTTGTAATATACTTGACTTCTGAACCTCAATATAAGTATTAAAATGCCAGCATGTCTATTACATATCCCAACTATAAAAAAGATGAGTTTAACGGTTCCCTGGAAATAGAAACTCCAATAATAGTTATGACTTATTAGAGTCTTCATTTTGAAAGACTTAAAGCCTCCAGGAGGTATTTATCCAAAATTAGCATCCAGTAACAACACCTTGGGATATCCCTGTTTTGGCAGCATCTGTAGCCAGATCTGGTTACAGTTAATAAACTAATGCTGGAGCTGCTGACCTTAGGAAGACAACTTCTGTCTAACAGTAGGTCCATATTCTGGTCAATAAGAAATTTACTTGCTCAATTAAATTGGCTTGAGGCCTGTTCTGTTTGCTCCGATATCTGGCCAGCATTGTAGCCTCTTCACAAAGACTTAATAGAGTTTTTATCTCTTCTTCACATAGTTTGCTCTGTAATTGATGGAGCATTACATTTCCTGAAAGAAATATTGTTTTGTGGCTGAATACATACCATTCACTAATTTATTAATTAATCCAATATATATTGAATCCCTCCTATGTGTCAAGTACTTGGCAGGTCATGGAGATACAAAAATTAATGATGAGGAATCTCTACTAATAACTCAACTCAGTAGCCCAGTAATTGTTTGAGGGATCCAGATCTTTCTATCTATATTTTATCCAGGCAGCCTAATCTACAAAGCCCAGTTCGGGTCTTAGCTCCTCATTCATTCATTTAGGAAAACTTTGTTAGTTTCCCCAAACCGTGAGGCGCTGGAATGAAAAAGATGAGGAGAGTAAGTCTCCAAATCACTGGGAGCTTCCAGCTTTATAGAGAGGTAAGCGATGTAGACAAGACCAGATTATTGAAGATGTTTCAAGTCAGGCTAATCAAGGAATATAGGTTTTATCTTTTAGCAGTGAGGAGCTTTGTGACGTTATAAAGGAAAACAGAAGAATGGTTAAATTTACATTTTAGAAAAATCAGTTTGACAATGCCAGGGAAGAGTGGCCAGAAGGAAGGAAATCAGAGGGAGGAGAAATCAAATTCCAAAGCAGTTGAAGAAATAGAAATAACAAGATTTTAATAATAAATTGAATGTGAAGACTGAGGGAGAGGATGAAGTCTAGAAAGACTTCTAAGAGATTTCTGTTCTGAGTGGCATTAGCAGCAGGAGAAAGAGAATAAAGTTAGTAGAAAAATGAGTTCAATTTTCCATGTATTTTGGGCGCCTGGGTGGCTCAACTGGTTAAGCGTCTGATTCTTGATTTTGGCTCAGGTCATGATCTCAGGGTGGTGAGATGGAGGCCTGCTTTGGACTCTGTGCTGAACAGGGAGTCTCTCCCTTTCCCACTGCCCCTCCCACTGCTCATGCTCTTTCTCTCTCTTTCTCAAATAAATAAATCTTTACAAAAATTTTATTTGGAATGTGTTTTGTTGCAGGTGCCTTTGGAACATCCATGTGTCAACATAAAGTTTGCTGTTGTAAATGTTTGTCTGAAACTCATGAAAGAGGTAAGGATTCAGACTCATCAACTTGTAGATTGTAACTGAAACATAATTACAAATGATATTGCCAGTTCTGTAGCCATCCCATATTACTCCCTAGTCTCAAATGTCTTGTACTCATCCAGCATTCATTTTTTAATTTATTTATTATTCATTAATTCATTCTTTCCCTTGGTTGACTAATGTGGAAGAATCTCCAGTATCATACTCCTGGTGACATTAAAGATTCTGGGTGTACACAGATAAATAAGCTTTAATTCCCTGCCCTAAAGGCTGTTGATTATAAACTAATTCTCTAATTCTGTTGTGCGTCTTATTCTCTAAGAAGAAGATAAACTCTCAAAGTAAGATACTCCCTTAAGCTCCTTAAAAAAATCCCCGTAAAGACCTAGTACAAGTTCTGCTCTTTGTAAATGCTTAATGTGAACCTTGAGTGATATATTACTTAATTTAAAAAACATGGACCACTTTAAGAGCTGTCTGGGTGACTCATTCAGTTAAGTGTCTAAGCAGGGAGCCTGCTTCTCCCCCTCCCTCGGCCTGCCACTCCCCCTGCTTGTGTGTGCCCTCTCTTTTTCTCTTTCTGTGTGTCAAATAAATAAATAAAACCTTAAAAAAAAAAAAAAGACTATTTAGAGGCCAAAGGCAGAGACCTATGACTTTTTAAAAATAGGAAGATAGCATGTATACATAAAAGTTCATGAAAATAAGCTTGAAGGCGCCTGGGTGGCTCGGTTGGTTAAGCGACTGCCTTCAGCTCAGGTCATGACCCCGGAGTCCTGGGATCGAGTCCTGGGATCAAGTCCTACATCGGCTCCCAGCTCCACAGGGGGTCCGCTTCTCTCTCTGACCTTCTCCCCTCTCATACTCTCTCTCTCTCTTTCTCAAATAAATAAAATCTTAAGAAAAAATAAAAGTAAGCTTGATAAAATTTTATAAAATGAACATACGTACATAAAACCTAGGCTAAGAAACAGATAATTACCAAAACCCCAGAAGCCCTCTTCTGCCTTCTTCTAGTTACTACACGCCATGGCCACTTTGTTCCTAGGAAGCTCTCTGTCAATGCCTGAGCATGGTGTAGATACTAGTGACTGGATATTTCTGCCCAGCATGGGTCCCCTCTGTGAGCTGGCCAAGATTTTCTCAGAGCTTCTTCCTACTCTGTCTGAGGCTCTTCCTACTCAGTCCTCTTTTCTCTCCTCTCTCCTTTCCCAGGTGTCATACCTACATCATGGTCTAAAGATTTACTGTGTCTACTCCTTTAATAGATGTTACCAGCAATAAATCTCTTGCAATTCTAACTCTGCCTTGATGTCTGCTGCCCAGAGAACCCATCAACACAGATGAGCTGACGGCAGACACTTAACTGATTGAGCCACCCAGTCGCCCCGATTCAAACCCTTTTAAATGCAGGTGGTCAAGGGAGGGAGAGACTACACAGAAGGTTAATGGAATTGGCTGGGTGTTAAATAGTTGCATTGACAGCCTACAGAAGAAAAATTGGAAATGGAGGGCAGTTAACAGACAGTTATGGCTAAATATGAGCCAGCAGGCCTCTTTGATAGCTTATGAAGTAGAAAAACTAGTACGACCCAGGACCAAATTCAGGGTTTGACAGTTAAGAGTGCCCCAAACAGTGGAATGCTCTGCCATATCAGGTCTGTTATACCCTGGTTGAGAAAACCTAGGACCCTGAAATGGGTTGGGAACGTCTGGGTGGATACCCTCAAAGATAGTGGCTCTGCAGTCTTCCTTGGACCTCAGACAGATGTGGCCAACCCCTCCCTGTGCAGGAAGACACTGTAGAGGCCTCTCTTCAAGGCAACAGATCCTCCCCCTCCCCCCAGGAACTGTGCCCACCTCCTCTTCTGCCTGCCAGGTCGATAATTACCCTTGAATCCCCACATAACTTGACTGGGACACAGTGGACCTGTTGAGGGCACTAGTGTTCCTCCCTCAGCTCATACCTGTGGCCATAGCGGCCATCCAGTATAATCAGCTGAAGGAGAAGGAAAAAGTCCAACCTTGGTTTACAGATGGGTCAGCTCAATTGTGGGTCCAAGCCTTGTCATTGGAACTGGCACAATGGGGACATGAGTGGAGTGGCCACGGTGGAAGAGACGGAAGCTACATATGGGGCTAAAAGCATGGACTCCCACTTATCAAAGCTGGCCTCATTATTACTGCCTCTGAATATCTACCCTGTCAGCAAGAGAGACCAATATTCAGGCCATTATATGGCTCTATTCCTTGTGGAGACCCACTGGTAATAAGTAGACTAATTGGGGCCCTTGGGCCCCAGAAGACACAGAGATTCATTCTCACAAAGATAGATACTCAAATATGGATTTGCTTTTCCTGTCCTCAAGAGCTTCAGCCATTACCACTTTCCAGGGTTTTGCACAGTGATCCACAGGCATGGAATCCCACATGACAGCATCTGACCAGGGGACCTTGTTCTGAACACAGGAGGTATGGATATGGGGCCATGACCTTGGGATTTACTGCAGCATCCAGAAGCTGCTGGCCTGGTAGAGTGATGGGATGACCTGCTGAAAGCATAACTGAAATGTTACCTTGGAGACAAGACTCTTAATGACGGGGCAGTCCTCCAGGATGCAGCATATGCCCTGAATCAGAGGCTTCTATATGGTACTCTGTTCCTGGGAAGAAGAAAATAGGTGCCTAGGAACCAAGAAGTGAAAGCAGGAAGGACTCCACTTACCATTTCTCCAGTGACCCACTGGAAGATTTTATGTTGCCCATCCCTGCAACTCTGGGCTCTGCAGGGTTGGAGAGCCTGTAACGGGGATGCACTCTTGCCATTGGACACAATGAACTACAAGCTGTGGCTGCTACTTGGACATCTTGGATTCCTGTGTCTAGGGCCCAGCAGGCAAGAAGAGTCACCATCTTAGCAGAGGTCATTGTCCCTGATCAGCAGGTGGAGGCAGGGCTCCTGCTACACATGGGGACAGGTAAAAATATGTGTAGAATTCAGGTGGCCCACATGGGTGCCTCTTGGCGCTTTATTGTTGAATTGCAAACTTGGATGAACAAGTGCAGCCATCTCAGCCAAAGAAGGATATGGTTAACCAAAGCTCAGACCGCTCCGAGTAGAACACCTGCTCTCTGGATCTGTGGAGAGAAGTAAATCTGTGTGGCACAGGGGTGGGCTGTGGCAACCACGGATGGGTGTGCCCTTCAAATGCCCCTTCAAGAAAGAACTTAGTGACCAGTTGCGAGAGGAGCAATTAACTGACAGCTTCAGGTTGCAGCACCTTTGGGATCCGCTGTGGTTTTTGAGCTGAGGCCAGGCTGTTTTTCAGACAGCCCCAGCCAATGACTGAGCATGTTCCCAGCTCTCTTTCTTACATTTGGGGACTTCTGTACTCCAATCCCAACTATGGGGTTCCAAAAGGAGCAACCATGGTCTTCTATGTCCTGGCTCCCACCACCAAAGTCGATTGGTCTAATGATGAATGCCTAACTGCAAATAGGCGGCCACTCATAGTACTTCCCTTGGATTTTTTTTTTTTTCCTTTCTTTTCTTTTTAACTGTAACTGAGAAAAGAGTCTCCCTAGTAGGGAAGGTGTAAGAGATAGACTCCGCAGTTACTGGTTTCTGGCCACGTGAAGAAGCCCATCTACAGTGAGTGAGAATGATGTCAACACACAGAGAACTACAAAGACAAGAGACAGAGAGTGCATGCAGCATTCAGTTGCTTGAGGTCCACCTGTATCCAGCTCTTCTAGATTTGATTGTTCTAAACTTAGACTATCTAAAGATAACTGTAGACTATCTAAAGATCGTCTAGTATGCTTCCAATGAATAATCTAATCAGAATCAGACGTCCATGATATATGATTGCTTAGGTTCTGGTATTTAGGAGTATCCTACACCTATTTTATGTTAAAAGTTGACATTGAGGGCACCTGGGTGGCTCAGTCAGTTGAGCATCTGCCTTCCGCTTAGGTCGTGATCCCAGTGTCCTGGGATCGAGTATCATATCGGGCTCCCTGCTCAGCGGGAAGCCTGCTTCTCCCTCTGCCTGCCTCTCTCCCCTGCTTGTGCTTGCTCGCTCTCTCTCTCTCTCTCTCTGACAAATAAATAAATAAAATCTTTAAAGTCAGACAGTCTTAAAAAAGAAGAAGAATTTAAAAAAAAATAGTTGACATTGATAGAGTTGAGGGTTTATTATGTTCCAGAGAGTGTTCTAAGCACTTTACATACCTGAATTCATGTAATCTTCTCAGCAACAATATGAGTCTAATCAAATGTCCTCTCTTGTTTTCCCCAATTTACATATAAGGAAATTGAGGCTACTTTATTTTAAAATCAGAAATAAATAAGGGATTCTACCACATATCCTTTTAATAGGGGCTCCAGAGAGCCAACTTTAGAGATGTACAATCTTTAGTATTTTAGTCCCTTATGCAGCTTTGACAGCTCTGATTTATGGCTTGAACAAGATGGGTTTGCAGCTGCAGATCCCTTCAACTCCTTAGAAAGGCATGTTTTTAAGAATAGGGAGAGTAGCATTTAGAGTAGTCCCCCCTTAGCTGCAGTTTTGCTTTCCATGGTTTCAGTTACCCATGCAAGCACATGATCCTCCCCCTGACAATCGTCATGTCAGTAGCAGCCTAATGCTGTGTCACAAGCCTGGGTCATTCACCTCACTTCATCTTATCACATAGGCGTCTTATCATCTCAGTTATCACAAAAAAGGTGCATACAGTACAATAAGGTATTGTGAGAGTAAGACACATATGCACACTTATATAACTTATTACAGTAATTGTTACAATTATTTTATTGCAGTAAGATTGTTAGTCTCTTACTTTGCCAAATTTATAAATTAAGCTTGATCACAGGTATGTATACATAGGGAGACACACAGTATATAAGGTTCTATACTATCTGTGGTTTCAAGCATCCACTGGGAGTCTTAGAACATATCCCTCCCAGATAAGGGGTCAACTATATACATAAGCAAAACTGATCATTTTCTATATGTACAGACTTTGTAACCATAAAAACGGGGTTCAAGTTTTGACAACTATGAGTACTAATATGATCAGAACATGTAAATGGAGACAGTGGAAGTCCACGAAGGATGCCACTGGTACCTATCAACAGAAATTCCTAGAAGGACAAATACCTTCCTCACCAAGACTTGAAATACAATGACAGTGAGTCACTCCTTCATGTGAAATATCACATGATCTCTCCCATCTTTTAAAATTGAACACTCTTGTGGAGCCTGAGTGGCTCAGTTGGCTAAGCAACTGCCTTCAGCTCAGGTCACGATCCTGGAGTCAAAGGATCAAGTCCTACATTGGGCTCCCTGCTCAGCGGGGAGTCTGCTTCTCCCTCTGACCTCTCCCCTCATGCTTGTGCTCTTTCTCTCTCAATCTCTCTCAAATAAATAAATAAAATCTTCTTTGAAAATTAAAAATTGAACACTCTTGAGGGATATAACTGGATAGTTAATACCTTCCCTATATCAAGGGCAAGAAGAATAAGAAGGATGGAGAGAAAGAAAGAATGGAGAGGCCTAGAGTAGTAAGAGGCGGGGAAGGGCTTCTAACCCCACCACTTAATGGAAGCTTCTGTTAGTGCCAGGACCCTGCCTCTAGAACAAGGCTGTCCAACAGAAATACAACACCTGCCACACATTTAATAAACATGTTTCTAGTAGCCACATTAAAATTTGTTTTCTAAAAACAGGTGAAATTAATTTAAAAAATATAATTACTTAAACCAACATACCAAAAATATTGTCATTTCAACATGTAGCCAATTACAAATTAATAAGCTAATTACATGTATAGTAAATAACAATTCAGATGCTCACTGTATTTAGATTTCACAAAACTTTAAATGGAAAGAGTAGTTTCATAGACTAGGTTGTTCAAAACATACTTAAAATTTCCCAATAACTGAATCCAGTATCAGTTTTTAAATTTAAACTAAAATTAAATAAAATTTAAAATTTAGTTTTTCAATCACAGTAGCCACATTTCAACTGCTCATCAGCCATGTGTGGCTAGTGACAAACGTATTAGCACAGATAGAGAACATTCCATCAGTACAGAAAGTGTTATGGGACTATGCAGGTCTAGATGGACTGGTTGACTTCCAGCTGGTTAATTTATTTTTCTGAGCCTTAGTTTTCTCATTAGCAAATTGATGACAGTATTTTAAAGGATTGTTGTGAGTAGTAAGAGAGGTAATGTGCACAAGACATTGAGCACAATGCCTGCCACACAGAAAAGAATGAATAGTAGTTATTTGAAAACTAAGTCGCTGTATATGCTTTGTATATGCTTCCACCACTCTCTGCCACCTGTGCCTGGTTATTCCTTGGTATTTTAAGCAGGGCAGGAATTAGTGAGGATGGCAGTGAGAAGTAGGGAAGGGCCCAGCATCTGGTACTTGCATGCACCCCAGCTCAGCCCTGTGGTTAATTTATGAACACTGGTTGCGGCTACTATTATCTTCAGTTCTTCCCTCCCCCTTATCTGTTCAGATGGCTTTTGCTCTGGAACTCCAAGTCCTACATGCTCCCCCCACCCCCCCCCTTTCTACTCTGAACTAGAACAAATGATTAACCACACAAAGCAGTCATCAACAGTCTTTCCAAGGACATCAATGACCTCATTAAGTCCACACTAAGGGACACTTTCTCCTCAACCTCTGCAGGGTCTGACACTGTTGCTTCTTCCTCCTCATCCTGGTTTTCCTCTAACATCCTACAGACTATTCCAACTCTTCCTCCTCCTCCTCCTGCTTTTGCAAAGGCAAATGTCTTTACTGCTCTCTAGGCCTGAACCTTCCCTGGGCACAATCTCATTGACTCCTAAACTCAGTTCTCCTAAACTGATAGCTCCCAAACCTATCCCAGCTTCCACTTCAGCTTCAAGCCCGACCTACTGCCTTTCTGGCCCCTCCTCCCACATGACCCACCTCTGAATTCATGCTTATTCCCCTCAAACCAGGTTCCCAGGTTGCTGTCAGTGGGGGAAGAGAACACACACTGACTCCAAGCTCCTGTGGCCACATCTTGTGCTAGGTCCTTCATTTTATCTTCACAACTACTCTGTGAGGAAGGAACTGCGATCTACATTTTACATCTAGGAGGAAAAAAAGACTCAGAAGAAGAAGAAACCAAAGGTCTCTCTGAATCGGGACTCCATTTTCTTTCTAATCCATAGGACCACCTCCCATAATTCAATCAGTGAATTGATGCTTTCTGCCAGGGAGGGTAATATACCATCTACCCCCTAACGCTTTGCACTTTAGTGAGAGAGACAGAGAAGATACAGGTAAATTCAATGATATGATAATGCTATGATAAGGTCCAATGGAAATGCACGGGGGGGAACCTAACTCAGGCTTTGGGGTCAGAAAAGCCTCTACCAAAAGAAAATATCTCTGCTGAATCAAGAAAGACTAGTAAGAATCACAAAGGAAGAGAACTGGGTTAGGAAGCATGATCTCAAGCAGAGGTTGTAGTGAGAACAAATGCCTGAAATGGGGAGAGTTGGAAGGCTGCACGCAGTTCAGGGTGGCTGGAGCCAAACCAGAGGTAGCGTGAGCAAGAGGTGAGCAAGGCCAGCTGGAATGTAGGTTGAGGGTACAGGAAATCATTAGATCCTTTTAGCAGAGGAGATTTGCATATGAGATTTGCATATGAGAAAGAATCTCTCAGGCTAGAAGGTAGAGAATGGACTCTAGAGGGAACTAAAGAGGAGAGAGCAGGGAAATCCATTAGCAGGCCAAGGCCACAGTCCCGGTAAGAGATGATGACAGTGCAAATTAAGGTAATGGCCCCCTAGATAAGGAGGGGTAGAAAGAAATCCAGGTTGGAGACTGCATGGGACTTGGTGGTTGATTAGATGTTATTAGATGTGGAAAACAGCTAAAGAATCAAGGATAATACTCGTGTTTGGAAGTGGGCAACTGTGTGAATGGTAGAGTCATTAGAGAGATACACAAGAAAGGGCAAGTATGAAGGAATATTGATGCATTTCACTTGAGACATGTGGAAGCAAGATGCCAGTGCGACACCCAGAGCAGGCTGTCTGATAGACAGTGGTCTACAGGTTTGTGGCTGAGGAGAAGGAACTGTTGGGATAGAAGCAAAAGTTTGAGTTTCATCAATGGTAACTTAAGCAGTAGGGGTATATGAATACTCCAAAAGATATAAAATGAGGGGGAAAGTGAGTTGAAGAAGGAACTGAGATACACAAATATTTAGGAGTTAAGTAGGAGAAGAAAGACCTTCAAGGAGACTGAGAAGAAGCCAGAGAATCAGGAGGAAAAACAAAACAAGTGTAGTCTTGTATAAGCAAAGGGAAGATAGGAGTAGAGGTAAAGATGCTGACAGTATAACTAGTTTCAACAGTAGGGAGGTTATGGGTGTACTTTCTGAGAGCAATCTAAGCCAGTCTGCAGTAGGGTGAGGGGAGGCTGGATGGTAAGCAAATGTAGATGGTGAGCCTTGAACACTCCTTCAAGTTTGAGCTTCATGTTGGGTGTAGAGATTACTTAAATGAATAAAACTTTAAAAAAAGAAAAGAAAAGAAAACTCCTTCAAAACATCTATATGCATGGGATTGGGAGGGAAAAAAACCATAAGAGACTTTTACTCTCACAAAACAAACTGAGCATTGCTGAGGGGTGGGGAAATAGGGATAGGGTGGTTGGGTTATGGACATTGGGGAGGTTATGGGCTATGTTGAGTGCTGTGAAATGTGTAAGCCTGATGATTCACAGACCTGTACCCCTGGGGCAAATAATACATTATACGTTAATAAAAATAATTTTTAAAAAATCTATTTGCAATAAGTTCACTGTAAAGACTAAACGAGGTGATGAAAGTAAAGCAATGAGCACAGTGCATGACACAATAATTCAGTAAATGTTAGCTACCGCTACTATTATTATATATTAAGGAATATATCTTGGGGTGTGTGGGTGGCTCAGTTGGTTAAGTGTTCAACTTTTGATCTCTACTCAGGTCTTGAGCTCCTTGTGGTGAATTTGAGCCCTACCTTGGGCTCCACATTGGGCATAGAGCCTAGTTTAAAAAAAAAAAAAAAGGAGGGGCGCCTGGGTGGCTCAGTGGGTTAAAGCCTCTGCCTTCGGCTCAGGTCATGATCCCAGCGTCCTGGGATCGAGCGTCCTGGGATCGAGCGTCCTGGGATTGAGCGTCCTGGGATCGAGCCCTGCATCGGGCTCTCTGCTCAGCAGGGAGCCTGCTTCCTCCTCTCTCTCTCTCTGCCTGCCTCTCTGCCTGCTTGTGATCTCTGTCTGTCAAATAAATAAATAAAATCTTAAAAAAAAAAAAAAGGAATATATCTTCAGGAAGAGGAAAGACAGTGGTAAACCATGAGATATAAGTTTAGGGAGGATTTTTTTTAAGGCCTCTCTCTAACATATTGAAAAAAAAGGGTAAAAATTTTATTTATTTATTTATTTATTAGATCTTATTTATTTATTTGAGAGAGGCAGAGCGTGAGCAGAGAGAGGGGCATAAGGAGAAGCAGTCTCCCCACTGAGCAGGGAACCTGATGTGGGACTCCATCATAGGACCCTGGGGTCATGACCCACCGAAGACAGACACTCAACTGACTGAGTTACTCAGGCACCAACCCCCGCCCCTGACAAAAAAAGTTTTTAAACCGTCATCAAAGAAATATATGCAGATGGTTAAATAAATAAATAAATAAATAAAAGTAACAGTCCTCTGAGCCACTCTTTGCTAGCCCAGAAGCAAACACTTTGAACTGCTTCTGTGTTGTGGTAACCTCCTTATCACTAATAACCTCCTAATGACTGTTTCTTGGTTTATCAGCCTTAGACATTATTTATTAACTTCCTGCTATGCTAAATGAGAATTAAGTTCACTTATACCTCTCTCTTCTTTGTCATCCAAAGTGGTTGTGTCACCATCCACGGGCCACAAAACCTACATAAGCTCTATTTTTCATTCCACTAATCACAGCATTTCTTTCTTTCTTTTTTTTTTTAAGATTCTATTTATTTATTTGACAGAGAGAGAGAGATCACAAGTAGGCAGAGAGGCGGGCAAAGAGAGGAGGGGAAGCAGGCTCCCCACAGAGCAGAGAGCCCAATGCCGGCTCGATCCCAGGACCCTGAAACCATGACCTGAGCCGAAGGCAGAGGTTAACCCACTGAGCCACCACGGTGCCCCTAAGCACAGCTTTTCTTGACTCCTTACATTTAAGATGAAGATGTTAGTAGCTTACTCTTCCCACCACCTCTCAAGGGGAAAGGTTAGTTTTTGTTTGTTTTGTTTTTTAAATGTGAGAGATTCTTGAACAAGGTTAAATGGAAAGGAATCAATGGAAGTGAACAATTGAAGATTAGATGGCAAACAGTTGTTGCCCTGGTCCCTGGAGAGACAAGAGGATGAATTCAGAGTCCAGTATGGGATATCTCCTCCATAATGGTACAAGTCTAGGAAATTTCCAGAAGGTGAGGAACTCCTTTGCACCCTAGATCCAATCAGCTATAAAATTCCATAGATTCCAACTCTTCCGTTACCATCTTTCTATTCATTTCTCTTCTGCCCATGTCACTGGCCGTTCAATATTTCTGACTTGGACAGCAGACTTCTAACTGATTTCTCTCTTTCTCTTCACTTGCCCCACTCACACAATGGGTCCCAGCCCAGCAGGGGTTATTGAAAAGGTGCAAGCTGGGAGTAATAAGGTAAAGGCCAGGGCAAATGGAGCATGTTCCCCAGGTAGAAGCATGGTTTTTCAGGACTGCCCATTCCAACAGAGCTTCAGGGCCTTACCAGAAGAGGTAAAAGCTGTTTAGGCCCCCCAAAATGTGCCTGTTGCAAAGTCAAGTAACCATAGCATGGGTTCTGGTTGAGAAATTCTCTTCATATATCCTTCAGAATATCACAAAAGAAGAAATACAAACACCAACCAACATTTAAATGTTCAATATCACTAGTGTAGAGTGACAGCCATGAGAAAAGGTGTGTATTATTTTTTGAAGGGCTTCTTTTGTGCCCATTATTAAATTAAATGAGTAACTGGACAGCTCAGCTGGGAGGTGCTTTCCCCTGCTTCTCTGGTCTCAGTCCTTTGGGAACTGGATACGCCTGGCATAGGGCACTAACTGCGGAGAGCATGTGAGGCATGTACCTCTGTGTCACGGAAGCTCTGACACTGAGTGAGATTATTTTTAGAGGTGACCTTCTAGGTTCCAAGGAAAAGTAAACAGACAGATGCACATGATTTCCTCTGAGAGATTCTCAGTAAACAAATTGGCATGTGTGCACTCACTATTATCCCATGTTCTGAATTCAGGGATCTTAAAGAACAAGCTCAGGGGAAAAGCTTTGTTGAAAGCCGTAACCACCCGGAATGAAGAAAGGGGAAACTGAGTGAAAGTTCAGTTTCTAGCTACTGGGTCAGAAAACCACAGATGAAACACCTTATCTAGTCCAAATTCTTGGAAAACATGTTTTATTTTATTTTATTTTATTTTTTAAAGATTTTATTTATTCATTTGAGAGAGAGAGAGAGCTAGAGAGAGCACAAGCAGGGAGAGAGGCAGAGGGAGAGGGAGAAGCAGACTCCCCACTGAGCTCGGAGCTGACATGGAGCTCTATCCCAGGATCTGGAGATCCTGACCCGCGCTAAAGGCAGACGCTTAACCATCTGAGCCACCCAGGCACTCCAACATGTTGTTTTAAATAACATTTCAACACTTTCTCATAAAAACTTTGCTAAAATTTATTATTTAATTTCTTACCTTTTATTTTTTATTACTCTTTTTGTTTTACCTTTGTGGTTTTTCCTGTGTGATGCTTATTATTTTTAAGTGAACATTGTAAGAAAATGTAGAAAGGGAAAAAAATCTCCATAATCCTTCTGCTTATTAATACTTTGTTATAAAAAAGAATGCTTTGTTATATATCCTTGAGGGTTTTTTGCACATACTTATATCTGTATATCAACAAAAGAAAAATGTACTGCCTTATAACTTTCTTTTGTCATCCAGTACTGTATCTTTTTTTTTACAATTTTATTTATTTATTGGACAGAGAGAGAGCACAAGCAGGGGGAGTGACAGGCAGAAGGAGAAGCAGGCTCCCTCAGAGCAGGGGGAGCTCAATGTGGGACTCAATCCCAGGACCCTGGGATCATGACCTGTGCCAAAGGCAGTCACTTAACCAACTGAGCCACCCAGGTGCCCCAGTACTATATCTTGCCATCTTTACATGTTGGTATATATAGGTCTCTCTCATTCTATTGATGGTTGTATAGATCATTTCCAGTGTTTTACTGTTACAAACAGCATGCATAAGGAAGCATCTTTGCACAGACACCTTTGAGCACTTGCATGAAACTTTCTGTTGGACAGGTTGTGGGAGAAATTTCTGGATCAAAATGTTTATACATTTTAAAATTTTGATGTAATTATTGTGCTCCATCTGTCCCATGAAACATGAAAATAAGCTCATTTCTCATGAAGACTTAGCACTTAATACAATGCTTGGCACATGTTTATTAACTGCTGGTTAGATTAAAGCATCAAATATTAGTTACTGTTATGGCTGTGAAAAAGTAATGCCTTTGTCTCTACTGAAGCACATTGCCCTGCCTGCCTACTCTTAATTGTCCTAGGCAATGGAGGTGTTTAAGTGATGATAAAATGCTAGATTCATTGTAGCAGTTGTCATCATAATAAATAAAATAAACAAGTGCATTCCAGAATACATAGCGCTTCTCCTTGGTGATAAGCTATTGTTGTCACCTGAAATCATAGAATTTTATCATAAACAGGAGTCTAGACATCAAATAGTCTTTCAAAAAATATATATATATATATGGAGAAGCGAAGTTGAAAAGTTTTCGAACTAATAGATTCTGCTTAAAACACCCCTTATTCCCCACCATACTTTCTTGACTTAAATACACAGATTCAGCATAATTTTATTTCATTTGATTATGTCATATAAACAAGGCACATTATTGACTGAGATTTGTTTCTTCAGGTCTTCTTAGTTCTATCAGTTTACCTGCCTAGAGCTTTCTGTCTTGCCCTTCTAATTTCCTACTTCAGGTCAGCCAAGGATTGGAAATAAGATAGGCTTAATAGAACATATGTCAATTGGTGGTATCTGAGTGTAAGTCTAAGCTTTTCTTGTGAGTGAAACATGGGAGTCTTGGTACAACCTTTGTCAGCTCTTTTAGCTATTCGGGACAGCTTGTGTGTGTGCATCTACATTCACATGCACTTCTTAAATTTTAGCAGCTTAGGAACATGTTGCCATGTTCTGGAGAGATGAGATGATACTGTATATAAATATTTATTTATTTATTTATTTATTTATTTATTTATTTATTTATTTATTTTAAATTTTAGTTATTTATTTGACAGACAGAGATCACAAGTAGGCAGAGAGGCAGGCAGAGAGAGAGGAGGAAGCAGGCTCCCCGTCGAGCAGAGAGCCCGATGCGGGGCTCGATCCCAGGACCCTAGGATCATGACCCGAGCTGAAGGCAGAGGCTTTAATCCACTGAGCCACCCAGGCGCCCCTGTATATAAATATTTATATGGCATATAATACCTGGAATACCTGGAACTTAGAACCCTTCACATCTAAAAATTTGCTCAATTCTAAGGAAACAAATGGCCAAAGGGTTTGTCTTCAAATGCTCTTAGTATTTGATGCAGGTCTATTTAAAAGACAGTGAAATAATCTTTTTTTTCATCCTTTTGCTGATACCATCCTTTTGATGATGCCAACTTTGGTTTCATCATCAGTAATTTCAGGAATAGCATCTGTGGCAGGCAGAATAATGGCTGGTCCTCATACCTGGCAATCAGGTCCTAATTCCTGAAATCTGTGAACAGGTTACCTTAGCAAAGAGATTTTGCAGATATGATTTAAATTAAGGATCTTGAGGTAGGGAGATTATCCTGGATCATCCAGGTGAGCCCAGAGAAATTACAGGGGTCCTTAAAGAGAGAGTCAGAGTCAAAAGAAAATATGTCAACAAAAGCAGAGGTCAGAGTGATACTATTGCTGGAGGAAAAGACCATGAGCCAAGGAATGCAGGTGGCCTTTAGAAGCTGGACAAGGCAGGGAAATGGATTCTCCCTGAGAGCTTCCAGAAAGGAATGCAGTGCACTGCCAACACCTTGATCTTAGTTCAGTAAGAACTTTTTAGATTTCTGACCTCCAGAACTGTAAGATAATAAATTTGTGGGTTTTTTTAAGTCCCTGAGTTTATGGCAATTTGTTGTAACAGTAATAGGAAATTAACACGGTGTCTTACCATAAGGTGGTACAAGTTTGAGTTTTGATTGAAAGACGCTATTCTTTTGCATTTTAATAAAATACTTAAGGAATGTGAAAATGTTTAAAGAAAAAGTTGAAAAAAATTACTACATAATAATAGTTAACATATACTGACCACTTACTATATACCCAACATTGTGATTCACAGAATTTCATTTAAGGTTTACAACAATCCTATGGTGTTATAATGGCACTAATCTGTTTATTTGACAGATAAGGTAGTAAATATAAAAGAGGTGAAGAATTTAATTAACTTCAAAAACAAAGAGATTAGCTGAACTCTCCAGTGGGAAAGTGTACAATTCCGTCCTCTCAAATCAAGCAGGAAAAAGTTGAAAGTAGTTACCATAAAAATCAGGCAAATGTAAAACTTGCAGGGGATAGATGATGCCCTAAGTTGTAAAAATAAATCCCATCTGAAATGCTTTGAGTTCCTACCACATGGCAGGCAGTTCCCAGCTATTACAAGCTATTACAAGTTCCCAGCGATTACAAGCTGAGACTGGCAGACCCGGTAGAACCCTCAGAAAGTACAGTCTTCCTCTCCCACCTAACCTTCCCCTGTCTGGAATCTTTGACCAAAACCCCCAAACCATAACCCCAATCTCACATTTTTGACTGAACCCTGAACATATCAGATTAATACTGCCAAGATAAATCTACTGTCTTCTTCCTTGGATAACGTCACTGGATAATGATTGTGGCCCCACTAATACACACATGCTGATGAAATTAACATCATTTTAATGCCACCTTCTATTTACAAGATGTAGTAACAAACTTATAACTCACTGTGTTGTCTGTGTACATATTCTCTGTATTTAAGATACTTGGAATATTTTAGAGAGTCTCACAGATTGGGGAAAAACTCTGACAATAGACTGATTTTTAATTGAAATATATATTTTTTAAATATTTTATTTATTTGAGAGAGAGAGAGAACATGCGTGCAGGCATACACAAGCAGGGCAGGGGGAGGTGGGCAGAGGGAGAGGGAGAAGCAGACTCCCCATGGAGCAGAGAGTCTACTACATGTGGGGCTTGATCCCAGGACCCTGGGATCATGACCTGAACCTGAAGGCAGACACTTAACAGACTGAGCCACCCAGGCATCCTTAATTGAAATACTTAGGATTTGACCAATTAGGGATATAGTGAATATTTCATTGATTAAGTGAATTTGACTTAATGTATAGGTTTGATTTTTATGCTGCACAGATGCCTAAGAGAATTTGATCTAGTAGATTTACACTAACACTATAACATTTGTTGAGCACTTAGTACCCTCCCGACACTGTTTTAAGTGCTTTGCATGCACTAACTCAGGTAAGGCTCACAGCAACTCTGGGAGTTGTGTACTATTGCTACCCCCACTTTCAGGTGATAAAGCAGAGGCACAAACAGTTACATGACTTAACCAAGGTCACACAGACAGTTAGTAGCAGAGCAGTTTGGCTGGCAGCCGGCTCTTCTAACCAGTGTCCTTTCAGTGCTCATGGAGTATTCATAGGAATATTCTGTAAGTGCTCTGGACTAGGCAGAAAATGGGCCATGATGATTTAGAGTATAAATCTGCCTTGTTAGGGGCATGAAATACCTGAGACAATCAGATACAGTGATGTGTGATTTTGACATATTTTAAGGGAATTTAATAAACTAAGTTTATAAACTGCAAATGTGTAAGACAGTTTGATTTGTTGGATGTGGATGCTTTTGTTACTTTAATATGTAATGCTTAAGGAAATTCTATCACATTTATAATAGTGTTTATATGGAAAGTTTACTATGTCAAATTAGTTCACTGAGTATTAAGCAAAGAACAAGTGAAAGTGTTTTATTTTTAACATAAAACTGATAGATTTATAAATGAATTTGAGATTTGTGTTTACATACTTAATACCAGCTAGGCTTAAAATTTATAACACTAATAAATTTAAATATCAATTAAAAAAACAAGAAACTTTTTGGGTTCTTTCCCATGCACAAGGAGTCCCTTCTGACATTTAAATCTTCAGTGACAGTTCGTAAAGTTATAGACCTATTTTATAGAGGGGAAAACTGAAATAAAGAAAAGTAACTTCCCAAGTGGGAAGTGGTGGATCCTGCATTCTGGCCCAGCCAACACCAGACCACCAAAGCCAGCACATTCAGACATTTTCCTGTATTGCCTCAATGTTTAGAGAGTCTATTTTTATAGAAAACAAATTCCAAATACATAACCTGGAGAAATATATACCCATGTAACAACGCTGGTTTTGCCTGGACTATAATTCTAAAGGGCTCTTATTTTAATTTCTGTATTACTTAAGATTTGAGTAAAAGGAGTTCTCTTCCCTCTCACCCCATTTTTCAACTAATCTTTTTGCTGCCAATTTAAAATTAATAGAATTCTGTGCCTCTTTATATTTTAATTTCTTCTGTGTTGTCAGTCAGCATTTTGTGGTCATTTATTAATGTCTACCTCCTGAGTTTTTTTTTTTAAGATTTCTGTTTATGTTTCTTTGTTTCAAATACCCCCTCAATGGACATCATTCCTGAGTCAAACCTTTTCTTATACACTCATCACAATAAACTTGTAGAATTAGTCACTCCTCCGATTAGGCTACTTTTGTACCGAGTATATGCTTTTATTAAACATGTAACACTGAATTAGTTGTTTTTTTATTTATAGGCCCATCTTCCCTATTAGTGTCTGTGATATATATTTCTTTTCCCTGGATCTAGCACAGAATTTGGTCGGTTAAACCAAACTTTATTTATTTATTTATTTTGGGTGCAAAAAAGGTGGTTTTATTAAAGCATGAAGACAAGATCCATGGGCAGAAAGAGCTGCTAAACCAAACATATTTTGCAGTTACAGAAGCTGAAGAATGCTTCAGATAAGTAAGCTGAGGTATTTTTTGTTTTGGTTTGGTTTATATTTTCTCTTATTCTCTAGGAAGATTCTTTTACTTTATTAGTCTCTGAATGGTATATATTATATTTTCAAAGGGGTTATTTTAGAGTCTGTTCAGAGCCAGTGATCAAAGACAACGTGGTTGTGGTTTATGAGGTATGGGAAAAGGTGCTGTGTTAGTGGGTTTCCACTGGCTACTGAGTGGAACATCCTAATTGATAAAGCCACTCACCGTCCTTTGAGTGGTTGTCGGCACCATAACAGGTATGGAGAAAGGGGAAACCAACAGAAAGCTGCTGCCAACCTGGGTGTGGCTTAGTCCAGAATTGTGCATTGTTTTGAGCGCTTGTCTTTAGGAATATCAAATGTTGGGGTGCTTTAATTTTGTTCTTATAGTTTTTCAGTTAAAGTATGCTTTGCAAAGACAATTACATACCACCACCACCCCCCTTTAAAGGCTCATTAGTCTCCTTTGGTCCTTTAACTCTGGTCCAGCATTGGGGTAGATGACACAATCAAGACTTAAGTTAAACGCAGAGGAATTCAGTTAAGAAGCTGTTCCAATCCCAGAAAAATTGAATTCTCTGAAAACACCCATCATTTGCAAGGAGAGTGGAGCCATGTCACATTTTAACGACTTGGGAGGGAGGGAAAATCTTGTTTTTGCTTTCCTTGAGGTGCTCCCTGTCCAGCTGCTTTCAAGCTAACCTAGCCACCACATCTGGTATGTATTTCTAAGTGTCCAGTTATCTACTTAAAAGAAGAAAAGTTAACCCCTTAACTAGAACAATATTTTTAGGTAATTGGGGGCCAGGAATACTTCAGTTACTTATCATGACCCCAGTACATTTGCATTTTATCCCATACTATTTCAGAGGTGGAAATCTTGGAAGTAGAATGGTGTTTTGTATCCCCTCGCTTGCCGCAGTTAGGAGGCCGGTTTGGGAGCGGAGACGGTGACACCAGGGCTGGCCCCCGCCACCTTCTCCAGTCCCAAGTCTGCAGCCCCATCGGGAAAGTGAGAATGAAAACAGAAGCTACTCCGATTGCCTCCTATCTGGCTGAGACCCGCATTGGTCACTTAGGGTCTGTGAGAGGATGGGAAGCTCCGCGAGTGCCTTCTCCTCTGGGTAGAGGGGTGGGGGGGGGGTGTGTAGGGCGAGATTCTCCTTTCTCACTGCGCGGACTGGTGAAGCTTGACCAACCATTTTGGGGAGGTATGATGACCCCCACCCTCCCCACCTCGCTGATTCCCCACCCAGTGAATACCCACTCCAACGAGGTTCCGCCTGCCCTCTGCTTCCGCCCTTGAGGCCACGCCTCCTTGGGGGGGGGCCCAAGCCAGCGGGGGGGGGGGGGGCGGAGCTTCGATGTGGGCACTTCCTTTTCTTCCTCCTCCCCTGTTCATTCTCCACCTCGGTGCTGCAGCGAGTTGCCGGATCCGAAGGCCTGGCAGAGACTGGGACGGGAGAACCCCGGGTATTTTCTCTTTAGGGCCGCGTCTGGGCGGAGGCGGAGGGTTGAGTCTCTTTCTCCAGCGCATCTCTGCATTGAGAACCTGTGTGGGGGGTGGATCCTGAAGAACCGTTTGGGCACTTCTTCCTCCTGATGCGCCAACCCCACCCGAGTGGAAGTGACAAGAGGGGGAATAGGTAAATAGGTTGTTGAAAGGAGAGTGCCCCGGGATTGCGAAGTGCCCAGCCGAAGAAAAATCAGGGAGCAAGGACATAACAGTACTAAAATTTTTTTGAAGTGAATTCAGTTAAAAAATACAAATGGCTGGAATCACCATCAAAGTATTGCTAATTTCAAACTGCCTTTTAATTAATTACAGCTAACAGGATGCCTGTTAATTACAGTTCACACCAGTCCTAATACTTGCAGACCAAGTTCAGATCGGATTATTTAGAGAAATGCAAGTAGGAAGCAGGAAAATGGGGTATTGGTGTTGTCAGAGTTCCTTTCAGGTATCTTAAAGATAGTTGGGGGGAGGAGGACTTCCAACAAATATATATCCCAGGCATAAACAAGAACAGCATAAAGCCACTGTCATCTGTGTTTCTCCATGTCTGACATCAGATTGTATTCACAAGTTGCTCACTGGAGTAAGCCCTTGGGATCAAAATGAAGCTAGGTGATTGAGCACATACAATTGTTTGCCTATGTTCTCAGATGCTGAATAACATTGCCTAAAACACTTGTAGGGAGTTTAAAGGAAAAAATAACACCTTAGAGTGCTTAGAATTGTACTTGAACAATTATAGGAGCTATCGTTAAGCTTCTGTGAATTTTTGCCTAAAGAAATATGTAGTTGTGGGGCACCTGGGTGGCTCAGTGGGTTAAAGCCTCTGCCTTCGGCTCAGGTCATGATCTCAGGGTCCTGGGATTGAGTCCCGCATCGGACTCTCTGCTCAGCAGGGAGCCTACTTTCCCCCCCTCTCTCTGCCTGCCTCTCTGCCTACTTGTGATCTCTCTGTCAAATAAATAAAATCTTAAAAAAAAAAAAGAAGAAGAAATATGTAGTTGTGAGACTTACTTTATAACTACCTATCCATTGTGAAACTTTATCCTTTTAGAAATTATTCGGCAGTGATTAGTGGTAGAGTGAAAGGTGCACACAACCATATATGCCTTTCAGTGCTAACAAGGATACCGCGAAAATTCTGAGGGTTGTGGGCAAATGAGATATAAGACCATGCTGTTTCTCCAGTGTTGCTTCTGCCTCTGACATAAGGAATAAATGAATATGGGAGTCCCAGACAGTTCAGGAGCTGCAGGCTTCATGCAGATATGGCCAAGTCCAAGAACTGTACCACAGACAACCAGTCACAAAAATGGCACAGAAACAACATTTAAAAAAACTCTGGTCACAAAGATCAGAATCTCTTAAGAGGATAGACATTGAGTTCCTGAGGAGCATGTGCTTTGCCAGGAAGCATAACAAGAAGAGCCTGAAGAAGGTGCAGGACAACTCCACCAAGGCCGTGAGAGCATGTGCTGAGGCTATGAAGGCCCTAGTCAAGCCCAAGGAGATCAGACCCAACATACTAAATGGCTGTAGGTGTAAGCTCAGTCAGCTTGCCTGCATTGCTCACCCCAAGCTTAGGAAACATGTGGGTGCTGTATTGCCAAGGGTCTCAACCTTTGGCCTCAACCAGCCGAAGGCCAAGGCTCAAACCAAGGCCCAGGCTATGCCTGTGGCTCAGGCTCCCAAAGGTGCTCCCAACCCCCCATAAAGGCTCTAGTGTAGACGCTTCTGTCTGCCAATGTGAGGATACGCGTTCTGGTGTTACACCATCCCCCGCCCCGGGCTTCTGCTTGCATGGGGCTGGTGTCCTCCTGTGCTATTTGTACAAAGAAACATGAGACAAGATCTGTCAAAAAGAAAAATAATAAAACAAATGAATATGGTGAATAGTCAGAAGTGAGGAAGAAATGATGAGTTCATAGATTTCTATTTGAAAGACCCCAGGTAGGACTTTTAGAAATATGAAGTTCATTTTTTATCTTGCCGACTCCCTGGTAGTCTAGTGGCTAGGATTCGGCGCTTCTGTTTTTTGTCTCATCTAGTAATAAAAGGTGAATTGAGAATAGGCTATATTCCAGACACTAACTGTTCATTATTTCACTGTACCTTTACAGTTCCGTGAGATCATCATCCTCATTTTACAGGGAGACAAATCAAGGCTTTGAGAAGTTAAGGTAGCTTACCCACACGGCTAGTAAGTGACCAGTTTAGGATTGAACTCAGGTCACCCATTTCTCCAAATCAGAAACCATGCAGAGGGACTCCTGGGTGGCTCAGTCAGTTGAGTGTCTGCCTAATGCTCAGCTCAAGGTCCCAGGGTCCTGGGATGGAGCCCCATGTCAGTTTCCCTGCTTAGCTGAGTTGGCTTCTCCCTCTCCCTCTGACCCTCCCTCCTGCTTATGCTCTCACTCTCTCTCTCAAATAAGTAAATAAATAATGTGGGTGTATCATTTATCTAAGTGCGTATCATTTAAATGGATACATTTTATGTAAATTATACCCCAGTAATGTTAATTTTTTAAAAAATCATGCAGGGGGCACCTGGGTGACTCAGTCAGTTAAGCATCTGCTTTTCCCTTAGGTCATGACCTCCAGGTCCTGGGATAGAGCCCCACATTGGGCTCCCTGCTCAGTGGGAGTCTGCTTCTCCTTCTCTCTCTGCTTCTCCCCACTTTGTGCGCCCCGCCCCGTGCTCACCCTCAAATAATAAATAAAATCTTTAAAAAATAATCATGCAGGATGAATGTGATGTTTATATGATAAAGAAACATTATGGGGGCACTTGGGTATCTCAGTTGGTTAGGCATCTGATGATTTCAGCTCAGGTCATGATTGAGGCTCATTGGATCAGGACCGGCACTGGGCTCCGTGCTCAGCAGAGTCTGCTTGTCCCTCTCCTTCTGTTCCCTCCCCTGCACTTGCTCTCTCTCTCTCTCAAATAAATAAATAAAATCTTTTTTATAAAACCAACATTATGATGTTTCAGAGATGGAGGTGAGATACACATAATTAACATGCGCACTGAAAGATTGGTGACACCACAGTTAGGATTGTTCATTTAGTTGATCTTCCCAACTTAAGATACAGATGTACAGAAATAACCGGGATGCTACCATGGCTAAGGGGCATGCAAGTCTGTTGGGGAATCAGTCAAGCAAACTTTCCAACAAAACTGGGAGAGACATCTGAAGTTTGTGGTATTAAATCTGTATAACAAAAGTATGTTCCATGTAAAGGACATTAAAAAGATACATTTGGGGAAGCTGGGCAGTGCAGTCAGTTAAGCATCCAACTCTTGGTTTTGGCTCAGTCATTTTCTTTCTTTTTTTTTTTTTTTTTTAAGATTTTATTTATTTGACAGAGAAAGAGTTAGGGAGGGAACACAAGCATGGGGAGTGGGAGAGAGGGAAGCAGGCTCCCTGCTGAGCAGGGAACGTAATGCAAGTCTCCATCCCAGGACCCTGGGATCATAACCTGAGCTGAAGGCAGTCACTTAACAACTGAGCCACCCAGGTGCCCTCGTTTCTTTTCTTTAAAAATGGGAATAGTACCTATTTGGGTTGCTGTAGGAAGGACTGGCTGATATCACATATGGAAAAAGCTCTTTGGAAACTAGTCTATTCAAATGATAGTGTCAGAGGACAGAATATTCCTGAAGAGATATATAACTAACCATACTTTTATTTCAACAAGATACAAAGTGATTTAAATATTTTTAAAAGACTTTATTTGAGAGAGAGAAAGAGAGAATGAGCGGGGGAGGAGCAACGGAAGAGGGAGAAACAGACTCCAGGACACAGAGCTGAAGTCAGACGCTTAACCAACGGAGCCACCCAGGTGCCCCCAAAGTGATTTAAATATTGTATTAGAAATAATGTTTAGGGGGGCGCCTGGGTGGCTCAGTGGGTTAAAGCCTCTGCCTTCGGCTCAGGTCATGATACCAGGGTCCTGGGATCAGGCCCCACATCAGGCTCCCTGCTCAGCGGGGAGTCTGCTTCTCCCTCTCCTGCTGCTGCTCCCCTAGCTTGTGCTCGCTCGCTCGCTCGCTCTCACTCTCAAAAAAATAAAAAAAAAATCTGAAAAATAAAAAAAAGAAATAATGTTTAGGGGGGAGCGCCTGGGTGGCTCAGTGGGTTAAAGCCTCTGCCTTCCGCTCAGGTCATGATACCAGAGTCCTGGGATCAAGCCCCACATTGGACTCTCTGCTCAGCGGGGAGCCTGCTTCCCCCTCTCTCTCTGTCTGCCTCTCTGCCTACTTGTGATCTCTGTCAAATAAATAAATAAAATCTTTTAAAAAAAATAATAATGTCTAGGGGTGTTTGGGTGGCTCAGTGGGTTGGGCATCCAACTCAATTTGGATTCAGGTTGTGATTTCAGGTCCTGGGGTAAAGCCCCAGCTTTGGTTGGAGGAGAGGCTGCTTGAGATTCTCTCTCTTCCCCTCTCTCTCTATTCCTTCTCCCCACTAAAATAAATAAATAAATCTTTTTTAAAAGGGTGAGTTACTTTGGCTGGTGTTGTGCATTAAAGTCACATTTTCTGTGTATAATAATGTACTGTACTAAGAATTGTGATTATAAGTTGTATAGCAGAATTTACACATTTTTATTTTCAGTTAAAACTTATTTGACTCTCTAGAAATAAATAGATAAAATTTTTTAAAAAGCTTATTTGAACAGTTGTTGAAACAAGCAAGGCACACAATTGCTTTTGTGTTTAAAGGCTATTTTTGGCTATTTAAAGAGAATATATTGACTTCTTTTTCATTGTATTACTCTCCATTTTGAAGTTTCACCAATTTCAGAAACATTTTGAATTTAAAGCTTTAATTACAATTTACAAATCAAATATTTTGTGAATTGGGTATTCTGAACAACTATGGTTACTTATGCACATGTAGAAACAGGGCACAAAATAGCTCAGTTCTTTCCAAAAGTAATAAAACTGGCTTTCTGGGGTGCCTGGGGGGGGGGAGCGCTCAGTGAGCCAAAGCCTCTGTCTTCAGCTCAGGTCATGATCCCAGGGTCCTGGGATTGAGCCCCATATGGGGCTCTCTGCTCAGCGGGGAGCCTGCTTCCTCCTCTCTCTGCCTGCCTCTCTGCCTACTTGTGATCTCTGTCTGTCAAATAAATAAAATCTTTAAAAAAAAATGTTTAAAACTGGCTTTCTTAGGATGCTTAAACTGATGGTGGCTGTCCCCACCCAATAGATGTATATATATTGCTCAGTTTAACAGCAGCACTAATGACAAACTCCACAGGGCCTCAGGATAGGAGATATGACCAATGAGATTTCATGGTTAGGAATTCTGCACAACTTTAACTTTTCCAAGAGAATATTCTCTTCGGTGGCTATTGTGAAGATAGTGACATATCTTGAGTGAAAAAGAAAATGATGGTGAGAGAAAGCATAAGTCTTAGGGCAATTTGATTAGGATGCATATTTACCACCCTTTGTGAAATGCAGAGGAAACTGACTCAGCAATGCCATCAGGAGAGTACTTTGCAAATTTGAGCATAACAGAAGAAAATGACCATTCTTGTTAATTAGATATAACCAGGATTGGTGGTTGGGGAACAGCACAGAGCCTGAGATGAGACCTCTTTGTGGAGCACTTAGCCTTCCTGATGGTTGATACTCTCTTTACTATTTTAATTCTTTAACATTTGTTTAATATTAGTGCAATTTAATTGGCAATGAAAGCAGCTGCATCTTCTCAGACATGCATAAGCCTATAATTGATAAACTACTAAAAAATGTTTCTACTCCAACTAATTCCTAGTATGGTTTTCTTAATTTATTCATAGAACTTACAATGATTCATTCCAGAAATGTACCATTTACTAGAACCATTCTGAACAAGTGGCAGCAACTTTAATAAGGGGATGTGTTATCCATTATAAATGACCATTTCCCCCTGTCCAGCAGCGTATCACCTTGAATTCCTATGTCTGTATGATAAAAATTGAAATACAATTTCAAAACTATACTTCTAGGGCACCTGGGTGGCTCAGTTATTAAGCGTCTGCTTTTGGCTCAGGTCATGATCCCAGGGTCCTGGGATAGAGTTCCACTTTGGGTTCCCTGCTCAACAGGAAGCCTGCTTCTCCCTCTCCCACTCCCCCTTGCTTGGGTTCCCTCTCTCACTGTCTCTCTCTCTGTGTCAAATAAATAAATTAAATTAAATTAAATTAAACTATACATCGGATTCTTTTTTTTTTGTTTGTTTGTTTATTTATTAGAGAGGGAGGGAGAGCACAGAAGGAGAGGGAGAGGGAGAAGCAGACTCTTGCTGAGCAAAGAGCCCAACATGAGACTCGATCCCAGGAGCTGGGATCATGACCTAGTTGAAGGCAGATGCTTAATCGACTGAGCCACCCAGGCACCCCTATACTTCAAATTCTTAAGATACTTTTTGGCAAGGTATTTTAAGAATCTTTAAAAGCTCATGACCTTTGATTCAATAACTACCCTCCTAGAAATCTACCCAAAGAAGATAGAAATTAAAGCAAAGATTAGATATAAAACACATTCACAGCATTTATAATGTCAAAGATTGGAAAATCTAACCTAAACATAATAAGATCTTTAAATAAATTGATATATCAATTTATGCTTATCTTAAAATATAGTCATTTAAAATTTACAGAAATTTTAAAATGTGTTTTAAATACATGTGATCTTATAGAGTATCATTCAAGTTTGTAAAAATACATGTATATGCATAGAAAAAGGACAAGAAACAACTAGATAAGAATGTTATCTGTAGTTATTGCTGATTAGTAAGATTATGGGCCATTTAAATTTTCTTTATCTTTTAATTTTTTCATATTCTTTATAATGAACATGCTTTTTATAGTCAAGAAAATAAATGCTACTTTTTAAAAAATATTTTATTTGTTTATTAGAGAGAGAGAGAGAGTGACCATGCACAGGGGGAAGGGGCAGAGGCAGAGGGCGAAGCAGGCTCCCTGCTGAACAGGGAGCCAGATGTGGGATTTGATCCAAGGATCCTGGGATCATGACCTGAGCCGAAGGCTTAATGGACTGAGCAAGTCAGATGCCCCATAAATGCTACTTTTAAAAAAGAAAATGATTACAGGGCTTAATAAACACTTTTTGATTCATAACTAATAGAATGAGATATTAGTACTTAGGGATCATAAATAGCCCAGAAATAATCCCAAACAATGACTACTTTAGAAACAAGCAGTCTCACTCTGCCTTCTCCTTTCTTTCATTCTTATCCTCTTCTAGTTGTTAAAAATGTTTCCTATAGTGGGGTGCCTGGGCGGCTCAGCCAGTTTAGCATTTGACTCTTTATTTCAGCTCAGGTCATGATCTCAGAGTCGTAAGATTAGTCCCTGTCTGGCTTGCACTGGGCCTGCTTGGGATTCTCTCCCTCTCTCCCTCTGCATTCCCAAGGCATGCGTGCAGACAGACAGACAGACACACACACACACACACACTCTCTCTCTCTCTTTCAAAAAAAAATTTTTTTGTTTCTTATGGTTGAAAGCCTATTATTACCAAAGTAGAATAGTATAACATGAATTAAGTCCAAAAGCTTATACCTACATAAGCCTAAAGTGCTAACTTAAAAAAAGATTAATAACACAAGCCCCCAAAGGTTATGTATCATGACATGTTTCCTTCTTTCTAATAGCCTGAGAGCCCCAGACCCTGTGCTAAATAGTGCAGAATTGCCATAACTGAGGGGTTTTTTTTCACCTAAAATATTCGTATACACTTAAATTTAAACATGTCCTAGGAAAATGTCTGGAAGGCTACCCCTTGGTATCAAGGGGTAATAAGTCTCTGGGTTGGTAGAATCATTAATGTTTTTAGGACATTTTTGTCCATATTTTCAGACTGCCCTGTAATGTGCAAACATAGCCTTATGTTAAAAAAAAAAAAATGCTATCCAGTGCTGTCAGAATTAGTCTCTTTGAGACCTTGCTAACTCACAACTAGGAAGACAAATTACCAATTACAATATGGAGTTTTGACAGACTAAATAGTATGGCTTTATATTTGGTATCTGCCCAGTACTTGGGAAAAAAAATAATTCCTTTGAACTCATCTATGAAGCAATTTAGGAAACCCTCTTGGAAAACTCAGTTGTACAACAACTATTTAAAGAGATTAAATTTATATCTTCCATTGGCAGTTATTTCATTGGAGTCATACATTGACGAATGATTTAAAACAAGACAGGTACTCCAATAGAAAATTAAACAAACAAAATCCCATGGGGAAACCAACAAGTTTCCTAAAAGAACAGGATCAAGTTAATAACTGGTGTTTAAATAAAAACCCCTGGGACATTTTTGCATGTCAGAGCTTTTAGAGATGGAACATTACTAGTGGGTGGGTAACAAGGTCCATTTTACAAAGTATATTAGCACAGAGTTTGACATAAAGTAGATATTCAGTATCTTCTTATAAAAATTTGTTTTGATTCAAACCTATGCAATAGAAAATGATTCCTGAGTTTAATTTACAAATTAAGTTTGTTCACTGAACAAAACATGTAGTTTTAAGTTTTCTCCCTAAATTTGAACATCTAGATGAAAAAGTTTCAATCAATTTGAGTATACACCTAACAAAATGAAACAAAGCCATTAAGATCGAGGCAATATTAGGCACTGAAAAACACTTTGAACACTGGGATCTACTCCCGACATTGAGCTAACTAGCTTGTAATCTTGGGGTTCGTTTTCTACTACTTTAAAGTAAGGTAATTAAACAGGATCATCTTCAAAGATTACTTCATATTTAACACTCTATAATTTGAAAACAAACATAGGAAGTTACTAAAAGATGGAGAGAAGGTAGATTCTAAAAGGTGGAGAGAAGGTAGCCACTGGCACAAATTAAAGAAAACCCCAGGGGCACCTGGCTGGCTCAGTGGGTAGAGCATGTGACTCTTGATTTAGAGGTTCTCAGTCTGTGCCCCACATTGGGTGTAGAGATTACTTAACAACAACAACAACAAAAAGCCCCAACAAAAGCCTACTCTTTTTAGCCAAAGTACCTGAAAAAGGGCAGCCTAGCAAGACAGACTTGTAAGCAACAAGAGCCCAACTCTAGCCAAACAGGACAGAAACCAATAAATAAACAAAACTGTGGCCCCAACCCCACCCATGTCAGTGGAGGCCTAGTGGAGAGCTCAGACTTCTACTTTTGCCAGGCAGTAATGAAGTAGCTTAACCCTCCCCCCTCACCACCACCACCAGCGTGATATCAGAGGAAGCCTAGTGGAGAGTCAGGACTTTCACAACCACTGGCAGTAATGAGGCCAGAGGTCACTCACTCCCACTGCTGAGTTGTCACTGGAGTCCACATGAGGAATGTTAAGGCCTCTTACCCCTCCCTACCAAGGATGTTTCAGTGGAGGCCTAGTAAAGAGCTATAACTCACATCTCCCCCTTAGGTAAGGAAAAGCATCCCCCACCTCAGGCGCTAACACAGGCTGAGTCGAGGCTGAAAGTCCAATACCCAAATGAACTTCTACACCCCAACTCACAATAATGCGGTGATCACTCCCCCACCTCCCATCCTTCTCCTGTTGGAGCCCTGTCAGAGAAAGCCAGCTAAAACATAAGGTTTAAATAAGATCCATATAGTTTCCTTTGAAACACAAAAGTTTTTAATCTTGATGAAGTCAAATTTATCTCTCTTTTTTTCTTTTATTGCTCATGCTTTTGGTGTCATATCTAATAATCCTTTGCCAAATCCCAAATCATGTTTTCCCCTTATGTTTTCTTGTAAGAGTTTCATAGTTTTAGCTTCTACATAGAGGTCTTTGATCCATTTTGAGCTAATTTTTGTATATGGTGTAGGATAAGATTCCAACTTCATACTTTTGTCTGTGGCTATCTAGTTGTCTCATCATTTGTCAGAAAGAACATTCTTCCCCATTGAATAGTCTTGGCACTCTTGTCAAAAATCAGTTGACCATAAATGTATGATTTACTTCTGGACTATCAATTCTATTCTGTTGATCTATATGTCTCTCCTTGTGCCAGTACCACATTATCTTTCTTGATTACTGTTGCTTTGTAGTAAGTTTTGAAATCAGAAAGTATGAATCTTCCAACTTTCCTCTACTTTTTCAAGATTAATTAGGTTATTCTGGGTCCTTTGCATTTCCATATGAATATTATTTTATTTATTTCTTTTAAAGAATTTTATTTATTTATTTATTTGACAGACAGAGAGAGCACAAGCAGGGGGAGTGGCAGCAGAAGAAGAGGGAGAAGCAGGCCCCTCACTGAGCAGAGAGCCTGACATGGGGCTCCATCCCAGGACCATGGGATCATGACCTGAGCCAAAGGCAGATGCTTAACCAACTGAGCCACCCAGGCACCCCTATTTTTCCTCTTGTTAGCATTAGATATATCACATTGATTAATTTGTGAATACTGAATCACCCTTTCATCCCAGGAATAAATCCCACCTAATGATGGTAAAGATTTTTTTTTAATGCATGGTTGACCTTAGTTCTAATTTTTGTTGAAAATTTTTGTATCTGTGTTAATCAGAGATATTGGCCTCTTTTTTTCTAATGTCTTTATCTGATTTGGGCATTAGGATAATGCTGGCCTTATAGAATATATTTGGAAGCTTTGCTTCATTTTATGTTTTTTGGAATAGTTTGAGAAGAATAGGTATTAACTTTTCTTTAAATGCTTTGTAGAATTCATCTGTGAAGCCATTGGTTTTATTTTTTTGTTTTTTATTTTTTAAAGATTTTATTTATTTATTTGACAGAGAGAGAGCATAAGAGGAGAGAAGGTCAGAGGGAAAAGCAGATTCCCTGCAGAGCTGGGAGCCCAGTGTGGGACTTGATCCCGGGATCATGACTTGAGCCGAAGGCAGTTGCTTAACCAACTGAGCCACCCAGGCAACCAAGCTATTGGTTTTAGACTTCTGTTTGATTGATGGGTTTTTTTGATTATTGATTCAATTTCATCACTAGTAATCAGTCTGTTCAGATTTTCTATTTCTTCCTGATTTGGTTTTGGGAAATTATATGTTTCTAAGAATTCTTCCAGTTTCTTCTAGGTTGTCCAGTTTGTTGGCATATAATTTTTCGGAATATTCTCTTATAATACATTTAATTTCTGTGGTGTCAGCTGTTATTTCTCTTCCTCTCTCCCCCAACTTTGTTCTAACCTCATTTTCTACCAGGCATCCCTATACACTGTGTTTCATACAGGCTTTTGTGCTTTTTTTTTTTTATACACCAAGCACATTCATCTCTTAGAGCATTTGTATTTTCTGTTTGCTCTGTCCAGAACACCCTTCCTCCAGATACTTGCAAAGTTTCCTCTTGCTTTCAGGTCTCTGGTAGAAGGTGATGGTTCTGATAGAATGTGATGACTGCCTATCAACATAGTCACTCTCTAGCTCCTGACTCTTTATACATAGCACTTACCAACACCATTACATACCTGTTTGCTTATCATCTGTCTTGTTTTCTAGATCATAAGCTCCATGACAGTAAGGATTTTGTTCACTACTAAATCCCAAGAGCCTATGTCAGTATTTGGACTTTTATTTATTTATTTATTTATTTGACAGAGAGAGAAAGAGAGAGAAAGAGAGAGAGCATAAGCAGAGTGAGCAGCAGGCAGAGGGAGAAGAAGAAGCAGGATCCCCAGTGAGCAGGGAGACCCATGTGGGACTCGATCCCAGGATCCTGGGATTGTGACCTGAGCTAAAGGCAGCCACTTAATCAACTGAGCCACCCAGGCGTCCCCTATGTCAGTATTTGGAACATAGAAATGCTCAATAAATACTTGGTAAATGAATGACTTAAGATAATAGGGGAAATGGAACACTAGATTTTCCATAGAGGCTACCAAGCAGAAAGACAGAAGTGAGAAGAACATGAAGGAAAAATCATACCAATGTGCTTTGAATATGCTCAAAGTGAGTTGACTGCTGCCTGAGTAATAAAGACTGTGTTTCTGCCTTCAAGTTCAGGAGTTGACAAGGTAATAGACTGATAATATCTATAACAAAAGTAAGACAATGTACAGAAGTAATATAATTTTATGAGACAATAGAAGTATCTGTGTTCATATTTTTGTAAATCTTTCTATGGAATTAGAAATGGTAAAGTATGAGGAAAAAGCTTATTTTGGGGTTATATAATACATAAGATAATTTTGGATGATGGTTATGACTATGGCTTGCCATAAACTTTGGTCACATTTTCTGAGTAGTTTTGATTCCTTACTAAAGAGTGTGAAAGCAAGTTTGGCCTGATTTAGCTTCCTAAGACAGCAGTAAGCCACCTACTTCATATCAGCATAACCTACTTTTAGACTAATTTCTAGGTAGGTAGATGGTATCAAGGCCCTCTTGTGGGTGATTCTTGGATTTAGAAAATTTTTTTAAAGATTTTTTTTTTTTTTAATTTTATTACTTTTTCAAGATTTTATTTATTTATTTGAGATAGAGCAAGAGTGAGAGCACAAGCCGGGGAGCAGCAGGCAGAGGGAGAAGCAGGCTCCCCACTGAGCAGGGAGCCCGATGCGGGCGGGGCTGGATCCCAGGACTCTGGGATCATGACCTGAGCCAAAGGCAGACACTTAATCGACTGAGCCACTCAGGTGCTCCTCAATTTAGAAACTTATGAGTGCTTTTGATACCACATTCCAGCTCAGGAATACTGGAATACTTCATATCCTTAATATTCAATGTCCAGTCAAGCAATAAATGTCATAGAACCTGGGCCTGGAAGATCCAGAGCCAGGATCTAGCCCAGTGTAGGAATATAATTGACCCAAATGATTTGTCAGCAGCTCTGTTCCGAAAGTGAAATAATTGTATTTATATTTATAGCTTATATTTGGTGGAATTCAGTAGTGAAGCCATCTGGGCCTGGGCTTTTCTTTGTGGGTAGTTTTTTATTACTAATTTATCTATTGACTTGTAGATCTATTCAAATTGTCTATTTCTTCTTGAGTTAGTTGTGGTAGTCTGTGTCTTTCTAGGAATTTGTGTATTTCATCTAAGTTATCTAGTTTTTTGGCATACAATTGTATGCCATAGTATTCCTCTTCATAGTATTCCTCCTTATCATTTATGGCTAAACTGAACTAAATACTCCTCATACTGGCTCATGGTTTCCTGCCCTTTCATTTTTACACTTGGAATACCCTCAGCTTAATCTCTACCTATTAAAATGTACTGGATATCTACTGGGACCAAAACATTCTTCAAGTTCTCTAGGGAATGAGTGAACAATAGATATGATAAGGTCTTGGCTTTGGAATAGATAGCTGTCAACAATGTTAAGTGCTGCAAAAGAGGTCAAAGAGACCAAGAAATGGCACTTAAATTTAACAATCTTCAAGTCAGTGTCAGCTTTGAAAAGAACAATTTCAGGACAATGTGGAAGCAGATAAGAAGAAAATAATGAGTAAGTAGAACAATACATGAGCTCCAAGAAAGTAGGGATTTTTGTTCCTTTTATTTACATTGTTCCCCATCATGTAGACCATGCCTGGTATATTGAAAGTTCTCCATAAATATTAGTTAAATAAATTAATCCATTGGTAAGTGGTGTTAAAAAAAAGTAGAGGCAATGGGAGTAATAAAGGAGAGACTAAAATAATGTTGTAGTTGAAGAAAGGCACAAGTTGGATATGCTTTCAGGGGGAGGACTCCAGTGGAAAAGTGGAAATCAAAGATATTAAAAAAAGAGAGAGAGAGAGAGATGGTAAAAGAGTTGGGGTGCCTGGCTGGCTCAGTCAGTAGAGTATGCAGCTCTTGATCTTGGGGTCATGTGTTCAAGCCCCATCTTGGGTTGGGGTAGAGATTACTTTAAAAAAAAAAAGATGTAAAATAGGGAAAACATTATCATTATGCAATGTTATCATTAAAGCAATAGGAAAACAGTATCGTTAAAGCAATAGGAAAAGGTCATAAATAGTGGAATAGGAAGAGGCAAGTCCCACCTAATGTGTAAATAGACTCATTTGCAACTCTTTGCAAAAAAAGAAAATTATTCCTCATAATGGGTTCCCTATTCCCATTAACTGCCAGAAAATCCAGTCAAGCACCCAAGCTAGAGACTCTGGTTTTCTTTAACACCTCCTTCTCTTTTGTCTTCTTGCCTGCTTAAAGGAAAAGAAAGTCATCTCAATTCCACTTCTATAAAGCTCCATTTCCACTCCCATCTTCCACCCCCACTGGCCCTACCCTAGATAAGCCATCAACATTTTTTTTCTTTCTTTTTTTTAAGATTTTATTTATTTATTTGACAGAGAGAGACACAGCAAGAGGGGGAACACAAGCAGGGGAAGTGGGAGGAGGAGAAGCAGGCTTCTCGCTGAGCAGGGAGCCTGATGCGGGGCTTGATCCCAAGACCCTGGGATCATGACCTGAGCTGAAGGCAGACACTCAAAGACTGAGCCACCCAGGCACCCCCATCAACATTTTCTTTCTTTTTTTTTTTTTTAAATATTTTATTTTATTTATTTGACAAAGAGAGAGAGATCACAAGCAGGCAGAGAGGCAGGAAGAGAGAGAGGGAGAAGCAGGCTCCCTGCTGAGCAGAGAGCTTGATGTGGGGCTCAATCCCAGGACCCTGAGATCATGACCTGAGCCGCAGGCAGAGGCTTAAACCGCTGAGCCACCCAGGCACCCTCCATCAACATTTTCTTGAATATTGATGAAGGATAGTTGGAAGGCAGGCAGGCAGGGACAAGGGGCCCCCACCCTAAGAGGAAACCACCCTTAAAAGGATTTTACACCACCCTCAAAGGAGCCCTTACCCCCCTTTCCTATGTGATAGGTGACAAACCTGATTGGATGACGAGTGCAGGGAGGGTTAATCAGATTAAAATGCCCTCTAACAAGTCCATAAAAACCCCTAGACTTAGAAACTCTGGTGGCAACTTTCTCGGGTCCCTTTCCTCTTTAGGAGCTTTGTACTCTAAACTTTACTATCACTCAGTAAACCTTGCTTTGCTGCCCACCACTCTGTCTGGTCTACCCCTTCATTCTTTGAAGCGGCGTGACCAAGAACCACAGGCACTGCAGACAGAAGAAAAAAATCCTATAACAATATTTTAATGATTTTCTGACGATACTCTGAATTCAGTAGCTTTCAGCTCTTAGTCCCTTCTTCATACTGCCATCAGAACTATAGTCTTTTTTTTTTTTAAAGATTTTATTTATTTATTTGACAGAGAGAGATCACAAGTAGGCAGAGAGGCAGGCAGAGAGAGTGAGAGGGAAGCAGGCTCCTTGCCGAGCAGAGAGCCCGATGCGGGACTCGATCCAAAGACCCCGAGATCATGACCTGAGCCAAACGTAGCGGCTTAAACCACTGAGCCACCCAGGCGCCCAGAACTATAGTCTTAAAACACATATATGATCATACCATTTTCCTCTTCAAAAGAGCCATAATAGATCATTTCTGTCTTTTACATTTCTTTCTTTATTGAGCGCCTTGCATATGCTAGGTGATGGGGATATACTAGTGAGTTATAATAAGGGGGGTGTTTCAAATTAGGGGTAAAGAAATGGTCACAACAAAATGAAGACACTTAAGAATGAAGTGTCATTTTTCTCCTATGAGATTGACAAAGATTAAAAAGAATGAAAATACTCAGTGTTGGCAAATATGCAGGAAAACAAGCAAACTTATCCACTACTGGTGAACGTTACTAGATACCAACTTTTTAGAGGGCAGTTTAGCGATACTTGTTAGGACAAATTGGTATCATCAAAATTTTAACAATAGTTATCTCCAGGGTTGTGGATTTATGAAAGACTAACTTGCTACTTCTCACAGTATTTTTCACTACTTCCTATAGTATTTAAGTATTTATAATATTTATATTTTTCAATTTGAAAAAATGAAGACAAAAAAATGGAAAAAAAATTACCTTTCTTAGACAGTTTCACGCTTTTTAGGTCAACATTCAAGGCAGTTTAAAATGAGTCCCTTATGTAGTCCCACCTTCCACCATTCCCATTTTTTACCCAGGGGTGTACAGGCAGTGCTTTTCACTCTTCTGTGCCTCTTATATTTCTCTAACTAGAATGCCTTCCTCCTCTCCTTTATTAATCAAAACAGTACTCATCTTCCCAGAACAACTTAGGAGTCACTTCCCTTTCTCTGTGAAACTTGTCCTCCCATCTGGTTTAAAAGGCCCTTCCTTACTGCTGAGGGGGTTGTTTGTTTATACCTCAAACAGAGCACAGCTTGGCTTGCGTTGTTGTTACTTGTGTCTGATGTCTCCCTTGCCATCTTTTATTCTCCACTTCATTTGCTTTTTCTTTGAGATAAATGTTAATTTCAAAATACTACTCAGATTCCTGTATGTTCCATACCTAAATCCACACTTAAATTACACAGTTTTTAGAGATGCATAGCTCAGCAATGTGGGCAGTTTCCTTCAAGTCACAAAATGCTACTTTGTATTAATTTGTATTTGAGGAGAGTGCAGGAATTAATTAAACATGTCTATAGATGCCTCCTGTTTATTCTCTGACAATGAGCCGGAATTATTACCTCACTTTAAGCCTTTCTCTGGTGATTTGTTTACAGAGAGTTGTGCTAAATAGCTGAATTGTTGTCATGACCCTTTGCCTAGATCTTTTTCAAAACAGTCATTAGACTTGAGTTTTACATAACACACACACACACACACACAATCTCATAACGAAGAGACAAACTGAAAACAATTCTTAGAATTTTAAGCTTGCACTGTGTTAAGATTGGATTTATGGTAATAGCCCACATTGTGGGCATAGCCCACAATTTTATAAGTCAGCAATAATTAAATCTGACCACTTATAAGTGCTGAAGTGTCTGTGGTTGCCAAACTGTGATAAAGTGTAAAATTAACTAATTACCTTACATGAACTTGATCAACAGCGCTCCTTTCCATAAACCAGAGAATTAACCACTTTTTGCTCTTTTGGTGACTACACAGTTTCAGGTCCCCAAGTGGGAGTAGCTCTTAAAGCAAAAGTGGCAGCCCCATTATCATTTGTAAATTTCCACTAAGAAGCCAGCCTGGCAGTGTTTGTTGGCCACGCAGCCTGTGACCTTTCTAACAGCCTGATACTCGTCATTGTTTTGTTTATGAGCATCTATCTATGCTGTGAAAGTTCTCGGGAGAGAGTTTCAAAAAAAGAAAACTGAAACTAAGGAAGAAATCAAAAGCAAAAAGCTAGAAACTATTTCTTTAGCCCTTTCTTTATGATCTCAGGACTTCAGGGACCTTGAAAGATTGATTTCCTCTCACTCAAGTTTCTTATAAAATTACTTTGGCTCATACATTTGTAACACAGTAGTTAATTTTACAAGATAAGCAGTATAGGGGAAATGTATCTGAGGGGAAAATCAAGTGCTGCAAGCTCAAGAGACACTTAAAAGGTCACAGAACAAGGCTGGTTAGTAAAGTGGTCCCACTGTAGACCTGCAAATAGCAAAGGGTCTGCTTCAGGTTAATTTCAGTGTATCTTTCATCACATTTCACTTTTCTTCTCAGCCAGTATTAAATATAAGTGGGCCTACTCAAACCTGTTCTGTGAGTCTTTTGAATTACTCAGTCGAAGAGCAATCATGATTTAAGTTGAGAAATTTGAACTTTGTTTTAGCATCCACTTCCCTGAAATGGTCTCAGAGACTATACTAGCCACAGCTATGAGTGTATTAATCGGGAATTCATGTTCACAGTTACCTATGCCATTTCAAGAAATTAAATGTACTTTCAGATAAGCACCATTGGCTATCTGAGCTGGAAGGAATATTACAGTCATTTAATTCAATCCTCTCCCTTTATAGAAGGGGTTTCTAAGGCTTAGAATGGCTCCTAAAGTTGAGGCACTTTGCTTAGGAGCAGAGCTGGAATTAGAACCAGGTGTCTCAGCTAACCCAGACTCCAAATCTAGAGCCCTTTATACTCACAGTGAGTAAACGCCAGAATAATTTCTCACTTATACAGTCAGAGAAAGTCTCTGTGAATTAATTAATCTTTTTATTTGGATATGTTAATCTTTTAAAATATGCAGAAGACTCATTTCAGTATATGTCAGCACTGGGAAAATACTCACAGATAAACGGCCTTAAGAAGCATCTTAGAGGGGTGCCTGGGTGGTTCATTTGGTTGAGCATCTGCCTTCAGCTCGGATCATGATTCCTGGGTCTTAGAATGGAGCACTGCAGCAGTGTCCCTGCTCAGCAAGGAGTCTGGTACTCCCTCTCCTTTGAAGTCTCCCTCTCCTTTTGCTCCTGTTCTCTCTCTCTCTGAGATAAATAAATAAAACCTTAAAAAAAAAAAAAAAGCATCTTAGAGATACCTTCTAAAGTGGTTTGATGGGACTGGCCTGTAAAACTGCCCAATAATCCACAAATTATAAATTTTCAGGAGAACATTAACTGGAACTATTACATTACTTTTTTTTTTTTTTAAGATTTCATTTATTTATTTATTTATTTGTCGGAGAGAGACACAGTGAGAGAGGGAACACAAGCAGGGAGAGTGGGAGGGAGAAGCAGGCTTCCCACTGAGCAGGGAACCCGATGCAGGGCTCCATCCCTGAGCTGAGCCACCCAGGTGCCCGGGACTATTATATTTCTACCTGACTATCAAAATGCTGTGTTGATCAACTTTATCAAAATTCCCCTCAAGTCAGCCATATCATTGAGGTTCCTCTCTGTGGATGTAGCACTTCACAGGCAAGTTCTAAGGGGGACAGAATTCCTGTGAAACACACAAGGCTACTTATGCTCACCTCCTCTTAATATTTTTTCCTTTAGACATGAACTTGGCATTTCCCAAGTGTGTCACTTAGAATGTTAACTTAGATTTGAAAAAATGGTTCAATGATCAAGTAAATTTAAGAAATAGAGTTAACTTAGTTTCTTTTATTATGCTAATTTGATTTATTCATTCAAAAATATTTATTCAGTGCCTGCTATGTGTCAGGCACTGTCGTAAATGCTTAGGATACAGAAGCTAAGGACACAAATCTCTGCTTTTGGGAAGTTCATAGACAATATAAGGTAGGTAGCTTTTTTGTATGCTGAATTAATTCTTTTTTTTTTTATATTTATTTGAGAGAGAGAGAGCGGGCAGAGGGTGGGGCAGAAGGAGAGGGAGAGGAAGAGGAAGATAGAAAATCTCAAGCAGACTCCCCACTGATCGCTGAGCCCAATGTGGGGCTCAATCCCGTGACCCTGAGATCATGACCTGAGCCAGAATCAAGAGTTGGACACTCACTCGACTGAGCCACCCAGGCGCCCTTCTGCTGAATTAATTCTTAAGTTAAATTCCCAGGAACAGGACAATGAATTGCATAATTAATAATTTGCGATAATACTAAGTGCTATGAAAGAAAAATCCGAAGTGGTATGGGAAGATATAATAGGAGAATTTATTAGGGACTTATTACCTTCTGGAGGGTTGCTCCAAATGCGATTCTGAATCTGGCTGTGGGTAAAGAGAACTTGGTATTTTGAAAACCCCTCTTGATGTTTCTGTTCTCTTCCACAGCCCTCCCTTCCCTCTGTGAGGACTCCACACCACACCCAGGAGCTCCATTTTGGGGCAGAGCAAAATCCCAGCACAGCCAGCTACTGTGACCTCAGGCTCTTCTTCTCACCCCCAAATGTTCTAGATGAGCAACAAACAACAATTGGCCCTGAAAGCAGGGCCAAGTGACGGAAATTTAAGCATGAAAGAGTGACTCAAGGCTCTCACCATTAAAGACTGACATTTCCTTTTAAACTTGACATCTAAGCAAACTTTTTCTGAAATGTAAAAAATACTCCCTTTTTTTCAAAAACCATGGAAGTGCTCATACCCTTTGATTCAGCAATCCCATTCCTGGGAATTTCACTTGAGGATTAATTCATCAGAAAAGTAAAACTGCATACACCAAGTTGGTCATTGTAATGTTAAGTATAATAATAAGGAGGGAAAAAGTGAACAATCTAAATATTCTGCAGCTGGGAAGCTGTTAGATTGTGGTATATTAATTTTGGGGATTTGGTAAATGGTGGAAAAAATGAATGAAGTAATGGCAAAATTATATGCTAAAGAACACAAACTATATAAAAATGTGTATGTGAAACATGGACAGCAAGGTAAAATGGAAAAGTGGAGTCAATTTGCCGGGGTAATAGGACAACAGAATAGAAGCCCATCATGAACTGGCCTATGCAGGCAGGAGAAAACTCATTGGCTCAAATAACCAAATCTTAGGTAGAACAGGAGTGCCACTGGCTTCAGGGATGTCTCGAAAGAGGAACACAAATTGCCATCAGGACTTTATTCCCTCTCTTTCCACTTCTCTGTGGACAGAAGCCTTTTTCCTGTTAACCCAGATTCTTCCCAAGATGAGATTCTCATCTTCCCACAATGAGTTTAGATCACTATAAACTCATATTCTTGTATCTTCCAACTAGGATGAGTTTAAGAGCAATTTAAGAACTCAGGTTTAAGAACAATTCTGGGAATGGGTTGTGATTGGCCTGGCTTCAGTCATGTGCCCATCCCTGGGCCAGTAATGGCCAGGTTATCATGATTAGTACCCACCTATCAACGTACCATATGGTCAAGGAGTCGGGGTCATTTAAGAAGACAGTCACTCATTTCTGGGGCACCTGGGTGGTTCAGTCAGTTGAGCACCCGACTCTTGATTTTGGCTCAGGTCATGATCTCAGGGTAATGCGATCGAGCCCCATGTCAGACTCCATGCTCAGCATGGAGCCTGCTTGAGATTCTCTCACTCTGTCACTCTGCTGCTCCCCCGAAACTCGTGCATGCTTTCTGTCTCTCTAAAAAGAAAAAAAGAGGAAGAAGAAGGTGGAGGAGGAGGAAGAGGGGGAGGAGGGGAAAAAGAAGAAGAGGAAGAAGAAGACTGTCAGTTCTGTTAGGATCCTATGTCTAGAAGAAGAGGGAAGCATTTCTATAAAAGGAGAGAGGTGCTGCTCTCAATGGAAATTAATTTGCCTGTGGTTCAATTTAATGTTTTAGAAAAGAATATCTTATTCTCTTAGTACTACTCCCAATAGCAGGTTGTGATTTCCTGATGCAGTGTGTTTTACTATAAGACCACACACAGTACAGCAGAAAGAACACTACACTGAATGCCAGGAAAATGGATTCTCCTAGCTCTACCATGAATCAGCTATGTCTTTGGACTAGTTCTTAAACTTCTCTGGACTTCAGTTTCTTTGTCTCGGAATGCTGTCATTTCCATGAGGGCAGGAACCAAGACTGTCTGAAATGGAGATTTGCAGTTAGTAAAAACCTCTGGGGCTTAGTTGGATAGAGAAGGAAGCTGAAGTATGATAATGGTTGCAGCAAAGCCCTCAGATAGTCATGGGGAGCCCTAGACTTAAGATGATCTTTCAGAGTTGTCACAGATTTTACCAAGTGGACCTACTTTGTATCCCCTTTATAGACTAGATATACACTGTCCATAGGAAAGGACCTTAAACGTGGGTGAAGCAGTTTCCTGAGCCTCAGACAACTCCTCAGGCAACTCTCAGCTGGGAGTTGATGGCAACCAAGACCCCTGCCTGCTGAAAGAGGGAGTGCCTTGGTCCTGAAAGAGCATATCTGAGCAGAACACTGTGACATCTACTACAATCAGTATATTCACAGCACCAATAGGTATAGTGCCTGGCACAGGGTAGGTGCTTATTTATTATGTGTTAAATGAATAAACTATGCAAAAAGGAAGGTGTGGAGAGGTGCCTGGGTGGCTCAGTCGGTTGGGTGTCCAAATCTTGGTTACAGCTCAGGTCATGATTTTATGGGTCATGGGATTGACCCACATCAGGCTCCATGCTCAGTGGGGAGTCTGCCTGAAGATTCTCTCCCTCTGCCCTGCCCCCTACTCATGTGGGCTCTCTTTCTCTCTATCTCTAAAATAAATAAAATAAACCTTTTTTTCTTTTTTTAAAGGGAAGGTGTGGATTAGATAATCCCTCCTGGCAAAATTGTATACATTTATCTATCTCCCAGAGGATGTGTGGAAAGAGTGATTAATCAAAATCCTCATCGTTTTTGTTATTGCTCTTTCTAAATAAAGGAGTGGGACTAGAACTTAGGAGAAGATTGTTTACTAAAATTAATGTTGACTGATCTGTTTGGCTAGAGAGCATAAAGCATTCTTTGTGATTGAGTTAACAGTAGAAAACATTAAGGAAGCAATTACTAGAGATATTACATAGAGTCACACTGTGCTGTCCAATACAGTAGCTGCTAGCCACAGGAGGCTATTTTATTTAAACCAAATAAAATATAAAATTCACTTCCTTAGTCACACTACTCACATATCAAGTGCTCGGTAGCCGTATGTGGCTACTGACTATCACATTAAACGCTCAGAGTATTTCCATCACAGGGAGTTCTAGTGAACAGTACTGGTCTACACTGAACAGTTGTGTTCTTTACTTTCATTCAATAAAAATCTAACTTACTCTCATGAATTCTGCTGCTCATTATAGTGAGATGGCTGAAACTGGAGCCAAAACTTTGAAAGGCTTGGGGGAAAAGAATTGCCCTGTATCCACATTTCTTCTTAGAAATCCAAGTGGTGTGGCACATGGGTTGCTAAGTCAGTTATGCGTCTGGTCTGCCTTCAGCTCAGGTCATGATCCCAGGGTCCTGGGCTCAAGGCCCGCGTCCGGCTCCCTGCTTTGTGGGGAGCCTGCTTCTCTCTCTGCCTGCTGCTCTCTTTGCTTGTGGTCTCTCTCTCTGACAAATCAGTAAATACATACATAGATACATACATAAAATCTTAAGAAAGAAATCCAAGTAGCACAGGACAGTATGAGAATGAATCATTTGTTGTAATTTCATCCTGCTCCTGTCATCTGGCTCATCTGGATGTAACTAGGACTAAAAGCCCTGGACTTCTGGAGTGTGCTCTGCTCTTGGCTCCCTACAGCAAGGGAGGCAGGACCGTTCCTTCAAGCTTCAAACTGTCCAGGTTTAGACATTCAACAACCAGATTTTCAAAAGAATAAGTCATTTTTTTACTATCCTACAGAAGATTAACTGTGAATGTATATTCTCTTAATATCAGTATCAGAGGTAAACATATTTGATGTTTCCAATCTACTGTAGTTATTTTTCTTATGCAAACAGTTCCATCTCTAGGCATTGGAAGCATCTTCAAGTTGGCTCTAAAGTCTTTTTGACACAACCTCAGCAGGATTTGATAATTTCCTTACTATCTGTTACTACTATGTACACATTTTCTAATCTGTTTGTTTTGATATTCCTCTGCGAAGACACCAGTCACTCATAATCATGCAGCCTCAGAACTGAGATTTTTTTATATAAGAACATAGAGGGGTGCTTGGGTGGCTCAGTGAGTTGAGTGTTGGACTCTTGATTTCGGCTCAGGTCACGATCTCAGGGTTGTGAGATAGAGCCTCACATCAGGCTCTGCTTGGCGCGGAACCTGCTTAAGATTCTCTCTCACCCTCTCCCCCTGCCCCTCCTCTCCAACTGAGCTTTCTCTCACTCTCTCTCAAAAAAACAAAACAAAACAAACCTTTAAAAAAGGAACATAAAGATACAGTCCTTGTATCTTCAATATATTTATAATATATATATAAATATATATTTATATATTTATATATATATATTATATATATAAATATATTCAATGAATATATTTATATTCATTCATTTTTTAAACAAATAGTTATTGAGAATTGGCAATTATCAGGCACTAGTACAATTCTCAGTGCAGCAGGAAAAACAATAAAAATTATGTAAATAGTTACATGTATCAGTTATATGCAAGCATGGTTGTAGTGAAAAGCACTATAAGAGAAAATGAGAGGGCACAATGAGAATATATGACACTAGTCAGAAGTGTTGGGGAAGGCTTTCCTGAAAAAGTCAGAGAGAAGCTGAAATGCCAAGGGTAAGTCGGATGATGCAAAGGAGTAGAGACAGAATAGCATGTGCAAAGTCTGGAGGTGGAAAATACCACATTCGGGGAACTGTAAGTCTTGCATGAGTTGGACCGTGGTGAGAACGGAAAGGTACACGATGGAGCTGGAAATGCATGGGAAGGTCAAATCATTCAGAGCCTTGTGGATCAGGTTAAGGATTTTAGACTTCATCCTAAATAGGATGGGAAGCCACCGGAATGTTTTAAGAGAGAAACAACGTGGTCAGATTTCCATTTTTATGAGACCGCTGTACCTGTTATATGGAGAATGAATTGGTAGGGGCAAGAACAAAAATGAAAATTGGGGGTTATTACCAGTGAAAAATCGTAGCGTTTTGAACTAAGGGGACAGCCATCAAAATAGAAGTAGATAGATTGAAGAGTTTTATAGACATCCAAAAGCCAGCTTTGTGTTTACTAGGGAAACAACAGAAGCCTTCTCCCTAAACAGAGTGTTTTTAGCTAAGTGTCTTTTTTACAGGAGTAGAGATAGAACAGCATATGCAAAGGTCTGGCAGTGGGAAATACTTTGTCACATTCAAGGAACTGAAAGTCCTGCTTGAGGTGGCCTGTGGTAAAAGAAGAAGACAGGGTATATGTTGAAGTTGGAAAGGCAGTGAGTCCTGAAGTAGTGAAGAGAAAGTGACGCAGTGGAGGCCAGGGAGACAGGCAGAGTGGCTGGCTGCTTGGGGAGTAAGGGTAGAGTACTAGCTGATCTTCCTTCTTGACGGAGGTGCTCAGCCCCACCTGGTTTCCTCCAAGATGGCAGCATAGGGATTCTTCCCTGCTACCTTCAGGGTAGCACTGTAGACAAACTAGACCTTCCTGAATGCCTTCTAAGGTCACTGGGCTGAGGGACATTGCTTCTTCCTAGTTCTCACTGGAAGTTGGTGACTTAGCAGTGCATTTTTCAGTTCTTCACAGGATATAGGCTGTTCTTTTCACAAGACATCCCTACATTTGACTTCATACCAGGAGGGGATGAACTTGGCATTGTTTTTCCAGGAATGGGATGAGTGTAAGAACCTCTACTCTCTCTAGGCCAGCCCTCCTGTGGTGAAATCTGCTGCACATAGGCCCGAAAGCCAGCTTATCACAGGTGGCGGTTTGTGGTTAGCAATGGAGGAAAGCTAACCTGATAGTTGAACAAGACCCTGATCTCATTTACCAGTATCCTGCCCAAGAGAGTTAACAAAGGATGTGGCAATGTAGACCTAAGAAATGCGATTTCACACACCTAACTAATGCCTGAATTCCTGTCCCACAGAAGCTTGGGCCCTGGAAAGGTGACTCGAAGTCCATTTCCTGGAACAAAGGCACACAGCAGTCCTGCTTCATGAGCTGCCAAGTAAAACTGTCAGAATCTATTTAAGAAAACCAGGCCAGTCTGGCTGTGTTTATTGAGAGTAGCCATATGAGACAAAGAGGAAAAGAGTTTTCATTCAGTTCATTCAGAGATATTTATTGGGTGTCTATCATGTGCCAAGTCTTGTTCTAGCTGGTAAGCCTTCAGAAATGAGCCAAGCAGACAAAACACTTGCTCTCACAAAGCTTACATTCTAGTGGGAGGATATAGACAATAAAGATAACAGACAAAATACGTATGTATTAGGAGATGGTAAATATTAAAGCTTCAGTTAACATAAAAAAGTATATGTAGTATATATATTTTTAGGACACAAAATGGGTGTTGATAAAGATCATGGATAAGGTGAATATTAGTTATTATAGTAGATATTAGAGTGACCATTGAAGAGCTTTCTGAGGTGATATTTAAGTTAAAACCTGAAAGATGAGAAACCAACCTTGTGAAGTGTGAGCAAGAGGGAAAGAGAAATGTTACAAGGCCTGAGTGAGGCAAGAACTTGGAGTGCTCAAAAGACAGAAAGAAGGCCAGTTTCTATGGTGCACTAAGCTAGGGGAGAGATCCTAAACATGTGACTGGGGAGGCAGGCATGCCATGATAAGGAACATGGGTTTTTCCTAACTCACTGTGCTCATTATGGCACAATTATCTATTCTACTGTAACACTGCCCACTCAGATTTCACTGGCCCCCGTGGCTGCCTGGGCTTACCTCAGAGAGAGGACGTCTTAAGAAAGTCCCAAGAATGGCCAGAAACAGGCATAATAAAAACCATGCTCTAAAGCTCATATATAACACTCCTGGGGGAGCTTCTGGGATTTGCACTCAGGTTCTTTACTTTCCTGTTAAATACCCTTTTAATAAATTTCCTTATCCGATTTCCAAGCCCACAGCAGATTACAAGGGTAGGAAAGGTCAGGCACTCTGCTCTGTTGACATTTTAATTCAGTGAGTCATTTTGCTTGGAAACCACCTTTCCCCATGACTGACCTCATCCTGTTCTGAAGGACTCCAGGACTCATCTGAACACCCTCATGACATGTACATTTACTGTACCATGATGTAGTCGTAAGAACACTAATACACATTAGTCCTGGACACAAATCCTGACTCCAACATTCATAATTCTGTGTCCCCATAGACTGTGAATGATTTAGGGACATTGTGTCTTAGCTTTGAATCACCCGTAACCCATCCACCTACTCCAAGCCTGGGATAATGCTAGTCATGTAATGGTGTTGGACAAATGGATCTTGAATGAATAAATGAAAGTAGGATTGGGTAAGTTCTCCTCTCTGATCCTCAACTGCCTCATCTATAAAAGGATGGGCTTCCTTGTAATGTTAAATAGCAATATACGTAGAAAGCACAATATGAAGTGTAATGATGATATAAATGCAAGGTATGTGGCTTCTCAGGGCTGAAGCAGAGTTGTCTTTCAGACAGTCAAGGGAACCTTTAGGTCCTTGTGTCTATGACTTGAAGTAGTTGCCACTAGATGGCAATGTTTTCTTAAAGCACATGAAGCCATTTTTTGAGTCTACTCTAGTGGCCTTCAAACTTAGGGGTTCTCATACCGCTGGGAATACAGAATGCTTTCCAGGATGTGCTCATGTGTGGATAGCTTTGAGGAAATCAGTTTTCCAGTCCACAATGTCTATGTGTCTTCTTTCCTAAAACTAACCTGCTGGGAAAGTACCTGTGTTCATAATAGCCCTTCTCCAACTTTTCAAAAACAAAGACATAGCCATTATTCATTCCATATAATATTTTATAGCACAACCAGGTGAATAATATCCATCAGGTATCAAAGGGGAAGTCTCCTTCAGTGATTAGCAAGGAACCAGTCTTTCCCTAGTTTTTACATACTTCTGTGAAGAGTGAAACTTGGCTTTAGAAATGGCATATTTTGGCTCATGCTGTTATGGTCTAAAAGAAAATATATGGTACAGTGGGGTGATGGTGATAAGATTTCTTCCATTCCCTAGGAATTGTCCAAAAAAAGCATTTACCTTTAAGATGCAAAGCATTTTTTTTTTTAATTCTAAGGAGTAATTTTTCACATTCTTTTTTTTTTTTTTCAAAGAATTTATTTATTGGGGCGCCTGGGTGGCTCAGTGGGTTAAAGCCTCTGCCTTCGGCTCGGGTCATGATCCCAGGGTCTTGGGATCGAGCCCCGCATTAGGCTCTCTGCTCAGCATGGAGCCTCCTTCCTCCTCTCTCTGCCTGCCTCTCGGCCTACTTGTGATCTCTGTCAAATGAATAAAATCTTAAAAAAAAAAAAATTATTTATTTATTTGACAGAGAGAGATCACAAGTAGGCCAAGAGGCAGGCAGAGAGAGAGAGAGGGGAGGAAGCGGATGCCCCACTGAGCAGAGAGCCCAATGCAGGACTTGATCCCAGTACCCCGAGATCATGACCTGAGCCGAAGGTAGAGGCTTAACCCACTGAGCCACCCAGGCGCCCCTTTTTTCACATTCTTAAATCTAATTCTTTTCATCTATTCTCAATACTCATTCCAAAGTCATTAGCAGGAAAGAAATATGTTGGAATGGCCAAAGCATTTGATTATTTGACTTTTAAATTTTTATTTATTAGATTCTTAATTAAGTTGATTATTTCAGATGTAGCTAAAATATTTTTAAAACATCTTAAAATTTTAAATATTTTTTTAAAATAGTTTTAAAATATTTTTTAGAATAACCAAATTTTTCATGACCCACTAGCTAAAACCAAGTTTTCACATGATCTCTTTCAAATTTGGTACATAATTCAAGAAGATAGTTACTAATGATTTTTATAAAATCATATGATAAAAAATTTACTCTAATAATAACTTGTATTTTTATTTTATCATATTTAATTTTATTTAATATTACCTATTGTTTAACAAAAAACAATTATATTTTATATTCAATTACAATTAATTTTTATAATTTATACCATTCTATTTCATTAAGTCAGAGGAAAAGTTTTACCATAATGTCTGATGAAATAATGGTGCTACTTCTGATTTTTATACTTGAGATTTATTTATTGTCAAAAGCAAAATCTGAAACAGTTAAATAGTTACATTTGACCAAAGAAATATCAGGACTTGCTTTATAAATAGCTTATAATTTGGCCATACATGACATTGCTATGTTACAAATTAGGTAATGAAGAATGGCATATTGATTTGTTACTTTGATTTCCTAAATTTAAAAATTGATTGACTTTAAAAAAGAGATAAGTGAATTATATTAAATCTACCTTAAATTAATCTTGACCACTTCTAATCCTTATAACAACCCTTGAAATAAGTCCTGTTATTTTCCCTAGAGAGGTTAAGTAATTTATCCATAGTCACAAAAGCAAAAAAAAAACCACCTCTGAGCAAGCCAACATAAATGTCCCCATTACTATGTATTAAAACTTAGGCAAATCAAAAAAACGAAATCTTGCCATCTGCAATGATATGGATGGAACTGGAGGGTATTATGCTAAGTGATAAAAGTCAATCAGAGAAAGAAAATTATCATATCTCTCTGATATGAGGAATTTGAGAGGCAGGGTAGAAGTTCATGAGGGGAAGGGAGGGAAAAAATGAAAGAAAATGGGACTAGGGAGGGAGACAAACTGTAGGAGACTCTTAATCTCAGGAAACAACTGAGGACTGCTGGGGTTGGGGTGGGGAGGGATAAGGTGCCTGGATGATGGACATTGGGGAGGGTATGTGCTATGGTGAGTGCTGTGAATTGTGTAAGACATGATTCACAGTCCCATACTCCTGAAACAAATAATACATTATATGTTAATAAATAAATAAATAAATAAATAAATAAATAAATAAAATTCAGGCAAGTTATACTTTATATATTCCAATCTTACACAATAAAATAAGCTTGATCACATGACTTCCAAGCTCACAGCAAAATAGGAGAAAACTAGAAGTCAGGTAGCAGCATCTACTAGAGACAAACATTTTGACATTAGTGAGAACTGACAGTCAACAACCTAATAGCAAAGAGACAAAAGAGCTATATAGAGCAATCTTCAAGATAAAAATGGAACTATTTTAGTGAAGATACTAAAAATCCTACCTTATATTGCTGTTTTAAATTAAAGTAATATTTAGGGACGCCTGAGTGGCTCAGTTGGTTGGGTGGCTGCCTTCGGCTCGAGTCATGATCCCAGTGTCCTGGGATCGAGTCCCACATCGGGCTCCTTGCTAGGCAGGGAGCCTGCTTCTCCCTCTGCCTCTGCCTACCACTCTGTCTGCCTGTGCTCACTCGCTCTCTCTCTCTAACAAATAAATAAATTAAAAAAAAATAAAGTAATATTTAATGTCTACATTATCATGATTTTAAATATTTTTTATTGAGCCAAGTAATGTACAGTTATTTAAGTTGGACAATTTATTGTTTGCCCTGGAAATAATAATTGCCTCATCTTCTCCATTACTTAGTTTTCTAGATATCTATTACTGATTAATTCTCAAACTCTGGCACTACTATAAAAATATCTAACAATGCTATCAAATGCTTCAAGTAATGTTTCATTTTTTTCTTGAGGAGATCCTTCTGGAGACTTTCATTCTCTGTTCCAGTCTGGACAGGTTCCCTGTTAGCCTATTACTCATCTTTCCTTCTAGGACTTCTCATTACTACTTTCCTATAGATTCTTTTGTCTCCTGTGTTCAACCCTTTGTTTCTTAGATTCCTTCTCTGTCTTGGTTTAATGCCTTGTTTTGCTGGAGCATATTCTCCAATATCTTCCTAAGAAATGAAAAATAGGAGGTAATTTATTTGAGCCTCTAATCTGAAAACAGCTATATTCTGCCCTCAAACTTGGTTAATAGTTTAGCTGGCTATAAAATTCTTCAGAATTTTGATGGTCTTTTTCAGTTGTCTTCTCCATTCGAGTATTACTTTTAAAGTCAAATTTTGCCCTGATTCCCAAGCCTTTACATGTTACTGTTTTCCTCTGTGAAAGCTCCAGGATTCTGAAGTTTCAGGATGATGAGTCTTCCTTTATTAAGCTATACATTTTATAAAATATACCATTTTAAGTATATAACTATAAGAGGTTTTTGTTTTTGTTTTTGTTTTTTTTAAGATTTATTTATTTATTTATTTGAGAGAGAGAGAGAGAAAGTGTGTGCCTGGAAGCACATGTGACCAGGGAGAGGCAGAGAGAGGGGGAGAGAAACCCTCAAGCAGACTCCCCACTGAATACAGAGACTGATGCAGAGCTCCATCCTAGGACCCAGAGATGAAGAACTGAGCCGAAACCAGGAGTGAGCTGCTTAACTGACTGAACCACCTAGGCATCCTATAACTATAAGACGGTTTTTGTGTGTCTGTGTGTGTGTGTGTTTGTGTGTGTGTATGTGTTTAAGGTTTTGACTTTTTTTTTTTTTTTAGGACTTTATTTATTTATTTGACACACACAGAGAGAGATCACAAGTAGGCAGACAGACAGGCAGAGAGAGAGAGGGAAGCAGGCTCCCTGCTAAGCAGGGAGCCTGCCATGGGGCTCAATCCCAGGACCCTGAGACCATGACCTGAACTGAAGGCAGAGGCTTAACCCTCTGAGCCACTCAGGTGCTCCAACTATGAGAGTTTTGAAACACACACATAATAATGTAATCTCTACCACATTGTTGATATAAAATATTCCCAGCATCACCCTTTGCTGTTAATTTCCTCTTCCCAATCCTTGGTTCCTAAAAACTTCTGATTAGCTTTCTATTACTATAGTTTTGCCTGTTCTAGAATTCCATATAGAGTCATGCAGGATATAGTTTCATATGTCTGGTTTCTTTCCCTTGGCACTAATTCTTTTGAGATTAATCAATTTTGTTGTGTGTATCAGTTTTTTCTTTACATTCCTTGTTGAGTAGTATTCCATTTTATCAATATACCACAATTTATACATTTACCTGGAAATGGACACCTAGGTTATTTCCAATTTTTGACTGTTATAAACATTCATGTATAAACATTTGGCTGTTATAAACTTATACCATTTGTATGAATCTCTTTTCATTTCCCCAAGGTAAATATCTAGGAGTGAAGTTTCCAGGTCATTTGATAAGTATGTGTTTGTGTGTATATATGTATATGTATATACACACACACACACACACACTCACACTTAGTTTTTATTTAATTTTTTAATTTAAATTCTAGCTAATTAACATACGGTGCAATAGTAAGTATATATCAACTTTATAAGAAACTGCTGAACTGTTTCTGCAAAGTGGTTATACCATTTTGCATTCCCAGCACTAGCACATGAAGGTTCTAGATGCTATGCATCCTCACCAATATTTGATGATGCAGTCTGTTGAGTTTTAGCCATTCTAGTGGGTATAGTGATATCTCATTCTGGATTTAACTTGCAATTCCCTAATAACTAATATGTTGATTATCTTTTTAATTTTGATGAATTCCATGTAGTAGATTGAATAGTATTCTTCCAAAATTCATGTCCACCCAGAACTTCAGAAAGTGATCTGATTTGGAAATAAGATCTTTATAGATCTAATTAAGATAAGGATTGAGATAAGATCATACTGGATTAGGATAGGCCCTAAATCCAATGATATGATCCTTGTAAGAGACATGAAAAGGCACACAAAGACACAGAGAAGGCCACGTGAAGATGGAGGCAGAGACTGTGATTATATTGTATATAGGTTCTGGTACCAATTCCAGTATATAGGGGTTTTCCCCACAACACCAAGCAATTCTCCCACACAGCTAGGTACAATTCAACTCATTTCTGACACTATCTACCCAGAGATAGTATCAGATTCCACAAGTTAGCCGTTCAGTCCCACAAGATTGCCTCCCACTTCAGATGTCAGTCACAAGCCCAGGTTTATATTTCTGACCAATTTTCTATAAATTGGAGGTCCAACCTTTCCCCTCCTTGGGTTCGATTAATTTGCTAGAGCAGCTCATACAACTCAGGAAACCCTTTACTCATTAGGTTACTCATTTATTGCAAAGGATATGAATCAACAGCCAGATGAAGAGACCCATGGGATAAGGTCCCCAAATGAAGGTGGTTCTGTCCTGTGGATTTCGGTGTCTGGCACAATAGCACATGGAAGTATCCTGGTTCCCCACCTAGAAAACTCTCTGAACCCATCTTCTGGGGGTTTTCTGGGGACTTCATTACACAGGTATAGTTGATGAAATCACTAACCAGAGATCAGGGCAGGTAGAGGATGGGACTGAAAATTCCAACCCTCTAATCACATGGTTTGTTCTCCCAGCAACCAGCCCCCTCCTTAGGTGGGGGTCCCAAAGTCACCTCATTAACATAACAAAAGACACATTTGTTGTTCTTACCACTTGGGAAATTCCAGAGTTTTAGGAGCCCTGTGCAAGAAAGGAGGACAAAGACCAAATATATATTTCTTATTATATACCAGAAATTACCATCAGCTAGAAGAAGCAAGGAAGGTTTCCCTTGGAGACTTCAAAGAGGATATGGCCCTGCCACACCTTGAGTTTGGCCTCCAGAAATGTGAGAAAACTTTCCTGTGGTTTTAAGTCACCCTGTTTGGAGTAACTTGTTATGACAGCCTTGGAAAACTTATACAGTCCAATGTATCCATTTGTTTTCTTTTATTGTTCTTGCTTTTTGTGTTCTACTTAAGAAATTTTTGCTTTATACAGGTTACTAAGATTCTTTTTTTTTCCCTCTAGTTTTATGGTTTTAGCTTTTACATTTAAGTCTATAATCCATTTCACATTAATATTTTATATGCTGTGGAGTAAGAATTAGGGTTAACTTTTTATTCTAGCATTATTTATTGAAAAAAAAATGTATCCATTCCCCACTGAATTGCCTAGGAAACTTGTTCAAAAATTAATTAGCCATAATTCTGTGGACTTATCTGGACTCTTTATTCTGTTCCCATGATCATCTTTCTACCAATATCACAATGTCTTGATTTCTATAGCTTAATAATAGGTTTTGAAAACAGATAGTGTAAATCCTCCAACTATGCTATTTTTCAAAACTGGGGTTCTTTAGATCTTTTGCATTTCCATCTAAATTTTAGAATCGGCTTGCCCATTTTTACAATTGGAATTTTTAATTGTTTGTTGTTAGTATATAGAAATATAAAAGCTTTTTCGATATTAACCTTGTATCCTGTGAGCTTGCTGATTCATTTATTAGTTCTAGAAGCTTTTTAGCATTTTTAAAGATTTTACATAGAGGGACGCCTGGGTGCCTCAGTTGTAAGCATCTGCCTTTGGTTTGGGTCATGATTCTAGGATCCTGGGATCGAGTCCTACATTGGGCTCTCTGCTCAGCAGGAGGCATGCTTTTCCCTCTCCTCTCCCCCTCCCCTGCTTGTGTCCCTTCTCTTGCTATGTCTCTCTCTGTCAAATAGATAAATAAAATCTTTTTAAAAAAAAGATTTTACATAGATAACAATGTCTTATGTGAATAGAAAGAACTTTACTTCTTTTTCACTCTGTGGAAGATACATGGAAAAAATTGAAATTTCTTTTTCTTTTATTATTTATTTATTGTTTGTTTTTGTTTGTTTATTGCCTTACAGAGAACTGCCTAGGACCTCCAACACAGTGTTCAGTAGATGGTACTAAATTGTGCATTCTTGCCTTGTTCTTGATCTCAGAGGGAAATCATTCAAACTTATGCCCTTTTTTTTTTTCAATCTTACACTGTTAAGCATGATGCAACATTAAACCTTTTTGATCGTTAAACCTTATATTCCTGGTGTAAACCCCACTTGGTCATAATGCATTATCCATTTTATATATTATTGAATTCAACTTGCTAATATTTTGTTAATAATTTTACATCATGTTCATGCGGATTGCTGGTCTGTAGTTTTCTTTTCTTGTGATATTCTTGATGGTTTTGGCATCAGGGTGATGCTGACTTCATAGAATGTGTTGGAAAACATTACTCTTCCTTTGCTTTATGGAAAACTTTGTGTAGAATTAGTATTATTTCTTCTTAAATATCTGGTGGGTTTTCATTGAAGCTGTCTGGTCCTAGCATTTTCTTTGTGGGGGTTTTCAACAAATCAATTTCTTTAGTAGGTGTAAGATTAAGTTATATATCTTCTTTTGAATGAACGTTGGTACTTTGTGTCTTTAAAGGAAAATGTACATTTTATCCATGTTGTCAGAATTATTTTTGAAAGTTGTTTATAACATTGTCTTATGATGCTTTTAATGTCTATAGGTTCTGTAATGATATTTTCTCTCTCATTCCTGATACTGGCAATTTGTGCCATTGCTCTCTCTCTCTCTTTCTTTTTTCCCCCATGAGTCTTTTTTTTTTTTTTAAGATTTTTAAAATTTATTTGACAGAGGGAGACACAGCAAGAGAGGAAACAGAAGCAGAGGGAGTGGGAGAGGGAGAAGCAGGCTTCCCACTCAGCAGGGATTCTGAGGGGGGGCTTGATCCCAAGACCCTGGGATCATGACCTGAGCTAAAGGCAGACGCTTAACAACTGAGCCACCCAGAAGCCCCATCCCGATATATCTTTTTTCAGTTTCATTGCTCTCTCCATGATGGTTTCACAATTTTACTCCATTATTTTTGTTTTCTATTTCATTGATCTTTTCTTTTATCTTTTTATTTCCTTTTTTCCGTATACTTTGGCTTTAATTTGTTCTTCTATTTCTAGTTTCTGAAGGTAGAAGCTAAAGTCATAGACTTATTAAGACCTTTCTTCTTTTCTAATATAGGTATTTAATGCTATAAATTTCCCATTAATACTGCCTTGGTTGTACCCACAAATGTTGATAGGTTGTTGTTATTTTCATTTAGTTCAGAATACTTTCTAACATCCTTTTTGTTCTCTTTTTTTGGCCCACAAGTTATATAGAGTATATTTAGCTTAAGTATTTGGAGGATTTCCCAGAGATCTTTTCATTATTTAATTTTATTTTGGTGAGAGAAAATACTTTGTGTAGGTTGATTCTTTTTTAATTTATTGAGACTGGTCTTATGGTCTGGAAGATGATTAGAAATATAATCCACCTGCAGCACCTGGGTGGCTCAGCTGGTGAAGCATCTGACTCTTGATCTCAGCTCAAGTGTTGATCTTAGGGTTGTGAGTTCAAGTCTCAGGTTGGGCTCCATGTTGGGTGTGGAACCTACTTTAAAAAAAGAAATCCACCTAATGGGAAAAAATGTTATCATTATCATGCTAATAAAAGGACTAAGGTCTGAGCAACAATATGTTTCTTTTCTTTTTTAAGATTTTATTTTTAAGTAATCACCACACCCAACATGGGGCTCAAGCTCACAACTCTGAGATCAAGAGTCACCCACTGTACCAACTGAGCCAGCCAGGTGCCTCAATATTTATCATAAATCAGTATATTGGAGTTTGGATTTTACACATCAGTCTGATGAGCTCAGTGAATATGAGTTCTTTACTGAGAGAACAAGCTGCCTCTTAATGTTTGCTATGTACAATGGCAAAGATCTTAATTGAAAACTGAACATTTCAGTCTTTCAGTTATTTTCAAATATCCATATATCCATTTCAGGATATTTTCAAATATCCATATATTTTTATTCATGTATTTGTTTTACCTTTAGAACATAAATGGTGATTTTAGGCCCCTGACTAAATTGTCCTTGCTTGGATTACTTTGTTTCTCACCTGAGAATTTAAAATTAAGTAAATTTAATTGACTATATTTATACATGAATGTATTTTGAGAGGAAGTCCCTGTTGCTCAGTATCACTGATTTAGCAGTTTAAGTGGCCAGTAAATATGTGGAACTTGAGCCTCCTTGGAATCAGTCCCAAAGTTCTATTCATGAACATATTGAAATTAAATATTTTCAGAGACATTAGATGGTGTGTAAATACACTGACTCAGGATATTTTTCATTGTGCTACTAGGCATGATAACTGCAATATCTGAATAAAAATCGCTAACCTATTAAAAGAAGTTGCTAGAGTACCTGGCTGGCCCAGTCGGAAGCGCACGCAACTCTTAATCTTAGGGTCATGAGTTGGAGCCCCACGTTGGTGTAGAGATCACATACATACATACACAAAAACATTTTTTTTTTACACAAAAACATTTAAAAAAAATTTTTAAGTTGTTGCCAGTGTCAAAAAGCAAAGACAAAGCAAAACCAATGAAAAAAGTGACCCTCTGCTTCTCCCACAAAGCAGAGGGGAGTGGCGGGGGAATAGAAAAGCCTTATCCTTCCTGTGCTGTCCTCACAGCCAATACATAGTCTCTAGTGTGCCTCAAGCCCTCCTCTGTCCTTTCATGACTGGGGCATAGTGACTAGGATCCGCTTAAGTCATCAAGCCCTTGTGAAACTGCTTTCTCTCATGAGGCTCTCCAGCTGTTTTAAGCCCTCATTTTCAATACTGTCTTAATATATGTATGTAGGCCCCACATGCCCAATAGGAGGCATTGGGCCTTTCAATTGCACAATATAAAGTTGTATAGAAAACTAAGCGGCGTAGTACCAGATCTCACGAACCAATCATCAGTCTGGGGAGAGGGAAAACTTTTGTTCTAAAATAACCACAAGTGTGGGGGGCGCCTGGCTGCCTCAGTCAGTAGAACATGCGACTCTTGATCTTGGGGTGGTGAGTTCAAGCCCCATGTCAGAGGGTAGATTGTAATCTTAATTTTAAAAAAACTTTAAAATAACCACAAATCTGGATGTGCAAGATGAAATTAACCACTCCCATTTATAACATGTCAATGATAATTTAACACCTTTTGTCTGGTAAGTATTTTCCAACCAATTAAACATTGTTGGCACATCATGGTAAGTTTTACGAAAAAGAGAAAAAAGTATTACTAAATTCAACCTTAAATTTAAAGCAAAGAAATGAAAGAAACATTCCTTGCTTCTGCCACAAGCCTACAACAAGGTAGGCTTTTTCTGGAGAAAAATTTGTCCTGAAGTTCCTCCACAGCTTTTTAAAAAATAATCTATAGAATTGTAACTCCCTTCACATTCACTAATGTCTCTTTGTGGACATTGTTCAATGTGAAAGGAAGAACTGAAGTAAAAATGTTTATAATTCAAGAAGTCTTTTTGTGAGAGATAATGAACTTAGAAACAAAATCACCACAAACCAAACACTCCAGAGTTTCACTAATTTCACTTTTCCGGGCTCTCATCCAAGGGTGAACAAGAGAAAAAGCACCTACACGTGGTGCCAGGAGAAAACACAGAATTTTGGATAGGGAATCAGAAAACCTAAATGCTGACCCTGGCTTTGTCACTAACTTGTTGGGTGAAATAGAAATAAGCTGCTTAGTCTTTCTGCTCTGGAGTTCCTCATCTCTAAAGTCAGGGGATTGGATTAATAAATTCCAACATTCCTATAGACTTCTCCCTCTGTTTCTTTGGTTTCCATGGCTCCCTGCTCTCTGTGTTCTCCTAATATTTCTGGTTCCTCCTTTCTGGCAATTCTTCTTCCTATTGTCGCATAAAGGTAGAAGTCTCTCTAGTAAGCTGTCGCTGACTCCCTTTTTTCTCTAATCCTCTCCTGCGATATTATATTCTCTGTGGTGGATATTGGTGTATCACCCAGACCCCTCCTTTTTTGTTCTTGTTTAAGGTTTTATTTTTAAGTGATCTCCACACCTAAGTGGAGTTTCAACTCACAACCCCAAAATCAAGAGCCCCACACTCCACTGCCTGAGCCAGCCAGGTGCCTTCCAGATCTCCTCCTTCTCTACTGACTTTCCTTTCCTCAGCTGCTGGGAAGGTTGGAGGATGACAACTCTCAGCTGAGTTCCTCTCTGGGAATTGCCCCCATGCAAAGAGAGCCACCTTACCCAAGGTCACATCCTCTTCCTGAGGAAAGCCACATCCAATGTTTGTTCAGTATGGGAATGAGAAGAGCCAATCCCTTTACTCCAAGATGGGATAACTTCGAAAAGCCAGCCATACCTGCTCCAGAAATCTCCTGGTTTCTGTTGTAACTGCATTTCAGCTCAACTCCCCCAGTTCAGCAGGTGTTGATCCTGAGAGCACTCCTCAACAAACCACCTACACAAAAATATTCATCTCACTGTCTGTTTCTTGGAGAACCCAAGTTAAGACAGCTGGTGCCAGGAGTGATTCAAGGAAGTCTACTGTAAAATGAGATACTGGAACTAGACCACCCATCTTCCACCTGGCAGTGAGTACCCCATCACTGGTGGTCAGAGGAAGGTGACAAGCTCTTGCTATGCAGTAGTACTATTAAAACTTTCACTAGTGGTGGAATACTAATGGAAGGGGATACAGCAGCTTTTGAGAGGTTGGGGAAAGTACTAACAATAGTGTTAACCAGAGTGAAATCAGATGGATTTTTCTGAGTGTCACCGATGGCATTGGAAAAAAGACATCAGAAGACTAAGAGTGATTAATCATCAACTGAAGGCCAAGTGTGAAAACCAGAGGGCCTCGTTGGAAGCATATACAAAGATTCTCATCTCCTGCAGCCAGAGGTCAAAAAAAACTGTAGATGGACCCAGACCCTAGACTTAATTATAAGAGTAGTGGAAACCCAAAGAAATTTGATTTCTCCAGTCTGCTGTGCCAAGGTCAGGACTCTGAGTAAGAAGAGGTGAAATCTCAAGACTTGGGATGGGAACATTTGGATTGATCCCCACAGAAACTTTGAAACTTGGGGCGCCTGGGTGGTTCAGTTGTTAGGTGTCTGGCTTTAGCTCAGGTCACGATCCCAGGGTCCTGGGATGGAGCCCCGCATCAGGCTCCCTGCTCAGCGGGAAGCCTGCTCCTCCCTCTCCCACTCCCCTTGCTTGTGTTCCCTCTCTTGCTGTGTCTCTGTCTGTCAAATAATAAAATCTTTAAAAAAAAGAAAGAAAAAAAGAAAAGAAAAGAAACTTTGAAACTATGAATCTCTCTAAACTTTCTGGGCCAGCAGAAATGGCCCACTGCTCCTGTTAAGGCTTCACATAAATCATGCAGAGGCCCCTCAACCTAGATAAGAAATCAAAGAAGGATTTTCAAAAGCAGCCCTGCCACTTGAACAATACAACCCAGCAAACATTATGGTATTAGAAGTGTCAGTGGTGGGAAAGGATGCCATGTGAAACTTCTGGCAACTTCCAATAGAGAATCACAATGTAGATCCCAAAGGTACTGGAGTAAGGCTATGCCAACTTCAGTGTAGAATTTTCCACCATTTGAAAAATAGCCCCAAACATGTTATTGTACTCCAGTAAAGACAGAAATCTGATTATAGGATATCAAGTGAACACTAGGCTGCCTATTACAAGATTGTTTCTATCAGGCCCATCTGTTACACAGTAGAAGTGGTAAATATGGGATCAGGCAGGAACCGTATCGGGAGAGCACAGTATGTTGCATAAGCAGGTGATCCAGAACCCCCTGTCATCCTCTGCTGGTGCACTGAAGTCTCTCCCTCAGCTCTCACCTACAGCTGCCTTGGCATTTTCAGAGGATCCACTGGGGCTTTCTTAGGAGTCTCTGACTCATTTTTGAAGGTAAATGGACAAGCATGACAACCATAGTCTAAGAAGTTTCTGGTAGAGGCTTCCCCACAGGCTGTGGTTATCCACTTTCTGTGGGAAGAGAAGTAACATGAGGTAGGAATATACATATGGGCAGCCTTGGAAAGCTGGGCAAGTTGGTCAGGAGTCTGGAAGAAGAAAGACTAAAAGATAAGGTTGAGGGCCTGTCACCCAGACCACCAAGAAAGCCACCTAGATCAGCGAGGTGCTGGCTGAGGGTAAGGGAATTCTAGAATGGGTAGTGGAGGAGGGATACCCGGAGTTATAGTTCTACCTGAAGGCCAGCTATATTAGAGAGGGCTGAGTCCATCCCACCAACCTTTCTTTTACAAGTTTCCCCCAGGAAAAGAGACCAGTTAGAATTCTGGAGGTGTTGAACTTGCTTTATAAAGCAAGTGGGTCTGAGTGGCATAATAGGTAGGCTGTCGTGGATGCTGTGTTGTATTGCCCAGGCCCTCTCTTCTGGACCAAGGCACTTATTCTCCCAGATACTGGGTGTGTTGGTTGCCAAAAACTCCCAGCTAAGTCTTTCTCCAAGGATTGCCTACAGCAGATGAGCACTTTCTCCCCTCCAAGATCATTTCCCTTGCCTGGCATAAAGTCCAGGACACTTGCCCCAAGATGGGACACCTCTGAAGGCCCATCCCTGCTTGAGAAACCCCACTGGGTCATCTGAGGCCTCTGTTGCAACCGTGCTGCTGTTCAGCTCCTCTCACTGCCCATTCCTCCTGCATTCACTCCCACACAGGTATCATCCCGCGGGCACGTCCCCTGTGACTTCCTACACACTGGGCTTTTGGAGTGTTAATGTTTAATGGGTACAGTTGCAGTTTGAGAAGATGAAAAGTTCTGAAGGTAGATGGTGGTGATGGTTGCACAATAATGTAAATGCATTTAATGCCACTGAGCTGCACAGTTAAAAATGGTGAAAATGGTTAACACTTACGTTATCCTGTTTTACCACAACAAAAAAACTCCTGCGCGTGAATCTTCCTCAGGGTCTTCTTTCTTAAGGAACCTAACCAAACAACCTCTGTGAATATGGCAAAAATTGCTAGCTTCCACCAATATTCATCCTTTCTTTTTCTTTAGTAATGGAACTCAGCCCGAAACGTGGGATATGAGACGTGGGATATGAGACGTGTAACTAGGATGTGAGACATGTGACTGAGTTTGGCCAGTTGGGTGTGAGAAGTATATGGGCCACTTCCTGGTCGTGCTGTTAAAGTAATAGGCATGTCCTCCCCTGGTCTCCACTGTTTTCTGCTGGCCGTGATGCAGATGCAGTGGCAGGAGCTGGAGACAGAGATGGAAGTCAGAGATAGAAGATGACAGAGTCACCCTACCAACCCTAGACTGATTATCTCTAGCTGTTACAGGAGATATAAATCAACTTCTGTATTGTTTAAGCCATGGAATTTGAGGTATCTTTGTTACGACAGCTCGGCTTGTATCTTCGCACTTTGACTCCAAAATTCATTCCTCTAATCCTGACTCCTTTTACAAACAGCTCCTATTTCTTGACCCCAGTTTTGAGACTCAGCATGTTCACACCATAATATATCCTAATGCTTTCTAAGCTTTGTTCCTCCTTTGTTCTTTATTTCTAATAATACCACAATTTCCCGCTTTTGAAGAAAGAGCCTTGAACATTCACACAGTGGAATACAATTCAGCCATTAAAAAGGAGGAGGCGGTAGCCCAAGATATACTGATAATGGAACCACTCCCAAGATCTGTTGTTAAGTGAAGAAAGTAAAGTGCAGTATGATGTCTGTAATATACCACTATTTGTGTTAGAAAAAATAAAAGACTACTTACCTCTGTAAATATTTGTATGTGCATAAAATATCTTGGGAAGAATAACCAAAGCCTTGAGTTGCTGCTCTATTTAATTTATTTATTTTAGATTTTTTTCTTTCTTTCTAAAGTAGTCTTTACATCCAACATGGGGCTTGAATTCACAACCCAGAGATCAAGGGTTTCATGCTCCACCAACTAAGCCAGCCAGGCACCCCTGTTTGGGTTGCTGCTCTCTAGATAGGACAGCTGGGGAACAAGGTGGCAGAAAAACTAATTTCTTACATATACCTGTTCGAATTGTGTACTGTGTGCAAAGAGCTGCTAGATTATACAACCCAAGGAAGCACTATTCAAATTCTAATTTGTGTAACCAGCACTTCTGGGATTGTCCTGTGTGTGTCCTGGGCGGCTGTTCATATCAGTCCTGTTAGGCATGTTTTACATACTCAAAAAAAAGTTCAAGAAAATATGCTTACCTTTGTTCTATAGTTTAAACAAAACAGCTATTTTCTGAAACTGTCTCAGTTACAATATCCTAGGATTTCATAGATTTCTGTCTGGATTGTTATTTACATCTTTGTTACCAACCATCAATTTAAAAATGAGCTTTTATTATCATTTTAGAGTTCCCACTCTATTTTTTTTTTAAGATTTTATTTATTTATTTGACAGAGAGAGATCACAAGTAGGCAGAGAGGCAGGCAGAGAGAGAAGGGGAAGCAGGCTCCCTGCTGAGCAGAGAGCCTGATGCGGGTCTTAATCCCAGGACCCTGAGACCATGACCTGAGCCAAAGGCAGAGGCTCAACCCACTGAGCCACCCAGGCGTCCCGTAGAGTTCCCACTCTTAAAAAAAATTCTTTTCAGGAACTTCCTTCAGCACTGAAAGGACCAGGCAGCTTTTTCCTCCAAAGAATTCCAAGGTAAGACAGGGGGAGGCAGAACACTAAAACCCACCTAACGGTGTGACCCCCACAATTCTCCTCCTCCTCCTAGGAGCTATCAGTGATCAATTATTTAGTAGGGATTGAGGACCTGAAAAATGTCCTTAACTTTAGACCCTGCAAATTCTGCTACTATGAATTTCCCACGTATCCTAAGGAAAGCATCCGCAGTACACACAAAGGTGTATGTACCAGAATGCTCACGTGTCTTATTTCTATTTCTGTTGTCTAAAAACAAACCACAGAGCCATAGATATAGGACTCGTTAAATCTAGTACAGTTCATCTAGGTAATGGAACTCCAGATGTTAGAGGAATAATGAAATGGGAAAATGATTACATTGTATTGATAAATGATAAAAGCAAATTACAAGGCATAAGTAAGGGTATTATCCTAAGACAATCCCAATGTGGTGTTTTTGTTTGTTTGTTTGTTTTAAGTAAGCTCTGCACCCAACGTGGGGTTTGAACTGCCAACCCTGAGGTCAAGAGTTACATGCTCTTGGGGCACCTGGGTGGCTCAGTTTTTAAGCATCTGCCTTTGGCTCAGGTCATGATCTCAGGGTTCTGGGATGGAGCCTACATCAGGCTCCCTGCTTGGCAGGAGACCTACTTCCCCTTCTCCCATTCCCTCTGCTTGTATTCCTGCTCTCGCTGTGTCTCTCTCTGTCAAATAAATTAAATCTTAAAAAAAAAAAAAAAAAGAGTTGCATGCTCTTACCAACTGAACAAGCCAGGTGCCCCCCAATTTGCTTTTTTAAGAAATGTGTATAACTGTATCTGGAGAAGATATGTTAATACTGCCTTTCTTTGGGAGTTGGGCTTATTGTGCTTGCCTGAATTTTCTCAAGTTACAATTAATCCATTTTCTCTTATAATTAAAAAAAGGTTACCCCCACCCAAGGTCAATTTCAGGGATTCTTTGAGCATTTTTTGTTCCTCATTAGTCTCCCATAGTACTCTGAGGCATATATATATACCAATTTTAAATGAGAAACATCAATCCTGGGTTATGTAAAGAATTCTTCCAACTTGATTATATATCCTACAACAAGGAGGTAAGAGTAGAGGGGTGGCAGATGATAAGGGGGTAAGGGTGGGTAAAACAGATTAAATGGTTTTGTTACCTTTGTTGTAAGTTTTCCTTCCAGAAAAAGTAACTTAATGATTTTCTAGCTAAATGAGCTATTTTACATTTGTAGAGATGACAAACTTCACTATTCACCAGGACCATATGCTTTTTTGGTATTCATACAGACTTTGAAGTCTAAAATACATGCTGTTTAGGAATGTTAGTCTAGACTAGAGAATAATAGCTCTCCCCTAAATAATATATAAGTATCGTTTTAAATTACCCTTGGCAAGAGGAAATTTTAAAAATAGAAGATGTTGGTCAGAATCAAGTTCTATAAATTAGTACATTCCTTGTAAAACATTTATGGATTTGATTGAAGGATTATTTTAGACACATTTGTGTATAATATAAAGACAAATTCAATGTAAAAAAATTTAATAATGAAAAAGTGAGTCCTAAAAAGACCAGCAGGTGGCATAAATAATTTATTTAATCAAAACTGCCAAGATCTATATGGTAAAATACACTTTCCCTGACCTTTCCCCTGTGGGAAAAAAAAAAATCTCGTGAATATTTAGACCAAAATTCCCAATTAAAGTATCACTAACAAGATTCACTTAGTTATAAATACAAAAATTAAAATTGCAGGACAGATGGATCTCATAGATATTAACCCAGAGCTAAATTGTGAACTTGTGTGCCCAGGCCCATCATTAAACTGAAACACAAAAGGCAACATATAATAAGAGTGTCTAACCTGGATGCTCCACCCAGCACACTTCAGCATCTATGAAGTAGGAAGTGTGCTTACATCAGAGCTCAAGAAAATAATGTTTTTAAAACTACATGGGTGTGTACCTGTCCCAATTAATTACTCTACAAGAACAACATGAACTGGAATGTTGGTCTCAACATTCGGTCTTTACTGGGAATTAGTAAAGTTCCAAGACACCAGCCTGTCAGATAGCTTTTGGCTGCCTTGGATCTATAATAGGATATTTTCCCCATTCACCAAGAGGAAATGTTGTCTCTGCTTACTTTTGTACCTGCTCCCCTGAAAATAGTTCCCGTCTGAGAGACACACGCCAGAGAGATAGTTGATGGAGTGGTGGGATTGGCCTTGACTTAACACTGGAAGAGGAGACTTTGTCAAGGGTAGTCCGGCAGGCTCTTGATTCTTACTAGCATGTAGCACAGAGACTCAGGTCTGTGCAGACCACATGTCATCTAAGACCTCTAGAGCACTGCTTCCTGACCTGGGACCCTCAGCTGGCGCCCAGGGGCCACGAACTGATCACCGTAGGTTAGAATCCACATATGTGTAGTTCAGAAAAAAACTGCACCAAACTATTAATAATGCTTTCTCTGGAAGGTGAGTTCGTAGGAGACCGTCTAATTTATGCTCACTATTCTGCCTTTACTACCTAGAGTCTTATACACAGCAGGTACTACATAAATACCCGTTGAATGAATGAATATTTTTCTGTCATGTTTGAACTTTTTTGAAGTGAGCCTGTTACTTCTGAAATCATAATGAAAATAAACATTTTCTGATGCTCTTGAACTCAAAAAGTAAAGAATTACTCTTCTAGAGATTTTTTTCCCTAGGTGAAAACCTCATTGTTTTTCTTCCACAGTCTTTGTTTGTTTTGTTTTGTTTTTTTAAGATTTTATTTATTTATTTTTGCAAGAGAGAGAGCAAGCGAGCACAAGCCAGGGGGAAGGGGCAGAGAAAGAAGCAGACTCCCTGCTGAGCAGGGATTCCCAATGCACGACTCCATCCCAGAACCTGGGGATCATGACCTGAACAATAGGCAGATACTTAACTGGCTGAGCTACCCAGGCTCCCTCCATAATCTTTATTTGGATGAATTTAATTTATTTTTTATCATTGTTATTATTTTTATCATAACTTTTTTTAAATAAACATATAATGTATTATTAGCCCCAGTGGTACGGGTCTGTGAATCACCAGGTTTATACACTTCACAGCACTCACCATAGCACATACCCTCCCCAATGTCCATAACCCCACCACCCTCTCCTCTCCCTCTCCCCCCAACCCCCGCCCCCCTTAGTTTGTTTTGTGACATCTGGATGAATTTAATTTTTAAGTGCAAATATTACTCAATATATACAAGCTTGACAAAACCCACCTAACCTGAAGAATGTCTAAATCAGATAACTATTCAATTATGTAAATCACCCGTGATTCATTTCAGAGACTTTCCAGGTGTCCCCACTGCCTGTTTCAGGAAACATGCTCCACTGTTACTGTACTATTTGCTTTTCTGTGGACACCTTACACACAGCTGCCTTTTGAAGCATCACCTCTCAGAGCCTTGGCCCCTCCCACATTAGCCAGGAAGCAATACTGAAAGTCTGCAGCTTTTTCTCAAGTTAGACATTCACTGTCCTGCTCTGTGTTATTTGCAAGCAGTTGTCAGCTTGCAACCCAGGTAGGGCAAATATTAATCGGAAGGCAATTGAGGTGGAGGGATGTAGAACAAAGTTTTTTTAAAAACTGTGCTATAAATAATGATTGGAAGCCAAGTCCAACCCACAGAAGTTGGATTCACACATAATAAAGTTGAAACCATTCAAATTTTGGTATATCAATATAGTAGGCACTCAATATATATTTGCTGGATAAATGAATATTGATGGGGCACCTGGGTGGCTCAGTCAGTTAAGTGGTTGTCTTGGATTCAGGTCATGATCCCAGGGTCCTGGGATCGAGTTCTGCCTCAGGCTTCTTTCTCAGCAGGGAGCCTGCTTCCACCTCTGCCTGCTGCTCCCCCTGCTTGTGTTCTCTCTGTGTGTGTCAAGTAAATGAAATCTTTTAAAAAATAAAAGTAAATAAATGAATATTGATAGTGCTTCTTAGCAAGAGGAATTCATAGACTGACATTCCATCTCACTCTGCCTGCCCAGGGAGGCACCTACTCTGTTCCTAACACCTGGCAGCTCTTAATAGCCGCAGGTATCACAAGGTATTGCAAGTTGGATCTTGGATCTTGCCTGTATTGGTGTCTTAGGCAAAGATCTTCTCTTTGAAAGTAACTTGGGGGACTTACTTTAAGGGCACTAGAGTGTTGGTGCTCATATCTTCAGGTGTGGGCAGTTCTCATAGAAGGATGGTTGTGGACTGGAATATAAGGGGTATTTATTATGTTTGGTATTTTAGAACTTCATGTCATTTTAGTTTAGACTCATATGGTGTTTAGGGATTGAGATTCACTAACATTAGCTAAATAAAGGGATTTATTGTAAGAAGTGATCCTAAGTCTACCATTAATCCAAAAGGAATCATCACCAGACTTCCTGTGGCTAGGGGAGAGGGTGGTTCTAGGCTCAAAGTTTTCAGAAGCCCTCAGCTGCGGGTCTCTGTGGTCTTTCCTGCTGATGCTCCTCCATTAATAGGCTGTGAATACACATCTGCATTGTTCCACTTGCCTCCCACAGAGAAGGAGAACCTGTGGCATCAGGCAGCAGGGTGAAGGTCACCGGTTACCATGAAGATTGGCAGCCCTCTCTGATGAATTAGCTGTGGCCCAGAAGGACAGGGTGCAGGGTCAGGCACAGGCGCATGGGGCACAGATCATAGCTATCTACCAAGGAGGACTATGGTGGCCCTTAATTTATTATCTCTCTGGTAACTAGTAGAATGTGGAAGAAGCGACTTCTGGGTCAAAAGAGGCCATGCAGTTTCCACTTAGTTCTCCTGGAATGCTTGCTCTCGAAATGACCCCTTTTGGAAGTCAGCGGCCATGCTGTGAGAAGCCCAGGACGCTTGGAGAGGACATTGTAGGTATTCCAGTCAGTAGTCCCAGCTGAGGCCACCCTTTGCATCATACCAGCCCAGGCACCACATATGAGTGATGGAACCTTCAGATTATCACAGCCCCCGGCTATTCAAGTCACCCCCAGCATTTGAGTTCCCAGCTAAGGGCCCAGGAACCATGGAACAGAGACAAGACATCTCCGCTGCACCAGATGCACATTCCTTACCCAGAGGGTTTGTGAGCATCATAAAATGATTATGGCTTTTACCACTAAATTTGGGGTAGTTTAATAAAAACAACAATAGAACCCCAGAATATAAAGCATGACACATTCAAAAAACCCAAAAGAAGGTGGTACGGCAGACCAACATGGGCTCTTACTGGATATTTGATGTAACAGCCACCTCTGCTGCTTTCTACTGTGAGAAGTCCAAAATCAGATAAAGAGAAAGACAAGATCATCTGAAGCAACTGTGGTTGGGAAGATGTGGCTTATGCCTCTGTATAATCCCTAAACCAAGCAGAAAACGTTACTCATTTTCAGTCTCTCCCATTTACTATAGAGATAAATACAGAGGCCTCTGATTCCACCCAGGTTTTGCTTTATATGAGGGCTCCTTATCGAGCAGGGCCCCACCAGGGTGGCTCTCCCCCAACTCTGAGCAACAACCCAACAGATGTCTCAGCTGCCCTCCATGTGTCCCGGTTCTGCAGCTTGCTAACACCAGGCAACTGCTGCACACCCTGGCCATGCTTCCGTCCCACCACCAGCAAAGCTATCTCCCTGTTAGTCGCCCTAGTTCTCCAAATACCGGAGAAGAAAAGACAAGAAATGCTGTTGTTTCTTTTGGCCCAGGTATGATTCCCCTGCCGCCTGGGCCGTTCTACAGTGGGCATCAATTTCAAGGATACCCTGCTGTGGCTCATTCTACCCTATGTTGATTGTATGGCTTTGCATGAATTGTAAATCAGGAGGCATTAGAACTTTAGGTCATTGCACGTGGTTTTCACTGTGGAATGCACTCAGGGTGCAGGGCAAATGCCTACTGACCCCGTGTTTATTTTTTCAGCTGGTGATTGAAGCTCTGGCCCAGTTATAATAGATGTGAATGTCAATGTCTTGTCCACTTTCAACTTTAGTGCAAATCTTGCACTGAATAGGGGTCGTATTTCCACTCTCAGCATGTAAAATAAAAGTAATTGTCATGTATGTATTTCCAAAGTAAATATCATTGTGTTTGCCCTCCCACCTCCACCATATAGAACTGTTTTGGTTTTTTTTTAAGACATGAATATGGAAAAATAATATTCCAGACTTCTGGGGAATGTTACTAATATCTCCAAGAATGGGGGGCATCTGGGTGGTGCATTCGGTTAAGCATCTGACCCTTGGTTTAAGCTCAGCTCCTTATGTCAGGGTCGTGAGATCAAACCCTGCGTGGGGCTCCGTGCTGAGTGCCGAGTCTCCTTAAGACTCTCCCTCCCTCCCCCACGTGCTCTCTCTCTCTTTCTCTCAAATAAATTAATTAATTTTAAAAATATATATCTCCAAGAATGGGGAAACCCATGAGCATGTACTGCTGGCCGATATGCTGGGTGTGAAGCAACTCATTGTGGCATTCAATAAAATGGCCATCGCAGAGCCGCCTTATGGTAGTGCATGCTTTGAGGAGATCTGCAAGGAGGTGAAGGCCTAAATCTAGAAGATCAGTTACAACTCTGAGGTTGTTGCCTTTGTGCCCATCTCAGGCTGGCATGGGGACAGCATGATAGAACCCAGCACCAAGATGTCCTGGTTCAGAGGTGGGAAGATCACCAGGAAGGAAGGAAACGTGGTGGCCAAGACATTACTAGAAGCACTGGACTCCACCATTCCCCCTGCCTGCCCTATGGACAAGCTCCGGCAGCCACCTCTGCAGGATGTATACAAGATGGGGGCATTGGTACCATGCCTGTGGGCTGGGGGGAAACAGGCTTCCTCAAGCCTTTGCCCCCTGCAACATCACCACGGATGTCAAGTCTATAAATATGCACCACGAGGTGGCTGAGGCCCTCGTGGATTGACAATGTGGGCTTCAAAGTGAAGAATGTCAGTGAAGGACATCAGGCGGGGCTACATGGTGGGAGACAGAAAGAATGACCTATCCTTAGACGTGGGGAGTGCCATCTTCCAGGTGATCATTCTCAACCACCCCTGCAGCATTGCAGCTGGCTACTCCCCAGTTCTGGACTGCCGCACAGCCCATATCGCCTGCAAGCTTGCAGACGTCAGGGAGAAGATTGGTACTCAGGCAAGAAGCTGGAAGACAGTCCCAAAGCCCCAAAACCTGGAGATTCAGCCATCATTCAGATGATTCCATGAAAGTTCATGTGTGTGGAAAGCTTCTCAGAGTACCTACCCCTTGGTCGCTTCGCTGTATGTGACATGAAACAGACAGTGGCTATGGGGATCCTCAAGAATGTGGAGAAACAGCAGCAGCTGGTGGCAAAGTCACCAAGTCTACCATGAAAGCGGCCAGGAAGCAAGTGGTAACAGCCCAGGCCTTTCCAGGTGGGGGGGGGTGGGCAGCCCAGGAGGAGCCACAGCTGGATAAGAACAGCTTAAGGAGAAGCCCTGGACTTACTGTTCTCTTGCCTGAACTATCTTTTTTTTCTTTTTCCAAGATTTTATTTATTTATTTGAGAGACAGAGATCACAACTAGGCAGAGAAGCAGGCAGAGAGAGGAGGAAGCAGGCTCCCTGCTGAGCAGAGAGCCCGATGATGCGGGGCTCCACCCCAAGATGCTGGGATCATGACCTGAGCCGAAGCCGAGGCTTTAACCCACTGAGCGACCCAGGCGCCCCGTGCCTGAACTATCTTAAACCTGTCCCTCCTATTGCAATTCTCTTTTTGGTGATGAGTTTGAGGCATGGGGATAAAGCACAGCAAGTCTTCCTTTGGGCAGGGTGGAGGGAAGCGGGCTTTTCTTTTAATTATAAAGACTTTTAAAATTTTTTTTAATTTATTTTAAGTAATCTCTGTACCCGACATCGGGCTTGAACTCAAAACCCTGAGATCAAGAGTCACATTCTCTTCCAATTGAACCACCCAGGGACCCCATAATTATAATGTTTTTTTAAAAAATATTCTACTCTGTAATCCATGACCACTCTTCCGCCTGTAGTATTTCACACCTCCTTAACTGAATAACATACTCCTTTTTCTGTGTATTAATCATTTAACAAATATTGATTGAGTGCCCACTGTGAGCCAGATACTGAGGATTCAAGGATGCTCAAGATAGACAAAATGAGTTTTTTTTTCCTTAATGAACCTATATTTAGGTTCAGGGAGACAGACAGTAAACAAGTAAATAAATAGATAAGGTAATATATTTTTATTTTTTAATTTAAAATTTTTTAAAAAGTAATCTCTACACCCAATGCGAGGCTCAAACTCACAGCTCTGAGATCAACAGTCACATGCTCTACTGACTGAGCCAGCCAGGTGCCCCACATGAGGTTATTTTACATTGAGAAAAATGCTTTGAAGAAAATAAGTAGGGGTAATGAACAACTAATGTCACTTTTAGGTAGAGTGGTCAGAGAATGCCTCTCTGAGACCTAGAACCTACAAAGGAACTGGGGAGGTAGGCAAAGGCCAGGTCAAGCATAACCTTAGGGGCTTCTCCCCTGAGATGATTCTTCCCAAGGGAGTGACATGATCAGATCTATTTTTTTTTATTTTTTTTTAAGATTTTATTTATTTATTTGACAGAGAGAGATCACAAGTAGGCAGAGAGGCAGGCAGAGAGAGAGGGAGAAGCAGACTCCCCACTGAGCAGAGAGCCTGATGCAGGGCTCAATCCCGGGACCCTGAGATCATGACCTGAGCCTAAGGCAGTGGCTCAACCCACTGAGTCACCCAGGCGCCCCATAGATCTATATTTTTAAAGTCTCAAATCTTAAAGTCTCTTGACTGACATGAGGAATGGATGGGAGGTAGGTTGGGGCTAATTCAGGAGGGTGGAAACCGGTCACTAGACTGCAATCATCCATAAGAAGAGGCTGCTTCTCTTGTGTCATCAGTAAAATGTATGTTTTGAGTGTTTTTTAGACAATGGTCACAGATTTGCACTGATTAATTCACATGCGTTGTTGGCTGCTACTAGTTGGCTAGACTTCTCTTAACGTCTTTAGTTCGGCGTCTCACCAGCTGAACAAATCACCATTTTGAACTTGTGAAAATGCAATAAATATATTAATTCAATGCTACAAATGTTTTGAGCACCTGGTATGTGTGAGGCACTGTGTTAAGATTTGGATATTCAAGGGCCGCCTCAGTGGCTCAGTCTGAAGTAGCTGCTTTCGGCTCGGGTTGTGATCCCAGAGGCCTGGGATCAAGCCCTGCACTGGGCTCTGTGCTCACAGGGAGTCTGCTTCTTCCTCTCCTGCTGCCCCTCCCTGGTACCTTTCCTCTCGTGCTCTCGCTCTCACTCTCTCAAATAAATAAATAAAATCTTTAAAAAAAAAAAGATTTGGATATTCAAAATAAATAAATGAGGGGCGCCTGGATGGCTCAGTGGGTTAAGCCTCTGCCTTCGGCTCAGGTCATGATCTCAGGGTCCTGGGATCAAGCCCCACATCGGGTTCTCTGCTCAGTGGAGATCCTGCTTTCCCCACTCCCTCTGCCTGCCTCTCTGCCTAGTTGTGATCTCTGTCTGTCAAATAAATAAAATCTTAAAAAACAAAACAAAACAAAACACTTGGTCACAGCTCTCCAGGAAACTACAGTCTGGGAACAAGAAGACAGCCTACCAGAGACAAGTAAATCAGAAGTGAGATCATGCTTTGCTTTCCTTGTGGGAGTAGAATAAACCTCCAGAGCCCTGGGAGCAGAATGACTCCACAGATCTCTAGATGGGCTGGGGAGAGAAGACTCAAAGACTCAGCTTACATCAGAAATGAAAAGAGAATTTGTATCCTCAACTTTGTTTCATCTGTGCAGCATTCCCTGGGGTGCAGCCCCTGCACCTAATGTGCTGGTATGATTTTCTTTTTACTTCCTGGTATCTGGGATGATAGAATCCAGTGAAAAAGACAGGTCCTCTAGGGGCACCTGGGTGGCTCAGTCAGTTGAGTGTCTGACTCTTGGTTTTAGCTCAGGTCATGATCTCATGGTCGTGGGATCAACCCCCACTTCAGGCTCCATTCTCTCCCCCGTCCCTCCCCCACTTGTACTCTCACTCTCTCTAAAATAAATTTAAAACCTTTTAAAAAAAGAGGAAAAAAAAAAGAGAGGTCCTCTGGCTTCCAGGAAGTTTAGAGCCAGCTTATTCATAAAAAGTGATTTCTCCAATCAAACAAAATATTTTCCACAATGCGATATCACATGTCCTTGTCAAATAAAAACATCAATGAGTCATGACATTTAAAAAATACCTTAAATAAAAAACATACGGAGGGGCACCTGGGTGGCTCAGTGGATTAAGCCTCTGCCTTCAGCTTAGGTCATGATCTCAGGGTCCTGGGATGGAGCCTGCTTCCCCCTCTCTCTCTGCCTGCCTCTCTGCCTTCTTGTGATCTCTCTCTCTCTCTGTCAAATAAATAAATAAAATCTAAAAAAAAAAAATATGGAAAAGTTCCTTTTGAAGAGGGGCCCCTCCCCAACATGACAGCAAGCTAGAAACTGAAGTCTGCTACCCCCTTTTCCTCTTAACACTTTCATGTACATGTGTATAAGGAGAATTGAACCTGCAGCAGTTTTCAACTGTGGCGACATATGGAATCACCCAAGGAGCTTCAGAAAAAATATTAATGCCTGGATCCCAGACCCAGATATTCTTATTTAATTGGTCTGAGGCATGTCCTCAGCATCAGTATTTTTTAAAACCTATTTTTTGGGGGCACCTGGGTGGCTCAATCGATTAAGCATCTGCTTTTGGCTCAGGTCGTGATCCCCGTGTCCTGGCATCGAGTCCTGCATCAGGCTCCCTGATTGGCAAGGGAGTCTTCTTCTCCCTCTCCCTCTGCCTCTGCCCCTGCTTATGTACTCTCTCCCTCTCTATCTTTTACTCTCTCTCAAATAAATAAATAAATAAAATCTTAAAAGGAAAAAAAACCCCTTTTTTTTAAAGGATTTTATTTATTATTTGAGAGAAAGAATGAGAGAGAGAGCACAAGATGGGGGAGGGTCAGAAGGAGAAACAGACTCCCCACTGAACAGGGAGCCTGATGTAGGACTCGATCTCAGCACTCCAGGATCATGACCTGAGCCGAAGGCAGTTGCTTAACGAACTGAGCCACCCAGGCACCCTTAAAATCTCTTTTCAGGTTATTCTAATGTGCAGCCAGAATTGGGAACTACTGGTCTGCTAGCCTCTTGAACAGTTGCACTCAGGACCAAAGACTAAACTATAGACTCAATGTACAACAATTTGTTTCCCCAGACTAGGTCTGGTTCCCCAATCACGTACTCCTATAGTGCCCTATACTTTTCCTTCTTGGGATTTAAACAGTTTATAATTGTGTGTGTGTGTGTGTGTGTGTGTGTGTGTGTGTGTGTGTGTGTAAAAGAGTGAGAGAGATTGCTAGACTAACGTTAGTCTTCTTCTTGGAATATAATCTTCCTGAGGGCAAGGTATTTGTGTACTGAGACAGTACAGTAATGTGGTTAAAAATATAAGTTCTGCGGGGCGCCTGGGTGGCTCAGTGGGTTAAAGCCTCTGCCTTCGGCTCAGGTCATGATCCCAGAGTCCTGAGATCGAGCCCCGCATCGGGCTCTCTGCTCGGCAGGGAGCCTGCTTCTCCCTCTCTCTCTACCTGCCTCTCTGCCTACTCGTGATCTCTGTCTGTGAAATAAATAAATAAAATCTTTAAAAAAAAAAAAATAAGTTCTGGGTGGCTCAGTCAGATAAGCATCTGCCTTCAGCTCAGGTCATGATCCCAGAGGCCTGGCATCAAGCCCCGCATCGGGCTCCCTGCTCAGTGGGAAGCCTGCTTCTCCCTCTCCCACTCCCCCTGCTTGTGTTCCCTCTCTTGCTGTGTGTCTCTCTCTGTCAAATAAATAAATAAATAAATAAATCCTAAAAAAAAATCACTCATTTAGCCCATTCCTCACCCACCTCCCCTCTAGCAACCCTCAGTTCGTTCCCTATAGTTAAGAGTCTGTTAAGGTTTGCTTCCCTCTCCTTTTTTTTTTTAAAGGAAGTTTTCTTTTTTTTGTTTGTTTGGTTTTTTTGTTTTTTAAGATTTTATTTATTATTTGACAGAGAGACACAGCGAGAGAGGGAACACAAGCAGGGGGAGTAGGAGAAGGAGAAGCAGGCTTCCTGCTGAGCAGGGAGCCTGATGTGGGGCTTGATCCCAGGACCCCAGGATCACAACTGGAGCCGAAGGCAGACACTTAACAACTGAGTCACCAAGCACCCTGTCCCTCTCCTTTTTTACCCCCTTTCTCTATGTTTATCTGCTTTGTATCTTAAATTCCAGATATAAGTGAAATCATATGGTAATTGTCTTTCCTGACTTATTTCACTTAACATGATATACTCTAGCTCCAACCACATCATTGCAAACGGCAAGATTTCATTCTTTTTGATGACTGAGTGATATTCCATCATATATATATGTATATATATACCACATCTTCTTTATTCATTCATCAGTCAGTGGACATTTGGGGTCTTTCTGTAGTTTGGCTATTGTTGATAATGCTACTGTAAACATCAGGGTGCATATTCCCCTCAAATCACTAATTTTGTACCCTTTGGGTGAATATCTAGTAGTTCAATTGCTGGGTCGTAGGGTAGCTCTATTTTTAACTTTTTGAGAAACCTCCATACTGTTTTCCAGAGTGGCTGCCCCAGTTTGTATCTCCACTAACAGTGTAAGAGGGTCCCTCATTCTCCAAATCCTCACCAGCATCTCTTGTTTCCTGTGTTAATTTTAGGCATTCTGACAGGTGTGGGGTGGTAGCTCACAATGGTTTTGATTTATATTTCCCTGATGCTGAGTGATGTTGAGCATCTTTTCATGTGTCTGTTAGCCATCTGCATGTCTCCTTTGGAAAAATGTCTATTCATGTCTTCTGCCCATTTCTTAACTGGATTATTTGTTTTTTGGGTGTTGAGTTTGATAGTTCTTTATGGATTTTGGATACTAACCCTTTATCAAATATGTCATTTGTCATCTTCTCCCATTCCATGGGTTACCTTTTAGTTTTGTTGATTGTTTCCTTCACTGTGAAGAATATTTCTACCTTGATGACGTCTCAATAGTTCATTTTTGCTTTTGTTTCCCTTGACTTCAGAGAGGTGTCTAGTAAGAAGTTGCTACAGCTGAGGTCAAAGAGGTTGCTTCCCGTGTTCTCCTCTAGGATTTTAATGGCTTCCTGTCTCACATTTAGGTCTTTCATCTCCTTCATCCATTTTGAATTTATTTTGTGTGTGATGTAAGAGTGGTCCAGTTTCATTCTGTTGCATATTGCTGTCTAGTTTTCCCAATACCATTTGTTGAAGAGAATGTCTTTTTTCATTGGATACACTCTCCTGCTTTGTTGAAGATTAGTTGACCATATAGATATGGGTCCATTTCTGGATTTTCTTTCTGTTCCATTGATCTATTTGTCTGTTTTTGTGCCAGCACCATACTGTCTCAATAACTGTAGCTTTGTAATATAGCTTGAAGTCCAAAATTGTGATGCTTCCAGCTTTGCTTTTCTTTTTCAAGATTGCTTTGGCTATTCAGGATCTTTTGTTTGTCCATACTTTGGGTATTTCAAACAGAGGGAACTTAGTGTTAGGAATTGGTTACATAGGCAATGGAAGAGTTGAGAAGCCAGACAGGGAGGAATGAGGCTATCTAGAGATTAGCCAGAGTAGGAAGCCTATGTTATTCCTAGAGCTAAAGGGACAATGTGAGGAGGTGGTGTGACCACGGTCCGGAAGTTGGAGCCATCCATAGTAGAGACCCAAGAAGGATGGTTGTTAAGCCAAAGCCATGAGAGAGAAGCCACCTGAATCAGACAGAGATGAGGAAGAAGAAATACCTTGGTTTCTTCCTTTCTCTTGCCCTCCATTCTTTCACCAGTGCATTCCATTGGCCAAATCTCCCGGAAAGCCAGCTAGCAAAGGGGCTTTGGGAAATGGAAGTATTTCCTATGAAATAGATCAGAGGAGGGGCGCCTGGGTGGCTCAGTGGGTTGAGCCTCTGCCTTCAGCTCAGGTTATGATCTCAGGGTCCTGGGATCAGGTCCCGCATTGGGCTCTCTGCTCAGAGGGAAGCCTGCTACCCCCTATCTCTCTGCCTGCCTCTCTGCCTACTTGTGATCTCTCTCTCTCTGTCAAGTAAATAAATAATCTTTATAAAAAAAAAAAAAGAAATAGATCAGAGCAGGAGAGGGCAAGGAATAGAACAAAGAGTAAAAATTATGTGTACATCATAATATTTGTAATAATACATGTATACATATGTTTATACATACATATGTATATATAAATATATAGATATAATTCCACTATGAATGAGATCATATGATAATTGTCTTTCTCTGATTGACTTATTTTGCTTAGCATAATACCCTCCAGGTCCATCCACATCATTGCAAATGGCAAGATTTCATTTTTTTTAATGATTTTATTTATTTATTTGACAGAGATCACAAGTAGGCAGAGAGGCAGGCAGAGAGAGGAGGAAGCAGACTCCCTGCAGAGCAGAGAGCCTGATGTGGGGCTCCATCCCAGGACCCTGACATCATGACCTGAGCCGAAGGCAGAGGCTTTAACCCACTGAGCCACCCAGGCGCCCCAAGATTTCATATTTTGGTGGCTGAATAGTATTCCATTGTGTGTGTGTGTGTGTGTGTGTGTGTGTGTGTGTGTGTATCACATCTTATTTATCCATTCATCTGTTGATGGACATATCTGGGCTCTTTCCATATTTTGGCTCTTCTAGACATTGCTGCTATAAACATTGGGGTGCAGGTGCCCCTTCAAATCACTGTTTTTATATCTTTGGAGTAAATCCTAGGAGTGCAATTGCTGGGTTGTGGGGTAGCTCTATTTTCAACCTTTTGAGGAATCTCCATACTATTTTCCAGAGTGGCTGCACCAGTTTGCATTCCCAACAATAGTGTGAGAGGGTTCCCCTTTCTCTGCATCCTCACCAACATCTGTTGTTCCCTGAGTTCCTTTTTAGCCATTCTGACTGGTGTGAGGTGGTATCTCATTGTGGTTTTGATTTGTATTTCCCAGATGCTGAGTGATGTTGAACATTTTTTCATGTGTCTGTTGGCCATTTGGATATCTTCTTCGGAGAAATGTCTGTTCATGTTTTCTGCCCATTTCTTGTTGGATTATTTGTCCTTTGGGTGTTGAGTTTGATAAGTTCTTTATAGATTTTGGATACTAGCCCTTTATAAGATAAGACATTTACCTATATCTTCTCCCATTCTGTCAGTTGTCTTTTGGTTTGTGGATGATTTCCTTTGCTGTGCAGAAGCTTTTTATCTTTTTTTTTTTTTTTAAGATTTTGTTTATTCATTTGACAGACAGAGATCACAAGTAGCCAGAGAGGCAGGCAGAGAGAGAGGAGGAAGCAGGCTTCCCGCTGAGCAGAGAGCCCAATTCGGGGCTCGATCCCAGGACCCTGAGATCATGACCTGAGCCAAAGGCAGAGGCTTAACCCACCGAGCCACTCAGGCACCCCCAGAAGCTTTTTATCTTAATGAACTCTCAATAGTTCATTTTTACCCTTGTTTCCCATATGAGAATTTAAGAAACAAAACAGAGGATCATAGGGGAAGAGAGGAAAAAATAAAACAAGAAGAAACCAGAGGGGGAGACAAACCATAAGAGACTCTTAATCATAGGAAACAAACTGAGGGTTGCTGGAGGGGATGGGGTTGGGGAATGGAGTAAGTGGGTGAAGGATGTTAAGGAAAGCACATGATGTAATGAGCACTGGGTATTCTGTAAGACTGATGAATCACTGGCCTCTACCACTGAAACTAATAATACATTATGTTAAATAATTGGATTTAAATTAAAAAATAAAACAATTTAATAAAGAAAATAAATACTGCATCTAAAAAATAATAATAATAAAGAGGTAGACAGAAAATGATAAAACAAATGTAGAAAATGACCAATACACACCAAAAAAGAAAAAGATAAAAGTATTATTTTATATGTTTAAATGTAAAGTATTTATACTTTTTGTATTATTAATAAAAACACATATTAAGGGACACCTGGGTGTCTCAGTCGGCTAAGTATTTGCCTTCAACTCAGGTCATGGGTCCTAGGATCAAGGCCCTCATCATGCTCCCTGCTCAGCGGGAAGTCTGCTTCTCCCTCTACCTCTCCCCACCTCCCCTACCCACATCCCTGCTCATGCTCTCTCTCTCTCAAATAAATAAGATCTTTAAAAAAAAGAGGGGCACCTGGGTGGCTCAGTCATTAAGCATCTGCCTTCAGTTCAGGCCATGATCCCAGGGTCCTGGGATCGAGCCCCACATTGGGCTCCCTGCTCAGTGGGAAGCCTGCTTCTCCCTCTTCCACTCCCCCTGCTTGTGTTCCCTCTCTTGCTGTGCCTCTGTCAAACGAATAAATAAAAATCTTAAAAAAAAAAAAAAAACTTAAAGAAAAAAGAAAACCACTGATCTAGATGATCAGTTAAAACACTTTTACCCAAAAATTTTTTTTTGGTTTAGTGATAAGATACTTGATAAAATTCAAATAGAATCTTGATTAGAATAATAATAATTATTATTATTATTAGGATATAATATTTCTATTTCCTGATTTGTGTAATAGTGCTATGCTTGTATAAGAGAAAAACCTTGTTTTTTAGGATGTACACATTATTTAGGGATAAAGGGGCATCATCATATGTGTATCAAACTGTTCAGGAACAAAAAGTGTGTATATATAAATGAAGTATAAATAATTTTAGTTTAAACATTTTAAGTATATCAGAAAAAATATATTTATACTATAAGTATTTTGTTTGGGGAATCTGGATAAAGGGAATTCCTGTACTATTCTTGCAATGTTAAAATATAAGTTGAAAAAACATTTTTGCTTAACTCACATGATGGAGCTGGGAGAGGGTTTGGGAGGGACTGATTAATAAATAATTTAAGAAAAATAAGAGTAGAGGGGCACCTGGGTGACCCGGTCATTAAGCAACTGCCTTCAGCTCAGATCATGATCCCAGGTCCTAGGATCAAGCCCCACGAAAGGCTCCCTGCTCAGCAGGGAGTCTGCTTCTTCCTCTCCCTCTGTTGTTCTCCCTGCTTGTGCTCTCTCTCTCTCTTTCTCTCAGATAAATAAATAAAACCTTGAAAAGAAAAAAAATAAGAGAGGAAAGACAAACTTTTGGCCAAATCTGAAAGAGGGCCAGCATGGTGTCTTTCAATCTCTGGCAAGCCGCACACACAGTGTCTGCAACTTGCAACAGATGGCCGGGGACATTCCTGCAGCTGCTGACATCTTCAGCTCTCTACCCACAAACCTCTGGAAGGTGAAGATGGAAAGCAACAGCCTGGCAGGATTTACAGAGCATTCCAATACTCTTAGCTCCCTTCCCTAGTGACAAGTTTGAAAATGAAAGACAGCAGACCAAGAGAAGAATTTTGAGAAATCTAAGACATTTGTAAGTGTAAGAAGATGAAGGAAGTATGATTTATGTGGCAAGTAGAGGGGAAAATAAACCTTAAATGATCTAGTAAATGTGTAAAAATGTGGGATGAAGCTTAAAAGTCCAAAGAGGCCATCAGCATATTATAAATTAAATTTCCTGAAAGATCATCTGGGATTAAACTGGTACCCAGCATACGTAAACTTCAATAGAGGCAAAGAGCTTTGTCTGCTATAGGTTGAGAACATTAATCTAGTTTTCTCTAAAATCAAGACATAATATCTGAAAGCAAGGTTCAAAAATTCTATCAACCACTATTTACCAATCTTTCAGAAAATGATGGGCACCCAAGGAAAAATGTACAAAGAAAACAAACAGGCAATTTACTAAAAAGAAATGCAAAATACCAGAAAAAAGATAGTCTTTTTTAAACCTGCCTAATAATAAAAGAAATACAAATATATGCAATGACAAAATACCATTTTTATTAATCAGATTGGCAAATTGCTTCTTCCTAAGTAAACTCATTGCCTACATGGGACTCAAACTCATGACCCCAAGATCAAGAGTTACCTGCTCTACTGACTGAGCCAGCCAGGCCCCCCTAGCAAATTGCTTTTTTAAAAAATTTAATACCAAGTGTTAGTAAAGGTGGGGCAAAGGAATATACATACTTACTATACATATCAAGAAAGAGCATAAATGGTGCTTTCTAGAATGTAATTTTCCCAAATCTTGTTGTTCTTCCCTAAACAGAAAGAGAGGGAGATGCTCCTTAGGAAGCACAAGAGGGGCCACTTGGGAAGCTGAGGCCCCCAGTCCAGAAGACCACATCAATAAAGACATGTAGAGGATGCAGGGTTTGGACAATTTGGGAAATTTTGAGAATTTAGGAATTGGGAGAATCAGGAAATACAGTGAACATAGGAATCCTAGGATCCTCTCTGATTTAGGAAAAAGGGAACTCAGGCTTTAGCTTTTAAAGTTGATATCGACAATGAAAGTACTCCTGGTCATTCTTAGTACACACCCTGAGTTCGATTGGCCAGCCAGATCTTCTCCTCTGAACCTAGGGTACTATTCACATACCTAACCAAGAGATCATCTATAAGAACATATCTGGGTTTTTTTTTTTTTTGAGGTTCATTTGAATACAATCAGATCTCAAGTAGTACTGATACATGGGGACTTCTAAAGGACAGAGAGAAACAACACAATTCATCTCAGGTCAAAAAAACTTCCCTGGTGGGGTGCCTGGGTGGCTCAGTGGGTTTAAGCCTCTGCCTTTGGCTCGGGTCATGATCCCAGAGTCCTGGGATGGAGCCCTGCATCGAGCTCTCTGCTCAGCAGGGAGCGTGCTTCCCTTCCTCTCTCTCTCTGCCTGCCTCTCTGCCTACTTGTGATCTCTGTCTGTCAAATAAATAAATAAAATCTTAAAAAAAAAAAAAAAACAAAACAAAAAAAAACCTTCCCTCATTCTCTGCCTGGGCCTCTGAGATACCCCAGCCCCTCCAATTTCAGACCCTGTCCGGAGGTCGTCCTTTCCTAGAATACTCAAAGGTAGGATGTTAAGGGGCAGGGCCTGTCCTCAGCATCCTCAAAATGTGGCCTAGCACAAACCTCTACTCAGAAAGAAAAATTTGAATTCCAAGTTTGACAAAAAACATCTCCATTCATACTGAACTGTAATCAGAAACCTAAGCTATTTCTACATCTTGGAAGAGATAGTCTGGATTTCCCAAAGAAATGCTTGAAGAAATCAATTCCTCAAAACTGAAATTGCTACCCTCAATCTGGGAAATTTAATTTCATGCTTCCAAATGGATATGATGCTTTGTTTTGCAGGGCACACATAGCTCTAATTATACAGAAACTGTGCAAGAAGGAACCACATGGCAATCATCATGCAGTTGGAGAGTAATTATCCATTCCCTTCTGTTGTCTAAACCACAGCCACAAATAAAATATTAAAATTGTAAATAATATAGTAATTAATCTGTTAACTCTTTGGGCAGTGTTCTTACAGATGTGTAGACCTTGGGAGAGGGAAATTTTTAATCATAAAAATTTCAAGCCTCAATTTTCCCAAACAAAAGAACTTCAAAACAGAAGGAAAAAAATCCTAAGCTCTACAAAGCATCTAGCTTTAAAAAAAAAAAAAAAAAAAAAAAAAAAGCTGAACTGCCTGTTTTTTGCCTTAAGGAAACTGTAAATTATTAAGATTATCCAGCTTTGGGGACAGTGGAGCCAGAATGTTAGTCAAACCTGTTAATTTTGCTAATTCTTTCAAAATAAAAAGGATCCCAACATGGAAAATGGGATCGGTCAAAGCTGATTTGACAGGGAGGTGCTTACTGTGTAAGCCTGCCTCAGGAGCTTTCTCTCCCAACTGCTTGTATATTTCTCCCGGCTCCCCAGATACTTGTTATTCAACAAATATTTGTATGAAGAGCCTACTAAAATGTCAGGTAAGGAGATTTCTAGAGAATTTCTTTGATCCCTCCAATTGCCTGGTGCAGTGCTAAGCACAGAATCCAACAGTCCCAAAATGGGTCATGACAGGAAATTCTAAGATCGCTGCCATAAGTTTCGCGCCAGCTGTCTCAGCCACTGATTATATTAAGCAGTCAGTCTTCACTCTCTCAGTGTCTACCCTGGCCAAGCACTGTCGATCCACTGAGCCAATCAAGTTGGCATTAGCCTTTTGGAATGTGAATCTAGGAGAAGTTAGACTTTTCTGTCAAAGTCTGCCTCTGATTTTGTGTCCTAGGCAGACAGCATACATTAACGGGGCACCAAACTTGGCAGACCGACGTGCATCCTAGACATGCGCGCGAGTCGAGAGACTAAAAAACATAGTTCCGATGCTGTAAGAGTTTACAGTCAAGCTAGGGATTAAGAATTTTGGTGCTGCTGTCGATTATATTACAATAAAAATTTTAAAGAAAGAAGAATTTGGGTGCTGGAAAGAACTTTAGGGATAAAGAGATCAGTGAATAGGATTCTCAAGTCTCATACTCTTGGGGTGGTCAGTCACTATACATGCCCACCTCCGCCACCTGCCAGTCACAGAGGGTCTGCTTAACCCAAAGGCTGCATAAACGTTCGCTGCCATTTTGCATAGATTATTCCATGGTCAAAAAAACTGAATTACTGAAACCTAATAATACGGTTTAACATCTAGTAAGACAGTCTTCCCTCAGTATTCTTCCTGTTCAGAAATTTCCTGGTTATTCTTACTTGTTTATTTTTCCACATGAACTTTAGAATCAGTTTGTCAAGTTCCCAGAAAAATAATCCTCTGGGTATTTCTATTGGGATTGTGGTAAATATTTTTAGATTAATTTAGTGAGAATTGGTATCTTTATGATATTGAGTCTTCATTCCAAGAACATGGCAGTCCTATATGTAAAGACTTTTATTCATGAGAGACAGAGATAGAGAGAGGCAGGCAGAGGCAGAGGGAGAAGCAGGATCCCCATGGAGCAGGGAGCCAGACGTAGGACTCCATCCCAGGTTCCTGGGATCACAACCTGAGCCAAAGGCAGACACACTTAACTAAGACAACCAGGTACCCTCTGTAAAGCCTTTTGATTCTCTCAGAAATGTTTTAAACTTCTATTCAAATAGACCCTGTACATTTTTTTATGATTTTATTTATTTATTTATTTATTTAAGAGAGAGACAGAGATAGTGAGAGAATATGGGGAGGAGAGGGAGAAACAGGCTCCCCTCTCAGCAGGGAGCCCAATGGGGAGCTCTATCCCAGGACTCCAGGATCATGACCTGAGCTGAAGACCAGCGCTAAACCAACTGAGCCACCCACTCCCCAGTCCTGTACATTTCTTATTCAGTTTATTCCTAAGAATTTTGCATCTCTTTGTTTTCCTTGGTACAATTATAAATAATGTCTTTTCCCCTAAATAGTGAATATTTAAAATATCTATACATCTGTGTCAGTATTCTCTGATTTCATATGTCATATTATGTCTTTGAAGCAAGGTGACATCAATGCCAAAGCACTCTAGGATATCTCAAATTATGTAACATAAAGTAAATAAGTTTTCACTGATTTTTTTTTAATCCCCCCATGTTTAGGACCTGGATTTAAAATTGAAGTTTAACAGCAACAAAAACCCTCTCTAGCTAAAAAAAGGAAAAAAAAAGTAAAATCAATGAAAACTTCCTTTTTAAAAAATAAGTTTTCACTACCATACCTCTAGGCATCCCTACAGACAGGGGTCTTCTTCAAATGTAAACTGGATAATCTGAGTTTAATGCTTAAAATCTTCAGTCACGGGATGCCTGGGTGGCTCAGTTGGTTAAGCGGCCGCCTTCGGCTCAGGTCATGATCCCAGTGTCCTGGGATCGAGTCCCACATTGGGCTCCTTGCTCGGCGGGGAGCCTGCTTCTCCCTCTGCCTCTGCCTGCCACTCTGTCTGCCTGTGCTCACTCGCTCGCTCTCTCTAACAAATAAATAAATTAAAAAAAAATTATAAAATCTTCAGTCACTTCTCATTGCACTGAGAATAAAATCAATATCTAAGCAGACCTGGAAAGCCCCATGAAGATCTGGCCCCTTCCTACCTCCTCTTCAATCTCTTCTACCTTGCTCTTGCCTCAGATTTTTGCACATGCCTTCCAACTGCCTGGAACATTCATTCCCATTCTTCATTCTTCCATTCTTCATTCATGGCTCAGTTTATTTATTTATTTTTTTAAAGATTTTATATATTTGACAGACAGGGATCACAAGTAGGCAGAGAGGCAGGCAGAGAGAGGAGGAAGCAGGCTCCATGCCGAGCAGAGAGCCAGATGTGGGGCTCGATCCCAGGACCCTGGGATCATGACCTGAGCCGAAGGCAGGGGCTTTAACCCACTGAGCCACCCAGGCGCCCCTCAGTTTACTTTTTTTTAAATTAATTTCTTTATTTTAGAGAGAGAGAGCGTGAGCATGAGTGGGAGGGCAGGGGGAAAGGGGAGAGAGAGACCCTCAGACTCCATGCTGAGCACAGGGCCAGAGGCAGGGCTTGTTCTCAGGACCCTGAGATCATGACTTGAGCCAATACCAAGAGTCAGATGCTCCTCATGGCTCAGTTTAAATGTCACCTACTCTGGAGGCTTTCTCTGACCACATCTAAAGAGATTATCCTTTCTTAATGCTTTTTGGCAACCATTGGTTTCCTTCATCACAAGTATCACAATTCTTAATTACCTTAATTACCATACTTATACATGTTAGTCTTTCAGTTTATTCCTTGTATCTCCCTAGACTGTGAGCCTTGCATGGGCAGGGTCTTTTGGGTCTCGCTCACCACTGTATTCTCAACAACAAACACCTGACCTCCAGTACATAATAGGGGTTCAAAAATAATTGTTAAAAGAGTAAATGCATAGATTCTCAAAAAGTTCATCCATTTCCATCCCTCTTTATTTTTACTCAAACTCTTCTTTCCCCACTTCTCCTTTGCTGCCAAAATCCTACTCATCTTCCAGGGTCCAGCTCAAAGGCCAGCTTCTCCGGGACCCTTTCCCTGACGACTTGTTTACCATACATTCCAGCCCCCACCTTCATGCCACCTTCTTTCCACCCAACTTCTTCTAGTCCCCATGACAACTATTTTAACCCTTCACTACTGGTACAACTCCCAACCCTATTGCCCCATGGAAAGGACCTCCCACCTCACTTAGAAAATAGAGACCTTAGGGCAAGGTCCTCCAAGTGTGGTGGTTTCTTTCAACGTAATCATTTTCAAGTCTCTTCCATCATAAAGACAAGCAAGCAAATATATAAGCAAATCCTCTCCTTCATTTGTTTCCCCCTAGTGTCAGCTATTTACTGCTATGTAACAAGCTACCCCAAAATTCCATGACTAAACAACAATCATTTATTTTGTGCACAGTGCTACAGTTTGGACAAAAATCAGCAGGTAAGGGTCATCTCTGCTCCATGTGGCATCAGTTAGTCTGGCTTAATTGGGGGACTGGAGGGTCCTCTTCAAGTTGGCATATTAATAATGCTGGCTGTCAGCTGGGGCTATGGGTGGGGCCCTGATTCTTCTCCACATGGACCTCTCCTCACCATGCTTAGACCTCTGATGAATGTTGTGGCTTCACTCAAGAGTGAGTGGGGGGGGGGGGTGCCTGGGTGGCTCAGTCAGTTAAGAATCTGCCTTCAGCTCAGGTCATGATCCCAGGGTCCTGGAATCAAGCCCCACATCAGGGTCCCCTCTCAGTGGGGAGTCTGCTTCTCCCTCTGCTCCTCCCCCTGCTTGTGAGCACACTCTCTCTCTGTCAAATAAATAAATAACATCTTTTAAAAAAAAAGGTGGGGGGGGGGCTCCTGGGTGGCTCAGTGGGTTAACCCTCTGCCTTTGGCTAAGGTCATGATCCCAGGGTCCTGGGATCGAGTCCCACTTCAGGCTCTCTGCTCAGTGAGGAGCCTGCTTCTCTCTCGCTCTCTCGCTCTCTCTCTCTGCCTGCCTCTCTGCCTACATGTGATCTCTCTCTGTGTCAAATAAGTAAATAAAATTAAAAAAAAAAAAAGAATGAGTGTGTGAGGGGCACCTGGGTGGTTCAGTCAGTTAAGGGTCCAGCTCTTGGTTTCAACTCAGTTCATGATCCCATGGGTGATGGGATCAAACCCCATGTCAGCCTCCACACTCAGAGGGGAGTCTGCTTGAAGATTCTCTACCTCTGCCCCTCCTCCCACTCTCTCTCTCATAAATAAATTAATCTTAAAAAAAAAAAAAGAGTGAGTGTGTGAGACAGAAAATAGAAGGTACCAGTTTCCTGAAGTCGAATCCATATCACTTCCACCATGCTCTGATAGTTAAGATTCAGGGGATGGGGATCTACCTTTTGATGAGAGAATTGTCAAAAAATCTAGTTCATGTTTTAAAACCACAAAGGAGGTTCTCTCCCCATCCCTTTTGCAGCCAATCTGAGGCAGAGCATTCATGAATGGCATTACTCTTCATATAAGAGGCCAGAGAGCTAGCTAGATCTCACCCCACTAAGTGAGGCTACAACAAGGAGTCAGCAGTCTTTAACCTGGAAGAGGCATCCTGATCCTGGACATCCAGCCTCCAGGACTGTGAGATATAAATTTCTGTTGTTATAAGCACCCAGTCCATAGTACTTTGTTATAGGAGCCCAAAATGACTAAGACAGATGTCAAGGATCCAGACCAGGGTTATACAGCTGGTAAGTAGCAACAACAAGAATCAACCCAAGTAATCTGGCTTTGGAGTCTACATGCTTAACTACCCTACACTGCCTTTCAAAATACCTTGACCATTCAATAACTAAATAGTATTCCAATGAATTAATGAACAACAATTTGGATAACCAGTCTCCTATCATTTTACACTGCAAAAATTAGCTCTCAGAGATATTAAATAACTTGTACTTGTAGACTGATTGGTGAAAGGCCCAAGTCATAATAATAGCTAATGGCCCTTATTTATTAAGTGCCTACTATATGCCTGGCCCTTATTCTAGGCCCTTTGAATCTTTACCCCTCTTTGATATTAGTGTTAGATATGAGGAAACGAAACCCCAAGGAATTAAGTAATGCTCAAGAGCACACAGATGGCAAGCATCAGATCCAGGATTAAATTCTAGAACCTGTGCCCTTTCTTCTCTGCTACAGCATCTCCCAGTTAATCACAGGCATCCTGTCCTTTCAGTACCACTTACATGAAAAGCCATCTCTCATATGGTGCTGGTGAAAGTCTGAATAGATGCAATCACCACAGAGGGCAGTTTGGCAATATTTGTCAAAATGACACATGTTCATTTGCAGCAGTGTAAATTTTCTTAACGCTATGGAGGTGTACAGTTAAAAATGGTTAAGACGGTAAATTTTAAATGTATATTTTGCCACAGTAAAAAAACAGTTAAAAAATGACACATGCACATACCATTCAACCCAACAATGTAGCTAGAAATTTATCCTACTGGTATTCACGTATGTAGAAAAGGATGTGTCTTCAGGAATATTCATAAACAATATATATTAACAAAAGATTAGACACAAGTGTCCATCAGAGGGAGACTAGTAAAATAAACTATAGCCCACTATACAATGGAATACCATGCAGCCTCTAGAAGGAAAGAGGAAGATGTTTATACTGATAGGGAAAGATTGCCATGATGTATTGCAAGTGAAATTGGCTAGCAGCTGTGCAAAAAAACAGGTGGTGGGAGGTTAGAGGATAAAAGAGAGGAGAAGAAAATATATGTATATTTACTTGTGTATAGACCATAAACTATTGACTGATAGTTTTTAAAAACACAAGAAATTTTTAAAAATTTTAATAATCTCTATACCCAACACGGGGCTTGAACACATGACCCCAAGATCAAGAGTCACATGCTCTTTCAACTGAACCCCCCAGGTGCCCCTGAAAACACAAGAAACATCATTATTGGCTTCTGAGATTGGGAACTGGTGTCTGGGGTCAGGGAATGAAGACTGTAATACCTCCTGAAGTCTGAAGTTTTGTGAACTCAGGAAACTAAATAGAATTAAAACTTCTATTTTTTTAATCTACTCAGAGAATTAATAACTGGTGGAGGGGGGCGCCTGGGTGGCTCAGTGGGTTAAAGCCTCTGCCTTCAGCTCGGGTCATGGTCTCAGGGTCCTGGGATCGAGCCCCGCATCGGGCTCTCTGCTCAGCAGGGAGCCTGCTTCCCTCTCTCTCTGCCTGCCTCTCTGCCTACTTGTGATCTCTGTCTGTCAAATAGATAAATAAAATCTTTAAAAAATAATAATAATAACTGGTGGAGGTCACAAGAAATCTGGCACTAGATGGACCCCAATACAACATCTAAGGCATTTGCTAAGTTCATGACAAGACTCTGTGTGTCTTACTTATTCACTGTTGTATGCCCAAAGATAGAGTTCTAGAACCCTGAATGGTACACAGTAAAGCACTTTAGAGAATGCTTGTTAAGTGAATGAATGAATGAGTGAACAGATAGCTGGTGTTAACAAGTTGTTTTTATATTTCAGCACGATGTAGGCTTTACAACCTTACAAGTTCAGACACTTTTAGAGTCAATAGAATCTTTCTCATGTTTAACAAACCCCCATTTCATCTTCTTGCATCCTTGGTAGATATGACCAACAACTGTTGGTTAGTAATCTTATTTTAAGTTTCTAAATGCTTGAAGTCATTTTGATCCCTTTAACCCCTTAGCCTTCCCTTTTACCATTGCAACAGCCCCAACTTCTAATCTTCTCTCAAATACCTGTTCAGTTACTCTGGCTTTTCTGACCTCTCCACATCTTCCTTTGCAGATCTTCAATTGGTTCACGATATTTTAGTAAGGATCAGACCTACCAAATACTGTGGAAGGATTGTTGACCAGGTTTTCACATTCCCTTCCATTAACACTTTCCTATGTTAGCTTTTGAAAGAAAATCATTTTTCTTTCCAGAGGCAGCATGGACTTGAGAAAAGAGAGCCAAGTTTCACATTAGGAGACCTAACTTCAGACTCTCGACCTTCACCATTTACTGGCTGAGTAGTCTTTCAATCGTTTATTCCACAATTTATTTGTTGAGGGCGCCTGGGTGGTTCAGTTGTTTAAGTGTCTGCCTTTGGCTCAGGGTCCTGGGATCAAGTCCCACATTGGGCTCTCTGCTCAGCAGGGAGTCTGCTTCTCCCTCTACCCTTCCCTCCTGCTCACGATCTCTCTCTCTCTCTCTCTCTCTCTCGTACATAAATAAAATCTATTTTAAAAAACCATATATTTGTTGAGTCTACTCTGTGCCAGGTACTCTTCTGGGCACTTAGGTTAGAGCAGTGAACAAACCAAAGTCCCTACTCTCATGGAATTTACCTTCCAGTGGAGAGACACCACCAATAAACAAAGTGAATAAGTGAAATATGTCATCACCATAGATGGTGATAAGTGCTATAAAGGAAAATAAAGGAGGATAGGGAGTGTGGAGGGGCAGGGGGTACAATTTTAAGTAGAGTCAGTAACAGCTTTCTTGACAAGGCCAAGCTGAGAAAATGATAATTGAGTCAAGATTCTCTGAATGTGAGAGAGTGAGTTATGTGGATTTCTGGGGATAAAGAGAGCAGTGCATGCAAAGGCTCTGGGATTGCAAGTGGACTTGATGAGGAAGAGCAAGGAGCTAGTATAGCTGACGGGAAGTGAGCAGGAGAACAGAGGAGTTCGGAAAGAGAGGAGACTATGAGGGGCTGGACAACAGCCTGTGACCAAGCAAATTAATTCCTGGCAACTGTAACCATTTCTTATTCTCTGAGGTTCAAATAAAGTAATATACATGAAAAGTGTCTGCCACAGAGTTTGACTAGAGCAGGTGGGAGTAAGCTTAATTGTCTGCAGGTCTTTGTGGCTGTTTTTCAGGTTGGCGGATCATTTTTTTCCTAATGATTTATCCCTGTGATTAGAGAGATGTCTGTGTTCTGAAACATCTTCATGGAAACAAAAAACCATGTGGCTGATGTCAATTAAGGTGTTGGCCCATATCCCAGAGTTGATGTTCTTTATATCTAAGAGATCTGCAGCTTACAAACCCACTCACCTGTGGCAGAGAAAAGGCTGCCAGGATACGCCCCTTTAACAGAAGTCAAAGGTGAAGAAGTAAAAGAGGAACAGTGGCCTGAGGTCACTAAGGAATGACACAGAACAATGTAGTTGATTCAGAAGAACATTTAGTCAGTGGATCTGACAGATTAATTTCTACAATGTGGGCAGAACACTTTGTCTAAGACCAGAGTTTCCAAACTACAGTACTGCCTAACCAAAATGGGTTTTCTCTACCAGTTGTTCTATTTATCTACTGAGAGCTCAAGATTTTAAAGAAAAGGGATAGTGGCAACCTGGCCCTTCAGCAGCCAATCAAGAGACATTTGTTTGAGAACAAAGGCGAAAAGAAACCTATGGAAGAACCTGTCTCCAATTCCAGATTCTAGAGGGCAGAACTGCTTTCAATTGCTCCTCCAGAAGTCCTTGCTTTCTGGCCTGTAGGCTAGCCCTGCTGTTCTGTCAACAGATAGAAACCTAGGTGGATTGAATTAATTTTGTTATCATCAATCCATCAATCTCGGGTCTGTTAAATATTAATGCGCCAGGCCAAGATGACCTCAGGTTCTCCAAGAGGTATCCAGGTAACACAGTTCAACTACATCAGCAACTAGGACTAACCTAAACACACACACACACACACACACACACACACACACACAGAGCTATATTGACAGAGAATGAGCTAAAATTAGTTATTTTAGGGCAGTAAGATGATTTTATCCTACTTTTCAAAATATTGCTTTTGAAATAAAAAAATGCATACAGGGTTTCAGTAAATGTGGATTAGCAAGAAGCCTGGGTAATTAATTTGTCTTAAGATTCCCAACAACCTATTCTATAAAGGAGATTTTTTTTTTTAAGTTCATGCATTGATATAATATACAACCATTAAAATATATTGTAGAAGACCATGACCGACCCAGAGAATGTTCAGGGTATACTGTGAAGTGGAAGAACAAGTGCCATACAATGACATTAAATAAATATTTTTATGTGTAAGAACAGTGTATATGTGACAATGACATATATATTGTTTACCTTTTTTTAAAAAGATTTTATTTATTTATTTGACAGAGATCATAAGTAGGCAGAGAGGCAGGCAAAAAGAGAGGGGGAAGCAGGCTCCCCACTGAGCAAAGAGCCTAATGTGGGGCTCGATCCCAGGACTCCGAGATCATGACCTGAGCGGAAGGCAGAGGCTTAACCTGCTGAGCCACCCAGGCGCCCCTATTGTTTACCTTTAGATGATGAAATTACAGGTGGTTTTAATTGTGCCGATCTCTATTTTCACCGTTTTCTGTAATGGACATGTATCACTTCTGTAAATAGAAAAATTATTTCAGTTTTGTGTTAATTCAAATTTGGCTGCCTAATATTTCTAAAAATCAAATTGATTTCCAACTAGAAACACAAAGCAATTCAGCTACCCACTTTCTCTCCTTCCAGCAATGGCAAGAAGAGCACCCAGCCATGAAGATTTGTGCCACTGCAATTTCATAATGGCGGTAAGCACCTACTCTGCATTAGGTGTCTGTCAGCCCTCTCCTGCATCTCCTCACCTAATCTGCACAACAACCCCACGGAGAAGGTCTCATTAGAAAGCCCATTTTAGAGATGGGGAAATTGAAGAGCAGGGAAGATAAATAAATCACCCAACACCACGAAGTCAGAAAGAGGCACAGACCCAGTCGGTGTGTTCCAGAGCCTGAGTTCTTACCATTCCTGGACCCCTCACCCCAGTCTATGCATCCTGGCAGCCTGGTCACCTCACCTGTCATGCTCAACAAGCTGTGGCAAGCTGTAGCTCTCTCCTCAAAACCTCTGCTTCCCACCTGCCTTCTCATTCTTAGCAGCTGAACTGACTTCAAGAAAAGGAGAATCCATTTAGTTTCGTGGATCCTTCCCTAACTTAACTATTCTTTTCAAAGAAAGCAACCCTATACGATTGTAGTATCTGGGACATACCTACACTGAACAAACCATTCATTATTTATATCTGAAATTCAAATGTAACTGAGTGTCCTATGTTTTGGGCAACCCTACTGAAAGATTTTCAGCTATCTTTATCCTAAGGAAACACACCAAAACGATCTTAATTCCTCATTCACCTCCAAAACCCAATCACTGAGCCAAAAGATGCCTGTCATGCTTATCATACCTATGTCTCCTCCCAAGTAACTACGACAACAAAAACCCATCTCCTGTTGCCCCTGACAGTCTGTTTGAACGTGTCAGAATCTGACCTCAACAGCTGATTGGAGACTGACCTAAGGGGTCTCTAAAACTTCCAACTCTGAGCACATCCACTCTTCTGGCCAAATTCCAGTTGTCCCCCAAAACCCCCAGATTGTGGCAGTTTCGATACACTAGGAGACCCCTGGTCATGGGAGACCCAGGACTCATCACTCTTGGTTACTATGTCAAATGCAGCCTCTGCCTGACTCAGCACATTTCCTTCATAACCCTGATGCTCATAGCCCCAGGAAAAATGAACTTTGTCCTGGGCTTGCTGCCATTGTCAGTGAGGTGAAGGAATGTACAATAACTCAGGAAAGAACTAGCACATGGTAGATATTCCTGGAAAAATAGGGTTCATCCCACTCCTTAGGGAAAACAGTATTATACTTGGCTTCCACGTCTATCTTTCCTGTTCTATACATTTCTTGAGAGCAGGAGCTATAACTTTTTTTTTAGATTTATTTATTTACTTGAGAGAGAGCATGCATATGTGGGAGTGTGCACAAGTCGGGGGAAGGGTAGTGGGAGAGGCAAAGACTCCCAAGTAGACTTCCTGCTGAGCCCAGAGACTGACCTGGGGCTTGATCTCACAACCCTGAGATCATGACCTGAGACAAACCAAGAGTCCGTTGCCTAACCCACTGAGCTACTCGGGCACCCCACAAGCTATAATATTTATGTTTCTCTGCTGAGAATGAGCCTGGATAGTTTTACCATGAATAAATATATGAACCAACAAATAAAACAGACTACAACAAGGAATAACTTAGCAAACTGTGACACCTCAGCTACGTGAGATACTATGTATCTCCTTAAAATAAGAAATATATATACTATGTTAATGCATAGAAATGTGAGGGTGAAACCAACTAAATTCAGAAAATAGAACATTAAATCATTTGTATCGTGATTATAACTATGCTAAAAATCTATGTACAGACCACAGTCAAGACTGGCAGAACTTGAATTGTAAATAGTTTAGAAACTAGTACTCTGTAGGGGATTTTTCTTTATATTTGCTCAATTTCAAAATAAATATTTTCTTACAGTTGAGAGTCAAGATGGAGCTCAGCCCTTGAAGCACTGGAATAAATAAATCCATAGGTGTCAGAATTTGAGCTCCTATTAAAGTTGGCTCAAGTTAAGATTTTCCTTTGCTTTCATGCTGTCCATACATCAATGTGATAGAAATAGTATCTATTCAACACAAATTAAAGGGTGTATCTAGCCATGACTCCATTGGTTTGACCAGTAAAGACCCAAAACACGTATTTTCCTTCTACCAGATAATCCCTCATTTTATATTTGAATTTAGACTGTCCTTAAGCAGTTAGCTTAGTTCAATAACTATAGGCCCATAGATCCATGTGACTCATTCTCAAGACTATGTTTTCATCACAATCCTTCCCCAAAGCCATCGCTCCTTATTGCACAATCCAAATTGCTCAACCCAGCAGACTCCAGCTGCAGCTGATTCCAATCTGCCCTTACAATCTTATCTTTCTTTCTTTTTTTTTTTTAAAGATTTTATTTATTCATTTGACAGAGAGCGATCACAAGCAGGCACAGAGAGAGAGAGAGGAGGAAGCTGCTCTGCAGAGAGCCTGATGCGGGACTCGATCCGAGGACCCTGAGATCATGACCCGAGCCGAAGGCAGAGGCCTAACCCACTGAGCCCCCCAGGTGCACCACAATCTTATCTTTCACAAAGCTTTTCTGCTCTAACTAAATTTGCCTCTAGTATTTTACTCATAGGAATGCCTAAATCAAGCCCTACTTTCTTTGTAAGCTCCTCTGCCCTTCTTTTTTTTTAAAGATTTTATTCATTTATATGAATATATATTTATATTTATTATATATTATATAAATATTATATATTTATTCATTTATTCATTGACAGAGAGAGAGATCCCAAGTAGGCAGAGAGGCAGGCAGAGAGAGAGGGGGAAGCAGCTCCCTGCTGAGCAGAGAGCCCGATGCGGGGTTCGATCCCAAGACCCTGAGATCATGACCTGAGCAGAAGGCAGAGGCTTAACCCACTGAGACACCCAGGTGCCCCCCTCTGCCCTTCTTTTGGATCAGAAGAGACTTTAGATCTCTCCTCCAAATTTCTCTGAATAGCATTTACTTCTGTTACCTTTCTTCAGCTCTTACCATTCTTCTGGTTTATATTGTAAATATCCTTTCTGTGTGTTCATTTGGTCTTCCGAAATAGACAATGTCATCACTGAAGACAGAAAGAGCCAGCAAAATGATCTTCACCAAAAAAAAAAAAAAAAAAAAAAAAGATTTCACAAAGTGGGTCAGTGGTCCGCTGGAAAGGTAGAAAAGTTCAATTATGTACATACCCATAACCCAAGTGACACCTTACACTTTCTGGAAATAATGCTATGCTCAATGTCTATAAGACGGAATCATGCTAACCAAAAGCTCCCAAAAAACTTTTCATAAGCCAGCTTCCTATTTTGCAGTGGGAGTGGTCAGTTGGGTAGGCTTCTTTCCTTCGATGAAAACCAAATTATAGGTGAGAAAGTTCCTGGTAAGCAGAGACGAAGAAAATAAAAAGGAATTGGCACTATAACCATGTATTAGTTTTCTATTGCTGCTGCAATAAATTACCACAAACTTAGTGGCTAACAGAAACACAAAGTAACTATCTTATGACTTCTGTTAGAAGTCTGATACAGGTTTCATTGGACTAAAATCAAAATGTTGGCAGGGTTCTTTCTATCCCCTTTTTAAAATTAAGGATTTATTTATTTATTTTAGAGAGAAAGAGAGTGCAGGTTGGGTGGAGGGGCAGAGAGAGAGAGGGAAACAAGCAGACTCCCCCTCAGCAAGGATCCTGACCCAGGACTTGATCCCAGGACCCCGAAATCATTGCCTGGACCAAAACCAAGAGTTGGATGCTTAACTGACTGAGTCACCCAGGTGCCCCTGGGTTCTATCCCTTTTTGCAGATGATAGGGGAGAATCTGCTTCTTTGACTTTCCCAGCTTCTAGAGGTCTCTATGTTCCCCTGGCTAATGCCCCCCTTCCTCCATCTTCAAGACCTGCAATGTCAGGTTGCTGATTTCTTCACACACACACCCCTTTTAAAACTTTGTGATTAAATTGGACTCACCCAGACAATCCAGGGTAATCCCCTATCTCAAGTTTCTTTTTTTAAAAGATTTTATTTATATATTTATTTATTTATTTGAGAGAGAGACAGAGCATGAGCAGGAAACAGAGGCAGAGGAGTGGGGAGAGAAGTAGACTCCCCACTGAGCAGGAAGCCCAACTCGGGGCTCAGTCTCAGGATCCCGAGATCATGACCCAAGCCAAAGGCAGACACTTAACCAACTGAGCCACCCAGGTACCCCGTCCCCATCTCAAGGTTTTTAATGGCATCTGTAAAGTGTCTTTGCCCTGTAAATGAACAGATCTACATATTCTGGAGATTAGAACATGGACATCTTTGGAAGGCCATTATTCTGCCTACCACAGTCAAATTTCCAAAAGATATTCATGTGATATTTATATATTAGGTATGAATTTTAGCACATGTAAAATAAGGAAATACTACCTTTATTCCCAAATGTTGGCTCCCTTTAGACTAAGGTGATGAGAAATTAATTAATAATCATTGTTGATTGCACTTGAAAGGCCAAAAAATCTTGATCTCAAGTTATGTGGTTTCCTAAAGTACAATAGCACTCTCTTCTGTGGGGTATGGGCATTTTTTTTTTAAATCTTTTTTGTTTCTTTTTTTTTTTTTTTTAATTTATTTATTTGACAGAGAACACAAGTAGGCAGACAGGCAGGCAGAGAGAGAGGAGAAAGCAGGCTCTCTACGGAGCAGAGAGCCCGATGCGGGGCTCGATCCCAGGACCCTGGGATCACGACCTGAGCCGAAGGCAGAGGCTTTAACCCACTGACACACCCAGGCGCCCCGGGTATGGGCATTTTTGCCTAAGTAGGACATCTTGGGGTTCCATCATCCTAGATGCCCCAATCCACTCTGAGGTATGCCCTTCCCTGGGCCTCCAAGGTAGTAATAAATTTCATGGTATTCCAGAACCCTTCCTATGTCTACCCCAGGCAGGTATCCCTTTCTTCCCTCCTCTTCCCTGGGGTTTCACTTTTACAAAAGACCTAAAGAGCACTTGGCTTTAAACTGCTTTTGGTTTTCCCTCTTGCAAAAACTTCCAGGAAAAGAATTACAAAAGACCTAGAAACAAAGGACCTGTGTAGAGTGGGGTGGGGTGAGGATGTGTGGGGGCTGAGAAATAATATAGTGAGCAAAAACACATTGCTACAATTAATAAATTAACATCCCCCAAAATAATCCTGTTTCTTAAATATAGCCTACTATTTCAACTTCTACCAGAACCTGTTTCATTTTAGATAATTTCTTTCATTTCATCTTCTTTATAAATAGTTCTGCAGAGGCATTGGTAAATTCTGACTCTTTCAGGGTCAAGGTATAATTGATATGTATTAGTTTCAGGTGTACAACATAATGATTCAATATTAGTATACACTGAAATAATCACCACAATGAGTCTAGTTACCAACCTACACCATAAAAAATTACAAAACAATTTTTTTTTCTCGTGATGAGAAATTTTATGATTTGCTTTCTGGGCAACTGTCAAGTATGTGCTAGAGTATTAACTTATAGTCACCACGCTATACATTACATCCTATGACGTATTTATTTTATAGTCATGGTCTGCTTTTTTTTTAGGATGTGTATAAGTTATGAATTTCATATGTCATTTTCCTGTGACCATTTCTAATAATGTGCTTTATTTTATATTAGCTAGTTTAACCTGGTTGCTCCCGGAAGGGATTTGGAGACACTCGGTACTCTATTAGTGAGATATCTATAAAGCAAAGTTAGAATAGTTTGTTGTATCTGAAGATAACTGGTCCTTATTTGTGCATGTGTGTGTATGTGTGTTTTGCATATTTATTTTATTTTTAGAGTTTTGCAAGTTGTGGTAGCATATACATAACATAAAAGTTACCACTTTAACAACTTAGGGTGTGCGGTTCAGTAGCATTAAGTTTTATATTGTGCAACGGTCATCACTATCTAGTTCCAGAACTTTCTCATCAACCCTGTACGCATTAGTCACTTCCCCACCAATCCTTTATAGAGTTTTTATATTAAATTTTTTCAGTTGATATAATACACTCACAAACAATATTAAATGCATAAGCAGTATAAAATGTACAGATAAAAAGCTCTTTCCTACCCTGTCTTATCTGTTTCTCTGGAGTACGTTTCTAGGGTTTCTTTCTACATATATAAGCAAATTTTCTCTCATTTTTACAGAGAACATACCATTCTATAAGCAGTTCTGTACCTTGGTTTTTTTAAGATTTTATTTATTTATTTGAGAGAGAGAGAGCATGAGAGTGGAGTGAGGGGCAGAGAGAGAAGCAGACTCCCCACTGAGCAGGGAGCCCAAAGCAGGCCTCAATCCTGGGACTCTAGGATCATGACCTGAGCCAAAGACAGACATACTTAACCAACTGGGCCATCCAGATGCCCTTCTTTTTTTTTTTTTACTTAAAAAATACATCCTTATAAAATTGTTGTAGCAGCTAATATGTAGGTTATCATAAGTCCTGTTTTGTTCGAAATAGTCTCTGTTATGCCTGTTTTCCAGGTGTTTGGGTGATAAGATATATGATGATCATATTTATATGGAGTCTGTAGCCTACTTTTTACCAAATGCAAATAATAAACCATTTGGGGATTGGGCCCACAATTGACTAGTTAATATATATTTGCTGACTGATTCACTATGAATCCCAGATGATTCCTAAACCAGACTTCGAAAATGACTGTTCCAGTGAAATACATAATGCACAAGTAATCCTTAGTCCACCATTAATCTTGAAAATTAACAGGGATGGTGCACCTGGCTGTCTCAGTTGGTGGAACATGTGATTCTTGATCTTGGGGTTGTGAGTTTGAGCCCCATGTTGGGTGCAGAGATTACTTAAAAATAAAACCTTAAAAAAATAAAAAAAGAAAATTAACTGGGTTGTATTATCTATCTACCTCACAGACAAGGTCCAGAAACAAAGAATAAATTATCAATTATATGTGAAGGTGCTACTTTATTTTGGAAAGAAAGTTGGTTATATTTATGATAATATTAAATACAAATACCCTTATGATAATATTAAATACAAATAATATTAAATGGAAATCCTCTGCTAAAAATTTGTTCAACATATATATTTACACAGATACTCAAGTATTGTTAGAGAGAGAAATAATCTACATGACGATCAAGAGGGAAATGGGGGCACATGGGTGGCTCAGTCAGTTAAATGTGTGACCTCAGCTCAGATCATAATATCAGGGTTCTGGGAGTGAGCCTTGTATTGGGCTCCCCACTCAGCAAGGAGTCTGCTTGTCCCTCTGCCACTCCCCAACTCATATTCTCTTTCAAATAAATAAAGTCTTTTTTAAAAAACTAAAAAAAAAAGAAGGAACTGGCTAAACAATTTAAGATCCTCAGTGAATGCTATGTACCCATTGGGGTGCCTGGGTGGCTCAGTGGGTTAAGTCTCTGCCTTCAGCTCAGGTCATGATCTCAGGGTCCTGGGATCAAGCCCTGCATCGGGCTCTCTGCTCGGCGGGGAGCCTGCTTCCCCCTCTCTCTCTGCCTGCCTCTCTGCCTACTTGTGATCTCTCACTTTCTGTCAAATAAATAAATAAATAATCTTTTTTTTTTTAAAGAAATGATAGGTACCCATTAAAAAGAATGTGGCATTAAGAGAATGAGAAGACAAGCCACAGTTTAGGAGAAAGTATTTACAAAGGACACATCTGATAAATGACTATTATCCAGAACATAGAAATAACACCTAAAAAGTCAACAATAAGAAAATAAACAACCCAATTAAAAAATGGGCCAAAGAGGGCACCTGGCTGGCTCCGCTGGTGGAGCATACAACTCTTGATCTCGGGGTTGTGAGTTCCACATTAGGTGTACAGATTACTTAAATATAAAATCTTAAAATTAAAAAAAAAAAAAAAGAGCCAAAGACCTGAACAGATGCCTCACAAAAGAAGATATATGGATCGCAAGTAAACATATGAAAAGATGTCCAACATCATATGTCATTAGGGAACTACAAATTAAACAATATAATATACAATATAAATAAAATAAAACAATATAATGTCACTACACACCTATTGGAATGGCCAAAATGTGAAACAGACAACACCAAATGCTGAGGAGGATGTGGAGCAACAGGAACTCTCATTCACTGCTGATGGAAATGCAAAAAGATATAGCCATGTTGGAAGAGTCTGACAGTTTCTTACAAAACATATTCCTAACATACGATTCAGCAATCACACTGCTTGGTATTTACCCACGTTAGTTGAAAATTTATGTCCACACAAAAAACCTGCACATGGATGTTTATAGCAGTTTAATTCATAATTGCCAAAACTGGGAAGCAATGAAGATGCCCTTTAGCAGAGGAAGAGAAAAACAAATTGTGGTCTATCCAGACCATGGAATATTATTCAGTGCTTTAAAAAAAAAAATGAGCTATCAGACAACGAAAAGACATGGAGGAGCCTTAAATTCCCACACTGAGTGATTCTAGTGATTCTGGAAAAGGCAAAATTATGGAGACAGTAAAAAGATCAGTGGTTGGCAGGGGCTGGGGGGAAAGAGAGTGGGTTGGAGGTATGAATAGAGCACAGAGGATTTTTAGCACAGTTTCACTGTCCTGTATGATACTATAATTGTGGGTACACGTCATTAGACATTTGTCAAAACTCACAGAATATACAACACGAAGGGTGGACTATGGATTTCTGGTGATAATAATGTATCAGTATAGGTTCATTGTTTGTAACAAACGTATTACTGTGTTGCTGGATGTTAATCATCTGGGAGGCTGTGGGATATGGGGATAGGGAATACATGAGAACTCCCTCTCTCTCTCTGTATTTTCTGCTTAGTTTTGCTGTGAACCTAAAACTGCTCTAAAAAAATACAGCTTATCAATTAAAAAACTTTTTTTGACTTGTGGCACACTGGTAAGAGATATCCTACTAAGATATGTGTTAGGTGAATAAAGGAAGTTCAGCCATGCTTTTTTATCCTATTTTGTGTAGGAAAAAAAAAAAAAAATATATATATATATATATATACACATACACATATCTATATATAGATATGTATATATATATATATAAAGAGAGAAATGGGTATGCTTAAGTAGGCTCAGAACATAGAACATGGAAGGACATAAAAGAATTTGCTAACAGGGGTTTCTTCTGGGGAATGGATTGGGGAATCAGGAATGGGGAATTTGATTTCCTTTGGTATACAGATTTAAATTTTAATATGAGTATGCAGTTCTGGTTTTTCATGATTATTTACTTTAGTTATTTAAATGATAAATAGATGTATTTTCTTTGCAGAATATTCTAGCAATTTAGGTAGTGTAAAGGTGCTCTTGACCTCCCTGCACCCAGTTCCACCCGCTCCCAGCAGGTAACCTCTGCTGGCAGTTTATTTGTACCCTTCTTTTTATTATTTTAAAATTCATATGTAAATCCCTTTGAGCTGCTTGAATCTCTGTGTTTACTATTAGTTGCAAAAGTCCCTAGTGACCACAGAACTACTTCTTACAGGGAAAGGGAAGTTTTAAAATAGGGGAGAGACAGTATTTGTCATAAACTAACCCAGCCAGCAGGGAAAACCCCAGGCCTTTTTTAGATCTCTGAGAGCAGAAGGATGCCTTAAGGTGACTGGCCAGGAGCTGGGAGCAGACAAAGAAAGGAAACCCAGAACAATAGGGTCACTCCACCTCTGCCCTTCTGGAGGTGGGGCCCACTATCGCCAAGTGTGGTGTTAGCCTCAGCAGTGTAATTTAGGGATTAGAAAGCAGGCAGAGTTAGGATTTTAAGTCATTACTTTGAATTCTAAGATGACATTTGGTGTGAAGAGTGGAAAAGGCTGAGGGTCCAAACACTGCACTGGTTACAGAGGGACATGGAATAGTGCCACTTCCATTACTTTGCTGCTTTATAGTTGTTATAGGGAGTAAGATGATTACAGAAAGAGAGAACTAGAATCCTGCCATGAAGGAAGCTGCTTTCTGTGTCGTTTTTGGAGTGTCAGGCTATTTCCCCAAAATATTAGTTTATTCTCCTGATCGTAAAAAAATTAGTGAATTTTACCCCGTTCAGAAAATATGTCTAGAGAGCTGGGAAATTCTTAATCAGGGTCTCCCATTCAACTGGAAAACCTTGAGACTAGGACCCAACTCCTGTCCCCACCCACTGTGCGATCTCTCACTTACTTGCTCAATGCTTTGTTTGTCTCATCTGTAAAATGAGACTGTTGATACAAACGATTTCTATCATCCTGTGGCTTGAAAATCTATTAGTTGAACCCATCTAGTTAATGAAAGACTGTCAGACTGAATCATACACTGAAAATGAAATGGAGAGTTGGATCAATGGTATGGATCATTCTGGAAAAAAAATAAAAATAAACTGGACCTCGATTAGGTATATTTCAGGCCCAACTGTGTATTCTGTTTTGTTTTTCTGAGGCTGTGAGACCAGAGTCCTACCTGATAGATCAACACAACTTGCTTGTTCTCGGCTCCATTTCGCTTTCGGTGGGCCCCTCAGAGATTCAAACGTGTATACTCCGCAAAGGCAGGCATAGTTTGCTCTATTATGCACTAGAAAAACAAACATGTTCTTTCAGCCTTACTACTGACCAGGGCTCAAGTATAGTGTGTTTACCGCCATTGAGCTAACCAGCCCTTCTCAAATGTTAAAGTGCCTATGAGTCACCTCAGGACCTTTTAAAATGCAGAGACTGATTCACCAGTCTGGGGTGAGACTCAAGAGTCTGCATTTCTAAAAGCTCCCAGATGCTGCCGCTGCTGCTGCTCATCTGTTCGACACTGGAAGTAGCAAGGGGCTAAACCACTAGCCCCTTTCCGTTTTTTATAATCCTCTTTTCCGAATGCAAGCTATTCTTGATGAAAAAATAACTAATTCTTTAACTGATAAAACCAATGCTGCTCTAAGATAGTATTTGTGAAATAAAGCCAGAATTAAGGTCATTCCTAAAATAAATGTGTTGGGTCTGGATGCATAACACTTTGTTAATAGGATAGGAAACTTACAAGCATGTTTCTTTTTCTTCCATTCTATAGATAGCTACCTTATACAGTAGCAAAGACTTATTAACATAGATAAATCCCTTGCTCCAGAAAAAGATTCAAGGCAGTTGGCTGTGAGGGTTAATGAAGTAACCTATGTGAAAACTCTTAGTCTCATGCCTAGTTCTTAAAAAAAATACCTAACCAAAAGCTATATGACCAAGTAAGGCAAAATATATGAAGGAGCATTTCATAGAAGGGAAATCCTGAATGGTCAATAAGTATATGAAGGATGTACAACCTCATTAGTAATCAGAGAACTGAAAATTCAAACCACAATGAGATACCACTTTATGATGACCTTCAAATTGGCAAAAAGAAAAAATCCATATTCTAGCACATGCTGGTGAATATGTTATGTACTGCTTGTGGAATTTAAGTTGGTGCAATTACTTTGAAAAACAATTAGGCGTTTCTTGAGAAAGTTGAAGAATATGAGTATCCCTTATCCGATACTTCCAATCATAGCTACAAATCATAAAGAAATTCTTATGCTATATATCAGTAGACATGCACAAGGAAACTCATAATACCATTGTTCATAAAAGCAAAAAAATGGAAACAATCCAGATCTCATCCATAGGAGAATGAGTAAGTAGTTTTATATTCATGTGGTGGATATTTACATAACAGTGAAAAATGAATGTACTACAGTTGCATATGTCATCCTGGATGAATCTCACGAACTTAATGTCGGGGGAAAGAAAAGGCAGAGAAGAATACGTGAAATATGAAAAACAAAATGAAAACATGAACTATTTAAGATGACATATATGCGTCATAAAACTAAAAGAAAGAGAATATAAGTACAAAAAATCAGAGTAATGGTTTTATTGGATTAAAGAAGGGGACATGACTGAGGTTGGGCACTATGAGGCATTTCAAATATATTGACAATGATTGATTTAAACGTTGGATGCTGGTTATATACATTTTTCTTTGGCAATTCTTTAAACTATATGTGTATTTTATATGTACCCATATATATGGTGTAATCCATAACAAAATTTTAAGAAATATATGTATAGCCATATTATTAATAATATGGAAAAGGGGGCGCCTGGGTGGCTCAGTGGGTTAAGCCTCTGCCTTCGGCTCAGGTCATGATCCCAGGGTCCTGGGATCGAGCCCCGCATCAGGCTCTCTGCTCCGCGGGGAGCCTGCTTCCTCCTCTCTCTCTCTGCCTGCCTCTCTGCCTACTTGTGATCTCTGTCTGTCAAATAAATAATAAATAAATAAATAAATAAATAAATAAATATAATATGGAAAAAAGGTGCCTAGGTGGCTCAGTCATTTAAGCATCCAACTCTATCTCAACTGTCTTGATCTCAGGGCTGTGAATTCAAGCCTCACCTTGTGCTGCACACTGGGTGTGGAGCCTACTTGAAAAAGAAGTAAAGGGGTGCCTGGATGGCTCAGTCAGCTCAGTGTTGGACTCTTGATTTCGGCTCAGGTTGTGAGATGGAGCCCCATCTCAGGGTTGTGAGATGGAACCCCACATTGGGCTCCTCCCTGGGTGCTGAGCCTGCTTAAGATTCTCTTTCCCTCTCCTTCAGCCCCTCCACCCCTGCTCATGCACACTCTCTCGTCTCTGTCTCTAAACAATAAAATTAAAATAAAATAATAAAGGTTTTTAAAAAATGAAGAAGAAAAAGAAAAGTCAGGAACCCAGGCTGGCCAAACCCTGCTCCCAAGACCATCCAAAGTGGAGACAGGATCTTCCTCAAGGGCCTAGACCTTCTTAGAAAGAGCACACCCTTTCTGATAGAAGGCAGCATTTTAACATTATAATCAATACCAATAACAAACATTTAGTCAGCCCTTACTACAGGTCAGGCACCGCTCAAAATGCTTTACATTTATTAACTGTGAAGTACTTCTAGAAACTCCACTATTTTCAAGGATTTATAGAGCTTCAGTGATTATGCTAAAAAAGATATACCCTTCTCCCTTAATCAGCATCATTTAAGTTACTATTATTTTGGGCTGTAGTGAGTTTTATTCTTTTATACATACATATGTGCATAATTTTAATTATAAAATCAATATTTATTCATTACAGAAAAGTCATAAACAAGTCCCTCTCAAAAAAACAAGGAAAAAATTCCACAACATTAAAGAAAAATGAGATCAAACTACTGTAAACAGTTTCTAAGCAGCACTGGGGTGGCTCAGTCTTTAAGTGTCTGCCTTTGGCTCAGGTCATGATCCCAGGGTCCTGGGATCGAGCCCTACATCGGCCTCCCTCCTTAGCAGAGAGCCTGCTTCTCCCTCTCCCACTCCCCCTGCTTGTGTTCCCTCTCTCACTGTCTCTCTCTCTGTCAAACAAATAAAATCTTAAAAAAATAAAAGAAAGTTTCTGAGCTTTAAACTGTGACTATATATGTACTCATTTCTTTTTCCCTTTTGCTAAAATGGGATCATACTGCATAGACTCTTTTGTAACTGCTTTTCTTACTTGAAAATTTACCCCGTGTTTAATACTGACAAGCACTTATACCAGATTCTTCACAGGCCCAGACCCTGTTCTAAAACTTTATGCAGATCAGGTCGTATAACCCCTACAACCACCCCGTGGGGTGAGTAGGATTATTATCGTCTCCATTTTGCAGGTAAGGAGATACAGCTCAGAGAGGAGCAATAGCTCACCCAGGGCCATGTGGCTAGTAAACAGCAGAGATGGGATTTGAATCCAGGGAGTTTGGCTGGTCCCATGGCCCAGATTCTTTTTTTTTTTTTTTTAAGATTTTATTTATTTATTTGACAGACAGAGATCACAAGTAAGCAGAGAAGCAGGCAGAGAGAGAGGAGGAAGCAGGCTCCCCGCTGAGCAGAGAGCCTGACCTGGGGCTCGATCCCAGGACCCTGGGATCATGACCTGAGCTGAAGGCAGAGGCTTTAACCCACTGAACCACCCAGGCGTCCCCCCCACCATGGCCCAGATTCTAAAGAACCATCGAACCTGACCTCTTCATAGAACTAAGTCGTTGATTGTCCCTTCTCTTGAAATCCTTCTCTTTTAGCTTCTACACCACCTTCTCCTAGCCCCTGTGCCCCCTCTCTCACTGCTCTGTTTAAGTCCCTTTTCCTTGCCTCTGTTCTCAGCCCGCCACTGACATGTTAGTATTCCTTAGGGCTATCTTGGCAAGATCTCATTCAGTTCATGATTCAACCCCTGTGTACTGCAAAATGACTCCCAAATTCGACTTTATAGTCCCTTTTTGTTGGAACCCCAATCTGTTCGGGGAGGGGAGGGTCTGTGTATTTTTTACTTCTTCTTATCTGTCTTTACATGGAAGGCAATATTTATTAACTGTGTACAACATTAATGTTATTATGCTCACTTACCAACCTGTATCCTTTTCCTCTTGTCCCAAGCTGGACACTTTGTCATCATTTGTTACTCCAGCCTCTGCCCACATTATATCTATTGCTTGCATTATCTGTCTCAGTTTAGGACACCATTAATTCTGTCACCCATACCAGAAGTGTGAGGATCACCTTTGACTCCTCATCTCCACATCTGCTACCATATCAATTATCAAGTTCTCTCACCTAAACATTTCTCAGATCTCTTCCTTCATTTCTGACCCCATCAGCACTAATATATGTTAGGTCCTCAATCTAGGACTATTGGAATCACCTCCTAATTTTTCTCACCATGTCTAATCTCTTGCTCCAGTCTTTTCCTCTATCGTTTCCTGCAGCCAATAATCTTTCTAAAATTAAATGCAATATTGTTCCTCCCCTAGAAATCTTAAGGAGCTCCCTGTTGTTTGAAGAATAAGAAGCACACTCTTTATCATATAAGAAGGCATTTAATTTTTTTTAAAGATTTTATTTATTTATTTGACAGACCGAGATCACAAGTAGGCAGAGAGGCAGGCAGAGAGAGAAGGGGAAGCCGGCTGCCTGCTGAACAGAAAGCCCAATGCGGGGCTTGATCCCAGGACCCTGAGATCATGACCTAAACCAAAGGCAGAGGCTTTAACCCACTGAGCCATCCAGGTGCCCCAAGAAGGCATTTTAACATTATAATGATTAATACTAATAACTAACATTTGTTAGCACTTACTATGGATCAGGCACCATTCAAAATGCTTTACGTTTACTAACTTGTCCTACAAACAACCCTAATAGGCAGGTGTTACTGTTATTACGTACTTGACCCGTAGTGGATTCTCCAGAAATCCTGTCAAATGAGTGATCTCCTTCTTTTACAGATGGGGACACAAGGCTTGGGATGTTCAGGTGCCCCAGATTTCATCGCCAGCAGTAGTAAATTAGTTGCACAGGGCGATCTGCCTCCAGGGCCTATGAATGTTATCCATTATACCTCAAGTCTCTTTAAAATTGGTCCCTAACCTATTTTCCTGGCCTCATCTCTGGATACTTCTAGTGTCCCTTTTCTATCCTAATGACTGCTCTCTGAATTTATGAAGCTAGAAGTTCATACTTGCCCATCCTTATTCAAGCTTTTGGCTCTGGAGTGCCTTTCTCTTCTCCCCTGTTGGTCAAAGGAGCTCTTCTCAACCTTCAATATCCAACTTTCTTATGAAGTGCTCCTTCACCCTGAGGCTGAATTACTTTCTCCCCCTCCTTGTGCTCCCCCAACGCTTTATTCATGCCTCTAATTACAGACACCAACACTATATTGTGATTCATTTATGTGTCTGCATTTCACCAGGTTGCATTCTCCTTCAGGGCAGAGACTGGGTTTCATTCATGTCTGTATCCCCAGCCCGGCATGTAATCAGGAGTCAATAAATATTTGTTAAGTGAATGAATAAATGGATGTCTTTGATTTGACTTTGCAAAAGATACAAGAAATATTTCTTTGATAGGACATTTCTTACAATCACCTTTCTGTAGAAACTAAGGGCCTAAGATTAAATCTTAATTTAGCAAAGCCTCTTGGCAGGAAACTATTTCAATATCAACAAGGTATCTTGCTTTCTGACATTACTTAATACAAGAGTGGCAAGGAACAGTTACAAAGACAAATCTTAAGTGCTCTTAAGTGGAGGAGGGCTGAACAAATAAATATGAATGGTTTCTTGATAGTCACAGTTGAGGAAATGAAACCTAGGGAACTTAAAAGCCAAAAACAAAAACAAACAAACAAAAAAACCCTCCAATATTTTATCTTTTACATTTTAGACAAAGCAGTTGAGATTAGAGAAAAAAATTACTAGGCACCTGCGCTCCATTTGATTGTCCAAATGCCTTTTCAAAAACATCAAAGACATCAAGTCCCTTATTGTGGATTATGTGTCATCTCTTCTTTGTCTGTGTGAGATGTGGATAACAGCAAGTTCAGTTTTGGAGACCGGTCATTTGGTAGGTTATTTGGATCCTTGGGTCATGAAAATTGTTAATTCCTGCCAACCTGTCTTGCTAACTACTAGCTTCTCGAGAGATGCATCTGACTCATCGACAGATCCAGAAGTTGGGCCAACCTCTTCATTGTTGTCCTGGTATAATACTTGACAATTATTCCAATATTATTTTCAGTAACCTGGTTAAGTATTTCCACCTTTCCCCTCCCCACCTTTCTGTGTAACCAAAAATATCAGTTGAACTCTCAAAAGAACCTCTCTTAATTCCATTCCACAAATATGACCCAAAGCATCAATTCCATGGTGATAAAAAAGCTCAAGAAGAACTATTTACAGAGAGTTATCTAGCTATTTGTCACTGCTTCTTTGGTAAACTTAACTTGCTCGTCAGAAAGAGCCAGGATAATGAGATGAACACTTAGCTCTGCGGGCACAGGAACGTCACAGACAGGAGACTTCATGCTGATTCGATCGAACTGTTGATTATAAGTGACCATGTTATAAAGACTCGTGGACCAGAGAGATGCAAAATTCAGAGGTCAGGGGGTGATTAGCAGTGCAAAGCCCAAGAGGATGGGAGTGCGGTGTGTGATCTGCAGCATAGGAGGGAAAAAATAGCCTTAATAGGTGGAAAGGAGGGGTGTTATTTTGGTGGCAGGAAGTTGGGGGAGTTCCTTTTAGCATTCTGTTTTAGCTAAAGTAGGAGGTGAGGTCATTCTTGGAGGGTGAGGTGGGAGGGTCAGAGATTTGTGGAGGTTTGGAAAGACTGTTGTGGATAACGGGAAACATTTATTTAGCCTGGCAGCCGTGAGGGCCCCTTTGCAGGTGGAACCACAGAAAGGCAAGGGAACAGAGAGTGGTCAAGGTAAAGGGCCAAGAGCTAAAGGCTGGAGAAAGAAAAAATAAAGGCAGAAGGAACTGTGCCCAAAGGAAAAGAAAGGGGACAAGAGGTCCAAGAATCCAGGTGAAGAGCAGCTAAGGAAAGGGCAGGGTGGGGGGAAAGTTTGGTCAGAGAGTGGGGTGTCCAAAGTATAAATATTATTTTAAGTGTAAAAAATAGTATCAACTTGAAAAAAATTAAATACACCGTAATTGCAGTTTTGTAATCCTGCATTTGAGTGTTGGATTTATTTGTATATAGTGGTTTTCAAACTTTTTTTTTTAAAGTAGGCTCCACTCCCAATGTGGGGCTTGAAGAATAATAATAATAATAATTAATAATAATAATTGTAGAAGACTTCAAACAATACAGAAATGTAGAAAGCAAAAGAATTACATGAGAATTTTTTTTTTTTAAGATTTTTATTTATTTGACAGGCAGAGATCACAAGTAGGCAGAGAGGCAGGCAGAGAGAGAGGTGGAAGCAGGCTCCCTGCTGAGCAGAGTCCCATGCAGGGCTCATCCCAGGACCCTGGGATAATGACCTGAGCCGAAGGCAGAGGCTTTAACCCACTGAACCACGCAGGCGCCCCATGAGAAAGTCTTAATGATATTCTATAGCAAACTTTTTAAAAAGATTTAATTAATTAATTAATTAACCTATTTATTTATTTAAGGAGAGGGGAGAGGGACAAGCAGACCTGCACTAAGCACAGAGCCTGGTGCAGGGCTCAATCCTATGACCCTGCGATCATGACCTGATCTGAAATCAACAGTCAGACCCTTAATTGACTGAGCCACCCAGTCTATAGTAGACTTTCAAATATGCATAATTTATGCATAATTGGGACTTGTGGCTGACTCAGTCTGTGGAGCATGTGACTCTTGATCTCAGAGGTCTAAGTTCAAGCCCCATGTTGGCTGTAGATTACTTTTTTTTTTTTTTTTAATTGAGAGAAAGAGCATGAGCAGGGGGAGGGGATGGGGGAAAGGCTAGGAGAGGGGCAGAAGGAGCAGGGAGAGGGAGGAGCAGACTCCCTGCAGAGCAGGGGCTCTATCCTAAGACCCTGGGATCATGACCTGAGCTGAAGGCAGATGCTTAACAAACTGAGCCCCCAGGCACCCCTGTAATCATGTTTAAATAATGATATATTGCCTTCTCCTTTTGAATATTCTTACATTGTATCCAATACATATTTTGTTGCTTTGGTTAGAACTTGAACACAATATTATAGAAAACTGGCTGCAACTTAGCAGATGCTAAACTTCTTTACATAGAAAAAGCTCCTATGAAAACCAGAGGAAAAAAAGCAACAAGAGAAAAGTAGACAAAGGATGTGAATAGATAGTTCAGAGAAAAGGAAATACAAACTCTCGAATGTAAAAAAAATGTTCAACCTCACTTATAATGAGAAAAATGCTGTGGTGCCATTTTTCACCCATTAAATTGGCAAATAACCAGAAGTTTCTTAACACCCTGTTGTTGGGAGGCTGTGGGAAAACAGGTGTTCTCATCCACTGCTTGTAGGAATGTAAATTGATTTAATCCCTATAGAGGACAATTTGCAATATCTATCTAAATTACAAATGCATCTGCCCTTTGACCCAGCAATACTACTCCTAGGAATTAGCCCTGTGGATATACTTGCACATGTGCTAATTGACCTATGTACAAGGTTATTCATTACAGTATTGTTTGTAACAATAAAAAATTGGAAATAGTCCAAAGGTCTATCAATAAAGGACTAATTAAATAAATTAAAGTATATCCATGAAATGGAGTACTATGCTACCAAGAAAGAATGATGTCCTGATGATACAGAAAGATCTTCAAGATATATGTCCGTCACTAACTGAAAAAACAAGGTGCAGAACAATATGTGTGGTATTCTGTCTTTTGGAAGGAAAAAAGGGATGAAATAAGAATATATATTTTTTATTTGTATATTCATAAAGAAATGTTATACTAATGCATAAAGAGGCGTTACTTTCGGCAGTTTGGGTATGAACCAACGATAGACAGGAGTAGGAAACTTTCCTTTTTTTTTAAAAAAGATTTTATTTATTTATTTGACAGAGAGAGATAGCAAGAGAGGGAATACAAGCGCGGAAGAGGGAGTAGTGGCTTCCCACAGAGCAGGGAGCCCAATGTGGGGCTCAATCCCAGGACCCTGGGATCATGACTTCAGCCGAAGCAACAACTGAGCCACCCAGGCACCCCAGGAGTAGGAAACTTTCAAGTGAACCTGCTTATTTTTTTTAAACGCCTGAACCATGAGAATGCACTGTCTATTCAAGAAAAACATTCAAGGGGTGCGCCATCAGGGTGGCTAAGTCGTTAAGCATCTGCCTTGGGCTCAGGTCGTGATCTCAGGGTCCTGGGATCAAGCCCCATATCGGGCTCCCTGCTCGGATGGAGGCCTGCTTCTCCCCCTCTCACTCCCTCTGTTTGTAGTCCCTCTCTCGCTGTCTCTTTCTGGCAAATAAAATCTAAAAAAAAAAAAAGAAGAAGAAGAAGAAGAATATTACAACCTTATATTTTAAAAAAAAACATACAGGGAAAAACATGTGAGAGCATTACATAGTCAACATTTAAAAATTTAAATCAGTTTTTAAATTGGCTATTATGAGCCCCTTTTAAATTGTGAGCAGGGCCTGGGGAAGTAGCTGGACATATTGACAGGGTCTCACTGTCTCAGCTGCTGTGTCTGTGTGGCTTTCTGCTTTGCAGCCAGAAGACTGGATATGCTGAGTTCAAATATTGGCTGTGGCCTTGGGCAAGTTCCTTACCAACACATGGCATTGTCATGAGGATTGAATGAGGGAGGTAATGTATAGGTTTTTGGGCAAAGCCTGGCACGTGCTAAATAGAAATGCATGATTGCATGTTTTCCGAGAGTGATAAGGTACCTGGCACCCACTTCCCTTCAAAGCACTTATGTTCTGTGGTAGCAGTTTGCAAGTCTGATCTCTTGAAGACAGACCCCCTGTCTTACTCAGCTCTGTCCCATAAGTACCCAACGCATTGCCTTGTATGTTGTAGACTGCAGTGTGCATGTAATAAATGTGTGTGCCAGGGTTCCTGGGTGGCTCAGTTGGTTAAGCGACTGCCTTTGGCTCAGGTCATGATCCTGGCGTCCCGGGATCAAGTCCTGCATCAGGCTCCCTGCTTGGCAGGGAGTCTGCTTCTCCCTTTGACCCTCCCTTTTCTCATGCTCTCTCTCTCTCTCTCTCATTCTCTCTCTCAAATAAATAAATAAAATCTTTTTTAAAAAATTTGAATGAATGAATGAATGTGTGTGCCTTCATTCAGCAAAGATCTATTGAGTACCTACTGTTTGACCAGGTACTCTGCTTGCTGCTGAGCACTGAAAAGACATGTGATCCGGGGCGCCTGGGTGGCTCAGTGGGTTAAAGCTTCTGCCTTCGGCTCAGGTCATGATTCCAGGATTCTGGGATTGAGCCCCAAATCAGGCTCTCTGCTCAGCCGGGAGTCTGCTTCCTCCCTCTCTCTCTGCCTGCCTCTCTGCCTACTTGTGATCTCTGTCTGTCAAATAAATAAAATCTTAAAAAAAAAAAAAAAAGACATGTGATCCTGTCAACAGTTGAGCAGCGGAAACAGACATTAAACAGATACTTGATGGCAGTAGGGTGAGTGAGAAGTATAATGTCTCAAGTACAATCAGACCCTGCAGGGAGAAGCTAATCTGGGAGTCTCCCTTAGGAACCGGCTATTAAGGTGAGAACTGAAGATAAACTGAATTGTTTCAACTAAGATTTTGAAAAAAGTATTGGCAGGCAGAGGGACTGCTTCCCCAAAGAAAGGAGTTTTATGCTGTTGGGAACCAAAAGTCCAGCTGACCCTTCAGGAATGAGGAGAGAAACATCTACAGTGGCCCTGGAGGTAGACTTCATAAAACTTGTTAACAATTGTGTACTTGATACTGAAAACGATCAGTTTCCACTGAAGGGTTTTAGGCCGGAGAAAGAATTGATTAGATGTGCATGTCTCAAAATCTTCGGCTGCTCTAGAAAGTTTAGGAAGCTTTTTTTTTTTTTAAAGATTTTATTTAGAGGGTCGCCTGGGCTGCTCAGTGGTTAAGCATGTGCCTTCGGCTCAGGTCATGATCCCGGTGTCATGGGATGGAGCCCCAGGTCAGGCTCCATGCTCAGTGGAGAGTCTACTTCTCCCTCTGCCCCTCCCCTCACGTGGCATGCTCTCTCTCTTTCTCTCTCTCTCAAATAAATAAATAAAATCATGACCTGAGGCAGACACTTAACTAACTGAGCCACCGAGGAGCCCCAGGAGGCTTTTATTTTTTTAAAGATTGATTTATTTATGAGACAGAGAGAGCGCACCAGCAGGTAGGGCAGAGGGAGAGAGAGTATGTCAGGCAGACTCCCAGCTGAGCTCAGAGCCCAGAGGGTCCCAGGTCTATCTCCCGAGATCAGGACTTGAACTGAAACCAAGAATCAGATGTTCAGCCAACTGTGCTACCCAGGCGTCCCTAGGAGGCTTTTATAATTGTTGAGGATAATGATGATGACAAAGTGTTAAATGAATGAATAGATGAACCCCAAGTGACAATTCATGACCGATTAATTCATATAGAATATAATACAAATTTACTTGTTTGCATGCTCTTTTATATGTCGCTAAGACCATAGTCTCTTTACTTAAGATCTAGGAATTCATAGATCTCTTCAAGCTACAGATTAATTAACCATTTTTAGGGTGGTTACCTCTATAAATGGATCTCATTACCTGTTGATATAATTTTACTGCAGGGAGTAATCAAATATTAAAACTCTTGGAAGACCTTTCCATCTGTCCACGCGCTGGTGGGTCCCATAATGCCTTTATTCCATCCCACGCCACCTGCCGCAATCCCTCTCTGCTACCGCTGCATCGTTACTCTACCTGGAGAAGCTTCAAAGGACTTTACAAGAAAAATAAGTTAAGTGTGTGGTTCTGGCAGAGGAGCAAAAGCAAATGTAGAAAGTGAGGAATATCAAAGTAAAGCCAGTTTCTATCTTAATTAGTGTGATTTTTTACAGTAACTCTTTCACTGCCTTAAGCATCTAAAATCAATTTGAGTAACAGTTCAGAAAGCTGTATTCTTGGAACTGTAATGTCATTACAGAATTTCTATTCTAACAATAGCTTTCTATATACTTGGCTAAAGTTAATAGAATTAAAATGATGTGATGACAGATTCCATTTGTCTTAACAAAATAAAAAACTAAAGCACAGTGTAAGACTCTGGAATTACTTTTACTCTGTTCTTCATTTTATAAAGAATTTGAGCATATTGCTGATATAGGTACTATGTTAATAACGTTCAGAATGTCTGTTTAGAAGGTTATGACTTTAGGGGAAAAATCTTTTTTTTTCTTCCTGTGACTTTCTAGAAAAGGGGAAAAGGCATTGTTTTATAATATAATTAGAGCTGCAGGTATCAAATGTGATACTTCAAGCCGTGTAAATCTGAATGAGTAAAAATTCTGAAGACAAAGATCAAGATTTTTAATGCCTTATTAATACACATTTCTTCACCAGAGGGAGAGACTGTAAACACCATCTGAACATCGATCTCAAACACTGGAATCTCCTTTCAGAGTGACTTGATGAGGTTGATAAACACTCTCTATGACAAAATTATTCTTTGACTATGAGGGATAGCTATTTGGTAATTATATAGAGGTTGAATTTTTTTTTTTTTTTTTGCTTTCCAAGGGAAGCTGTATTTTGATGAAGTGTCAAATTTTACTACTATCTGTATAAAAGCCCATTTGTCATGGTTATAATTTATCAACCAGTAAAAGATGAGTAATGAGAGCAGTGTGTCTTTGGAATGCCTGAGATTGCCTGGTACTATGGACTGTGTCCAGACATTCTGAATTGTCTATTCCCACCTGGTGACTGGTAAATAATAATAATAATAACAATAAAATGTATTGATTGCTCAACAAATGGTAGGTACTTTTTAATTAATTAATTTATTTTTTAGTAATCTTTACACCGAATGTGGGCCTTGAACCCACAACCCAAGATCAAGAGTTGCATGTTCTTCCAAATGAACCAGCCAGGTACCCCACAAGTTGTAGGCTCTTTGATATAAATCTTAGAAGCATTGGAGTGCTCGGTGACTCAGTCAATTAAGTGCCTGTCTTCAGCTCAGGTCATGATTCCTGAACCCTAGGAGCAAGTCCTTATATAGCAGGGATCCTGCTTTTTCCTCTGCCTACTGCTGCCTGGCTTATGCTCTCTCTCTGACAAATGAATAAATAAAATCTTAAAAAAAAAAAGAAACTATTACATGTATTTACCACTTCTCACAATGACCTTATGAAGTAGGTCTTCTTGTTATCCTCATTTTGCAGATGGGGAGGCTAGGTCAACTTGTACAAAATCACAGAGCTAGAAGGTAGCAGAGCTGGGACACAAAATCAGACATCTGTCCCTAGAGTCTTTAATTACTATGCTGTTTCTTAAATGTGGGATGACTAAAACTGAGGTTTTCAAGCAGCAGGCCATAGCCCGTCACTTTAGTGTGTCTTTTAAAAATTAAATCGAGTAGAATAGAACTGAAAATATGAGGGCATATTGCAAGAAATGTAAGCAGTGTTTCATAGAACTACTGTCTTGTTTCAGTCATTTATGTGGAGACATGTGGATTGGGTCACAATGTAAAATGTATTTTTTTTTATTGTGGGTTGAAGTAAAAAATCTTTGCAAGTCCACTAACCTCAAGTATGGTTGATGTTATTTTTTAAAATTATCAAATCAATAATACTGATTTGACTAGTCTCTTAAATTTTCTTTACAAAATAATTAAGTAGTAAAAAATTTGAGAAAGAGCATTTAAATTTTATCTAACATTTAAAAACTTAACCAACTAAAAGTAAAAAAGCAAAAAACCAGCAAAAATATCATAGAAGTAGAGGTAGACAAAAACTTAATACCACAAAATTAATAATTGAGAGCTCATATGGTGAAGCATTTATCTTTTAGTTAAAACACAAATTTGAGGGAGCCTGGGTGGCTCAGTGGGTTAAAGCCTCTGCCTTCAGCTCAGGTCATGATCCCGGGATCCACATCGGGCTCTCTGCTCAGCGGCGAGCCTGCTTCCCCCTCTCTCTCTGCCTGCCTCTCTGCCTGCCTCTCTGCCTACTTGTGATCTCTGTCTGTCAAATAAATAAATTAAATCTTTAAAAAAAAAAAACACAAATTTGAATATCATAGTTCAAACTGTTCCTGTCTTTGGTCCTTTCTGTGTGTTGTAATATTTTCAAGCAAGTAAAGTTGGAGTAATGCATTTTTAGGTTTAATTTTTCAACTAAAATAAGATAATTTCCCTTTTTGGAAAACCGGTTGTTAGGTTCAGATCTGTGACAATTGGGTTTTATAATGTACTTTTTTGTTTGATATTGTGTGGTAGATTGTTTCCATGTTTTAAAAAATTATCTATGCTCCTTTCTCAATTTATCACCAAGAGTTATGCAAATAAATGAATTTGCATGTGATACAAATTATTTTATGAATGAATCATGAAATATGAATTAGCATTTGTGACTGTGTTTCTTTTTTGTGTGTATGATTAATTATGACCTTGTTTGAAAATGTTTTTGACAGGATTTTGAACTTCAAAATTTTTAACTTTTGTCATCACTTCTTTTTTTTTTTTAAGATTTTATTTATTTATTTGACAGAGAGAGAAATCACAAGTAGGCAGAGAGGCAGGCAGAGAGAGGAGGAAGCAGGCCCCCTGCTGAGCAGAGAGCCCGATGTGGGGCTGGAACCCTGGGATCATGACCTGAGCCAAAGGCAGAGGCTTTAACCCACTGAGCCACCCAGGCGCCCCTTGTCATCACTTCTTTGATTGTGGAAATGATTAAGTAAAGGTTGAAGAATGAATCAAAGCTTTCATTACATAGGCTAACTGTGTTTGTTACTTGTTAAGATTATTGCTGATTTCCAATAGTGGGTTATTAATTAACCATAATGACCTCCTCTACCACCTCTGATACATGTCTTTTGGTTTGGTTTGCCCAGTAATTTAAGGAATCATAGTTTAATATTTTATGAGTTAAAAGAAGATTTTTAGAGGGAATCTGAAAAGTATACAGGATTTTTCTCTGTGGAAAGCACAGAACATCATTTCTGACATTTCTGACATATCTAAGTGACAAGATATCTCCAAACAGATACAGCGTATAATACAATATACTTTTATATTGCTTTGGACCACGTATCTCTATCTAATAGGATTCTTTTTTTTTTTTTTAAAGATTTTATTTATTTATTTGACAGATAGAGATCGCAAGTAGGCAGAGAGGCAGGCAGAGAGAGAGAGAGAGAGAGAGGAGGAAGCAGGCTCCCTGCTGGGCAGAGAGCCCGATGTGGGGCTCGATCCCAGCACCCTGACTGAGATCATGACCTGAGCTGAAGGCAGAGGCTTTAACCCACTGAGCCACCCAGGTGCCCCAATAAGTAAAATCTTTAAAAAAAAAAAAAAAAGAGAGAAAAAGGATTTATTAGCTCAACCTGGATAGCTATAAAGTGTCATTCATTCATTCATCTCTTAATTCAACAAATATTTATTGGACACTTCATAATAGGGGTAGGCACCATAGGTAACTTAGTGGAATATGGGGACATACACTGGAGTATTTCTGCTCTTCAAAAGTTTATCACTCAGTTGGGGAGGGAAGATGCATAGCCAACGCCAAGTTCTGACCATTCAATCTCCCTAACATTTCTTGAATCTTCCCATTTCCTGCCTTCCCTAGAGGGCACTACATCAGATCAGGCCATCACCAGCTCTCTTGGTTTTCTGCAACAATCACTCTAACATACCTCCTTGTCCCTGGCCTTGCTTACTTCCAGTTTATTCTTTACAGTGTTTTTCCTAAAATGCTAATCAAATTATTCCCTTTGCTAAAACCTGCTAATGATTCACTGTTGTCTTCAGGATAAAGTCCAAATTGTCAAACTCACTGGATCTATTCTCGCTTCTCTTAGCCCATTCCTAACTATTCACCTTCTTCAGATAGGTTTCCAGCCATTCTTAATTCCCTTCAGGGGCCCTAATTCACAATGCTTCTCTTCCCTCATGTTGTTCTCCCTGCTTGGAATGTCATCTGTTAATACCCGTGCTCATTAACTCATTTATTCACTCAGAACATCTTTTATTAAGGATGTCTACATGTTCAGCCCTGTGCACCATCCTGGAATTTCCCATTGTAGTCAGGAGATGGATGTGTAAGCAGACTGTTATACTGCAATAGGCAAGACCCAGGGTGGACATAGGCACAGGAACTGTAGGAGTCATGCATGAACCCAAGTCCAGGCAATCAGTGAAGGCTCTGAAGGGAGGAAGGGGGTGAAGAACAGTCTGGATTGAGGAAGTAGCACACGTGAAGGCCCGGAGCTAAGAGACTGTTATTCTGGGAAATGGCAATCAGCGTGGCCTGAGTGTACAGTGTACAGACATCAGAGAATGAACAGGACTGGAAGAAGCAGGGCCCAGTTGCCAAAGGCCTTGCCTGTTGTGTTAGGAAGCTGGGGTTTCTTTTCTTGTGGGGTAATGGGTAGCCACAGAAGGATTTTCTAAAATTGGAAGGGCACAGTCACATTCTTTTTTTTTTTTTTTTAATCAACAGTCCAGAAGCATTACTAGGAAAAGTGGCAGTTTGTCACAAATTGCTTAAATAACCAAATGCAGTCTTGAATTGAAAAAGGTTACTTGAAAATTTTCAAGGATACCTTATGAAGCTGGAACAATTGACTAGCATACTCAAGAAGCTTAAATTGCATTTATACATGCTAGTTTAAATTTCTCATATTTTGGGGCACCTGGGTGGCTCAGTTATGAAGTCTCTGCCTTTAGCTCAGGTCATGATCTCAAGGTCCTGGGATCCAGCCCAGCGCTGGTCTGCCTGCTCAGCAGGAAGCCTGCTTCTCCCTTTCCCTCTGCCCCTGCTCGTGTTCCCTCTCTTGCTGTGTCTCTCTCTGTCAAATAATAAAATCTTAATAAATAAATAAATAATAAATAATAAAACATAACTGCACCAGTCTTTATCTGTTGTAATCTTTAAGAAGAAAGGATCAAATAGAAGTTAAGGGGTGTCATTGAGCCTGGAGGGACCTTAGGGATCTTTTAGCAGTTTGATCACTTCACTAATGGTCAAGAGTTCTGTCTGCCTGGGGCACCTGTGTGGCTCAGTGGGTTAAGCTTCTGCCTTTGGCTCAGGTCATGATCTCAGGGTCCTGGGATTGGGTCGGCAGGGAGCCTGCTTTCCCCTCCTTCTCTCTGCCTGCCTCTCTCCCTACGTGTGATCCCTTGTCTGTCAAATAAATATATAAAATCTTAAAAAAAAAAAAAGTTCTGTCTGCCTGGTAGGAGCAAAACTGAGAAGTCTCTAGATCTCTGGATTCTAGACATTTTTCGCTGTCCCATTTGGCAACTCTAATCTATTTGAAGTAGAAATATTTATAAAAATATTGTTTGAGCCTATGAAACTCACTTTTTTTTTTTTTTTTTTTTGGTACAGCTCAGACCTGTCTCTCTCCACTAGAGTTACTACACAGCTCTGTATCTCCTGTAGGAGCAGAATTTGGAATATAGATGTGAATTCATAAATGAAGGTGCTTTTGTTCCTCAAGTAAACCTTGTATATTTTTCTATATACCAGTTATTTCTACAAGTATAAGTTGTTTGGCTAAAGTCTTCAGCAACCAATGGAGTTAATGTTTTACGCAAGACCTTGGGGATTTCATGTTCACCGGGGCCAATAAAAGCAAATTCTCTCATGCCCTCCTACCAAGAACTTCATTATGACATTCTGACAGTTGCCTTCTCAGATCTGCACATGACTCTACTTTCTGGATTTCAGGACAGGCAGAGTTTGTATTTGAAGCCCCATTTACTCTGTCCTCCCTCACTGGTTCTCATTTCTTCCCTTAGTCACCCTAACCTCATAAAAAAACCATGCTGGCAGGGGCGCCTGGGTGGCTCAGTTGGTTAAGGAACAAACTCTTGATTTCCGCTCAGGTTGTGATCTCTGCATGGTGAGATGGAACCCCGCATGAGGTTCCTCACTGGAGGTAGAGTCTGCTTGGGATTCTCTCTTCCTCTCCCTCTGCCCCTCCCCCCTCCACATGTGTGTGCACTCTCTCTCTATCTCTCAAAACAAAAAACAAAAAACAAAAAAACCCTGGCAGATCTCTCATACCGGCTAAAGCTTAAATGCCTGAAACCATTCTCCCCACCCCACACCATTGGTGAGAAAAGCTAAAAGGGAGGAATAACAGTCGCCTGGTCCCTAGTTCTGCATCTCTAGAAGCAGAGCCTGGCAGACATTCTTCTGTCTGCCTGAGGGCAATAGGGCTGCCTTTGGGTCCTCGCTGGTGGAGAGGGAAGGGAAGCCCTGCTCTTTTCTTCTTCATCCCAGTCTTTGGAAGGACAACTGTATCTCCTGCCTTGGGGGTTCAGCCAGAGGGTCCAGATGGCCTTGCCAAGTTCTTAACCGGAATAATAGGAGGCTAGAAGCCCAAATAGGCTGCAGCCTACCTTCTCAATAAGGTGTTGGGGAGAGATGAACTTCTGATGGAAAAACGACAGGAGCTGTGTGAACTTCCAGCTGCCCCTTGCTTGTTCTTACTTCAAGTACCAGGTGTTGAGTTTTTTCTCTCTCTCTAGCATCAGAGCTGATGCCACTATAAAATAAGACTGGACAAATTCTTGTGACACAACTGAATGACAAACTCTACTGACTTACCTCCGGTCTTTTCTAGCTGTAGCAGTGAAAGCAGGAACTCCTCAGAAAACTGAGGCTTTTGGACCACCCTTGATGTTGAAAATGCTGTAATAGGTGCAGGGCTTTGGGACTCTCCAAAACCTTTGACTAATTTGTATGTAGCATGGATTTCTTGGTCTCCTGGTCCTCTCTCTTACCAGTCAGGAAACTGAAACTCTTGCACAAATTAGGGAGATGTATATTCTGGTGTAGTAGGAAGAAGCTGAAACTATTTCTGCCCACGTCATTCATAAGACCCTCTTCTTCCTTCTCCATGGTTTCCCTGGGTTGAGTCTCTTGGTTTATCATAAAGATGATGCTTCTGCCTAGAAAACTACAAATTGCCCCCTGGGCATTAATTCTAGGATCATCGTTGTTTCTCATCTCATCGCCTCTGAAGGCCAGCCCAACACTGTTTTCTTATTTCCTCAGTCTGGTGAGTCTGTGGGCTTGTTTCCTCAGTCTGTGAGTCTGGTGAGCCTGGTAACTCAGTCTCTTGGATAGTATATGGTTCCTGCCAACCATACACCCAGTCTATGACTGCATACCCTCAACCACCCACCAGCCATGGCCATGTCCAGTTGTTGCTGAGTGGTCCCTCCTCTTGGCCTCAGTTTCACGCACCCTTGCCCATTTTATTTGCTCACGCTGTGCTCTCCTTCTCTTCCCAAATTCCCTGAAAAACGCTTACTGGAGAATCTTGTTGTTACCGGATAAAGAGAGAAGTGCTGCTTGTCATGGTATAAACACAATCTCAAAAGAACAGGCTATGTAGTACATTAGTGACTAAATTATGTTCTGCAAAAAACATATAGTTGAATTATGAGGTGAAAAATTTTCTTCTTGTTTAAAGATTTATTTATGTATTTGAGAGAGAGAATGAGCAGGGGAAGGGGTGGAAGAAGAGTGGATCCTCAAGCAGACTCCTTGCTGAGCGCAGAGCCCCGACTAGAACTCCGAGGAGGGGCTCCTGCCCAGGACCCTAAGATCATGACCGTAGCCAAAATCAGATGCTTAGCTAACTGAGGCACCCAGGTGCCCCTAGGCAAACTATTTCAATGTGTCCTTCGGTATAATTTGACTTAGGTAGGAAAGACTTAAGAAATATTTTCAGGGGTGCCTGGGTGGCTCAGTCGTTAAGTTGCTGCCTTCGGCTCAGGTCATGATCCTGGGATCCTGGGATTGAGCTCCACATCAGGCTCCCTGCTCCGCTGAGAAGCCTGCTTCTCCCTCTGCCACTCCCCTGCTTGTGTTTCCTCTCTTGCTATGTCTCTCTCTGTCAAATAAATAAGATCCTTAAAAAAATTTTTCAAATACTTCAGCTTTCATGAATCTCAGCATAACTTAGACGTTTAAAACATGAAAACACATTAAAATTCTTTTTTACAAAATGTGTTCAATAGGCTGGACCTCTACAGGCAAAGAAAAGTATCATGAAATAATTATCTGGTTAAATCAGGAAGAAATCATTTTAGTTTGAATTTATACTGTCATAGATTTTCTGTGTTCATAGCATTATGGACAACCCAAATTTCCCTGTATATAAGAACTTTAAAAAAAATTTTTTTTTAAGAATTTATTTATTTATTTTAGAGAGAGTGAGAGAGCACAAGCAGGGGGAGCTGCAGAGGGAGAGGGAGAAACAGGCTCCCTGCTGGGCAGGGAGCCTGATGCAGGACTCCATCCCAGGACCCCAGGACAGTGACCGAGCTGAAGGCAGATGCTCATTAATTCAGCCACCCACATGCCCCAGTTTTTTTAAAATCTTGCTTTTTATTTTATCAAACATTCAAACATTTAGAAATTTGAGTTACCTCAAATTTCTCATTTCTTATTTATGACTGTTTACATATATAAAGCATCTGACAAATGTAGATACTGATAAATGGTAAATTTACAGGCAATTTTCTTGTAAATAATTATTATTATTTGATTTCCAGCAGATGAGTTTATCCAACTAGAAAAACAGTAAGTGCCCAAGATTCAGAGCCTTGTAAAGAAACCACCTTGATACCTCCAAATGTTATCATGGAGATATTTTATTGTTGGAAAACGTTGAGTGAGAAGAGAAATTTTCTTCAGATTTCTTCAATTCCATGAGCACCCCCCACCTTTTTCTTTCCAGTTTCCTGAAAGTGTGAGGAAAGGTGGAGAGGAGGAATGAATGTATGCATGTACAAAGATTTTTTTATAGTTCTGTGCAATTGAACAACTGTGATAAAAGGAATTTGTAGAGGAGGATATTATGATCTCATGCTTACACATATATATCATTTTCTGCATTTCTTAGGTAAATGGCATCTAGTCTTATCTACAGAGGATTATAATTACTGAAATTACGGGGCGCCTGGGTGGCTCAGTGGGTTAAAGCCTCTGCCTTCAGCTCGGGTCATGGTCTCAGGATCCTGGGATCGAGCCCCATATCGGGCTC